>NC_050457.1:11799143-12425910 GCF_903995425.1 Onychomys torridus | reverse complement strand
AGTGCACCCATGCGCTCCAACTCTATAGAGCTTGAAATGATCTTTTAACCATCTGACTCTCCTTTCCTTCATCTTCCTTAGAGTTGCCAATTACTGATCAGATGTGTGTCACCACACCCAGTTTATATATGGTGCCAGGGGACCAATCCAGGCTTTGTGTTATACTAAGGCAATTTCTCTTACATAACTGACTCCACTTCTGCCGCCCATATTTTTCATGTTTTTATTAAGGAGAGCAGCAAAACAAACCATTCTATGGTAGTATATGACATGGTTTTTACAAGTAGAGTACATGTTCATACTTCAGATGCATTTCATGCAGACATCCAATGATTTTTTCTGCCTTTTCTGTATCAGAAGAACTGTGAAGTTAATTACATAGTTTAGTCATGATTTAGAACTAGAGTCATCAAATGCATTTGGAAAGAACAGCAGGCATCAATCACTGATTTGGGAGAAGATATTTTCAAAACAAACTGAAGAAAATATCCCTGTGTAATATTTCCTAGAGCTTTACAGGGGTTGGAAGTAGCAACAGCATTCACACAGTAAAGGGGAGATTTATTCAGCCATTAAATTTGATTCCAAATAAATATGGTGAAGAATATAGAGGAGTGGAGGGGGAAGAAGAAGATGGAAAAGCAGACAAGGGGAAGGGAGGGGAGATGGGAGAAGAGAAGAGACAAGAGACTACAATTTATTCCTTGGAGGCTAAACCAAAGAACAAGGGAGAACATAATTTAAAACTGGAGAGACAATTAATCCTACATTAATCATAGAAATAAGATATGTGGTCATCCTAATTATTACTCTGCCTAGCCTTCATTTGAATGTGTCATTAGTTTACTGATGTACAAAACCTACAGCTTTTTTTCTTTAGGCATTAGCAGACAAGGATTGGACTTGATGTGAAGCCAGCCTTCATATGATGATCCAGCAGTGCAGAGAAATAAAATAACAAATAACACTAACCATTACACACTGTATCAACCTGCCCCACTACTCTTTGTTATTTTTGAGTCATATCTCTGTATTCACTTCCATTTTGTTGACTGCAGAAGGCATCACACCTGTCTGTGCTGTGGAAAGCAGCACACTTGTCTGTACTATGGAAGGCATCACACATGTCTTGCTATGGAAGACATAGTACTTGTCTGTACTTTGGAAAGCATCATCACACCTGTCTGTACTATGGGAAGGCATCACACATGTCTGTACTATGGAAGGCATCACACATGTCTTGCTATGGAAGACATCGTACTTTTCTGCACTATGGAAGGCATCACATCTGTCTGTGCTATGGAAGCCATCATACCTGTTTGAGGTACGAAAGGCATCATACCTGTCTGTAGCATGTAGCTGTGATTGTAGCTTGTCTTTCCTCTTCTTCATTACTGGATTCTGATATTCAATAGCATCAGCTCTTCCCTTATTGCCAGCTTCCAGAGAAATTCATCAACATAGCTCTATAGTGGGACCCCACAGCTAGTTTCTATCTCACTCCTGTTTACGAAAGCTGTGTCCTCCAGGAATTCTGTTTAAGTTATGGATTCCTGACCACATGCAACTCCATTATAGGCATTCTCTCACTTTAGACTTCTTACAGGGGGAGAAATATGAGATTTGTATGCTCTATACTAGTACTGTTTCAGCACTGGCAGAAACATGAATGTGATTAGCTAAATTCTTATTTTCTGTAGAGAGCAGAGGAGAGTCACAGAAGCTGTACCTCACTGTTCAAAGTAATGCTGTTACTACTTAAGGACAGCGAGTGTGAGGATCCAGTCTTCCTAATTTCTGGGGAGCTTTTCTACTGTATTCAATTTCCCTGTCTGTCATCAGAACAGTAATTCACAATATAATTTAAGCAAGAAAATAAAAACAGTCATCATCAAACTTTCACAAGACCTACCACATCTAGTTGTCTATGTACACCTGTAACTTAATGATCTTCTCTTCACATTGCTGCTTTGGGTGGGCTTTATACATTCCATGCATATATCATCTCCCACTTATGCCTAAGAAGTTGCTTCTAACAATGCACGCATGAGTACTCTTTTCAAACATTTCTTGCTTTTTAAAAGCACCATTAAGTTCTAGGGATATAATTTCAGTGTTAACGTTCATGCTTATCATGCACAGGATTTTGAGCTTTGTCCTCCAGCACTGAAAGGGCTTTAAAAAACACATCATCCTCTGTTCACACTGTAAATAATTCCTATAGTCCCACAAAGTTGCTCTCATTTTCACTTAAAATATCCACTTTGATTCCATCACTCTCTGTGATCTTGGCTGTTCTCCCTTACTTCTCTCAAAACAAAATGTCCCAGAATTGTTCAGTCCTAACTGCTTTGTCTTCAGTTTCTTCCTTGCTGTCAGAAGCTCAATGCAACCAGGATGAAATTGTTGCCAAGGTGAGCATTATCCTGTATAAGATGAACCAAGGGTGGGTTTTCACTCCTTACCTTACATGACCTATGCTTGGGTTTTAATGTATTCTGTTAAAAATTTATGAAACAACGTTACACCTTTCACATTCATGGTAAGAAATGGGGTATTCAAGGAAGTGACTGTCATGATTGCTCCATCCTTATGAGTGGATCAGTGACCTATAAAAACCCTGAAGGAAATTAGCTTAGATCCTTCTGACAGCTTCACAGTTCTGCCTGATAAGAACTCAGCAAGAAGGTCTTCACCAAATAATGGTGTCCACTTGATCCCGGACCTCTAAACCTCCATGACTATGAGAAAATGAATTTTTGTACTGTATAATTTATATAGTCTATGTTACTCCATCACAGCTGCAAAAACAGATTAAGATAACACACCATGAACCTGGGCTGAGAATGCCACCTTCTCTGTTTTGGAAATACCAGTTTCTCTTATATTTGCATTCAGTCTCATGATTTTCTTCCTATCTGATTAGCTGTTTCTCAGAATTCTGTATTGTCTTCTGCTCAAACTCTCAATTCTGGTTTGTCACCAACTGAAAGCACCACTAATAATCTTTTACCCTTTGTGTTTTTAAACTCATTCACTTGTTTATATCCCTCATTTAGATAAGGAATATATCTTGAATATATTGTGCAGAGGCAAAATAGTTTTTCTTACAACCTTATATGTCTTCAGGCTTACACATTCCAACACTGTACCAGATAGACCCCTTAATCATCTCATAGATTTTCTCAAAATTGGAGGTTGGCTTTCTCTTCAACCTACTTCTGTTCTACATACATTATGATTCATTTCAATTATAGGCTAACTTTTAAGTTGCTTGTATAAAACCCTCAAAAAATGTTCTCATTCTCCACTTTCTTCTGGGACTTATATTTCTCCAGCCAAAGCCTCATTGGCTTATCATTCAAACACACACACACACACACACACACACACACACACACACACACACACAATTACTTCTAACCTCATATCAAATTGCCATTGTTTTCTGAGTTATCATCATCCTCCACCCTCTCCAGAGTGGCCTCCTAGAAATCTTTTCCTCTTTTTCATTAAAAATAGATTATTTTCTCTATACAATATATCTTGATTACAGTTTCCACCCTCTCTACTATTCCCAGTTCCATCCCACTTCCCCTTCCATCTGGTTCTACCCCCTTTCTGTCCCTCTTTAAAAATGAACAGACTTATAAGAGAAAATAACCAAATGTACTAAAATAAAATATAATAAGATAAAACAACAACAACAACAACAACAACAACAAAACAAGAAACATTACCCCAAAGTTGGTCAAGGCTCCTTATCTCTTAAGCTAAGGCTCAATTCAACAGAGTTATCTTTAAGTGGGACCTTCTGATTCTATTGCTCAAACTTTACGACACCTGTCCCCTTCTCTTAAATATGAAACAGTGTTCATTTAATTGATTGTAAGGTCTTAGTATACTCTTCCATCACTTCAACATACCTGAATTCTTTCTAAAGGTGTTTCCTAGGTTCTCAAGTATTATATCAGCTGGATTTCCCTTCCTGGTTTTTGCACAACTCAAGGGTCCTTTAGAACTGCTCCTACCTAACAGACTGTGTTCTTTCATCCTAACCTGGAATGCTCTTCTGTTGACTAAATACCTTGTTCAGTCATTTGCCTATGTGTTTCCCCAACTTATACCTCTTCAATTCATCCTTCCTTCTCTAATAATCGTATTTAAAATTCAACCTTGTCACAGAACTGGCCCTTGTTTTCATATACTTATTCTGTGTTATACTTAATATTTCATGTGTTAGTTATTAGGATAGCTAGCAAAATTTAGAAAAGAGGTGGACTGATTTTCTAGAATATGTCAGGTTCTGAATTTGATTTCTATCACTGAAAACTACTTTCCAATTTGGCATGATGTTGACAATGATGCACACTGATGTTTTTAGTACCTGGGATGCTGAAACAAAAGGATCATCTCAAGTCTGAAGCCAGTCTAGCTGCTTGAGTGCATCTTATCATACAGAATGAGGCCATGTTGTAAATAATATTTCATGATATAGTTATTAGTATTATTACTGAATTTTTAATTAGTCTATACCCTTTCAATATGTTTTTTTTCAGAAGTTCATGGTGGTACTGATGTGTCTCTTCATAGATGTGCCTTCAGTTAAGAGAACAGGAACTAATGCATAGTTGCCATTTGTAGTAGTAGGATTCTGTAATGGCCCCCAAGGTTTTCATTTTCTGGTGTATTATATATTGTACATCAACAAACACCAATCTGAGTTTAGAAGACTAGAACTAATGCAGATGTAAATAATGTCACAAGTCAATTGCAATTTAAAAAGATTACCTAGGTGGACCCGACTTAGTCAGAAAGCCCTGCATGTCAGAGTAGAAGGAGTTAAAGAAATTTGAACATGTGAGTTTGATATAAGATGTTGTATCTGATTTTGGCTTGGGGTTGGCTGGGACAGATGACAGAGGATGACAGTACCTTCTGAGAGTTGAGACAGACACTTAGATGATAGCTACTAAGAAGATGTATTCTTCAATCTTACAACACTAAAATACTGAATTACACCAATTTTAAGAAAAATTCTTCATGCAGATTCTTGTAAAGAGATAACATAGCATTCAGCTAAATCAGTGCTTTGATCTCAGCCTTTAAATGTCTAAGCAGAGAACCCATACACCACACCCTTCATTCTGAACTAAGTATGTAAGTACAAAATGGTTATTTGAAGCCACTATGTTTTCAGCAATGAAATAGTGGCAGAAAACTAATACATCATTCACTCCAAATGTATTTATATTTTTAAAATTTTATTTCAAATTTTATTTTTTATATGGATAGTTGTGTTTTTAATTTTATATATCAGCCATGGGCTCCTCTGTCCTCCCCCCTCCTGGCCCACCCCCGCCTCCCCCTAGCCCCTTCCCTCCATTCCCATCTCCTCCAGGGCCAAGACACCCCTGGGGATTCAGCTCAACCCGGTAGGACTCAGTACAGGCAAGTCCAGACGCCTCCTTCCAGGCTGAGCAAAGTGTCCCCACATAAGCCCCAGGTTCCAAACAGGCAGCTCATGCACTAAGGATAGGTCCCAGTCCCACTGCCTGGGTGTCTCCCAAACAGTTCAAGCTATTCAGTTGTCTCACTTATCCAGAAGGCCTGATCCAGTTGGGGGCTCCACAGCTTTTGGTTCATAATTCATGTGTTTCCATTAGTTTGGCTATTTGTCCCTGTGCTTTTTCCAATCTTGCTCTCAACAATTCTTGCTCATACAATCCCTTCTCTTTCTCACCAATTGAACTGCTGCAGCTCCATCTTGGGCCTGGCCAAGAATCTCTGTATCCACTTCCATCAGTTATTGGATGAGAGTTCTAGCTTGACAATAAGGGTGTTTGGCCATCCAATCACCAGACTAGGTCAGTTCGCTGTCTCTCGATCATTGCTTGTAGTCTACAGTGGAGGTGTCATTGTGGATTTCTGGGGGCCTCTCTAGCATTTTGCTTCTTTGTGTTCTCATGTAGTCTTCATTTATGATGGTCTGTTATTCCTTGTTCTCCCTTTCTGTTCTTGATCCAGCTGGGATCTCCTGCTCTCCTAAGCTCTTTCCCTCGAAACTTGCCCTTCATTACCCTTACTCAAGTCCAGGTTGTTCATGTAGATCTCATATATTTCTATGTCATTGGGTGATCCCTGTGTCTTTCTTAGGGTCCTGTTCTCTAGGTAGCCTCCCTGGAGTTGTGAGTAGCAGTCTAGTCATCTTTGTTTTACATCTAGTATCCTCCTATGAGTGAGTATATACCATGTTTGTCTTTTTGAGTCTGGGTTATCTCACTCGGGATGATTTTTTTTCTAGATCCATCCATTTGCCTGCAAACCTCATGATGTCATTGTTTTTCTCTGCTTAGTTGTACTCCATTGTGTACATGTACAACATTTTCTTCATCCATTCTTCAGTTGAAGGGCATCTAGGTTGTTTCCAGGTTCTGGCTATTACAAACAATGCTGATGTGAACATAGCTGAGCAAATGCCCTTGTGGTATGATTGAGCATTCCTTGGATATATGCCCAAGAGTTCTACAGCTGGGTCTTGGGGGAGATGGATTCCCAATTTTCTAAAGAAGCTCCACATTGATTTTCAAAGTGGCTGTACAAGCTTGCATTCCCACCAGCAGTGGAGGAGAGTTCCCCTTGCTCCACACCCTCTCCAGCATAAGCTGTCTTCTGTGTTTTTGATCTTAGCCATGCTGAAAGGTGGAAGGTGGCATCTAAGAGTTGTTTTGATTTGCATTTCCCAGATAATTAGGGATGTTGAGCAATTCCTTAAATGTCTTTCAGCCATTTGAGCTTCCTCTGTTGAGAATTCTCTGTTTAGTTCTATAGCCCATTTCTGAATTGGATTGTTGGGCATTTTGATGTTTAATTTCTTGAGTTCTTTATATATTCTGGATATCAGCCCACTGTCAGATGTGGGGTTGGTGAAGAAATTTTCTTATTCTGTAGGCTGTTGCTTTGTCTTGTTGACTGTGTCCTTTCCTCTACAGAAGCCTCTCAGTTTCAAGAGTTCCTATTGATTGATTATTTCTCACAGTGTCTATATTTAGGAAGTAAACTCCTATGCCAATGCGTTCAAGAGTACTTCCTACTTTCTGTTCTATCATAAACTGGATTTATGTTGAGGTCTTTGATCCACTTGGACTTAAGTTTTGTGCATGGTGACAGATAGAGATCTATTTGCCGCCTTCTATACATTGACATCCAGTTATGCCAGCACAATTTGTTGAAGACGTTTTCCTTTTTCCATTGTACATTTTTGGCTTCTTTGTAAAAAAATTATATGTTCATAGGTGTGCGGGTTAATGTCAGAGTCTTCAATTTGATTCCATTGGTCCACATGTCAGTTTTTATGCCAGTACCAAGCTGTTTTTATTATGGTAGCTCCATAGTAGAGCTTGAGGTTGGGGAATGTGATGCCTCCAGAGGTTGTTTTATCATACAGGATTCTTTTGGCTATTCTGGGGTTTTTTTGTTTTTCCATATGAAGTTGAGTATTATTCTTTTCATGTCTGTGAAAAATTGTGTTGGTATTTTGATGAGGATTGCATTGAATCTGTAAATTGCTTTTGGTAAGGCAGCCATTTTTACTATGTTAATCCTGCCTATCCATGAGCATGGGAGATCTTTCCATTTTCTGACATCTTCTTCAATTTCTTTTTTCAGGGACTTAAATTTCTTGTCATATAGGTCCTTCACATGCTTAGTTAGAGTAACCCCAAAGTATTTTATATCATTTGTGGCTATTGTAAAAGGTGATGTATGTCTGATTTCCTTCTCAGCCTGTTTGTCTATTGTATATAGGAGGGCTACTGATTTTTTTTTTTTTTTTGAGTTGATCTTGTATCCTGCTATGTTTCTGAAGGAGTTTATAAGCTGTATCAGTTCCTTGGTTGAATTTTTGGGGTCATTCATGTGTACTATCATGTCATCTGCAAATAGGGAAAGCTTGACTTCCTTTCCAATTTGTATCCTGTTAATCTCCTTTTGTTGTCTTTTTGCTCTATCTAGAACTTCAAGTATTATATTGAATAAGTATGGGAGGAAGGAATAGCCTTGTCTTGTTCCTGATTTTAGTGGTATTGCTTTGAGTTTCTCTCCATTTAATTTGATGTTGGTGGTTGGCTTGCTGTAGATTGCCTTTATTATGTTTAGGTATGTTCCCTATATTCCTGATTGCTCCAAGACCTTTATCGTGAAGGGGTGTTGGATTTTGTCAAATGCCTTTTCTGAATCTAGTGAGATGATCATGTTATTTTTTTTTTTTCTTTGAGTTTGTTTATATGGTGTATTACATTGACAGACTTTCATATGTTGAACCACCCTTGCATCCCTGGGATGAAGCCTACTTGATCATGGTGGATAATTGTTTTGATGTGTTCTTGGAGTCTGTTTGCCAGCATTTTATTGAATATTTTGCATCAATGTTCATGAGGGAGATCCGGTCTGTAGTTCTCTTTCTTTGTTGCATCTTTGTTTGGTTTAGGAATCAGGGGTAATTGTAGCCTCATAGAAGGAGTTTGGTAATATTCCTTCTTCTTCTATTGTGTGGAACAATTTAAAGAGTGTTGGTATTAATTCTTCTTTGAAGATCTGGTAGAATTCTGCACTGAAACCATCTGGACCTGAGGGTTTTTTTTGTTGTTGTTGTTGGGAGACTTTTAATGACTGATTCTGTTTCCTTAGTGGTTATTGGTCTATTTAAATGGTTTATCTGGTTTTAATTTAACTTAGGTATGCAGTACCTATCCAGAAAAGTATCCATTTCTTTTAGATTTTCCAGTTTTGTGGAGTAGAGGTTTTTGAAGTATGACCTGATGATTCTCTGGATTTCCTCATTGTCTGTTATTATTTCCCCTTTTACATTTCTGATTTTGTTAATTTGGATGCTCCTTTTTCTGTCTTTTGGTTAGTTTGGATAAGGGCTTGTCTATCTTGTTGATTTTCTCAAAGAACCAACTTTTTGTTTCATTAATTTTATTGTTTTGTTCTCTTTGTATCTATTTAATTGGTCTCAGTTTGATTATTTCCTGGCATCTATTCTTCCTGGAAGGCTTTGCTTTGGTTTATTCTAGAGTTTTCAAGTATGCTGTTAAATCACTAGTGTGAGATTTCTCCAACTTCTTCATGTGGGCATTTATTGCTATGAATTTCCAGCTTAGCACTGCTTTCATACTGTCCCATAAGTTTGGGTATGTGTTGTATTCATTTTCATTGATTTATAAGAAGTCTTTAATTTCTTTCTTTATTTCTTCCTTAACCCATTCATGATTCTGTTGAGCATTATTCAGTTTCCATGAGATTGTAGGTTTTCTGTAGTTTTTGTTGTTGTTGAAATCTAACTTTATACCATAGTGGTCTGATATAATGCAGGAGGTAATTCCAATTGTTTTGTATCTGTTGAGATTTTCCTTGTGGCCAAGTATGTGGTTGATTTTAGAGAAGGTTCCATTGGGTGCTGAGAAGAAGGTATATTCTTTTTTGTTCAGGTGGAATGTTCTGTAGATATCGATTAAGTCCATTTGAGTCATAACATCAGTTAAGTCCATTATTTCTCTGTTAAGTTGCAATTTTGCAGATCTGTCCAGAGGTGAAAGTGGGGTGTTGAAGTCTCTCACTATCAATGTGTGGGGTTTTATATGTGATTTAAGCTTTAGTAATGTTTCTTTTTTATTTGTGAGTGCCCTTGTGTTTGGGGCATAAATGTTCATAATTGAGACTTCATCTTGGTGGATCTTTCCTGCCATGAGTATGTAATGTCCTTCATCATCTCTTTGGATAGATTTTATTTTGAAATCTATTTTGCTGGATATTACAATGGCTATACCAGCTTGCTTCTTAAAACCATTTGATTGGAAAGTCTTTTCCCAGCCTTTTCTTCTTAGGAGGTGTCTATCTTTGAATTTGAGTTATGTTTCTTTTATGTAGCAGAAAGATGGGTCCTGTTTTCCTATCCATTCTGTTAGTCTGTGTCTTTTTATAAGTGAATTAAGTCCATTGATATTAAAGGATATTAATGACCAGTGATTGTTCATTCCTGTTATTATTTTTATTTTTTGGTGGTAGTATGTGTATACTTCTCTTCTTTGGGGTTTACTGCTGTGGTGTTATCTATTGCCTGTGTTTTCAAGGCTGTATCTGCCTTCCTGAGGTTGGAATTTTCCTTCCAGTTCTTTCTGTGGGGCAGCATTTGTGGATAAGTATTGTTTAAATCTTGCTTAGTCTTGGAATGTCTTGTTCACTCCATCTATGATGATTGAAAGTTTTGCTGGGTATATTAGTCTAGGCCGGCAACCATGGTCTGTTAGTGTCTGCATTATATCTGTCCAGGTCCTTCTGGCTTTCAAAGTCTCCATTGAGAAATCAGGTGTTATTCTGATGGATTTACCTTTATAAGTCACTTGGCCTTTTTCCTTTGCTGTCCTTAATATTCTTTCTTTATTCTGTATGCTTAGATGTTTAATTATTATGTGGCAAGGGGACTTTTTTGGGGATCTAGTCTGTTTGGTGTTCTATCTCTCGGTCACTTCTCTCAGTGTCCTGTAGAATTTCTGGCAGTTTCCTCTGTGAAGCAGGAACCTGAAGGACCATTTTGAAAGCAAAGTTCAGTGGTCACCTTTCTATGGGTCCTGCATGTCCAGGTGATCGAGCAGTCCAGGCAAGAACAGTTTCTTGCCCAAATGGCTATTTTTGCCAAGGTGAAGATAAACTCCATATGAAGTGTCTTCAATGCCCATCCTCCTCTCTGAAGTAAATCGGTGCTGCCAGGAGCAGACATGTCTCACTGTCCAGAAAGTCTAAATTTTAAAAGTATTTTAAATGCCATATTCTGTAGGTCTTTGAAGTATTTGAAGATTACCTATCTATCTGAAATATGTCTATGTATATCTAGAAGACTTACCTAACATGGCTACGAGTATGATTATCATAGATGACTATTAATCTATTTTTAATTATCCATTTCAATTTAAAATGAGCTATACAAACATAATACCTTAAACACGATTAGAAATATACACACAGTATAACAAAATTAACTTTAAGTTTGTATCAATAGACTAAAATCTATACCAATGTAAAACATTTTAAACAAGTTGTTGCTCTTTAGAAGTAAGTTCCTTAATCTACCCTTTTTTCCTATTATTTCTGTATCATATCCCCTTTTCTTCTTTAGAAAGAGATCTCATTTATAATCAACCTGCTTTAAAGAAAAATATTGGTTTTTCTCTGTCCCACACCAGAGGGCTCTTCTGATTTGGGACACAAGAATCTCTTAACCTTTTCTTTTAGCAATATGTCTGGGTTTAGAGAAGGAGTGAGCCAATTCCATCTCCAAAGCCAGCTTGATAATTTTGGGAATGTGGGCGTAGTTTTTCTTACTACTTCCTGCTGGAGGGGGGCGCTGTATCTTATGGGGACACAGAGGAAATTTTAGGATTATGGAGTAGTCCATTAGGGTGAACCTCTGAGCCAGTTGCCTTGAAACCATTCTGGATGTTGGATCATCTGGACCATGGTGTCATCGGAGACCTTTCAGGTGGTCTTGGCTGATCAAACCTGATGTATCTTAATCTGGAACAAATCCACAGCCTCTGGCTTTCTGTGGAAACAAAAGCAGAGACTCTTTTCCAAAGCAACATATCCATATATCCAAATTTTGAAGTCAAGTTACCTTTAAAATTTACATATTTATTTAATTCAACAGCTTTTACAATCTAATCTTTTTCTGTAGTTAAAAATCCCAAAGACAACATAAACCAGATTCTCTGTGTAATATCCATCTTTGTAAGACTGAAACACGGCTGTGGCTGCTGGCTCCACCCACCTCAGCTTTCCAACATGGCGGTGGTACAGTTTACTGCCAGCTCTGGGTCTGGAGCCGTGTGTACCAGCAACTATCAGAAGCAGTTCTATCAAAGCAGTGCATAGCCCAGAAACTTTTTTTCTTTTTTTTAAACTAGCAAAGGCTAAATCTACCACGCAGCAGAGTAAAGTGTTGGTGGTAGATTTTTCATTCCCGCCACACTGCAGGTCAGACGCACACGCCAGGAACCCGCCATAGTAGCTCAAACCCGCAGGCTGCTGCTAACTTGAGAGAGACAGTTAGGAAACTGTTTTTAGCTCTGTCTTAGAATCTTTTTTCTCAGGTTTTAGGTGGAAATTCTTGCCAACACGTTGGGCGCCATTTGTAGTTAGATTTTTCCTGCCTGGCCCAGTTAGGACAAATCTCTCTTACCCGCCAGTCCCACAGTCGCTCAGACCCAACCAAGAAAGCACACAGAAACTTACATTGTTTAGAAACTGTATGGCCGTGGCAGGCTTCTTGTTATCTGCTTCTTCTATCTTAAATTAACCCATTTCTGTTAGTCTATACTTTGCCACATGGCTTATGGCTTACCAGTGTCTTTACATGTTGCTTTTCATGGCGGCGGCTGGCGGTGTCTCTCTCCAGCCTTCTACTTCCCAGAATCCTCTTCTCTCTTGTCCCGCCTATACTTCCTGCCTAGCCACTGGCCAAACAGCATTTTATTTGTACAGAGAGATATCCACAGCAATTTTCTGTGCCTTTGAGTTGGTATTCTTTTCCTTCCTCTATCCCTATTATTCATAGGTTTGGTCTTTTCATGGTGTCCCAAATTTCTTGGACATTTTGGGTCATGATTTTGTTGGCTTTATTGTTTTCTTTAACTGATGAATCTATTTCTTCTACCGTATCTTCAACACCAGAGATTCTCTCTTCCATCTCTTGAATTCTGTTGGTTATACTTGCATCTGAAGTTCCTGTTTGTTTACTCAGATTTTCTATTTCCAGCATTCCCTCTGCTTGTGTCTTCTTCATTTTTTTTTTTTTTTTTTAATTTCCCTTATCAGGTCTTGAACTGTTTCCCTCATCTGTTTCATTGCTTTTTCATGATTTTCTTTCAGGGACTTATTGTTTTCTTTGGCTTTATTTTTCCTTTCCTCTAGTTTTTTTTACAGCGTTCTTCCCATTTTTTGTTTGTCCGTTCCTCCACTTCATTTTTGATTTCTTCTATATAAGGCTCTAGCCCCTTCATGATGTTATTTATAAGGTTGTTTTCTTCTGCTTCTTCCATTCTGTATGTTCATGTCTAGCTGTTGGAGGAGGGCTAGATTCTGGTGATGTTGTATTGCTCTTTATTTTGTTGTATGTACTTATGCCTTGATGTCTGCCCATCTCCTCGAGGATTCACTTTTCATCTTATCAGCGCACTTGGTCCAGAGAGAGCTGACATATTTAGGGAGCCTCTCTCTGGTCCAGATGGAAGCTCTGGGCTGGATGGGAGCTCTGGTCCAGAAGGAAGTGCTGCCTGGATGGGAGCTGGGGGCTGGTCTCTGAGTTTCAGGAAGTTGCTCTGGTCTCCATATCTTGTCCAGATGGGAGTTCCAGGGTAGGATTGAAGCTGGGGGCTGTTTTCTAAGTCTCAGGAAGTCATTGTGGTCTCTGTAACTTGTCCAGATGGGAGCTTGGTCCAGATGGGAGTTCAGGGGCAGGATGGGAGCTGGAGACTGGTTTCTAAGTCTCTGGAATTGCCTGGGGTCTCAGGCTGATTGGTGTGGGGGCATGGCGTGGAGATTGTACAGTCCGCCGGGGGTTCTTGGAGAAGGGGAACCTTCCCGGTGGGATCTGGGGGGTCCTGCCCTAAGGCCAGATCCTGTGGCCAAGTTGGGCATGCGTTCCCCGGGCTAGTGCCCAGGGCTAGGACCTAGGTGCAGGGCCTGTTTGGGTGTGGCCCTGGGCACTCACCTCTGGTCCAGATGGGAGTTCCTCAGAATGTATTTATCTTATAGTTTTATATTTTATCTTTGCCATACACTTGATTTTATTGTGCCAGGAATGCCTACTTTATATCTCATATAAGAATTTGTTTCTCTATAACATGAAGCACGTCTTCTCTGTTTCACATTAAATGTGTATTATTGTTTTCTTTACCTCATTAAAATATTCGATAATGTTAGACCTCTATTCATTGCCCTCAATAATGTTACTGTTTTAGTAGAAGTCTATTAGTCATTAAGTTGTTGTGATATTTAACTTGCAGTGGTAGACTTAGAATTTAGCCTTTTTTTACTATTGTGAAGTCACAGGTATCTATTCTTCCTTCCTTCCTTCCTTCCTTCCTTCCTTCCTTCCTTCCTTCCTCTCTCTCTTCCTCTCTCTCTCTCTCTCTCTCTCTCTTTCTCTTTTTAGGGCTGCTGGAAAGCAGAGATGGCCGTGGCATTTTTATGTTAGGTGATCCACACATTGAAAATGCTTTTTAGGGCTGCTGGAAAGTAGAGATGGCAGTGGCATTTTTATGTTAGGTGATCACACATTGAAAATGATTGAGTGTGCTAAATGAAAGAGCTGTGTGTTAGGTAATGACCCAGTACCACTTTCGAAGTTGCCATGTCTCTCATGCACTGTCTTGGCAATAGAGAAGCATTACATTTTAATCACACTTTCTCACATTAGCTCTCTTCTCATCTATTAAAAAGTAAATTAGGCCTTATACCCCTCAGCATTTTCTATGTAAGGACTATCTTATAGTTATTGGGTGTTACCTTGATTTGAAATTATATGAAAGTTATTATTTTGAGACTATTAATTTTTATAAAATGTATAAGAAATTATTTGCTTATTAATCACCTTTTGAACATTTCCTATTCAAATAAATAGAATAAACATTTAGAGGATAGACTTAAATATTCATATTATGTGAAAAAGTAAATTGTAGGATATGGCAGTTGAATTTTGGCTATCATCCTTCTCCAGAGGCAGGACAATAAGTGTCATAATTTTCTACTTATTTTCTCCTATTGGTAAATATAATTTAAGTAATTTTAAATACTGACATGGTCATGTTGGATATGAATACTGGCACATAATGTAGATCATATATTGTTAAATTAATGTCATTCTTTTATTCATTTATTAGCTAGTAATAATTCTACATCATTGCACATAATTCCTTTAGCTAGCTGTCTTTGAAAACTGTGATTACTTTTCCTCTCAGGAATTGCTGTTTGTCAATGTGAAATATTCTGTTTTTCACATTGAAAATTGGTAACATTACAAAAACTTTTATGGAGGGTCAGCAATATTTTTCCTGAGATGTGATTAAGAATAAAAATACCAGAAAGTTCAATTCAAAAAATTTTATTTCTTTGATTACTCAATAATCTGATTTGATTTTCCCCATGGACGGGATAAATATTACAAAATGAAGGGAAAAGGAAAGGTGGGTTTTCACTATCGACTGCAACATTGAACTGAGTTGTGCTAAGGCATGAATGCTATGATGTATAAGGATCCATGGTATGTGGTCATTTTTCCTTTCCCAGAAGCCAAGCTTTCTTTCTTATTACACACTCCATCTCCATATTCTCAGCAAACTGTCCTGATCTATTGGGAAGAAATATTATGAAATACTTGCCATCTCTTTTAGCAAGCAAGAATAGCAACAAAGAGGGGGAAGAGATAATTGTAAATGTGTTATGAAGATGAAACATTCAAGGAGAGCATAGAATCATGCTGTAGAATCAGCAAGTTTTTAAAAATATGGAAGGTCATCTTCAACAAGCCTTGGGGTAATAGAAGCTGTGATTTTAGTTTTGTTTATAAGACATTGGGAGGAGTAACTCTGGTTTTTACCGTACTATCAAATTATTTTTACAGATCTTTTTGATTTTTAGATTATATGTGTTAAGGGGACAGGATATGTCCATGTGAGGGCAAGTGCCCACAGAAGCCAGAGCTCTTAGATCACACTGCATGTGGAGTTATTGGAAGCTGTGAGATACCCAAAAAGGGTGCTGGGAACCAAATCTGGGTGCCCTGAAGTTGCAACACATGCATTCCAGTGCTGAGCCATCTGTCCATCTCTGTTTTTCAAATTCTTGAATCTTTTAACCACATTATTCTATTTAGTATTGAAAAAGTAAACTTTCTTAATTTATTCTTATACCCTTAAGAAACTCTCCAAGACAACCAGTATTTGTTAAAATGACCATTTTTGGGAAATAAAATGAAACTTCCATAATTATGCAGAGGGAAAAATGAAGTGCTCAGTGTTTCTGCTCTATGCTGTCCTGGATATGCCTAACTCAATATAATAATAATAACACAAAACAATTTTTGGAATTTCAATACTTTTGTGTGTATAAAACTAGGACAGTGCCCCCAAAATTTAGAGGAAACAGGGACTGCATGGAGTTAAGAAGAAACTATAATAAAATATATATTAGTCTCTTCAGCTGAAACAAGTCTAGAGGTTGGAAAAAGAAAGCACAAAAGTAAGAAAGCCAAGACCAGAGCTATGAAGACTGAAGTTGTCCATGGAGGGATCAATGCTGAAGGAGTACGGAGGATAGAGCAGTGTAGAGGGGAGTTACCCAGGGAGATGTCAAGGCTGAAGAAGTAAGGATAGGGCTTTATAGAGGTTCTTGAGGTGAGTGTGCCTGACTACACATGGGAACATGTCAAAATGTCTCTTTTTTGTGAAGGTGAAATGTTTCTGACTCTCCCTGCTATCCACATCCTAGGGTCGGAAACTGGATCATGTCCCAGAGGGTTGGGGCAACTCTTTTCTCAGCATGTACATTTATGTTGAAAAAAAAATTGATAATTTAATGACTTTTAGTTCTGAGTTAAAAAAAAGCAGTATTCATATTTGAAAGAAACAACAGCTTTTCTTTGGAAATCAATATAAGGATTAATTCAGCTTTTTCAGATATAACAGTTCAAAGCACTTCCCAAAATGTTAAGCCACAGTGTTTGGAGGAAATAATGTAGGCCTTTTGAGAGTCTATTTTGAGAATATTTCCAAACCATGAAGAGCTCTTGAGTTAGGCATTTAGATAAAACTCCTTTAATGTGATCAATGTATTCCAAACTGCTGAAATACTACTTTTGTAGAGACTTTCCGAACAATTCCCTCACCTCAGCTGCACTCTTGGCAGAAACGCCTTCTAAAACTCCTTGAGTGCTTAGCTCTCTGAAGTAGGATTAACTCTTGTAGAACTGCCCTTATGAGTCTGTGGACTCTTTGAGAAAAAGTGGATATAGCTATGTGACGTCACCATCTTTGCTGTCCAAGCCTTATGTCAGTATTTAGTAGTGTCGGAGCCTGCCGACAGTCACCTGGGTACCTGGGTAGAGGCATGCAGATTGAAGAGACAATGAAGAAGACAGAAAAGAGTCGAGATGTCTGCAGGTCAATGCCGGACAGCCCCAAGTTAATTTCACAACCAGCTTATACACAGTTTGGAAGGACAGTGGTAGAACAACGCACAGCGCAAACATTCAACCACTGTCTATCCTGCCTTGCGTCAAGGAGCAGGCAGTTTCATGTTCCATCTCGATATACCTCTGGCTGGCATCAGCAGCCTGCATCTAGCTAGACAGTGTGTTCCTTTCTGTGGGCTGATCAGGACTTTCTCACAGCCTTTCAAGGAGGCTCTGTAGGCTAATAAGGACTTTCTCACAGCCCTGGAGCAAGCAAGCTTGAACTCTATTGACTCAGAATAGATTTCAGATTCAAACTGGGAAACTGATCAGTTGTGGGCTCCCACATAGTAGTTACTGAATAAGTAAATCCAGAGCAATACAAAAAATAGAAAATATGAGTAATTCTTAGCCCAATATATGTGAAAGAGTTAGTTTGTACTGTTTTGAAAGAAAATGGCCCACAAAGGGATGACACTATTAGAAGGTATGATCTTGATGGAAGAAGTCTGTCCCTGGGGAGGCAGACTTTGAGGTCCCTTTGCTCAAGCTTCCCTCAGTGCTATAGTCAGACCATTTCCTGTTGCCTTCCTAAGATGTAAGACTCTCAGCTCCAGCTCAATGTCTACTTCATACCACCTTGTTGTACCAGGTTGATAATGAACTAAACCTTTGAAAACGTAAGCAACCCAAATTAAATGTGTTTTTTTCCTTTATAAGAGTTGCCATGGTCATGTTGTCTCTTCACAGCAATAGAAACCATAACTAAGATATAGTTTCATAGCATTTTTGCTTGATTTGGGATAAAATCCTAATAAACTCAATAAATTACTTAACAAAATTCCATAAGATCTTCAAATTTGCTTATCTCCTAACTGACATATCATAAGCCTAAAATGCTTTTTAAATCTGGTTTTCATTTCTTAATATACACAGAAATCAAAGTAGGTATATCAAAATATAGATTAATTATGAACTTCTGAAAAAAATCTACTCCTCATTCCATGTCTTAAGTTTCCCAACTTGTTTACTTAAAGAAATAGCAATCACATTTTGAGAATATCCAGAAAAAATGCCTTCACATTTAAATTAAATTAATTATAATAGATACTACATTTTGGGTCATAAAATTTTAAGGCCTATCAACTGATAATAATTTAATTCTATTTCACTAAAATAACTGCCAGATATTCAAATGTGAAAGGGTGTACATTTTTAAGATTTAATTTTACTTACATGCCTGCATCCTTGTATATATGTTCACATGAATGTAGGTGCCTACAGAAACCTGCATAGGCCATCCAGTATCCTGGATCTTGAGTTACAGGAAGTCCTGAGACACCTGATGTGGTTACTTGGTAATCAAACTCAGGTACTTTGAAAGAGAAGCACTCCTGCTCTGTCCCTTCAGCTCTGGTATTAGTGTTGAAAAACTAAACATCTCAGAGCTTAATCCAGGCTGTTAGGCTCTATAATTTTAAAGGAAGGGCTACATAAAAGATCAGTCATGCACTAATGTTCCTTGGTGATTTTCTATGCAAGATCTATGATACTTTACTGCTGATGAATTTCTGTTGTTGTTATGAATTGTATTGATCTTAAAAGCAAGAGAAAAATATTCTTGATAAAATCAGAAGAAGTAATAGAATGCAAAAAAACCCCAATTTATTAAGATTGCTACTAGCATTCTGGCAAGCTGGAATCAGGTAGACATAGTTGAAGATCATGACTTTGTTGCATTGTAAACTTTTTGAATATGTAAGACTTGGGATTTTGATCTTTTCATCTTAGAGATGAAAAAAATTGCAGAATTGTTGTAAGCAGTAAAATAAATGACCATAAACATCAAAAATTATTGGATACATGAGATGGCTTATCAGGCAAGGTCCTTGCTGCCAAGTCTGATGACCTAATTCAATCCCCAGTACCCACATGGTGGAAAGAGAGAATCCTGTCCTGTAAGTTGTCCTTTGACCTCTATACATGTTCTGCAGCAGAAGGCTGTGTACACACACACACACACACACACACACACACACACACACACACACAAATGTAAACAAACAAATGTATTAAAATATTAAAGAAAATATTGAATGGCATTATCAGGTTACTGTCCATGGTCTTTTCTTCTTTCTTCTTGCTCTTTCTTCCAATTTGGATTTTTATTCCTGTTTATTTTTAGTCATTTTATATTTCAGGGTAGGGACCTCAGTTCAGTTCAAAGATGATTTTTTTGTGTTATTTGTTGCTATCATTCTGAAAAATCAGATTTGAAACTAAATGTTAGCTATAAATATGATACAAAAATATAAAAGACAGAGTCAGACACTTTCTTATGTCGCATATCATCAAAGCTCTCTATCAATTATCCTTTCTTTCTCTTATACTCCTGTCTCTACTTTTTAAGCTGGAAAACACAATAAACATGTGACTATAAATGTAAAAGTAATGAGGATTCCATCTTTCAGTACAAATGAATAAACATCATCAAGTAATGAATAAACAGTATGTGATATAACTATAATGAAATAATATTTTTACTGAGATAGAATTAAGTCCTGCAGTTTCTGATAATGTTGATGTATCTAGAAGACTTTAACTTAAGCAAAATTATACAAGCACAAAAAGACATACTATTTCAAATCTGAAATGTTTGGCTCCATACATGTATAGAGAAAAATGGCGATTACAAAACAGTGAGGAGGTTTGAGTGACAGGGCATTAGGGAGTTGGCTGGCCAAATACATAAGGTTTTAGTAGATAAATTCAGATCTGCTGGTCAATATTTCAGTTATTATCAAAACAATGTATTATATTAACAAAAAGTGCTAAAAAAGTAAATTGTCAGTAAAAGAGTAAATATGTGAATTCATATGCTAATTAACTCTCATTAACCAAAGTAAAATGTATACACATTTCAAATAATAAACTGTACAAAGTAAGTACAAAGCTTTTTATGTTTTAATTACAATAAATTTTAAATACATGTAAATTGATTCTAGTCATGGTAGCTTAGGTATGTAATTTCATTCAGAAGGCTGAGACAGAAAGAATGGGTGTTCAAGACCAACCTGGCCTACATTGTAAATCTGGAGCCTACTGGATTCATAAGACACTGCTTCAAACAACATATACATATATATGCAGACTTATATAGATGAAGACCAAAAGAATAAAGTTTCCAAAATATACAATGAATATTTTAAAAATTTAGGAAGCTTCAGAATTTTATTTTAAAATAATTGTTAATATAAATTTAATACAATAATAACAATATAATAAGTCAATTATATTTTGATATAATTATGTTCCAGTAAAGAAAAATAGTCCAATCTAATACTACAAAAAAAGATACTCAATTGCCATAATAATAAATACAAAACTTCTTAAGTAAGTATATCATAATGGAGATCTTGAAATGGTAGGAGTATTACTATTATTCATCAGAAGCTCATCACTGGTGTTTTAACTTCTCTTATTCCAGCCATTAATCTTCTCTAGGTAACTCCTTTTCTTCTTTAACAAAGTCACAGTTATGTCTGGTGAACCTAAAGGATATTATTCCGGCTATACCACAATATATATAAGATTCATCTTAATTGCATCTTTCTTCCATCAGCCTTATTACAGAAAAAATGTTAGATAATCTCCCTACCAATAAAAAAAAGAAAGAAAAAAGAAAAAAATAGGAAGCCAATCAAAACCTCATGGACTGTAGTTATGATAATATTATGGAACCCTTAGGCCAGCTCAATTTGAGGCATTTTACTAAACTTTTGGGAACTTCTCCAGAAACTCAAGTGGAACTAGCATACTAATTAGGTATTCTGAATTTTCAAGTCATTGAGATAGGTTATTTTCTTTAAGTATGCTTTGAATTTGCCAGCAGAAGAGTTAGAATGTGAAAACTGCACCTTATAACTGAGATTTTATCTTGGAGAATCACTTAGCTTATCCTCATTATCTTAACACATATCATAAAACTTTATACTGATACAGAATGTTGACTTTCTTGTTCTCTATGACATAGAAGGTTGGCGAAAGTCTACCATTCTTCTATATTGTAGAGAAAAATTTCATTGCTGACCACTGTCATTACCAGCATTATGAAGATAGTTAAATGGATAATAGATTTATTAATATAAGGAAAATGATGCACTTAGGTGATGAGGGAAAACAACAATGTTCTGAAAGGAGAAGAAACATATTTCTTCAAATATTGACCTGGGGAAACTATGCAAATCACAACATAAGGAGACCTGTTAGCCTTCTCAGCTCTGTTTCCAATTTATGTCACTGCACTTTGTGTGCCCAAATGTAAAAAGGAGAAAACCAGAAGAACAGTGACCTTCCAGTTGTTTAGCTATAGATTTGAAGCCCAATAAATTTAAAGATTTTTTTTTTTTTGAAATACAGGTAATTTTTAAAAAGTTCAAAAGATGTCAGTGTTAAAAACATATGCGAGTTCATGTTTTGTTAGTGGCATTTTGGGGAAGTTATGGAAACTGTGAGAGCTGGAGTGTAATTGAAAGAGTAGGCTATTAGTGCATATCCTTGAAGGTACATCTTGTCATTAGGCTTCCCCTTTCCCCTCACTTCCATCTTTCTTCCTTTCTCTTCCCCTTCTAGCTCTCCTCTTTTCTAACATGATATGAAATACTTTGCATCATCCATTTCCCTGCCATGTAATGTTGCCTCTACACTCACAGATAATACTGTTAAAGAAGCTGAGTAGTGTAGACTTAACCTGTAACTATGAGGTACAAGGAATCTTTTCTCATTTAAGTTGATTCCTTTGGCATCTTGTCATGGTGACAGATATCTGATCAACAAGCACTAGAGAAACAGAAGTACGGTATTTGTGCACACAAAGTAATAGAGTTAAGAAACTGTGAAATAGATCTGAAATTAACATGAGGTAAGGATCTGTGGAAGAGATGCGCAGAGAGACCATTCAAGACCATGATTGTTCTCAACAGAGACAGCAACATAAACTATCAAGAAAAGACACATTTTACTTAATAAAATTTTTGAAGTTTTCTCAATTTCTATCTCTCAAAATATGTTTAAAACCATTCAACAAAAATGTTTACAATATCCCCAAACAATTGTGGCTGTTGCCAAGGCTATTGGTTGTTCTTCACAAAGAATAAGGTCCTGTTACTGAAGGAAACATCTACAGAACTTGAAAATGGAAATGTGGAACTAACACCTACTTAGAGCCTTCACCACTACTGATTAGTGTTCATGGTTCTGGAAGGTACTCTAAAATACTACCAAAGGAGAAAGATAAACACTCACCCAGCTACAAAGTTGGATTTACAATGATGACCTGATAATGAGATGCACTAATGCAGTAGTGTCACAAATCTTATGGGAGTAACCAATATCTGATTGGATTTAAGGCCCACTCTAGGAAATGAAACCCATTCCCAACACTGCTAAGGTGGTCAAAGACCTAAGACAAGAAAAGCCAGGGGCCTGGGAGAAAATTAAATGCAACTCTTCTGCTAAAGGAACATAGCCACAGCCATAAAAGGACTGTCAAAGATAGTATACTACACTCGTAGATCAACGCCTTGTTCAGCTATCATTGGAGAAAATTCCTGCTGTGTGGGGAGAAAAAGGAGCCAGCCTGGCTGTGGGAGTGGGGTGGGGGGCTGTGGCCACCTTGGTGGTGCACATAATCATGTGCAATAATAACTTTCTTTAAGCCAACCTGGAGTCTGCTGCTTTCAGTGACTGGTGACCTACGAATTTCAGATTAATGGGGCCAATGAGAAGAAGCCAACACAGCCAAGGAAATGGCTGACAGCCAGTGTGGTTCCAGGAGTGGTATTTAGGCTCACCCCATACCAGCAATAAAGGAGTCTGCAGGTTGCTTCTCACCTGACTCCTGGTGTCTGAGTTGTTGATTCCTAGCCTTCTCTCCCTGTCCCACAAGAGGTGTTCTGGTGGTTTGGTCTATAACAATGTCAGTTCCCCCCATAACACTGTTGTAGTAGATGAGAACAAACATACAACTCCACAGACAGGCAGTGTGCAGAGAGTGAGAGATCTTGAACTACTCAGCCCAGATGGGAAGCCTCTATCAAATCCTAGCCATTCTCTGATCCACGAGATGAGAGGAGCCTGTGGATGAAGAAGAAAGATGGTAAGAGGAGTCAGAGGGATCAAAGACAAAAACAAAACAAAACAAAACAAAAAACAAGGCTTTTTTTTTACTCTAACAAGATTATTACTTTTTTTTATATGTATGTATATATATATATACATATATATATAATTATATTTGTGTTTTAATTTTACACATCAGCCATGGGTTCCCCTGTCCTCCCCCCTCCCGCCCCCCCCCCCACCTTTCCCCCATCCCCTCCCCTCCATTCCCATCTCCTCCAGGGCCAAGAATCCCCTGGGGATTCAAACACAGCAGGACTTGTGCAGATATAATCTCACAGAGTCTGAGGCAGCAAGCACAGGACCTGTATGGGTCTGCACCAAATGGAGTCCCAGAACTGAGAGGGAAATTTACACTAGTCCCCAACCCTAACCAATAAGCTACCTCCAGTTGATAACCAGCCATAAAAGAAATATTTGTTTACTTCAAGAATCTCAATGGGGATACAAAACACTCAGACCTCATGCCCACATGCAAGTGGCCAACACAAAACAAACTTGACAGCATCTTTGAAGATTCTTTGTCTCATAATGTTTTATCAGGATTTCTTTTCTTTTTTACCTTATAGGTCCTTTTTTGAGTATATATAATGACTTCTTGCTTTATGTTTTGATGGGATTACTATGTGTAAAAAGTGTGTTTCTGTGTCTACATGTGTTTTCTTTTGATGCTTAAAAAAACAAAAATCAACAAAACCCCTCTTCTTAGTTTCATCTTATTGTGGTTTATTTCTTTTTTATTTTATTTTATTATTATTAGATGTCTGTTTTATAAGGAGAGAAGAAAGGGTGTTTATTCGGGTAGGAGAAAAGGAGGGGAGGATCTAGAAGGAATTTGGGGTGGGGGACAGACCACAATCAATATATAATATATTCAGTAAAAAAATTAAATCAGCCAATCATTATATAAACCATATTAAGCAGCAAAATTGAGAAAAAAGTTTACAATAAAAACTGATAGTTTTTCTTTGCAAGAGAAAGTAACAATTAGACACCAGGATCTGTTTAATATATTCAAAAGAATATGTAAAACAGAAGAGACCAACTTGATTTGCAGCCCTTTATGGGAAAGCTTCTACTTTCAGTAAGAGCCACTCGAGTTGGGTAACCAAGGCAAAGACCTCTGGTTTAACTAATATTCTTAGCAGTTCTCACCAAATCCCAGGTGGTATAGGTTTTCAGATTTGGGAGAACCTATTTAATATTCAACACAGATGAACCAATGTTAAGTGGCAGAATCCACATTCCTCTGCTAGCCACCACCTCAGCTTCTGCTTCTATACTCCATGAGCAGAGTCTCTGCAGAAGCTGGAAGAGGAGAATAAAGTGTCTATAATGGCTGATTCATACTTTCATATAATAGCAATTCTCTGTCATCCACGGCCATGCCAAAATGTGTAACAAATATTAATGTAAATATGCAGTCACATATTGTACTACCAAATTATTTTCATTAATATTTGGAACAAAATCTTTATTTTCTACACTTTTTGTGAGGTAGGGAAAATTTGCAGAATGAATTTTGCCCATTTTTTCAGAGAAAAAGCAAACCAAGTTGAAGTTATTATGCATGTTTATCCAAGCTTGAGATTCTGGAGAGAAAGGAAGAATATGAAGGTGAATAGGTAGAGAAGTGGGAAGGATCTAGGAGGAATGGGATGGTATGATTAAAATATTGTATGAAAAATTTAAAAATAATTAATCAAAAAGAGATTTTGAAGCTTTAAAGTTAACTCTGTTAGTTTCTCCTTTACAATAATATAGATTTTATAATTTGCATATTAATATTTTAAAACATTAGTATTATAATAATTTTTATTTAGTTAGTTTTCAATTAAAAATTTTCCATTTTACATGCCAACCCTATTCCCCCTACTTCCCCTTCTCCTGCTCTGCTTACCTCATCCCCATCCTACTCCCATCCCCTCTTCATAGGGGGAAGGCCTCCCTTGGGTAGTCAAACAAACTGGGATAAGAAGATGAGGCAGGACCTAGCCCCTCCCCTCTGCATCATGGCTGAGTAAGGCATCACACCATGGGGAATGGTCTCTAAAACGTCACTTTGTGTACCTGGGATGAGTCCTGGTCCCATTGCCAGGGGACCCACAAACACATCAACCCGTACAACTGTCACTCACATTTAGAAGACCTAGTGCAGTCCCATGCAGGCTCCTCTGTTGTCAGTCCAGAGTCCATGAGCTCCCACTAGCGTGGTTTAGCTATCTCTGTGGATATTCCCATCATAATCCTGCCCCACTTTGCTCCTATAATCCCTCCTCTCTCTGTTCAGCTGAACACCAGGAGCTTGGCCAATTGCTTAGCTGTGGGAAGCATGTGCTTCCATCAGTCACTGGATGCAGGTTCTATGATGACAATTAGGGTAGAAACCAAATGTGTGCAGAGGAAGGCTAGTTCAAGCACCCTCTCTACCACTGCTCTGAGTCTTAGCTGGGGACATCCTTGTGAGTTCCTGGGGATTTCCCTGTAGATGAATTTCTAAATGGTCTTATTAAATAAAAAAAGCATGGAGCCAGATATAGGGGTGAAAACCTGAGAGATCAGGGAAATAGAGAAAGCCACAGCTAACCTTACATCACCAATTCAACAGCTTCCAAATTAGAGTTACTTCCTATCTACCCATGCCTGTATACCTTGCTGTTCTGCCATCTGATTTGTTTTCTCCATGCAGCTCCATCACTTCCTCTTCCTGGACAGCTTTGTCACTTCATGTCTGTCTGTACAGACCTCCAGATCTCCATTGTTAACTAGAGTTGGACTTTAAGGTGTGTGCCACCACACCTGGCTGTTTTCAGTGTGGCCTTGAACTCAGAGATTCAGATTCCTGCCTGCCAAGTGAGAGGATTAAAGGCATGTGCTACTGTTGCCTGACTTCTTTACTTATAATGACTATACCAATTCCTCTGATCTCCAGGCAAGCCTAATTTATTAATGCACAAATAAAATACCACCATATTTCAGCACAAATAAAATATCACCACATTTCCCATTTTTTGTCTAATAAAAATAAGTTATAACTATTATAAGAAATATTATATACAATAAGTACAATAACTATATACAATATATACAAGCAAAAAATACATCAACAATGTCGAGTCCATTTGCTTTTGATAAATTCAGAGAAAATATTCCATTATCTATCCTAGTTTGGTGAGTCAAAAATGTACCTAATTCACTTTCTATCCTATGTTGTATTACCAACAGAAAACTATCTTATGATGTCTTTCAAACTTACACACTTAATACCTCTTAGTGAGTTTCTTTTGGGAATTTCTTAACAAGAAAAACTATAACTACAACTACCTAATCTTCAACTCCTTCAGAGACCCAAGAAGGAAATAATATCACCTAGTAAAACAGGAAGGGCAAATAAGTGACTTCCAAAAAATGAGTTATGAATCAGCCAGCTGTCTCTATCATTCTAGGTTTTTGGAAGTTGTTTACAATGCTCTTCCTATTTACTTAGGTAATATATCCTTCTGAGGTCTTTGCTGCCATTGAAGACTAGATAGTTATAATTACAATTTTGCTTAGCTATAAAAGACAAATTAGATATGAAACAGACTCACAAATATAGGATAGATGATAGAATGTTTTCTTTAATTTTGCCAAGTACAAATAAATGATATTGTAACTGTAATTCTTACTTGATAACTGTTCTATTATATGTAATTTTACTATGTTAAAGTTAAAATCTTCCTTTTTGATTAGAAAGAAAAGGGGAAGTGCTGTGGAATGTTTTTCTATATGCTATGAATATGTGTTGCACTGATTGGTTGATAAATAAAATGCTGATGGCAAGTAGCCAGGTAGGAAGTATAGGCAGGATAAGCAGACAAGAAGAATTCTGGGAAGAGCAAGGCAGACACAGAGGAAGCAAGATGACAAGGCAGAACTGAGAAAATGTACCAAGCCACAGGGCTAAACATAGGTAAGAATTATGCGTTAATTTAAGTGTAAGAGCTAGTCAATAATAAGCCTGAGCTAATGGCCAAGTAGTTATAATTAATATAAGCTTCTGAATGATTAATTTATAAGTGGGTGGCAGGACTGTGGAAGCTTGATGGGACCAGAGAAAACTTTTGGCTACATTTCCCTATCCCTTTCATGGTTCACTCTATCAAGATATCTCTTTCATTGCTTTCCCTTTCCATCCCTCCCACAACTTGGCCATCCAGAATCCTCATCTTCTCACCCACCATGTCTTCCCCTCTATTCCCCCTCTCAGTTTACCTAGGAGAACTTAACCCTTTCTCCATCCTGGGGCAATCCATGCATATCTCTCTTAGGGTCTTCCTCTTTATCTAGCTACTCTGGGGTTGTAGATTGTAGCCTGGTTATCCTTTGCTTTGTGTCTAATATTCACTTATAAGTGAGTCCATACTGTGTTTGTCTTTCTAGGTCTGGGTTACCTCATTCAGGATAATTTTTCCTAGTTCCATGCACTTGCATGCAGATTTCATGATGTTATTGTGTTTTCTGCTTAGTAGTACTCCATTGTGTAAATGTACCACATTTTCTTTACCTATTCTTCAGTTGAGGGGGATTCTAGGTTGTTTTCAGGTTCTGGCTATTATGTATAAAGGCACTATGAACATAGCCAAGCAAATGTCTTTATGATGTTTTGAGAATCTTTTGGGTATATTCCTAAGAGTGGTATTGCTGGACCTTGAGGTAGTTTGATTCCCAGTTTTCTGAGATACTGACTTACTGATTTCCAGAGTGGCTATACAGGATTGCATTCCCACCATCAGTGGAGAAGAAGAGTTCCCCTTTCTGCACATCATCTACAACATAAGCTGACATCAGTGTTTTGATCTTAGACATTCTGATAGGCCTAAGATGGTATCTCAGAGTCATTCTGATTTATATTTCCCTGATGGCTAAGGATATTGAACCCTTACTTAAATGTCTTTCAGCCATTTGAAATTCTTCTCTTAAGAGTTCTCTGTTTACATCTGCACCCCATTTTTTAAATTGGACTACTTGATATTTTGAAGTCTAGTTTCCCGAGTTCTTTATGTATTTTCTCATTCTGTAGGCTGATGTTTTATCTTATTGACAGTGCCATTCACCTTACAGAAACATCTCAATCTCAGGAGATCCCATTTATTAATTGTTGCTCTCAATGTCTGTGCTACTGGTGTTATATTTAGGAAGTGGTCTCCTATGCCAATGTATTCATGGCTACTTCCCACTTTCTCTTCTATGAGGTTCAGTGTAAAAGGATTTATGTTGAGGTCTTTGATGCATTTGGACTTGAGTTTTGTGCATGGTGATAAATATGGATCTATTTTCATTTTCTACATATATACGTGCAGTAATGCCAGCATCACTTGTTGAAGATGTTTTCTTTTTTTCATTGTATAATTTTGGCTTCTTTGTCAAAAATCAGATGTTCATAGGTATGTGGATTAATGTCACAGTCTTCAATTTCATTCCATTGATCAATGTATCTGTTTTCATGTCAATATCAACCTGTTTTTATTACTATAGCTCTATAGGAGAGCTTGCAGTCAGGGATGGTGATACCTCCAGGAGTGCCTTTATTGTATAGGATTGTTTTGTCTATCCTGGTTTTTTTGTTTGTTTGTTTTTCCATATGAAGTTGAGTATTTCTCTTTCAAGGTGAGTGAAAAATTGCCCAGGGATTTGATGAGTATTGCATTACATCTGTAGAATACTTTTGGTAAGATTTCCATTTTTGTTATGTTGATCCTATCTATCCAAGAGCATGGGAGATCTTTCCATTTTCTGATATCTTTTTCAATTTCTTTCTTCAAAGACTTGAAGTTCTTATCTTACAGATCTTTTACTTGTTTGGTTAGAATTTCCACAAGATATTTTTATGCTATTTGTGGTTCTTATAAAGGACGATGCTTCCTTGATTTCTTTCTCAGTCTGTTTATCATTTGTATGTAGGAGGGCTACTGTTTTTTTTTTTTTTGAGATAATCTTGCATCCTGCCATATTACTGAAGGTGTTTATCAGCTGTAGGAGTTCCCTGGTAGAATTTTTGGGGTCACTTATGTACACTATCATATCATCTGCAAATACTGAAAGTTTGACTTCTTCCCTTCCAATTTGTATCCCCTTGATCTCCTTTTCTTGTCTTATTGCTCTAGCTAGAACTTTGAGTACTGTATTGAAAAGAATATGGAAAGAGAAGTCATCCTTGTCTCATTTCTGATTTTAGTGGAATCATTTTGCGTTTCTTGCCACTTAGTTTGATGTTGGCTGTTGACTGACTGTATATTTCCTTTATTATGTTTAGGTATTTTCTTGTGTCCCTGGTCTTTCTAATATCTTTATCATAAAGGAGTACTGGATTTTGTCAAAGCCTTTTTTTGCATCTAATGAGATGATAAAGCCATTTTATTTTTCTTTTAGTTTGTTTATATGGTAGATTACAATGACAGATTTTCATATGTTGGGCCATCCCTGCATCTCTGGGATGGAGCCTGGTGGATGAATTTTTTGATGTGTTCTTGGCTTTGGTTTGTTTGTATTTTATTGAGTATATTTGCATCAATATTCAAGAAGGAGATTTCTATAATTCTCTTTCCTAGTTACATCTTTGTATGGTTTAGGTATCAAAATAACTGTGGTCTCATAAAAAGAATTTGGTAATGTTCCTACTGATTCTATTTTTCAAATAATTTCAGGAGTATTGGTATTAGCTCTTCTTTTTTTTGGGGGCAGAGGACTGTTGATGATTGCTTCTATTTTTTTTTTTTTAGGGTTTATAGGTCTATTTAAATTGTTTATCTGATCTTAATTTAATTTTGGTATATGGTATCTATTCAAAAAATTGCCCATTTCTTTTACATTTTCCAATTTTGTGGAGTACAGGTTTTTGAAGTATGATGTAATGGTTCTGTGGAATTCCTCAGTGTCTATTTTTTACCCCTTTTTATTTCTGATTTTTAAATCTGGATATTCTCTCTCTGTTTTCTGGTTAGTTTGGTTAAGGGTTTGTCTATCTTGTTGACTTTCTCAAAGAACCAACTCTCTCTTTCATTGATTCTTTGTACTGTTCTCTTTGTTTCTATTTATTGATTTCAGCCCTCAGTTTGGATATTACCTGTTTTTTGTTCTTCCTGGGTGGATTTGCTTCTTTTTGCTCTAGGGTTTTCAGGTATAGGCTTTTAAGTTGGTTATGTGAGGTTTCTCTCCTCTCTTTATGTAAACACTTATTGCTATGAACTCTTAGCACTGCTTTCATAGTGTCCCGTGTGTTTGGGTATGTTATGCATTCATTTTCTTTGAATTCTAGGTAGTCTTTAATTTTTCTTTATTTCTTTCCTAGACCCAATGATGATTCTGTTGAGCATTTTAAGTTTCCATGAGTTTGTAGACTTCTGCATTTTGTGTTGCTGTTGAATTCTAACTTTAAGCCATAATGATCTGATAAGTTACAGAGAGTTATTCCAATTTTTTGTATCTGTTATGATTTGTTTTGTGACCAGGTATGTGGTCAGTTTTGGAGAAGGTTCCATGTGGTGCTGAGAAGAATGTATTTCAGTGAAATATTCTACAGATGTCTTTTAGGTCCATTTGAGTCATAACATCTATTTGATCCCTTTTTTCTCTATTAAGTTTCTGTCTGGCAGACCTGTCTATTGGTGAGAGAGGGGTGTTAAAGTCTCCCACTACTAGTGTGTGGGGATTGATGTGGTATTTAAGCTTTATTAATGTTTCTTTTGCAAATGTGAGTATCCCTTGTATTTGGGTCACACATATTCATAATTGAGACCTTTTCTAGAAGGATTTTTCCTGTGATGGATATGAAATGTCCTTCTCCATCTCTTTTGATTAATTTTAATTTGAAGTCTATTTTGTTAGATATTAGACTAGATACACTAGCTTCTTTCTTATGTCCATTTGATTGGAAAATCTTTTCCTAATCCTTACTCTAAGGTGATATTTGCCTTTGATGTTGAGGTGTGTTACTTGTATGCAGAAGGATGGATTCTGTTTTTGTATCCATTCTGTTAGCCTATATCCTTTTATGTACAAATTGAATCCATTGATATTAAAACATATTAATGACAAGTGATTGTCTATTCTTCTTATTTTTGGTTTTGTTATTGTTGGTGGTAATGTGTTTGTGTGTGTGTCTCTGTGTGTGTGTGTTTCCCTTCTTCATGATTTGCTGGTATGAGATTATCTATTGCGTATATTTTGGTGGTTGCAACTAACTTCCTTGTGTTGGAGTTATCTTCCTAGTATTTTATGTAGTGCTGGAACTGTGGATATATATATATTGGTTGTGAGCTTAGCCTTTAATGGCTGAGACATCTCTCCAGCCCATATAATTTTTAAAGGTGATTTTGTAATGGATATATTGCTTTCTCCATCTATGTTGGTTGAAAGCTTTGCTGGGTATAGTAGTCTGGATTGGCATCCAGGGTCCTTTGATATCTGCAGAACATCTGTCCAGGACCTTCTGGCTTTAAGAGTTTCCATTGAGAAGTCAGGCACAGCTCTGATAGGTCTGCCTTTATATGTTTGTGGTGATATTTTATTTGTGATGAAATGTGATATTTTATATATGTGTGTTACTAAGTGTAGCTTGCCTGGAGATTGGGGGAAAGAGCAGCCATTTTGCAAGGTTTAGTAGACACAGTTGCAGATGTTATAATAATTACACCAGAATTTTGGCAGCCAAACTGGCCTCTTCAGGATGTAAATGTTCAGATGCTAGAAACTGGAAGATTATCTCAAGCGAAACAGAGTGCAAGATGGCTTGAATGTACAGAACCAGAAGGATAGAGAGTGAAATTAGAGCCATATGTGGTTAACATAGCTATGAACTTATGGGGCCATGATCTATTACAACAATGGAATACTCAGATTAACATTCCTCCAACCTCAGAAACAAATGATAAAGTAACACATATTTCTGAGAGAAATATTAGAAGGTATTATTGTAAAGAGTAGTCACCAGCCATCCAGATTGTATATGAACAAGGCATAACAACTGCTGACCTTTCAAAGACACCAACAGCTCTACCTTTAAAATGGCTAACAGACAAGCCTGTATGGGTGCAGCAATGACCTTTAACAACAGAGAAACTGCAGGCTTTAGAAGAGCTGTTACAAGAGCAGTTAAATACTCAGCATATTGGAGAATCAACCAGCACTTGGAATTCTCCTATATATGTTATTTAAAAATATAATAAATGGAGAATAACAGACCTAAGAGCAATTAGCAAGGTAATTCAGCCAACAGGATTTATACAATCTGGATTTACTTTGCCTACTCTGTTACCTAAAGGATGACCTCTTATAGTTATTGATTTAAAAGACTGTTTTTTTTCAATACCCTTAAAAGAAAAAGATGGATAAAAATTTGCTTTCATGGTGGCTACTTATAATAATCCTCAGCTGGTTAAGATATATCAATGGAGGATTCTCCCACAGGGAATGTTGAGTAGGCCAACCCTGTGCCAATATTATGTATGACAGCCATTGGAAGTAATGTATAAACAGTTTCCTAAACCTATAATTTATCACTACATGGAGGATATTTACTAGCTAATTCAAATGCATATAACTTAGAAAGAACGCTTGAAGAAGAAAATTTTTGCCATGTTGGGGATTACAAATTGCTCCTGAAAAGATAGAAAGAGGAGATCCTATTAGTTATTTCAGACATAAAATAGGTCTATAAAAAATTAGACCCCAAAAGGTACAAATTAGGAGAGATTGATTGCAGATACTTAATGACTTTGAAAGATTATTTGGAGACATTTCCCATCTGCAAACTCTTGTTGGGGTAAAAATTGATGAACTGAGTAATTTGTTCAAAACCTTAGAAGGTAACAAAGACTTAAATAGTCCAAGAGAATTATCACCTGAAACTGAGGACGAATTGGCCTTGGTAAAAAAGAAAGTACAGAAATGACATGTAGATCATACAGATCCAAAGTTGGATTGCATTTTGGTTATATTACCCTCTAAGCATTCTCCTACAGTAATTCTAATGCAGATGGGAAGATATTATATTGGAATGGATATTTCTACCAAATAAACAGTGTAAAAAATTAAAAAATTATGTGGAAAAGATCTCTGACTTGATTTTTAAAGAAAAGTTTAGACTTTGTCAATTAGCAGGAATAGATCCAGCAGAAATTTTATACCTTTAACTAAGGAGGATATTGAAATATTATGGGCAGAAAGTGAACCTTGGCAAAGAGCTTGCAGTAATTTTTTTGGGAGAGATTAACAGCAAATATCCCAAAAGTGACAGAATTCAACTTACAAAGAGAGCTGACTAGATTCTGCCTCAAATTGTTTGGGAAACATCCATATCTGCAACCTGTACATTTTATACAGACCCAAACAAATAAGGAAAGGTAGGTTACACATCAGAAAATTTAAGTAAAGTAGCTCAAAGTCCTTATAATTTGGTTCAAAAATTAGAATTGTATTCTGTTCTGTTGGTATTAATGGATTTTTCTGAACCTCTCAATATACTTTCTCTCAGTATGCTGAAAGGGTGGTCTTAAATATTGAGACTGCAGAATTTATCCCTGAGGAGTCAGAGTTAACTTTGTCATTTATTCAGTTACAAGTTATAATCAGGAATAGGAAGCATCCCTTTATATATAACTCCCATCTCATCCCATAGGAGTCTGCCAGGACCTCTAGCACAAGGTAATGATGAGATCAATAAACTATTAATAGGAAATGTGCTGGAGGACTCAGAATTTCATAAAATACATCATGTCAATAGTAAAAGTTTAAAAAAGGATTTTTTCTATAACCTGGCAACCAGCCAAGGAAATTGTAAGGAAATGTCCTACTTGTTCTTTTTACAATCAGACTCCACTACCAGCAGGTTGTAACGCAAAAGGTACCCAGAGGAGTGATATTTGGCAGATGGATGTTTTTCAATTTGCAGAATTTGGAAAATTGAAACATGTACACCACACTATTGATACTTATTCAGGATTTCAATGAGCAATTGCTTTGAATTGTGAAAAAGCTGATTCTGTAATCACACATTTGCTGGAAGTTATGGCCATCATGAGTATACCTACACAAATTAAAACTGAGAGTACTCCAGCATATGTCTCTGGTAAAATGAAACAGTTTTATGCTTATTACAATATAAAGAATATTACAGGTATATTACAAAATCCTACAGGCTGAGCAGACATAGAAAGATCAAATGGAACTCTAAAGGATTTGCTAAACAAACAAAAAGGGCTAACAAACCCCCAAAATAGATTATATAATGTTCTATTAACTTTGAATTTTCTCAATGCTAATGAGAAAGAAGCAACAGCTGTGGAGAGACATTGAGTAATAGAAAAAAAAAACCTACAGAATTAAATCAGCCTATATACTTAAGGATGTGCTGACATAAGAATGGAAACCAGGATATGTGTTACATTGGGGTGAGGTTTTGCTTTTTTTTTTTTTTTTTTCTACAAGGGAAGATAAGCTGTGGATACCATCAAAATTGATAAAGATTCAATTTGAACAGGAGAGACCTCTTCATTAGAAGAGGTAATAGCTCATCAACCAGCATGCCCATCCAACTTAAACTAATGTATACCACTAACAAATGCTTTTCATTTATTCAGATATAACTTGCCAAAAGGGAACCTTCCCAAAGTTAGGCTTGGGGAAGTGTGTTTGTTTTTGTCTTTCAGGATAATGAAGGCCAAGGAATCTGGAGAACACTTGACAAATGAGACATCTGAAGAAAAAGGACAAATCATATATAAAAGATGTCCCAAGCAAAAGAGTAAACTGGCCTATTGGTATATCACATATAAAATTTCATAAGTTTTCCTAAATGTTTCTTTATGCTCTTCTCTACATACAATTAACACAAATGTTGTTTTTTGTAGTCCCTGTTCAATTAAAAATTAAAGCTGGCTTTGGAGTTGGAGAATGGCTCTCTCCTTCTCTAAACCCAAGCATGTTGTTAAAAGGAAAATACAAAATCTCTGTATCATGTCAGAAGAAAGAGCCATCTGATATTGTACAGAAAAAAAACCCCAAAATTAAGGGACTATTCTATTGCTACTAATCTCAATTCTTTGGTTCTATTTTGATTCTTTAATCTTTTGTTAAGGTATAAATTTTATATCAAATTTATTATATATATATATATATATATTTACATTAAACTTTTGTCATGATATTAATGGCCATATGGAGTATTAACTAATTCTAGAAAAAAAGGCTTCATTTAGCTGCCTATACATGTTTTTGTGTTGGAGTCTCTATCAGTTTTCTGAAAGGAATCATGACCATGCCTAACAGTGAATTTAAAGTCTCCAGAAATAAGATGGGACCCCACAATGACAGTTCCACATAGACAATAATAATACCACTAAGTTAACAAACGTCAACCAAAGATCAACTTTGGACTACAAACTGCTTAGAACAATTTCAAGAAGGCTAGCTGAGGTGATCTAGCTTCACAGACTACTCAAGTGATGACTTGAGATAAGCCCTGCATTTTTGCATTATGCAGAGACTGGACAACAAGTGATACAGCTACCACTCCAGAACTTGACAATTAACTCATTTTATTTTTCTTTTCAGGATTCCCTAAAGATGCCTTTGCCCAAAAACAGCAGGAAGTAATTTTAAGAACACAACACCCATATTCCCAAGAAGTGGGATGGGTGGTTTTTGGTCTTTCAGTGGGTTTTGGGTTTGGGATAGTTGTCATTGTTGAGGATTACAAGTTGTTATTATTAATGGTAATAAAAGAGGCTAAACAAAGGAGATTAGATTTAAAGTTCTTGTTTGAAAAAAAAGAGGATATAGATAATAGGTAGATTGTTGAATCTACTCTGAAAAAAAGATATAGAATTGATAGAATAAAGGGTAGATTATTGAACCTACTCTGTAAAGAAAAAAGCATATAGATAGAAAGGTAGATTATTGAGTCTAATTTTATTTATTTATTTATTTATCTATTTATTTATTTATTTATTTAGGTTTTTTGAGACAGGGTTTCTCTGTGTAGCTTTGGGCCTTTCCTGGAACTCACTCTGTAGCCCAGGCTGGCCTCAAACTCACAGAGATCTGGCTGGCTCTGCCTCTTGAATGCTGGCATTAAAGGCATGCACTACTACCACTTGGCTTGAATCTACTTTTAAAAGACAACTACTAATTTTAAATACTTTACATTGTGTGGTGGGTACTGTGTTCCCTGAAATATTGTGTGTTCCCCAAAATAAACATATCTGGGGTCAGAGAACAGACAGCCACTAGAACAAAGCCAAAAATGGTGGCTAGAAAATGGGAAGAGTAAGTCATAGCAGAAGTTGGGCAGTGGTGGTGCACGCCTTTAATCCCAGCACTTGGGAGGCAGAGCTAGCTGAATCTCTGAGTTCAAGGCCACTTTAGAAACAGCTAAGCATGGTGACCCACGCCTTTAATCCCAGAAACCCAACCTTTAATCCCAGAGAATGGGGGCATTAAAAGAAAGGTATATAAGGTGTGAGGACCAGGAACTAGTAAAATAAATCATGTAGTTAGTTGAGCATTTGGCTGGTTAAGCGTTCAGGCTTTGGAGCAACACAGTTCAGCTGAGATTCATGTGGAGGAGGACTCAGAAGCTTCCAGCCTGAGGAAAAAGGATCACCTGAGGAACCAGCAAGGTGAAATAGCCGTGGCTTGTACTGCTTCTCTGATCTTCCAGCATTCACCCCAAAAACTGGCCTCAGGTTTGATTTTATTAACAAGTACCTTTAAGATTCATACGACCTGTAAGATTCCTACTATAACATTGTATTGGATTTTTATATATTATATACAAATTATATATATTGAGATTGATATTGCTAGAAAATGTTGTACATATATTTCTAATCTTGTTCAGGATATTGTACCTATACAATTCATTTAACAATGTAATGCAGTTTCCTAATTCTTGAATGTAATTATTACCAACTATTAAGATATAAGGAAATAAAAGTTAGTAGTTAGACATTATAATCAAACTTGTAGTCACATTGGGTATGTGTTGAAAATCAAGCAGAGATATATTTTATATAGACAGGTCATCTTCAAACCCTCCAGAGATCCACAGAATATGGCATTGAAAATGTTTTAATCACAGAGATTTTTTTTTTCTTTTTTTATGACTATGAGACATGTCTGCTCCTGGTAGCACCAATCTACTTCAGAGAAGATATGGGCATTGAAGAAACTGCATATAGAGTTAACTTTCATTGTGACAAAAGTTAGCCACTGGGCCTCAAAGTGCTCCTGCAATGAATGCTAATAGTATGCTATCCAAATGGACAAATAAGACACATGAAAAAGGAGCTACTGATCCTTGCCAAAACAAGTGTGGATGCAGCTTTGGAATAGGTGTCCTTTGAGGCCAGGGTAATATGGCACCGTTGCTGAAGTGGCTTTTCAATCTGGAAAAGGTACAGTGTCCTTTTGTCAAAGGCAGCTGAACAGGCAGTGGACCTATGGCTTCTGGTGTGCAGTGGAACAGTAGCTGAAACAGTTATTCTTGAAGGAGCATCTAGGCTGACAGGGTCTAACCTCTCAACAGTGGACTGGCATTTAGTAAAGGAGATGAAGCCACCCAACAAGCTGAGAAGAATGGGAAGCCAAATTCCAAAAACACTAGCAATTTCTAGAATTTAAAATCCTGAATCATGACAGGAAAGTGGCAGAATTCAAGTTTATCTAGTACATAGAATACTTGAACTGACTGTGAGGTCAAGCTGTAGGCCTTGCATACATCCTGCTTCACAAATGAGTCTGTCAATGTTAAGCCTGTAGTCTGAAGATGATGCCCCAATATACATAGAAACCTCAGGTGACTATCCAGGCAGCTGTCTGTTTCTGTCAAAATTCATTTTTTACAAGTTGCTTGTTTGCACTTCCTGTTTTACTAGGTGATATTATTTCCTTCTTGGGTCTATGAGGGAGTTGAAGATTACATAGTTATATTTACAGTTTTCCTTATTAAAACATTCATAAAAGAAACTCACTAAGAGGTGTTAAGTGTATAAGTTTGAAAGATATCATAAGATAGTTTTCTGTTGGTAATATAAGTTAGGATAGGAAGTGAATTAGGTACATTCTTGACTCAGCAAAATAGGATAGGTTATGAATATTTCTCCTGAATTTATCAAAAGCAAATGGAATGGACATTGTTGATGTATTTGTTCCTTGTATATATTGTAGATAATTATTGTAATTATTGTGTATAGTATTTCTTATATTAGTTATAACTTTTATTTTTTATTAGACATAAAAGGGGAAATGTGGTAATAATTTATTTATGCTGAAATGTGACATTTTATTTGGGCATTAATAAATAAAGCTTGCCTGGAGATCAAGGGGGAAAAGGCCAGCCATTTTAAGTAAACAAAGAAGGCAGGCAGCTCATGATCTTAATCCTTTAGCAGGCAGGATCTCTTTGTGTTTAAGGCCACACTATGGAAGAACCAAGCATGGTGACTCATACCTTTAATCCCAGTATGGACCATAGAAGACCTGGAGATCTGTACAGACATACAGGCAGTGACAGAGCTGTGTAGGAAGAGGAAGTGAGGTAGCTGTGCTAAGAACTAATAAGAGGGCAGAAAAGCAAGGCATATAAGGCTGGGTAGACAAGAAGTCATTTTTCTTGGAAGCTGTGAAGTTGGTGAGGTGAGGTTAGCTAGTGGCTTTCTGTATTTCCCTGATCTCTCTAAGGCTTTAACCCAAATTTCTGGCTCTGTGTTTTTTATTTAATAGAACCATTTAGAAATTAATCTACTTATGTTACTTGAATTCTTTCTTTTGTTTAATATTCTTTCTTTATTCTGTATGTTTAGTGTTTTACTATTATGTGGTGAGGGGTTTTTTTTTTGGTGGTCTAGTCTATTTGGTGTTCTGTTAGCTTCTTGTAACTTCATAGGCATGTCTTTCTTTAAGTTGAGAAAGTTTTCTTCTATGATTTTTTTTGAATATATTTTCTTTGCCTTTGAGCTGAAAAATCATTTCCTTCTTGTATTCCTATTATTCCTAGGTTTGGTCTTTTTATGGTATCCCAGATTTCCTGGATGTTTTATGTTAAAAATTTGCTGGATTTAACATGAATCTATGTCCTCTATTGTATCCTCAATGCTTGAGATTCTCTTTCATTGCTTGTATTCTGTTGGTTATGTTTGCCTCTGTAGTTCTTGTTCATTTACTCAGATTTTTCTTTTCCAGAATTCCCTGTGTTTGTGCTCTCTTTATTGCCTCGATGTCAATTTTCAGGTCTTGAACTGTTTCCTTCACCTGTTTGATTTTTTGGGGGGGAGTGTCATGGCTTTCTTTGAGGGATTTATTGATTTCTTCCAATTTTTTTTGTTTGTCTGTTCCTCCATTTATTTAATAGAATTTTTCATTTCCTATTTTAGGGCCTCTGTCATCTTCATAAAATGGTTTTGAAGGTCATTTTCTTCTGGATCATCTGTGTTAGGATGTTCAGATCTTGCTGTTGTAGGATCATTAGGTTCTGATGATACCATATTGATCTTTATGCTGTTAAATATGTTCTTACATTGCCATCTCTTCCTTTAAACCTTTAATAGGTGGACCTCTAGGTAGCTCTTCTTCTCAATCCATGTAGGAGCACATGAGGGAATGGTTGGTATGGGGGTGAGGTATGAGGCTGCTGCCCGATCTTTGAGGCTTCATTGGCTGCAGAGTGAGGGGCACAGAATGTACCCCTGGGACCTAGAGGCTAGAGAACTGAACTGTCCAGTCAGGAGATGAGGGCCTTACCTCTTCCCAATCAGTAAAGAGGGGAGGGTATCATCACATAATAATTTTTAATATATACTTAAACACTTGGTACTTTCTCCTTGTTTTGCTGATACCACAACTTATTTTACTCCAGAGCAAGTTATCCTTCTTTGGGAAGGCATTTTACCATCTTCTCCTTACAGGGGCGGGCCTAGAAAGGTACTGTGAATGTGATATTCCTATCGTTTTGGTGATAGTAATTTCTGTGGATTTAGTTAGCTGTATAAGGGGTAGGTTAGTTAGTCCTGTGTTCAAAGTTTCATGATACTATGCATATAGCTTCCAGGGTAAAGGACATGTTTAATACTCAATTCAGGAACTGAGTTTAATCCCCAGAAATAAGCAAAACTCAACACAATGCAACAAATACTTCAAATAAATATTATTCTTCTGGGAGTAACTTAAGTTTTTCTGAAAAAAAAATCTATTATCAAATTTCTTCATGTTATTGGCAGAGTTAACTTCTTTTATGATGCAGTGTTCAAGATTCTTGATGTTAACTCTAGGTCAGATGGTACAGGCTACCCAAAGTCCCTTCCCCACAGACAGGACAGACAGTTGCTAATATTGTTTTCTGTTTCTTCACAATCACCTGAGGAAGCTCCCTTTCTACCTTTCCTGCCTCTACCTAGTCTTTCTCTTCTGTTAAGATTGTGTATTTTTGTTTGTTTTGTTTTGTTTTTAATTGAATTGGGGGGGGGTTGTTTCTTTTGGGATGATGCTGCAGAGATGAGGGAAGGATATTAAGAGACTAGGAGGTGAGAAGGATTGGCATGCATGGTGTAAAATTTCCAAAGAATCAATAAAGAATAATGTTATAAAAAAAAAACACACAAGCAAACAAGACACTGGTATCTAGGAAGCATTTGTTTAATTGTTTAGTATTAATATTATAATAAAAATTATCATTCCACAGGTTAAAAACATTGTTTATCTCTAATGCTTTTTAGCATTCGCTATAAAACAGAAAAACATTTATGTAAGATGTATGAGAAATATGTTATAGAAAATCACTCTTGGGAATTTGAAATTCCACAATAAAGTTTTTGCAGACTAGAGAAATAGGGTAATCCAGAGGTCTAAATTTGTCAGAGTCTGAAATCATAATAAATGGAGTGGATTGGTTTAAACATGTCCTCAAAAGCTATGTGGCAGAAAGGTGATTCTTGACATGGTGATGTTGGGATGTGTGGTCTAGTGGAAGGATTTATAACATGATGATTCCACCTTCACAAAATCAATTGTGCCAGCCACACCCTCACAATATACTTGTGCCATTTCTACCATCAGAAACAGACCCTTGCCATTTTCACGACTGGGTTCTGGGCTGTGGATGCCTTTGGAAGGAGATTTGGGCCTTTCATTTCCCCCCTTTTTCTTGTTACCTTTCTGACGTGAGGGATGGTACAGGGAGATGTCCCTCACTAGATGTTCTTTGGTCTCAAATTTCAAATTCTTTGAAACTGTAAGCCAATAAATTCTGTTTTCTGCCATTTCTTGAGTATTCTGTTATTTCAGCACTAAAAACAAAGTCAGGACATTAGAGGAAATCTCAGAGAGTTCAGAGGCCCCATACCTATGGGCTCTCGAGCCTAAGGCACAAAAATATAAACTAAAAGCTCCAGATATTGCTTAAAGGTCCTATTTGGGTCCTTGACAAATTAGAAGGTGATCCATGACCTCCCACATCTGTAACAGTGGATTCTTTTTTTGACTCAACCTGTAACGGGATTCTTTTTTAAAGAAACTCAAACCTACTGTGATAAGTGCTAATCCCCTCTAAAAACACCATCAGGGCTTTAACAGAGCATCCATTTCCCCAGTGAAGTTGACACAATCATGTGCAAGAAATGTCCATCATTTGGGGAATCATATTCTCTTGACTTGAAGCCAGTGAGAGTTTTCTTGACTTTACGTATGGTAAGGAGATCACAAAATTTAAGACTTCTAGGTACAGTGCATATTTTTAAATGCATTATCCCATATGACAGGTTTGATTTATTTTATGGAACATGAAAACATGTCTTCTAAGTATTAGAAAATAAGAAACTCTTAATTGATTACTTCATTTTGTGAGAATTGCATTCCATTTGGCTCTTGGTTCTGTTTTTCTTTTTTTTTTGAAATAGTAAATAAAATTATAATATGATCCCTTTTGCATTTACTTGTATTCTGTGGTCTATGCTTTTTGTGGTAAATTAAGTTTGTAATCTTCAGAAATGGTTTCAACTACACTCCATGTTTTCCTAGGGAAAGGGAAAGTGGGATACAGCTGTAACTCTAGGAACAGCTACACTCAGAATAAAACAAAAAACAAAAAACAAACAAACAAACAAACAAACAAACAAAACGGGTCTTGAAAGGCTTTCCTGGATTGACATTAATACAAAAGCAAAGCACTATTTATGAAGGCATCCTGGCTACAACTTCCCAGTGGTCTTTCAGTTTCCTGACTCACTCCTTCTTTAGCATACATAGTTAATGAAAACAGTATGGAACAAAACCCCAAACAGACAAATGCCAAACACAGTTAAGTATTGCTTAACATGATGGAAAATACTGTTAGAACAAATTAGTGTGACTGGAATGGAGGAGTGGAGCTACCACTTCAAAGTGACATGAGTGTAGAATGCTTCAAATCAGGCAAACCAAGCAGCAGCTTTTGCCTTTGTGCAGCATGGAAAGCCCCACCTTTGCCTAATTGGAAAGCTAACACATCCCCATTTTCGTAAAGGCTGGAGCATTTGTTTTCCAAGGCTGTTTCCCTGTGGAAATTATCACAATGGACCAGACAGCTGAGATAATGATGTAACCAGGGTTACTGAACATTTCCCTGCTTGCATTAGCAAGAAGATTATATAGTTAATCAATCCACAATACTTCCTGAGTTCCTATTAAATGCAAGACACACAGTGGCAAACCAACCACTATAATCAAATGAGATGATGCTAATGATAGCATGCTGTGAACTGCAAATCCTGTTGAAATGTGAGTTATGATCATCTAAAATGTCTCAGTGCAGTGATTCCCTGTGGTAAAGTGGTGCTCCCACCTACCCTGGTGGGAGATGACCCTAAGTCTCTGGTTAGAAGGACATGATGGATACCAAGGTTTATGACACACAAATCATATTTCTAGTATGGTGCCACCAAAGTTCCATTTTATTCACAAGAAACCAAACTAATAATTTTGGCTGCTCAGTAAATAAAAAGATCCATGTGAGTTGAGATCACAGCAACTTTCAATGCCTAATATGCTAGGTGAACATGATTCTTTTAAATTATTAGTTTTTTGCTGTGTAACATGCTTTTAAGTCAACATATTGTCACATTTACTTCTGATTAGAAATGTGGGGTTTTTTTTTTTGTTTTTTTGTTTTTTTTTTTTTGCATAATGTTGGTTCCTCTGATACAGAGATCCAGGGAGAAATGCCTTTAATTCATCTCACTGCTAAGGAGTAGGAAGCTATGCTTTAGACTTAAGGTAACATTCCTGCCTCAGCTCTCTGCAATTCATTTTCTTGTTTTCTATTGCTTTATTATTTACAGAACAATTTCTGTTATTCTTCATTTTGCTTCTTCTACAATTGGATCCTGCATTCACGGCAGTATTTTTAGAAAATAGCATTAATCCTTGCTACTTTTCAAGTGGGTTTTGAATGCCCATAATTCAGTGGCATCTTTTTCACTTATCAAGTTCAGTGTTGCTGGAGGGCATAAACACGAAGCCCCCTATTTTGTAATCAAGGACAGTAAGTAATAGCTGAATCTAGGCAGCCGACAGCGCCCTGCCCAGATGGCTATAGCTCTGTATTTTTGTTCATAGGTGAAGGAGATGAGCCTTAGCAACAGCAAATGGATATAATATCCCTCCAGTCTGCCCAGTACCATTTTGATGCTCATGCAGTTTTCTTAAGAAAATATTCCCCAGGCTTTGAATTGTTAAACAGATATATTCTCCTTCATTCCTTTTCAGTTCATATGGAGTTTGAATTTTAGACCTACAAAGCAGTCTTTATGTAGTGAAGGTATTTGCTTCTATACTCAACAGCTAAAATTGCACAGGTATAAGTAAAAGCTAATCTGTATTGATTTTAAATTTAATTACTATCTTTCATGACATGTTTCCATTATACCAGTAAAGAAACTATATAATTTGGTATTTCATTATTTTACATAATAGAGGCTTATTGTCTAGTTCATTCATACCTTATGACTTCTAAGAGTAGTTTGCATATGCAAGGCCAAAATATAAGAAGATGACCCTTTAAAGTAGCCATATAAAAGTCAGTAACATCCCTGTCAAAAAAGTCATTTTTCTAGTATTTGTAAGTTCTTGAAAAATAGCATTGGTTTACAGAAATTTTCTTACTACATGAACAATTCCATAGTCTGCCATGTTGTTTTTCTATTGCCTTGGAAAACTCTTGATCAAAAAGAATAAAGTTTAGCTGCCACTATAAAAAATATCATGGTGGCTTCCATCAACCTCACTGAAAAAACATCTCTCAACCCTCATCAGAGAAGCTTCTGTTTGTAGTAAATTATGATTGGCACAGAGACTCACACTTCGACAAGATCTAAAGAATAAGACACCACAGAATGTCCAGCCATATATGAGAGATGTATACTGTACTCTCTGTTGCACAGGCTCAGGAATCACTTTGAAAACTGTGGAAAGAATGTAAAAACCAGAGGTACTGCATGACTACTAGGGAATAGTGTCTTCTAGACACAAAAGAGTAACTTTAAATATGATCTTACAATAGATATGACAGCCTGCCTGAGATGTACTTAAGTCAGACCATGTCCCAGCATGGATAGTCAAGGTGGACATGAAATTTCACTTCTAGCTAATTAACTAATGACAATTGTTATCTGCTGAGAAAGAAGAGGGCAGTTTTTTCTAAGAGTCCATGTTAATGTCAACCATGATCCAGTGGAAACCATAAGTACAAAATTATTTAGGTAGCCCAAATTGTCCTTGAGGGGCAGAGACAGAAATCACCACAAAGTTAAGTGGGAAGGGAAGGGGTAAGAAGGAAGAAGAGGGATCTGGGAGGAACTTCAGAGAGGGGTGGTGAATCAAAGTACATTGTACAAATTTCTCAAGGAACTAATAAAATATTAAAGAAAACACACTTTGGTGGTGATTTTTGGCAGCGAGCTCCTCCATAGTGCTACCAAATAGTACATACCATTTTTAGTCAGAATAGTAGTACTAACATGCGTGATAAAGATGTTGGTTAGCACTGGAAGAATTCCTGATTTAAGACTTGCATGTTGTTGACCAAACTGCTTGTAATAAATCAGTAAAATTCCAGCAGTCTACATAGCAAAACATCAACAAAGCCTTTTTCCCCTCTCAGCTGAAAGTCAAATGCAAATTTTCGTGGCTCTAGATTGAACCAAAAGGTTTAGAGGCTCAGGTTTTTTAGTTTTCCATTAATAGACGTTACTTTGCTATAAAATGATGGGATATTCATGCCAAGTGCAGAGATACAGAAATGTAAGATTATCATACAGACTATTGACTCTTAGAATCTTTTCTAGATATCACTGTGTACCCCTTGGTTTCTGTATGTTCACATGATACTGCACAGGCACACAAATTAGATGGGACAATAGAGTCTTTAAATTACAAAAGGAGAAATTATACTTTAACACAAAAATATGGAAGAAGGGTAGTATCTCTCATAGAAGAGAATGAAAATAAAGCTTTAAGGTTATGACTTAAAGAAAATAAAGGTATAGATGCATCTATCAAAATATTATCAATTGTTCATAAAGCCACTTAAAACATACTTTTTAATAGCATTATTGTAGCTGATCCAATCTTTTACTCTTTTTTTACAATATTAAAATTGCAGGATTTAAAACAGCATTCTCAGCAGCAGGTGATGATTCATACATTAAACACCAGCAACCATGAGGGAATGCAGGAATGACAAGAATTCAAGTTCATCCTAGACAATATCAAGGGTTCAGGTCTGGTTGCACTAACAAATGAAAAATAAACATGAAAATAGAACAAAAATTAGGTGAACACAGAAGTGCATGGAATTATTCCAAGCAAATAGCTAAATTGAACAAATTTGATTAAATTAGTAGGGCTTTGTAGAATGGTTAAATGTGATGTTAATACATCAAGGATACATCGTGTACAAAGCCAAACAAATAAAAATAAAAATCTATTTTATAAAAGCCTTCAATAGATTTCAGCTTCTTGCACACAAGTAGAATTTTTTAACAAAATTAAATGCTTATAAATGTTTGCCTGCACACACACACACACACACACACACACACACACACACACATATATATATATATATATATATATATATATATATATATATGTCACATTCATGTATTGTGTCTGAGGATACCAGAGAACATAACTCCTGGAACTAGAGCTACAAGCAGCTTAATATTGTATATTACACATAAAAGTTGGTGGCTTGCACGCAAAACTAATTTTGAATGTGCTAATATCTAATATCATGCTTGTAATTTACTGACCAGCAATTTTGATTATGGGACAGATCTTCATATCCCTTTGATCTTAATTATTGGAAGGAAAGATTCCTTTAGGTAATCAGGGAAGTGACTCTTTTAAAATGACAGGCCAGTTACAATGTTAACAACTTACTCAGTTTAAAGGGATGATGCAAAAATGCTACTAAAATTCTGTGATAATCATCAGTAACAGTAATTTATGGTAATTTTCACAGCAGTTTGGCATGAAGATGCTATGTAAAATTCATATTAATCAAATCTCCAATGATTAAAATAAAAAAGTCCTAAGCCTGTCTATTTACATTAGGAAATACGTATTTCAATAAATTGCTAAGATAGTGAAAAGATACAGCTGTGGAATAATTACAAAGAATGTTATACATTTATTCATTCCTTGAGACATTCATGCTTTGGTCATTGAGTTCTTGTCATGTCCTTTACCACTTAGTGACTTGCACCAGGAGAATGAGGCACCATCTCCAATGTTCCCCCTTGAAAGGCCATTGAAAAATATTGCCCTATGTGTGTCTCACGTCCTTCCTCCTTCTTTCTCTTACTGACACTTCCCCATCCATAATAATCAGAATCTCGCAGGTGACTTCTGAATCCCTCTTGCTTTATGCATGGATTCATGAACTGAATAATGTTCATAAAACAAAACCAAGCTCAACGCCAATTCTAGGGATGTGGTTTCCAGTATAAGTCCATGCAAATCTATGAATTCTCCTGAATACTTTTAATTATTTCTTCAAATTGTCTGTGGTTGACACAAATGTCTCTTTCCAGATTCTTGTACTAACTTCTACCCTTTGCTACTGTCCTTGCCACTGTCTTCACAGTGATTTTTGTCTAATGGAAATGACTATCCATCACTCTCCTGATTAAACAACTTCTGTTGTGTTCAATTGTCACTAAGTCCCTCAAATTTCAATTGCTTCAAATTTCATTTTTATATTTAAATAAAATTCTCCTTTGTATATATTTATTCATATTACATTTTCAGTTTTTATTCATTAGTTGATAGACATCTAGACTGATTTAAATTTCCTACCAATATCAATAGAACAACAATTAAAAATTCAAGTTGAGCCCAGGTGGAGCTCCATGTGTCCAATTGTTGAGAAAGAGGAGGGACTGTAAGGGTGTGAATTGTTGAGCCCAAGATTGGAAAAAGCACAGGGACAAATAGCCAAAAGAATGGAAGCACATGAATTATGAACCAAAGGCTGTGGAGCCCCCAGCTGGATCAGGCCCTCTGGATAAGTGAGACAATTGAATAGCTTAAACTGTTTGGGAGGCATCCAGGCTGTGGGACCAGGACCTGTCCTTTAGTGCATGAGCTGGCTGTTTGGAACCTTGGGCTTACACAGGGAAACATGCTCAGACTGGAAGGAGGGGACTGGACCTGCCTGTACTGAATCCACCAGGTTTAAATGAATCCCCAAGGGAGTCTTGGCCCTGGAGGAGATGGGAATGGAGGGGAGGGGGAATGGAGGGAATGTGGGGGTGGGGAAGGGAGGGGGTTGGACAGGGGAACCCATGGCTGATGTGTAAAATTAAAACACAAATATAATAATAATAATAATAATAATAATAATAATAAAATATGTAAAAAAATCAAGTTGAGAACTCAAATGTCAATTTTTCAACATTGTAATACCAAAAAATTCAAAGATGGGCCAACTTGATAGTGGTTTAATACAGGGTATATAAACTCTACTGTAAAAATCAGAGTAAATGTATCTGTCTCCACAAATGTATAATTTCTAAAAAATTTTTCGTTCTGATATTCAATTTTTTCCTTTCATGTTTTGAATTTATTTTAGCTGATATACAGTAATATAATGACAAAAATATTAAAGATGATCCATGTGATATTTTAATTTCATGCTTACATTGTATGATATACATGTCAGATTTTTTTTTTTTTTTTTTTTTTTTTGAGACAGGGTTTCTCTGTGTAGCTTTGCTCCTTTCCTGGAACTCACTTTGTAGACCAGGCTGGCTTCGAACTCACAGAGATCCGCCCACCTCTGCCTCCCAAGTGGTGGGTTTAAAGGCGTGCACCACAAACGCCGGACTACAAGTCAGTTTTAACATACCTCTATCCCAAACACTTATTAGTATTTAATGGTAAAATATTTCAAATAATTCCTTTTTATTTGTTGCAATATATGTACATCATCATTGTCTACAGTCATTTTAACATCCAGTAGCTAACCTGGGCTATGAGTTATTATCCACTGATTAATGTCTCCTCATTGCTTCCTTATAAGAGTCTTGTAACTACTAGTTTATACTAAAATTATCTTAAATTTTAAACTTTCTTCTTCTCCTTCTTCTTCTTCTCCTTCTTCTTCTTCTTCTTCTTCTTCTTCTTCTTCTTCTTCTTCTTCTTCTCCTCCTCCTCCTCCTCCTCCTCCTCCTCCTCCTCCTCCTCCTCCTCCTCCTCCTCCTCCTCCTCCTCCTCCTGCTCTTCCTCCTTCTTCTTTCTCCTTGTTCTGCTCTTCCTTCTCTTCTTCCCCTTTCTATCTGTCTGTCTGTCTGTGTCTCTCTCCCTCCCCTTTGTGTCTCTCTGTGTATGTCCTTGCCCCCCCACCTTTGTAAGTATATATGCCATAGTTTATCTAGATGTCAACAAAAACTTTGTAGACTTGATTTTCTCCTTCCACCTTTAAATATGTCAATCTACCCAACAACTGCTTTTTATCAGTTGAACCATTTTGCCCATCCATTTACATTCCACTTCTGTAGTAACATCAGCTTCTTTGGATCCAGTTACTAATGAGCTTATGAGGGACTTTCCCAAGCATAAGTTATTTAGTGTATAATATTTTTATAGCTTTCATATTTTTCATGCTCTTGATTTCTAGTTTTGTTTCCTTGTAGACAGAAAAAATTCTTAAAATCATTTATTCATTTTTGAGAATTTAATGAGTTTTGATCATATTCAACCCATTTCCCCAACTCTTCCCAGATCCACCTCCTTCTTCTGCCTACCCAAGATTGTGTTCTTTATTTTTAATTTATCAAATCCAATTGTTCTGTCCATATACTCTTTGATGTCTGACCTTCCAATGAATCTTGGATAACTTACCAGAAACTATGCTTTTAGAGGAAACTGACACCTCTTCACCCAACAGCTGATAATTATCAATAGCTCCTTGGCTGTGGGTGGGACTTCCAGCCTGCCTTTCTTCATGATAAGATTTGAACTGCCTCCTGAGTGGTGGGATTAAAGGTGTGCGCCACCACCTCCCGGCTAATAGCTTTATAGCTGAATTACACTCTCTCTCTCCCTCTACACACACACACACACACACACACAAACACACACACACACACACACACAGAGAGAGAGAGAGAGAGAGAGAGAGAGAGAGAAAGAGAGAGAATGCACAGCACACAGTTTCATTATCTACTCATCAGTTGATGGAAATACAGGCTATTTCCATTTCCTGCTACATGAAAAGAGCAGCAATAAACATAATATTAGGAATACAAAAAGGAAATAAAGAAGTAAAAAATATCTTTGTAATGTATATATATATATGACACTAAAGACTCCATTATAAAATGTTTTTTAATTTAAAATGAATTTCATACATTATATTCTGATCATGGTTTCCCTCCACAATCTCCTCCCAGAACCTTCCTACCTCCTCACCCATCTGATTCTGCTCATTTTCTTTCTCTTTTAAGAACAAGCAGGCAAGTTAAAAACAAACAAACAAACAGCAGAATAAAAACTTTAAAAAGAATGAAAAAACCCAAGAAAACACACACATACACAGAGAGAAAAAGGAAAGAAAAAAGAAAAAAAAAGCACATAATTGGAAACCATAAAATATCTATTTTGGACAGTTTTATGTCAATTTGACATAAGCGCAAGTCATGTGAGACGAGGAAACCTCAATTTAAAAAGCTTCCACAAAGTCAGCTTACAGCGGCCTGTGAGGTGTTTTCTTCCTTTCTTTCTTTCTATTTATTATTAGTGTCTTTCAAATCATGCATCTTGATGCCATTCTTTTCCCTTCATTTCTTTTTTCCCTTTTTTTTTTTTTATTATATTTGTGTTTTAATTTTACACATCAGCCATGGGTTCCCCTGTCCTCCCCCCTCCCTCCCCCACCCCACCTTCCCCCCATCCCCTCCCCTCCATTCCCATCTCCTCCAGGGCCAAGACTCCCTTGGGGATTCATTTAAACCTGGTGGATTCAGTACAGGCAGGTCCAGCCCCCTCCTTACTGGCTTTGAGCAAAGTGTCCCTGTGTAAGCCCAAGGTTCCAAACAGCCAGCTCATGCACTAAGCACAGGTCCAGGTCCCACAGCCTGGGTGCCTCCCAAACAGTTCAAGCTATTCAGTTGTCTCACTTATCCAGAGGGCCTGATCCAGCTGGGGGCTCCACAGCCTTTGGTTCACAATTCACCCTGACGGTCGGGCTGGAACTCTCATCCAGTGACTGATGGAAGTGGATGCAGAGATCCTCAGCCAGGCCCCAGGTGGAGCTCCGTGTGTCCAGTTGTCCAGAAGGAGGAGGGACTGTGGAAGTGTGAATTGTTGAGCCAAGGATTGGAAAAAGCACGGGGACAAAAGGCCAGACGAATGGAAGCACATGAATTGTGAACCAAAGGCTGTGGACCTCCCTTCATTTCATATCTGCTTACTGACCTTGCAAACTTCCCTGAAAAAGAAAAGAAAAGAAAATGAAAAAATATGAAAAAAAAAAAAAAAGAAAAAATGTCATCATGGAAGCTGTAGTGTGATACAGTGAGTCACTGTAAACCCTTTACCCATATATCTTTACTTCTAAGTGTTCATTGCAAAGTCATTGGTCTGGTTTGAGGCTGCTGGTTCCTGCTACACTGTCTATGAGTAAGACTGTTCTTGGATATCCTGTTGCGGCCCCCTGTGGTGGAGATACTGCAGCTTTGAGTCTTCAGTAAAGGCGCCTTCAAAAGCTCACGTGGATCACAGATGGGATGGATGTTGGGGTGGGCCAACTCATAACCTTGGTTCTGTGCCTGGGTAGTTGCAATGTTGGTCATCCCACCAGCTCTCCCCAATATTCACTACCAGGGTGAGTTCTCCAGCATTGCCTGGGATATTTCACCCCTTGCACCAATGAACAAGGTGAAGGACCAGTTTTCCTGCTTTCTTTCCCCACACTGATTATGGTGAAATGGAAACTCAATGTCATTTTACTTTACTTCTCCCTCATGGCTCAAGGTGAAAAATACTCTTAATATTTTTATTTGACCTTTGTATTTCATCTTTTGACAACTGTTATTTTATTATTCCATTTATGGACTAGGCTGCTTGTGGTATTCTGGTCCATAAATGTTTGAAATCTTTGCATATTTTATGTATTATTCCTCTATAGGATGCACCGCTGACAAGAAAATTTCTTTTAAGTATTTGTGTTGTTTACTGCTTGCTCAGTCAATTAATCTTTCCTTCTAACAAAGAGGCTTTTTATTTTTGGTTGTGAGCCTAGCCTTTAGTGGCTGAGCCATCCCTCTAGCCCCAAAGAGGCTTTTTAAAATGAAGTAGTTATGTCTGTATATATTTATGTACATGAATGCCTATGTCATGGCATGTGTCTAGAGGGCGGAAGACCACCTGGATTCTTGATCCTTATGTTCCATACTATTTTGAAGCACTGTCTCTTGTTCATGGTATTTACACCTGGGTATGTAGCCGATAAACTTCTGGGGATACTTTGCCTCTGTCTCCTGAGATTAGAGGGGCATGTTAAGAATATGGCTGTTTGTGGATTCTGGGAATCTAAACTTTGTTCTTCATGACTGCATAGCAGTCCACGGAACCACCTTCCAAGACCAATCTGAAGAACTTTTCAAATTCAGCAGTCCATTTGTCAATTCTTGGTGTTATTTTAAGATTGATTGGAGTCATTTTCTGAAAGTTCTTACATATGCCATTATTTTAAAATGGATACACCTGCAAAACTCTACTGCTGCCTTGCAAAAATGTTTTGCTATATATTTTCCTTATATAGTCTGTATTAGGTTGAGAAATATTTGTGAATTTCCTGGTCTCTTCTCAGATTTTATTATGACTTTATCATGGACTTTATCAAAGACCTATGTTTAAATTGTTTTGATAATTATGATTCTTGCCCTTGCATCTATAAATGGGATGTATTGGATTTATTGATTTTTCCCATGTTGACCCAAAGTTACTTACTTGAAATGAAACCTAATTGATCACACTAAGTGATCTGTTTATGTGTAATTGAATTATATTAACACGAGCTTTATCTTTTTTGTGGGACAATACTTTCAACCATGTTCTTCAAACAAAATTGTCCAATAAATTTCTTTTTCATTGTCATGTCCTTATGAAGTTTTGGACTCACAGTAATAATGACTCCACATACTTAGATTGATAGGAATATTTTAAGTAATAATAATTTGAGGTGATTTGCTTTACTCTCCCTTTAAAAAATGGCTAAAATTCAGTATAAATCCATTTGGTCCTTGTGTTTTTTATTTAGAAATCTTTCTATAATTAATTCAATCATATTTTTATATATCTCTTTGCTTTTAATTTTGTGTTTTCCATTTAATTTCTGTAGGTGATATTTATTTTGAAATTTTTCAATTTGTTTTAGGTTTCCAATCTTCAATTACTCTGTGTCATTTGACTGAAGAATTGTGACTATTAACATTGTGTGTTATTGTACAATGTTTGTATTCATTCCTATCATTTTACAATTATGTAAATTTTGGTACTTTTCTAAACTTCATTTGCTTATTTATCACTTTACAGCATTCATAAAGATTCATGAAAGATTATAATGATGATCTTCTAAATTTCATGAGTAAATTTTTGATTTTGTAAAGACCTTCTGTATCTGCACAGTGATCCCTTTCCTTATATTTGGGAATTATTGACAATGCTTTTGTAGATATTTTACATACCACTGGATTGAACTTTTTATTTGTCAATATTTAATGATTTGGTCTTGAAATGTTTTCTTTTACCTCTGTTTTTCCTTTGTTATGCTATGGTTTTCATTTCTCTGAATGTTCTAATTCATCCACCATGTCTACTTCATCTACTTTGACCACAGTATCATCCTTGCTATTTTGTATTACTTGTTATTTATCTTATTAATGAAGCTATTTTCTCAATTGTAAAATTTGACTCCAAGTTTTTCTTTCCAAAATTTTCAATTTAAACTTTTATTAGTGTTTATATCTCTTTATTGAATACCTGTTTTTTTCTATGCTGAATCCTTATTTAATTCAGCTAATTACATTCACTTGGAGTTCATAAAATATATATTTATGTTTTTTTAAATATTGAGTATTCTTAGTATTTTTTTTTGAATCATCAGTCTGAAATTTCATCTATTTAGTCCTTACTATAGTCCATAATTGTAGAATCAGTAATTTTTGGACAAGTAGTTTTCATAGAATTTTTTAATGCCTCTTTTATTTTTTTCTTTGATAAGAATTCTCCATCTGAGAACACCAACTGTTGTTTAGATTTTTTTAAATCAGTCATGGCAATTTAGTAGAAGTATTTCCAATTTACCTAGAAGTTAGTTACAGCTTATGTAATGTCTACCTATTGAACAAGAAATATAACTCAAGTTAAGGCCTCAGTGTGAATTTTCATGGTATCTGTGTCAATATGTAGCTCGACACGAAGAGTAGAAGGCTATCTTCAGATGCAGACAAAGTAATGGGTTAGCCCCTTGAAGAAACTGTAACAGATTCTTACAGGCAATAGCCTCCTCATTTCCAATAAATTATCAAGAAAAACAGTGAAAGGAAAATGTGGTCTACATAAATAAATTAGTTACTAACTGTTGAATGGAAACAAACAAAAAAGCAAAAGCAAACTAGCAATTGGTATTAGAGAAACAGAAAAGAATTGAAGACAGAAGAGTGGCTAGAAGGGAAGAATAATGAGATGAAGGATGCTCCCATCAGAGGTAAAATAAAAGGAATAAAGAGACAGTGAAATCAAATCAAACAACTGAAAACAATCCTCACATTTAGGAGACAGAGGCATAGAGAGTACCAGATTCAGTTCCTTGGGAAAATCTATCAAAAAAGATGAAAGAAATATTTAGAAATTGGAAGGAAATAGAATAGAGTGTCATAGAGCTGCTCCACTAAATTGAATTTAAGTATTAGCATAAGAAAAAATAAAAATGAAGGAAAGATAATTCTAATGAAGTGTAGAATCTGTAACATGTTTCCTCACCACACTGTCAGGTGCTGATGTGATCTGTTCAGTCCTTTGTGCGGCCGTGGACACGAATCTTATCTCAATGTGGCTCACTCAAGTCTAGTTCAGACTGTGAGTCTACCTGTTAGAACACTGTGTGGCTTTGACTCACTTTGGTCCTTTTAGCTAGAAGTATTCTACAGGTCATGGCTGTAGCTCTGGTTTCTGAGCTTTGAGTAGGGGGGATGGAGAGCCTTGCTGGCAAGCAAATAGAAGTCTCCTAAAAATGGATCCTTGCCACTGCTTTGGACCAATGAGGAGGTGATTTTCCCATTGCCCCTTTCACTTCAATGCAGATGCTGTATGCAGCTTTAGTTCACAATTCCAACCCTCAGTAAAAAAAAAATATTGTTTCTAAAAATACAGTCAGTATTTCTGAGTCTCTCTTTGTCTTAAGCTAAGGTTTGACCTGCAGTTTTGATTATGTGCACTTGCATGAAAGCCCTCCCTAGGTTTGTGAGAGGTCTGTGGAAGACATTTTGAACTTTCTCTTCTGTTCTGTTTTCTAAGGATTCCTTTATTTCTTTGTTACTGAAACTAGTGTTTTTCTATCATCTCCCATCTCATAGAATACCTGCCTTCCAACCACACCAGGGTTACTTCCTTGAAATTTTAGCAGTTTGTACATGGCTATCATCTGTTGTCTGAGTTCTGAGAAAATGCTTTCTTTATTTTGCAACTTTGAGTATAAATGTATGCATTGGAATGAATGCTATTGACTTAAATTGGATTGGTAACTTGTGACTTCATTATACTTGAAATAAACCTGTTGGTTTTGGAAGAATTCTGAATGTATGCATCTCTTTCTTATGTGTGTGTGTGTGTGTGTGTGTGTGTGTGTGTGTGTGTGTATCACATATGCATATGCAAATGCCTTTGAAGGTCAGAGAAAGACAGTTGTGAGACAGCTGGGATGGGTGCTGGGAACAGAACTCAGATCCTAGGTGAGAGAAATAAGCACTCTTAACCACTGAGCCATCTCTCTAGTCCCTCTTTCTTGTTTGTTTGGTGTTTTCTGTTTGTTTGTTTGTTTTGATAAATGTCCTGTTCCATTGTCATGCTTGTATTTCTCTTGAACTCAGATAAGACAAGCCAAGCATTTTCTTTTACAGGATATTCCTGAGTTTCCCATTCTTTTTTCTACTTTTTCTCTACTCTGCCTGTATAATTTCAAGTAGCATATTTTCAAGCTCACTAATTCTTCCTTTGATTGATGTAGTCTCTTGACTCTTTTTATCATGACTTTAATGTGCTTAATATACTTGCAGCTCAAGGATATCTGTTTAATTATTTTTTAATTACTTTAGCCTCTCTTCATAGTTTCACCAATAGAATATCAAATCATTTCTCTTTGTCTTCTTGGATATTGCTAACTTTTCTTAAAGCAGCACTCTTTAATTCGTCATGTGAAAGTTTATGTGTATGGGTTGCCATTTCATCAGCTCAGGTACATTTTCTTTTTACCCTTTAAGGAGTCATTATTCCTCACATCTTGATAATTTATGGTATACTTAGTGTATTATCTTTAAATATGTATATATTAATCTCAGTCTCCTTCTTCTTCTTCTTCTTCTTCTTCTTCTTCTTCTTCTTCTTCTTCTTCTTCTTCTTCTTCTTCTTTTTCTCCCTGAGACAAAATTTCTCTGTGTAGCTTTGCACTTTACACACTCTGTAGACCAGGTTGGCCTTGAACTCACAGAGATCTGCCTGGCTCTGCCTCCCGAGTGCTGGGATTAAAGGCGTGAGCCACCACCGCCTGGCTGGTCCCAGTCTTCTTGATTTGACTGTTTGAACCCATTTCTCAGAAATTCTAAACATGGTAGCTATTTTTCATGTGTTTGGTACCATTTCTCCTATTTTATTTTGAGAACTTGGTTTTGCCCTATATGCCTATTACTCATAAGTCCATCAGTTGGGTGCAGTCACTGTGTGAGCACTACAGGACATTGAAACCAGGTTTACCTTGTAAAATGAATTACTAAACAGTCTTATTAATAAAAACCCAGAGCCAGATATTGGGGTTAAAACTGAGAGATCAGAGGAATAGGACAAGCCTCAGCCAACCTCACCTTACTGACATCTCAGTCTTCAAGGAGACCTACTCCCTGTATAACCACATCTATATGCCTTTCTCTCCCTTCAATCTCATTTCCTCTCTCCACTCAGTTACATCACTTCCTCCCCCCCAGCTCTGCCATTTCCTGTCTGTCTGTCAGACCTCCAGACCTTTATGTTTAACTAGTGTTGGAACTTAAGGTGTGTGCCACCATATCTGGCTCTGTTCTTAGTGTGGCCTTGAACTCACAGAGATCTGGATGGATCTCTACCTCCTGAATGTTAGGAATAAAGGTATGTGCTACTGTTGCCTGACTTCTATGTTTAATATAGTGGCTGGATTTTCCCTCTGATCTTCAGACAAGCTTTATTGGGGTGCACAAATAAAATATCACCACATTAGCCCAAATCCAAAATTGGTATATTTTTTTGAAATGAACAGAGAATCCTAAATGATATTATGTCTTGCATGTTTCCTCTGTGATGTGGATATGTTCACACAGTTCATCTATAATCATTAGCTTGTACTCAGGAAACATTGGGTCTTCCTTATATTTGTGCCTCACTATGGAGAGCCCACTCTTGGATTCTATAATAATGAGTTGGCGCTTATTGTTATTTTTAACCCTAAGTGGAACATTGTTCTGTGTTTCAGTACCTGGAATTTAAGGATCAATTTCAAAATGCTGGATTTTGCCTATGTCTTTGCAAGACTATCAAAGAACAATGCTATGACCGCTGCCCTTGCTATTGTGGGAAAATTGCTCCTCAGTGGACTTCTTCTGCTACTAAGTGAGAATCCCCCTCCACCCCCCATTGGAGCTTGGAGCTGGGAGAGGGGTGAAATAGGAAACTTTTATTTTGGGGCTTTCTTCAATGCATTTTTAAAATTCTTTTAAAACTAACACCAGACATTATCATTTTTTATCTGGTTTCTGTAGTCTTTGAAAATAGTGTGGTATGCAAATAGCTGTCTTACCCAGTTTTTCTCTTAAAAGAAGATTCTGAAGTACCCTGCAGCCACCCTCCATCCTTCTTGATTAGAGCTGGAAATTAGATCAGGTGTGCTAAATTAAACGTGCCACAGATCTTCTGGAAGTGATTTACACAGGGATATAAAGAACAGTGTTTTGAGTTGAAATACCTCCTTCCCTAAGTCTAACAATTATTAATACATCTGGATGGAAAGGTTCATTTGGAGAGTCTCCATGGCACTACACATTTGTAATTCTCCTCTGTCCTGTCCGTGTGTGTGTGTGTGTGTGTGTGTGTGTGTGTGGTTTTCCTTCTAGAATACATCTTTCAGTTGACTCACAGTGGTACCAGAACTTTAATAAAATAACTGTCAGAGAGGTGATTTGTAAAGAGGCAGCATCATTTGATTAGAATAAAGTGCTATATTTCATTGGAATAGGGGGTGTTCTGGAATTCTAAGACAGAAACAATTGCATCTACAGGCATGGCGCTTTTATTTATAGTTTTATGAAATCCAATTCTTATTACCTTATTCACATCTTTACTCCATGCCTTCTGTTTTCTTTTTATTTTTCTTCACTCCTAAAGAACAACATACACCTCAACTAACTTCTCATTCAGAGATGGTTTAGCTTGTCTTTTTAAAAGTTTGTATTGCTCCTCTTTCCAGTTAGTGGAACTGTTATGTAGAGCAACTGGCGAGCATTAGCATAAGTTATTTATAACCCCTGTCTCTGCATACAAAAAAGGTGTGAATAATATACTTCCTACCACAGTAAGCCTGGCTGCTTTCATGTACACAGCAATCACATCACAAATACCTTGAGCTACAGGATATAAGACTATGATAAGATAAAAGCTTTATTTTTCCCTTGGGAAGGTCAAAACTTAAAACTCAAATTTCGGAGGTAAGATAATAATACTAACCCTATGTAATCCAATTATTGTGAGAGTCAAAGGCCATATCCCTTAGACTGTGGTGTGTAAAAGATAAAGGAGAAATAGCATGACAGAATGGTACATCCCTATGCCATTTTCCACTAATTATTGGGCAGCAGACACAAACACTCTCATGCTCTCCAAAGAGAAATCTATAGAATTGTAGTAGAATATTTTAAAGTGTTTTATTTTTGTTTATGTTGCATTTGTTTAACTCTGTGAAGCTGTGTTACTCTGCCTGTGTAAAACATCTGATGGTCTAATGGAGAACTAAATGGCCAACAGCAAGGCAAGAGAAAGGATAGGCAGGGCTTGCAGGCAGAGAAAATACATAGAAGGAGAAAATCTGGGAGGAGAGAGCTAGGATCTAGCAGCTGGAAAAGGAGGAGGAAGACTCCTGGGTCCAGCCACCCAGCTACCCAGCAAGCCATGGAGTAAGAGTAAGATTTACAGAAGCTGGACAATGGAAAAAGCCCAGAGGCAAAAGGTAGATGGGGTAATTTAAGATAAGGAAAGCTGGATAAAAACTAAGCCAAGCTAAGGCCAGGCATTCATAAACCACAATAAGCTTTTGTGTGTGATTTATTTGGGAGCTGGGTGGCAGGGCCCCATAAAAAGAGCCAAAAAACCCTACAATAATATAATGTCATTCCAATGTGGGTCCTTATTTCCACACAGGGCTTAGTAAAGTTGAGTTAAAAAAAAAAAAAAAAAAAAAGAGGGGATATGGCTCCTTTATGAGTTTCAGCCTGATCATTTTTGCCTGTCCCTGAGCTTTTAAACAGTTAAGTAGGAACAAAAAACTAAGTAAAAATGCCTGCAGCAGTGCAAACATTGGCATTCTAGAGCTCTAGGAAGGTGGAATGCAGTTCTTGGTCAGACAAAGAGCCAATGGACCGAGAGTTTCATGCTTGGCTTTCACAGTTTGAGAAGAGGGCAGAGCCAGCTGAGAGCACCACGTGGAGAATCCAGGTGTAGGTTAGCCATTTTCTACAGTCAAAAAAAGACTAGAAATATGCAGTAAAAGTGGTCCAGATGGAGAAACCTCTAAACAGGTTACAGTGTGTTTTATAATGTGCATAGGCTTAAGAAAGTAAAAAAAAGGGTATGGACGGTCATAGAAAGACATAGTTTAAAAATAATTGTCTTTAAAGAGAGAAGTACAATAGTAAAAAAAAAAAAAAAAAAAAAAAAAAAAAAAAGCTGTGTAGAGATGGGAAATACACAGGTAGTTTGGATCCTGTTTGTTATTGTGCTAATTTGATTTTTTTTGACTATAGAAAAGCAAAGGATAGCTTCAAAGAGACCTGGAATTGAAAGAGGGACTGTTGAAATAAATCAGCTTGTACACTTTAGGAACGCCTTAAATTTAAAAAGAAGTCAAAAAATATATTTGTCAAATGGAAATAAAAAATGTTTTGGAGTTTTGTTCCCATAGGAGATGAAAGGCTGTGGATTCCTTCAGAGTTAATATGAATCAGGTTTGATCAGGTGAAACCTCCTGAGACTTGACAGGTGATATCTGCAAAGATTACTGCTTATCTTCCCAGGATTTGGTCATTATCTCAAAATTTTCTCTCTGGTACCCTAAAGATACTTCATCCACAGACAGCAGGAAGGAATATGGAGAAAACCACACCCACATTCCCAAGAATTAGGTATGTTATGGATGTTGTTATCATTTAAAGAATTATAGAATATTGATACAAATTTAAAGTTATTTTTCTTATACTTTATTTATATATATATATTTCTACAGTTATTTAAAGGGTTTTTATATATTGATAAAAATTTAAGATCATTTTTGTTACAACATATTATATGTATATTTCTGTTTTTGTTTGAGATATTGTGTCTATACAGTTCATGTGGAAATGTAGGGTGAAGTCTAGTTTTTGAAAGTTATTATAACGAACTATATGGGATAATCAGGAACATAGATTAATAGTCATTTATAATATAATAATCTAAATTGTAGATATGTTAGGTATGCTTTCCAAATCATAAAGAAATATATTTTAGATAGATAGCTGGTCTTCAAACCTTTCAAACACCTACAGAATATGGCATTTAAAATGTTTTATCTTAAAGTTTTTCATGACAATGAGACACACCTGCTCCTGGTAGCACAAATTTACTTCAGAGAAGATGATGGGCATGGAAGAAACTCCTTATGGAGTTTATTTTCATTGTGGCAAGATTAGCCACTAGGCAAAGAAACTGTTTTTGCATTTGAATGCTGACAATGTGCTTTGCAGCGTGGAGATGCAGGACATACAGGACTGTTGAACTTTGCCAAAGCAAGGCAGGGTAGTCCAAAATTCCTGCTTCATAGAAAAGTCTGGCTGATATTCTAGGCCTGTAGGCTGAAGGTGGATGCCCCAACGTTGCAGAGGAGCTTTGAGTGACTTGTCCAAGCAGCCAAATATCTCTGTTGTGAGATAATATTACATCCTTCTGGTTCTTTGATGGAGTTGAAGACTAAAAAGTTATAGTTTCAGTTTTCCCTAGTTATAATAGAAAGTAACTTAGGTATAAAACTTTGGATTCCCTAAGATAGGATAGATAATGCAGTATTTTCTTTGAATATACTAACTACAAATGTACAGAATGTTGTAAATGTAATTCCTACTTGATAATTTGTTTTGTTGTATGTAGTTATACCATGTTAAAGTTAAAATCTTTATTTTTATTTAGACAAAGAGGGAGAGTAGAATATTTTAAGGTATGTTATTTTTGTTTATGTTGCATTTGTTTAACTCTGTGAAGCTGTGTTACTGTACATGTGTAAAACTGGCCAATAGCAAGGCAGGAGAAAGGATAGGTAGGACTGGCAGGCAGCAAGTCTATATAGAAGGAGGAAACTGGGAGAAGAGATCTAAGATCTAGGAGCCAGAGAAGGAGGGCTCCAGGGACCAGCCACCCAGCTACGCAGCAAGCCACAGAGTAAAAGTAAGATTTATAGAAGTTAGAGAATGGGACAATCCCAGAAGCAAAACATAGATGGGATAATTTAAGATAAGGAAAGCTGGCTAGAAACTAAGCCAAGCTAAGGTCAGGCATTCATAAGTAATAACAAGCTTCCATGTGTAATTTATTTGGGACCTGTGTGGTGGGTCCCCCCCAAAAGAGCCAAAAACAAACAACAACACAGAGTTTTGCTAGTTTTATGAACAATTCTTGAAATTTCTTCTGCTCAAGGCAATGGCAGTACAGATTTCCTGATGAAGAGAGGTACTCAGTCCAATATCTAACTTGCCAGACAAGGTAAAATTATTTATTTTATTAATCAGTTGTTGCAAATGATTAAAATTGTAGACATGGGAGGCAATATATGTTGCATTTTAATTTTTTAACAGGGCAGATCTCAACTACCAATTCTTAAATAACGTACTTCTTTCATGATTACTTAATACATTTGTAATAGTTATATAGTTGATGGCCTTAATATTATTAGAGCTACCTTAACCAAATTTATTTAGAGTCATTTTAATGTGCAGTAAGTATTATATACTATTTCAAAATAATACCAGTGCCTCAATGCACTTCAACATTTTGTTTGTTGGTTAATTTTTGATTAGTTGTTTATTTTTTGAGATTATAATATAATTTCATCAATGTTCCTTCACTTTCCCCTCCTATCCCACCCATGTGCCTCTACTTTTAATTAATTATGGTTATATACCTGTATGTATATTTATCTACATATATACTCCTAAAATGCAACCTGCTCAATCTTTATAATTGTTAATTTTATGTATATTTTCAGGGCTGACCGTTTGGTACTGCAATAATCAGTTGGTGTGCTCTTCCCTGGAGAAAACTATTTCTCACACTCTCAGCATTCTCTAGTTGCCTGTAGATTGTGGAGCTTAATTTGCTCCCACTGGCATGTCTTTGTTGTCCTTGTTAATCTCATGCTTAGCCAGTCATGCTGATGAGAATATAAATACAGCCTCTGATGTTCCTGGGAGGCACAGTCTCACAGCAAAGCCCCGAACTGTTTCGCTCATACAGTCTTTCTTTCTGCTCTTCCACCAAGTTCCCTGTACATTAATAAATATTAATATGCAAGGCCAGAGAGGTGGACCAGTGGTTAAGAGCACTGGCTGCTCATCTAGAAGATCCAGGTTTGATTCTGAGCACACACATGTTAGTTCCTAACTCTCTACTGTCTGTAACTCTATTCCCTGGGGATCCAATGACCTCTTCTGCAGTCCTTGTAAACTATTGTGTGGTACACAGACATACATGCAAGCAAACTGCCTATAAAAGTAAACATACATAAATAAAAAGAATAAGATGTAAGTAATTCTTTATAAGATTTAGTTAAAATGAGTAAAGACTTATAAAAATTAAGAATCAAAAGTTCTGAGTGTTTGACAATTTGGTTTATATGCTTTCATCTTCCTAATAATTTGAAGACTATTAAAAATATTTATTTTTATTTTTTAGTGTGTGTGTGTGTGTGTGTGTGTGTGTGTGTTTGAGTATACCAACCATAGCATGATGCGGTGGTCAGAGGATAAGCTGAGATACAGATCTTTGACTTCTGCTTTATTTGAGACTTGTCTCTTATTCACTGCTGCATACCTTTGAATTTCTTTGTAATTCTCTTGTCTCTTCCTCTCATCCCTAGGCAGAAATATGCTGGTATCATGGACATATGCACTGCTATGGATTATCTAGTTTTTGCATGGATTCTGGGGATCTGAGCTCAGTTTATCAGTTTTGCACAATTAGCTCTTTACCTAGTCTTCTGCAAATATTTTTTTTTTGGTCAGGAATAATATAAAAAACATTTAAAATATTAAACAAACTATATATAATAACAGATAGTTATCCTAGTATAATGAGATCAATAAAATTCAGAGGCTATTTAATTTATCCTCTGCCCATCTCAGAAATATTTTCGTTATCACTAATTGAAATGCTACTAAGGACTTTTCATGTCCCCCATCCTGAGAAATTAATAACAGTGTCACTTTCTTTGTCTTTGAATTTATCCCTTATTCATGTGAATAGATCCACATGCAGTAATTCTTGCAGACATGGCTTATTTTACTTTGTGTAATGTCTTTAAGTTTCATCTATGTTCCAGCATATATTGAGGTTTCATTACTTTAAAGCCTAAATAATATTCCACTCTATCTATAAACCACATTTAGAAATGAATTATTGCAGTGTTCTCACCTTTGTGTCATCTTAAATACTGTTACTATGAGCATGACTATTTAAATTAAATTGTTGAGATAGTTGATGTAGAATATGCTGGAGATGATTTAAAAGATTTGATGTCAATTCTGTAAGGGGCAATACAGCATTACAATTTTAAAAATCATCGTTTGAAGAAACCCAAAAGAATACAAAAATGTGATTGTACCTACTGCCAAAGTACTCAGTAAAGATTAAACTCTAAGAAAAGATTATGAAAAAGTTAATGTGGCAAACATATGTAAAGCCTGATGTAAGAACACTGGATTAAGACATTAAGTTCTTAATGTGTATGTGTTTTAACCTATTAAATATGGGCTGGAGGAAGAACTCAGTAATAAAGTACTTACAATGTAAATATGAGCATCTGTGTTTGTAAGTGAGTAGCCATTTTAAAGGGCAAGTTTTGTGACACACCTCTGTAACCTCAATGCAAGTAAGGTTGAGACAGCTGAATCTTGGGGGCTGGACAGCTAGTTGCACTAGCCAAAATAGGTAGTTCCAGGTTTACTCATTAGATATATTGTACAATATAGATGGGGTACAACAGAGGAATGCAATCAACATGTACTTCTAGCCTATACATGTGCCCATGCCTGTCCATAAACATAAATTCACATGAATATGCTATGGATGCAAAAGTTTTAAAAAGAAGACATTTAAATAGAATAAAAGAAAAATAAAGTTGACTTAAATTATTTGTATATTTTCTATGTGTAATTTTATCTTTGGGCAAGAAATTATTTCTAGTAGCAAAAGCAATATTCACAGTGAATTTCTAACAATTTATCCATGTGCTCACAGTTGTGAAAATGTAAGCCACTAGTGAATGTTTAAAGATATTTGAATAAAAATGGAATAGGGTAAGTGTAAAATCTCAGCCTACAATGTGAACACCCAATTAATTGTTGTGGCATCTAGGTATCATTCCACAATTGATATGATTATTAAAGCTATAATTTCCTACCAAATTGTTCTGTCTAACTCCAATATTATTTTTCTCATATCCATTTTATTGTCAATGCCTATCTGCTACATCTTTTAAATTATGTATGATTAAATCATTCAATTTTTCCAAAATAGCTGATGTATTATTTTTAAACACCATTACTTACAAGTAACATTATGGACTAAGTAGGTTATATTTAGGAATATGTATGTATATACATAGATGTATATGGACTCCATAACAATTAGTGAGTAAAGAATGAATTTGGAGGAGGATAGTCATGAAGGGTATATAGGAGAGTTTTGAGAGACAAAAAGGAAGAAACATTGTAATTAAATTATAAACCTCAAAACAACAAAATTAAATAAATAAATAAAAATATTACACCCTAGAACACATCCATCCTTGTATACATGGGTTTGTTTGTTAGTTTGTTTCATTTTACAGACAGGATCTCATCATGTACCAGGCTAGCTTGATACTACAATTCTGCTTCCCTGTCTTCTGAATGCTGCCATTATGTCGCTACACATTTAATTAGCTTGACTGACTCCTGCTCCCTACTTATATCATTCTTAATGAAAGTATGGAAATATTTCATATAGGTTAAATAAGAGAGATAAAAGACCCATGATTATGGACAAAGTGGGAAGGAATACATTGGTGTAAGACGAAGTAAGAATATCAGAGTTAGGAGTGTGACTTCTGTTGTCCTGTAACTGTTCTAGAAGATGTGATTTTATTTTTAAAGAGACATGAACACCCAGTGAAGTTGCAACTGAATCAGGTGAACATGAACTCATTTCCATCTTTTTTAAAAAATATTTTTGTTTTTAAAATTGTCTTAGAAAATATAATTTGACCATATTCTTTCCCCTCCCTGAAACTTTTCCAGATTTTCTCACTTCCTTACTCACCCAATGTCATGTTCTTAATCTCTTTGAAATAATAATAATAATAATAACAATAATATAATAATAATAATAACAACCAAAAACTCAATAAGATAAAACATCCAAACCAAATACATTCTTATGCTCTGTGAGTCACAGTGTATAGGTGGATAGATGCATGAAGTAAGGAGATGAATAAAAAGAGTATTCTAATGATCTCATTTTTATTTTACTTTTTATTTTTATTTGCTTATTCACTTATCTGTGTATGGTGTGTGCGTGCGTGCATGTGTGTGTGTGTGTGTGTGTGTGTGTGCGTGTGTGTGTGGTCTGTCTTGCATATGTGTGAACACTGACACATACATGTTGAAATCAGAGGATAACTTTGAAAAGCTTATTTTCTCCTACCATCACTAGAGTCCCAGGGATCAAACATTCTACAGTTAATAGTCATGAGAAAGTTAAATATTACAATAATTAAAAGACAACAAGCTCTGCATGCTTCTAATTATACCACACACAGTCTATTGTTTCAAGTTGTTTACCATGTGTCAGTCTAAATCAAGAAAGACTAGTCTTCACTTACACGATATTGCTAGACTGCTATCATCTTAAGTGGATCACTGTGGGCCAGCCAAATGGCTCCATATGCAGAATTTCCCATTTCACCAGAGGTTGCCTGTGAAGGAAGACCATGTTAATTATGGTACTAATTATGGAATGAGGAAAGAACAGAGGAAGCATGACTCCTATTATATCTGTTTAATTCATTGAGGCAACAGCAATTACAACTTAAATAGTCAATTAATAGAGAATTTTGCTGTTGGTGGTGTTTTTTTTTTTTTTTTTTGGTTTAGGGATTTTTAATTTTGGTATAGTTTGAGATTATATTTATACATGTTGAGTTTTAAGTATATGAGAATATTCAGTTCTAGAAAATTATATCTGATTTTAAGAAAAATTTGTGTCTTATGAGATGAAACATTGAGACTGCTTGGGAACATTACCATTATTTAGAATTATCTGTGCAATGCTTCAAAGTTCTCTTGACAAGTTTCTCTCTGTTCTAACTTAGCCTTTTGAGATGATGGTCCAAAGTGGTCCTTTAATTCCTTAAATCTTTAACTACCAAGTGCCTCCACCTGAACTTGTTTAAATTCCTTCCTATGAAAGTTCTGGATTTCTTGTTTCTATCTACCAGCTTGGTGTTTCCTATACTTCAAATTATCCCATATTCAAGCTATAAAAAAGCTATTTCAATGATGATAAGAATTTCACATCATCCAACTGTTCACTTTTTCCTTTTTTTTTCCTGAGGAAAATAAAACTTTTATTTTATAAGCATAGTTACCACAATCTTTCTTTTCCTCCCTTGGAGGAAACGAAAGTGCTGGAATAGAGTAACCAAGGAAAGCAGTTCTCAGACTCAGTCTCATTTCCGCTTGTGGTTTATGACTTGTTCTTTTTGAGTGTCCTCACCTATACGTTGTTGCCTATAACCTACTTTTCTCTCCATTTCCCCATAATGCTGAGAGCTTATTTTAAAAGAATAATGGATGAACCATCTCCATTGGCCAGAACTCGAGCTGAACCAGCACTCCCACTTCATAGTTGGGTCTGTGTCTGAAGACAACTCAGAAGATGAGATCAGTAACCTGGTGAAGCTGGATCTAGTAGAGGAGGAGAGGTCCCTGTCACCAGCCTCTGTCAGCTCAGATATGCTTTCTGACTTGGGGATCTCTGCTTTACAGGATGGTTTGGCCTTTCACATGAGGTGACTCTTTCCTAGGAGTTGGGAAATGCTTGTATTTCTACATGTCATAGTGTTAATAATTCTGAGCTCTATGCATCGCTTCTTTCCTTAGTCTTTTCCCATAATTGTAAGCATCCTAGGTCACTTGCCTGTCTAACCATATCTGCTCCTGTCTTTTTCAATAACTAACTTCCCCTGAAATCTCAGACTCCTTGACTGAGTTGTCCTAGAGTTCAAACTGAGATGTAAGCATTTTTTTGTACATAATTTTGTATCTCTTCTATCAGTTATTACTCTAAATATGTGGTAGAAGTAGAAATGTATATTTTAGAATCCAATGCCCAAAGTAGGTTTCCCCTATTGTACTGCACACAAGAGTGTGGAGATAGAAGCAGACCGTGATGCAGCCAGTCTGGAATGACGCCACACATCTTTGTTTCAGTTAAAAATATAAACCACTCATTCCCTGTCACTAGTGCCCAGGCACTGCACTGAAAGCTGGGGACTGAGCAGAGAACCAAGGCCCTTATTAGGATGGCTATGTCTCCCACAATTCTTTGCAGACTATGATCTTCAGGTCATTGTTTTCTAACATTGTGAGTTTATGAGGGTAAATGGAAGAGAATGTGGAGAAGGAAGTCAAGATAAAAGATAAGGAGGGAAGAAGTATCCCCCCAACAGAATGAAAATTTGACCCAGAGCCATTGATGGGATCAAAAGAGATCAATGGATTCCGCTCAAAAGATAATTGTGGAATACACAATGATTGTGGATATGGCTGAGTGGAGATGTTGAGATCCCCACCTGTGTGTGTGTGTGTGTGTGTGTGTGTGTGTGTGTGTGTGTGTGTGTATCTCCTTCTCTTCCTCTCCCCATCTCTCTTCCTCTTCCTATGTAGCTCTAAAGTACTTTTGAAGCTCTTTGAAAGGTCTGTATTATGTCTTCCCTTTGTACAGCCTTGAAATGACTGATATCCAATTCTTTGTAGTGATAATAGAATAAGTTATTAGCAACTTAACATGGAATTTTGATATTTTACAGATGCATATTTAGTTGCTAAAATAGGAGAAATTCTTGTTTACAAACACAGATTTCCCAAAGCATATTTTATTGTCCAAGAGAGAAGCTGAACTTCATTTTTTCTCTGGGCATCTGTGTTCTGTAGGGGAGGAGACAAGGTGACTGCAGGAGAATTTAAACCTGGAACAGGATGAATCCTTTCTCTCCGGTTTCCTCACAAGCACACAATAATAGCTTTCAGCTCTGTCTTCTCCAAAGTTGAAAGCTATAGCATAAGTAAAATAAATGTTTATAGCCACCAGGCCTTACAGCCAGTGAAACTGAAACAAACATTCCTAAGTTGCTCCTTAGAGATAAACACAATTAATTGAAGACAGATAATTGCATGCATAATGGCTTCTTGTACACTAAGTACCTGTTTACAAATCAAATTATTCAATTTGGAGTCTCAAGGGTGTGCTGTCTATGCTCAATTAACCCCTTATGGCTGTGTAAAAAACACCTACTTTGTAAAAACATGGTCACTGATATTTTAGACTCATTTAAATTTTAATACAAATTTACACATTGAAGAATAAAAACCTGTTATCATTATGCAAATTAAGAGATATACTGCTCTGAATTATTTCCAGTCATTGTTTGAGGGACACATATTTATTTATAAAGCCTGATTTAAAGCAATTTTCTGTACTTGTAACATAGTCTCAAAAAGACACTAAATTCTGAAAACTTTAAAAAGAAAAATACATTTAAATGGAGCAAGTAAATTGCTGCCGACTATGAAAATTTGGTGCATTCAAACCAACTAGCTATTCCATTGCATGCTATTGCACAGGACATGTGGACACCATGGAATGTGTGCAATGAGGGCATTGCCCGGATATTTGCATTCTGCAACTGATGAGGTGCCTTCTCACTCTAGGTGCCTCTAGAAAATAGAGATGCTCTTACAAACTCAAACTCTAGCTCAGCTTTGAAACCAGATCAGGCTGGATATGGTGGGATAATTCTATCATTCTGGTTTTCAGGAGGTTGAAGCAGGAGGACCCTGCATTCAAGAACAGACTAAGAAATTAAGTAAATATTAAATATGAAAGTTCTGGGGGTCAGTTCAGTGGCTATATTTGCCTAGTAGAGTGGCGACCTCCATTTTAGTCTCTATACCAAAATAAAACACCAAATTTCCAAAGCCTAATATATCTTAAGGCAAATAGACAAAAATGTATGTTCCTTTCGCTTTTTAAAAATTAATTGCATGTGTGTAAGTATGCCTGTGGTTGTGTGCAAGTATGCCTGTGGTTGTGTGCATATGACTATCCGACATGGATGGTGAGAATTGAGTCAGGTCCTTTGTCATTGCAGTAAGTGCTCTCAATCCCTGAGTCATATCACATGTTCCCAAGAATACAAATGTTTGATCATCTTTTTTTGCTTTCTTTCTTTCTTTTTTTTCTTTTTTTTTGGTTTTTTGAGACAGGGTTTCTCTGTGAAGCTTTATGCCTTTCCTGGAACTCACTCTGTAGACCAGGCTGGCCTCGAACTCACAGAGATCCTCCTGCCTCTACCCCTCAAGTGCTGGATTAACCTCTGTCCAGACTAGAGAAGTATATTTTCTATTACATATATTCTATGATTAAATTTTTAGCATTTTTAAAGTTAGGGTAAAAGGCATATGCAAGGCAATTAAAAAACTATTAAGAATAAAATAATGCTGCAGATAAAATGAAATTCTTTTACACTAAACAAAGAAATGCAGAAATTAAATTAAGATTCAGGTTATATGAACATGTGAATGAGTAAGTGGCGAGATAATTGAGGGAAATATTTTAAATGAATGAAGTAGAGAAATATTACATTTAGTGTTGATCTGTACAGTTAAAGTTAGATGCTAAAAGGCCTTTCATATGAAAAATATAATGGATGTTAAGAAAAATCATATTAGAATTTTGTTTAATCATCATTTGTTTCTTGTTACGTTCTTCTACTTGAGAAAAGTGAGATATGTTTCTTTTTTCCAGGTGAAAGATGAAAACCAGAGAATAATTGTGGGGCCAAATGTTTATTGTGGTATTAAATGTTTTTATAAAGGTTTTTTTTTTTTTAACTTAAATCTTAGTTTGCTTTTTAATGACAGTGACAACACCAACAGAAATGAAAGAGACACACATGGTCTTGATGTATCCATGTATAGACCTTTGGCGTAGAATTGTTATATTTATCTTTGAGACTTAGGATATGCTACTTGAATTGGGTTAATTCTATTACTAATGAATATTCATTTTATTTGGTATCTGAAGTATTATTGCTTTATATGTCAAATATATAGGGTCAGGAACAAAGGCTTTTTAAATATGCTCTATTTTATTCTTTATTTATTTGACCATTTGTTTCTCTCATTTCTCATTCTGTTTTTACTTTTCTTCTTTATTACTTTTCCAAAGAATAAACTGTTCTCTATTTACCTTCTGACATTTAAGAAATGTCTTAAATTATTGATAAGCTTTGGGTTTGATGAGCTCAATACCCACACCACATATTTGGGTATTTGCATAATCCTTTCTTTCTTTCTTTCTTTTTTTCTTTTTTTTTTTTTTTTTTTTTTTTTTTTTTTGGTTTTTTGAGACATGGTTTCTCTGTGTAGCTTTGCACCTTCCCTGGATCTCAATTGGTAGACCAGGCTGGCCTCGAACTCACAAAGATCTTCCTGCCTCTGCCTCCTGAGTGCTGCTATTACAGGAGTGTGCCACCACCGCCCGGCATAATCTTAACTAAAGTAGATTGACTCTTTTATTAGAGCAGAGTCTCAAAATAGCCAAACAAACTTTAACTGCATAAGTCACTTTTGGTTATGAGTAGGAAGGGAATGTATATTGAAAGAGAACTCTACAGCTATAGTGTACTTTGCACTGCTTTCTGTAACCCATGCTTCCTACTGAAATTGCACATTTCAATAAGAAATTCAAGCAGTGGACTTCATATAGCCTTCAGGTATTAGAGCCTTTTATTCATCTTTTTATTATAAAATAAATATTTATTAGTTATTTTGTGATCATTCCATACATGAGAACTTATGTACATCAACTGCCCTCCATCTCCTCCATTCAAATCCTCCTGTACCCTTCCAACTCTTCAAACTCATTGCCTCTTTATTTAATTATATTGTATATGTGTGTGCATGTAAATTTATAAATACATATAAGTACGACTTGCTGATTCCCTTTAGTATTGACCATATGCACATATCTTCAGGACATGTCACTTGGAATTTCATAATCAATCTGGATTCTTGTACCTGGAAACGTCTTATTCTCATTTTCTCAACAGCCACTACATTTAAATCTTCATGTAGATGTGGGATGTCATGTAACATCTTTCATCTGTTTTAGCATGTCAATTGGTGCTTTCATTATTCAGGTATTGATTAACATCCACAGCTATTTAATTGGAACTAACACCTGCTCAAAAGGAGGAGTCCATGCTTGGTACTATAAACCTCACCAACTCTAGGTGTCTGGTGAGGTCAGGAACCAAAAAGAAGAATCTACTACTGAGACTTCCCTATGCAGTATAATTTTTAACTGCATTCTTAATACTTATCCTTATACCTACAGATTAAGTGTAGCTCTCATTCATTATCAAAGAAGACCCTTTCTCCAGTTACTGAGACCATCAGAGAAAAGCCACAATGTGTCAAGATGCAGAGAACAACTGAGCATGGGGTTCCTAACCCATTAGATAGATCAACAATATAATCTTGGCACCGAAGTTTCCAGGAACATTAAGGAAGAGGAAAAAAAGATTGTAAATTGGAGTGGGCCAGGATATCTTCTGCAAAATGAAGCCTTCCACATATGTCAAAGAAGCTGCATTCATTAAATCTCAATGATTTGGTGTTTAAACGCTGCTAGAGACTTTCCAATTGCACTGTACAGCCTCCTATGTCAGAGCTGTTTTCCTCTGGTCCAGCAATTCATTTCTGGGTTTGAATTCTGTGGATTGTCAAGTGCAGTATTAGAAGAGTAACACCTAAACTACCATTAGATGGAAGAGGAGTTATAAAGGTATCAGGAGTCGATTAAGTATTCATCACTAGAAACATGACCCTGTAACAGCATTTTGTAACGTAGGAGGTTATTTAATTCTGCCTGAAACAGAAACCTATGGAAAAGTATCATGTACCACCGCTGTCCTATTTACAAACAATTCCATCTCCTTACCTCATAACTAATTTTTGTTTGGTAATCTTTGAAAGCAAATGTTACTTGGGATATGGTTATTATAGAGAGGATAAAACAATGTTTGAACAATTAGGAGCATAAACCCATCAAATGACTGTTTTTGAAACAGAAAAAAATTCAACATGATGAATATTTATATTAGTAATTAATATTTCTTTCTAATAGTAGATCAGAAAAATGTGACTTGTTCCCATAAGTGTTATGGCATCCTTTATAGAATTGATAAGTAGAAAAGACAATATTCAGAAACAGTTGGGATAACAGTAGACATTTTCATACAAGAATGGTGTAGCATCACACAATTTAGGTTGCTTTTTATTCCTTTTGAGAATGTGTGACCCAGAAATGGCTGTATCTCCTGACATCCTAGCATTTCTTCTGGTAAACAAGTAAAGAAACACATTTTTTAAAATTTTTGGCAGCCTGTATACAAATCCAAGAGAACCATCAATACAGCCAACCTGTAGTTTTCAACCCGCTAAATGAAAAAGACATTTTTCACATCTAAAAAAAAAAAAAAAAAAAAAAGCAAGAAGTGAAATCTGGAATAGTCATTATTGGCCGTCTAACCAGTATTTTTCATGAAATGATTCAGTGGGTAGGAGAGCTCAGTATACGTGCATCAGGACCTGAATTGATATTCGCAGGAAACACTTAGAAAGCTGGACATGACTGTTCATACTTGTCATCTCAGTGTTGGGGGCAGAGACTGGAACATACTATTCAAATTTTTATTATGGATTTCTTTTTTCTTTATACTGTTTTGTGGCACTTTCCATTTTATTTTTAATAATTGAATTTTTCATTTTCTTTAAAAATGGTATTTTTATAGGTCTTTAATTTGGAAAGATTTGTACTCAAACATTTCCCACAATTTCAAATAGATTCTTGAATTTCAAATTGATTTGAAAGTATAAATATTATTTACCAATGCCAATGTTGTAGAAATTAATACTCTTTATATTAAAATTTATTTTTATTAGCTTACTTATAAGAAAAACAATGCTGAAGATTGTCCAAATTTATATGAACTTAATGAAAAAATATAATTTATTCATAAAGTGTGTAGACAAAATATATATTTGTATTCATTTATCAAATAAACCAAAGGGTTTACAGATTTTTACAGTAGTTTGTATTAATGTATTCTCTCTACGACACCTCCATCGTGTTATAAAACACTGTTAAACTAAAATGCTGCCTTTTACTACTATCATTCAATCCAAAGCATTTACATACTTTTTCACTTTTATTTGAATATTACATTATTCTTTAAGAAAGCTGTAACTTTTGGATAGTAATCCTTTCCTTTTATTTAATTAGAGAAAATGAGGAAGAAAATTATATGGTAAAATATTTATATAAGCTATAGTATTTATCAACTAATATATAGAGATTATTATGTATAAATAGTCTATTCGTCTTGAGGAAACCATCACAGAAAGTGAACACAATGGTATGAATATCTCTGAGCTATGATTATATTTATATTTAACCAGTGTACACTGAAAACAAAAAGCCACTGGCCAACTCCATGAATATTAGACAATTATAATATGACAGTAGCTGTTGAGAGATATTTTCAAACCTCTGGAAATAAGGGTGAACAAATAAAGTTCCAACATTAGTTATTATTAGAATAAATTAATTTGCATTATTATGAGATAAACAGACAGGAAACACATGATCTTTGAATAACTAAAATCATTCATAGAAAAGTATTAAGATGAAGAAATCTGAGCCTGGAGACATTAGACAAAAACATCTAAACTGGTAGGTGTACTCTGTTGGAGTTATTTTTTTTATTTCCACTTAGTGTTTTCACAGTTTTTATTTGCTATTTTGTTCCAATCCAGCATTTTTGTTTTCTTTTATTTTTCGAGACAGGGGTTCTCTGTGTAGCTTCATGCCTTTCCTGGAACTCAGTCTGTAGACCAACCTGGCCTCAAGCTCACAAAGATCTGCCTGCCTCTGCCTCTGCCTCTGCCTCTGCCTCTGCCTCTGCCTCTGCCTCTGCCTCTGGAGTGCTGGAATTAAAGACATGTGCCACCACCACCCAGCTATAATCCAGCTTTCTAACTTGCATAGTGCATTAAAAAATACACCTTGCTTTTAATGGGAAGAAAATACAATATTGACATAATATATTTAAACATAGTGATGTTTAAATGGTAAAAAAGAAACCAGATAGAAATTCCTCGAGGTTCCATCATTTATGAAATCATAAAACAATACAAAATAAATAAATAAAATGTAAATGGTTAGTCATGAAGTTCATATTGACACTGTCAGTTTTGTTTTACAGATAATTTTGTTCAGAGTTTAAATTTTCTCTCATGTTGTGAAAACGAGAATTTGAGGTGAGGCACACTTTCTTCAAAACTGTCATAAATACCTTTTGCATATTTTTCTTTTATTTTTAAGATTCCCATTATTCTCTTCAAACCATCCCAAATACTTCTCCTTGATTTCTATAAAATTAATGATCTCTTTACCATTAATTGTTGTTACATACAAATATGTATATGTGTATATATGTTTAATTATGACCTGCTCAGTCTGTACAATGTTACTTTTATGTTTTGTTCATTAGTTAGTTTGTTTTTCTGAATTGACCATTTGGTATTGGGTAACCCATTGGGGAAAGATTATTTCTCCTACTTTCAGAATTCCTTAGTTACCCATAGTTCTTTGTGTAGGGTTAAGGCCCAATGGACTATCCTCTTTGACATATCTATTATTTTATAACTTACTCAGCTCATGTTAGGTATTAAGGCTGGTGACACCTTATGGGTGCAACTTATGAAATTACTTGAAGATGTCAGCTCACATCAACCTCTCTGATCCTCTGGTTCATGCAATCATTCCTTTCCCTCCTCCACAATGTTTCCTGGGCCTTAAGGTTCAGGGTTGATTTGTAGATGTATTCTTTATGACTAGGCTCTACACGTTTGCATTTTTATTAGTTTTACTTTTCATTAACTGTCCTCATCTGCGACAAAAAGAATTTTCTTGGTGAGAGATGAGAGCTACATTTATTTGTGGGTAAAGGGACTATTATTTAGAGTGTACTTAGGAATTAAGCTGGTTTAGTAAAGTGGTAGTGATGGACCTTTCTCCAAGATTCATGACAAGTCCTGAGTAGTTGGTTATGTATCCAGAACCAGGCATGGATTTCCTCTGTAGAACAGGTCTCAAGTCCAATTAGAGAGCTGTTGGTTACTACCAAAGTATGCATTCTGCTACTGTACCCTTAGGATTATTGTGCTATTCTGATCATTGTGGTTCAGAAGCATCATAGCTGAGGAGAACTACTGGTTGCTTTCCTCCCTTAGAATTTTGTACAGCACCTTCTGTCATCACAAGTGCTAGTCCTCAGGGAGGATGCACTCAGGTCAATTCCAACTCAAGAACTTCTGGCTCCTGTGTCTAAACTGCATGCTATCTTTAGTAATGGGAACTTATTTTTGAACTCTTGTATATGTGGAGGATAATCAAGGGTAAAACAATTGTGGTGATACTATATTTGTAAAATGTGATTTTATTTGTATATTAATAAAGTTGCATTTGTGGTCAGAGCAAGCCATAGCAGAAGCTGGGCAGTGGTTGTGCATGCCTTTAATCCCAGCACTTGGGAGGCAGAGCTAGGCTGATCTCTGTGTGTTCAAGGATACAGCCAGCATGGCGACACACACCTTTAATCTCAATACCAACCATAGAAGACCTGGAGGTCATGTGGCTGGGTTTACAACCAATGAGAAAACAGAACAGAAAGTCTATAAAAAGTAAAAACACACAGAAGTAGGTCTCTTTCAGAGAGGAAAGACAGCAGAAGCAGTGAAGGGTACGGCTCTCAGCTATTGTACTGACCTCTTGTTTGTTTTTTTTTTTTAAACTTTAAAAAAAATATATTTGTGTTTTAATTTTACACATCAGCCATGGGTTCCCCTGTCCTCCTCTCTCCCGCCACCGTCCCCACCTTACCCCCATCCTCTCCCCTCTGTTCCCATCTCCTCCAGGGCCAGGACTCCCTTGGGGATTCATTTAAACCTGGTGGATTCAGTACAGGCAGGTCCAGACCCCTCTTTCCAGGCTGAGCAAAGTGTCCCTGTATAAACCCAAGGTTCCAAACAGCCAGCTCATGCACTAAGGACAGGTCCTGGTCCCACAGCCTGTATGACTCCCAAACAGTTGAAGCTATTCAATTGTCTCACTTATCCAGAGGGCCTGATCCAGCTGGGGGCTCCACAGCCTTTGGTTCATAATTCATGTGTTTCCATTAGTTTGACTATTTGTCCCTGTGCTTTTTCCAATCTTGGTCTCAACAATTCACACTCTTACATTCCCTCCTCTTTCTCGACAATTGGACTCCTGGAGCTCCACCTGGGGCCTGGCTGATGTAGTTAGAGTTTTCCTGCCTGGCCCAGTCAGGACAAATCTCTCTTACCTGCCAGTTTCACAGTCGCTGAGACCCAACCAAGAAAGCACACAGAAACTTATATTGCTTACAAACTGTATGGCCGTGGCAGGCTTCTTGTTATCTACTTCTTCTATCTTAAATTAACCCATTACTGTTAGTCTATACTTTGCCACATGGCTTGTGGCTTACCAGTGTCTTTACACGTTGCTTCTCATGGCGGCAGCTGGCGGTGTCTCTCCCCAACTTTCTACTTCCCAGAATTCTCTTCTTTCTTGTCCCGCCTATACTTCCTGCCTGGCCACTGGCCAATCAGAACTTTATTTACACAGAGCGATATCCACAGCACTTCCCCTTTTCTTTATTTTTTTTTTTTTTAAGGAAGGTTTTAACTTTTACATAGTACAATTACATATAACAAAACAATTATCAAACAAGAATTATAGTTATAATATTAAAGAAGATATCCTATCTTATATTTGTGAGTCCAAGGTTTTATATCTAACTTATCTTTTATCATAACTGAGACAATTATAACTATCTAGTCTTCAACCACATCAAAGACCTCAGAAGGATATAATATTACCTGAGAACCAGGAGAAGGATGCAAGCATTTTTCGGGAGTCTTGCCAGAGTAGACAGAGACAGCTGGCAGCCTGGACAGTCACCTAATGTTTCTTTGTAAAGTTGGGGCATCTGTTTTCAGCCCACAGGGCTAGAGTCTCTTGGTCACTTCTCTCAGTGTCCTGTAGAATGTCTGGCAGTTTCCTCTGCAAAGCAGGGACCTGAAGGACCATTTTGTCAAGCAAAGTTTAGTGGTCACCTTTCTATGGGTCCTGCATGTCCAGTTGATCAAGCAGTCCAGGCAAGAACAGTTTCTTGCCCAAATGGCTATTTTTGCTAAGGTGAAGATAAGATATGAAGTGTCTTCAATGCCCATCCTCCTCTCTGAAGTAAATCGGTGTTGCCAGGAGCAGACATGTCTCACTGTCCAGAAAGTCTAAATTTTAAAAGTATTTTAAATGCCATATTCTGTAGGTCTTTGAAGTATTTGAAGATTACCTATCTATCTGAAATATCTCTATGTATACCTAGAAGACTTAACTAACATGGCTATGAGTATGATTATCATACATGATTAATTATTAATCTATTTTTAATTATCCATTACAATTTTAAATGAGCTATACAAACATAATATGTTAAACAAGAGTAGAAATATACACACAGTATAACAAAATTAACTTTAAGTTTGTATCAATAGACTAAAATCTATACCAATGTAAAACATTTTAAACAAGTTGTTGCTCTTTAGAAGTAAGTTTATTAATCTACCCTTTCATCCCATTATATCTATATTATATCCCCTTTTCTTCTTTAGAAAGAGATCACATTTATAATCAACCTGCTTTAAATTAAAAGGTTTTTTTTCTGTCCCACACCAGAGGGTTCTTCTGATTTGGGACACAAAAATCTCTTAACCTTTTCTTTTACCAATATGTCTGGATTTAGAGAAGGAGTGAGCCAATTCCATCTCCAAAGCCAGCTTGATAATTTTGGAAAATTGGGCATAGTTTCTCTTACTACTTCCTGCTGGAGGGGGGCGCTGTATCTTATGGGGACACAAAAAAAATTTTAGGATTATGGAGTAGTCCTTGAGGGTAAACCTCTGAGCCAGTTGCCTTGAAAGCATTCTGGATGTCAGATCATCTGGGCCATGGTGTCATCGGAGACCTTTCTGGTGGTCTTGGCTGATCAAACCTGATGTATCTTAATCTGGAACAAATCCATAGCCTCTGGCTTTCTGTGGAAACAAAAGCAGAGACTCTTTTCCAAAGCAACATATCCTTATATCCAAATTTTGAAGTAAAGGTACCTTTAAAATTTACATTTTTATTTAACTCAACAGCTTTTATGATGAAATCTTTTTCTGTAGTTAAAAATCCCAAAGACAACACAAACCAGATTCTCTGTGTAATATCCATCTTTGTAAGACTGAAACACCACTGTGGCTGCTGGCTCCACCCACCTCAGCTTCCCAACATGGAGGTGGTACAGTTTACCGCCAGCTCTGGGTCTGGAGCCATGTGTACCATCAACTATCAGAAGCAGTTCTATCAAAGCAGTGCATAGCCCAGAAACTCTTTTTTTTTTTTTTTAACTAGCAAAGGCTAAATCCTCCATGCAGCAGAGTAAAGTGTCCCTTGTAGACTCCTCATTCCTGCCACACTGCAGGTCAGACGCATATGCCAGGAACCTGTTGTAGTAGCTCAAACTGGCAGGCTGCTGCTAACTTGAGAGAGACAACTAGGAAGCTGTTTTTAGCTCCATTTTAGAATCTTTTTTTCTCAAGTTTTATGTGGAAACTCTTGCCAACACATTGGGCGCCATTTGTAGTTGGAGTTTTTCTGCCTGGCCCACAGTCAGGACAAATCTCTCTCACCCGCCAGTCCCACAGCAGCTCAGACCCAACCAAGTAAACACACAGAAACTTACATTGTTTACAAACTGTATGGCTGTGGCAGGCTTCTCGTTATCTACTTCTTCTATCTTAAATTAACCCATTTCTATTAGTCTATAAGTTGCCACATGGCTAGTGGCTTACCTGTACCTTACATCTTGTCATGGCAGCGGCTTGCCACTGTATCTCTCTCCCTTCACCTTCTACTTCCCATAATTCTCTTCTCTCTTGTCCCGCCTATACTTCCTGCCTGGCTACTGGTCAATCAGCATTTTATTTATACAGATCAATATCCACAGCAAGCCCTCTGTCAGATGTGGGGTTGGTGAAGAACTTTTCCTAGTCTGTAGGCTGTTGCTTTGTCTTGTTGACCATGTCCTTTGCTTTACAAAAGCTTCTCAGTTTCAACAGGTCCCATTGATTGATTGTTTCTCTCAGTGTTTGTGCTACTGGTGTTATATTTAGAAAGTGATCTCTGGTGCCAATGTGTTCAAGAGTACCTCCTACTTTCTCTTCTATCAGGTTCAGAGTAACTGGATTTATGTTGAGGTCTTTGATCAACTTGGACTTAAGTTTTGTGCACAGTGACAGATACAGATCTATTTGCAGCCTTCTATACATTGACATCCAGTTATGCCAGCACCATTTGTTGAAGATATTTTCTCTTTTCCATTGTTCATTTTTGGCTTTGTCAAAAATTATATGTTCATAGGTGTGCGGGTTAATGTCAGGGTCTTCAATTTGATTCCATTGGTCCACATGTCAGTTTTTATGCCAGTTCCAAGCTGTTTTTATTACTGTAGCTCTCTAGTAGAGCTTGAAGTTGGGGATTGTGATGCCTCCAGAGGTTGTTTTATTGTACAGGATTCTTTTGGCTTTCCTGGGTTTTGTTTTTCCATATGAAGTTGAATATTATTCTTTCCAGATCTGTGAAAAATTGTGTTGGTAATTTGATGGGGATTGCGTTGCATCTGTAGATTGCTATTGGTAAGATTGCCATTTTCACTATGTTAATCCTGCCTATCTATGAGCATGGGAGATCTTTCCATTTTTTGACATCTTCTTCAATTTCTTTTTTCAGGGACTTAAAGTTCTTGTCATATAGGTCCTTCACATACTTAGAGTATCCCCAAGGTATTTTATATCATTTGTGGCTATTGTAAAGGGTGATATATCTCTGATTTCCTTCTCAGCCTGTTTGTCTATTTTATATAGGAGAGCTACTGATGTTTTTGAGGTTATCTTGTATCCTGCTACGTTGCTGAAGGTTTTTTATATGCTGTATCAGTTTCTTGGTTGAATTTTTGGGGTCACTCATGCATACTATCATGTCATCTGCAAATAGGGAATGCTTGACTTCTTCCTTTCCAATTTGTATCCCCTTCATCTCCTTAGGTTGTCTTATAGCTCTAGCTGGAACTTCAAGTACTATATTGAATAAGTATGGGGAGAGGAGACAGCCTTGACCTCTTGGTTTTTAACTCTACAACTGACTCTGTTTCTTATTTATCAAGATGGTTACATGTACAAACAATAGAGTGTAGTATATGGGAATCTCATTGAAAATACTGATCAAAAACTCAAAAAAGAGCATCTCATCCCAGTTTGGGGTTTTTATTATGTTTTCTTTTCCTCTTGGAGAGAATACTGACAGCCACATTTAAATATATTATAACTTGGTAGAGAGTTAATAGTATGATTCCTTATGACTTCCTCAAACATTGCTATTGTTACTTTGCCTTCCTTTTTCTGTTTTCATCTCCCTCCTCCATAATGAAATCTCCCATTTGACCTGTTTAACCAATCAGATCAACTGTAGTATACTATTCCCTTCTCTGTTGTTCCACAATCCCCACACCCAGGAAATTGTCCATTTTCTACTTTCTTGCTTTCTTCAGTTCCTCCAGGATATGTAGCCTTATCTGAAGACACAGAGCTAGGAATCTGATAAGATTGAAAATGCCACGTTTGTATTTCTGGGTGTGGTTAACCTCACTCATCTGATCATTGCTACTAGATATGTACCACATTTTTCATTTCCCATTCCTCAGGTGAATTTAACTGCAAAGTTCGTGATTTCATTTTTCTTTACAATGTATATTTGCCACATTGTCATTATCTGTTTGCCAGTGGAGGACACTTAGATTCCATTTCCCAGCTATTATGGACAGAGCAGCCATTTACATGACTTAGTATCTCTGGAGTAGGATTTTCTAGTACTTTGGCATATGCTGACAAATGGTATAACTACATATGGTAGATATATTTTTAGCTTTTTGAGATTTTTCCACACTGGTTTTTATAGAAGCTGCAACAAGTTGTAAACCAACAATACCTGTACCCAGTCAAGCATTTGTTTTGTGAGGTCCCATTTGTCAATTTTTGGCCTCTGTGCTTGGGCAAATGGTGTGTTCTAGTCACAAAGTCCCTTTCTATAATGATATCATGTAGACTATTGTCTATACTTTTTTTCTTGCAAATTCAGTGTTTCACGTTTTTTATTCATGTTTTGATCCACTTTTAGTCAGTTTTTTTTAAATTATTTTTTTATTATTTATTTATTATGTATACATCATGTATGGCTACAGGCCAGAAGAGGGTACCAGATTTCATTACAGATGGCTGTGAGCCACCATGTGGTTGCTGGGAATTGAACTCAGGACCTCTGGAAGAGCAGTCAGTGCTCTTAATCTCTGAGCCATCTCTCCAGCCCTGTAGTCAGTTTTTAATGCAAGATCACAGATATGGGTCTAATTTGATTCTTCTGCATGTTACCACCCAGTTTTTCCAGACTTCAGTGGGATTGTTTTAACCTTTTAACCATATAAGATGATATTGGCTAATTGCTGCTTGTATATATATATATATATTTAGCTGAGGATCGAACCCAGGACCTTGTGCTTGCTAGGCGAGCGCTCTACCACTGAGCTAAATCCCCAACAATATATATCTTTGTGGTGAGATCTGTTCACTTTAGTTCTACATTTTATATTTTTATGTATATGACAAATGTTGGATTTGTCAAAGTTTTTTTTTCCTGCATGCATGTAGATAATCATGTGATTTTTGCCTTTAAGTACAGTTATATAAAACATTTCATTTTTGACTTTGGTGTATATTGAATGACCCCCAAATTTTGGTGATAAAATAAACCTGATAAAGCAGTGTAATGTTTTAAAAGTATATATGTGTGGTTTTTGTATGTATTATATTGATCGTACTTTAGTATGCTCATGAAGGATATTTTGCTAGTGCAGCATTGTCTGCACCATGGCTCTGGAATATATCTTAAGATGTAGAATATAATCCCTATAGCATTGTTCTTGCTGAATTTGTTTATAATTTTGAGTTTTATATTTTTGTTGTGTTTTTATGTGGTTTGGAGTTTGTGTCTTCTCCATTCTGTTTCTATTGTTTCGAATAGTTTAAGAAAAATTGACAGTGGGACTTCTGTGAAAGTCAGGCAGAATTCTTTCTTGAATCTGTCCATCCTGTATTTTTTTTTTTTTCTTAATGGAAGCCTTTTTATCTCAACCTCATTGTTACGAGCCTGTTTAGATCAATAATTTCTTCTTTAATTTTGGTGGGCTGGCTGAATCTAGAAACTCGTCTGCTTTCTTTTTGTTTGTTTTATTTCTCAGCTTAACAGAGGACATACTTTTAAAATATTATGTGAATTGATTTGCTTTTTTATTATAATGTTTCCCTCATACTTCTGTTAATGTTGATACTCTCTTTCAACCTTTTGGAGGGCTGGCTCTGCTTATCTTTCTCATCTTCTCAAAGAACCAGCTCTTAGAATCTATCTTTCTGAGTATTGTTTGCTTTGCTTCTATGTCATAGATCTCTGCTCTGGTTCTTAATATTTTGTGCCATCAACTGGATTTGGTTTGATTTGCTCTTGTTTTTCTAAGTTGTATAATTAATTCATTTGTTTGTTTTGTTTTTTGATTTTTTTAATTCACACATTAAGAAGTATAAATGTCCCTCATAAGTCTGCTTTCAACATGTCTCAGAGGTTTTTATATTTTCATTCTCTTTACATTTAATTTTCATGTGGTTACAGGAAATTTTAATTCCTTTCTTGATTTCTTCTTTGACTCATTAATCATTTTACTGAATGAGTTGTTTATTCATCATGAGTTTGTATATTTACTAGAAATTTTCTTGCTGTTAATTTCAAGTTTTATTTTATTATGGTCAGTTACTTCAATCTTTTGAATTTGTAGAGATATATCCTTCCCAACATGTGCTCTATTTTAGAAATGTTTCCACATGTTTCTGAGTAGAATGTGTATTCGTTGGTTTTTGGATGCAATATTCTGTAGATGTCTGTTAAGTTCACTTGCTGTATGATGCCAATTAATTTTGTTGCTTTGTTTATTTATGTATTTCTGTCAGATATCCTGTCTTTTGGAGAAAATTTGACATTGAAATAACCTATTACCAATGGATTTGTATTATCTGTGTCTTAATTCCAGAAGTTGCCTTTTTATGAATTTGTTTGCCACAGATTTTTGATGCATATACATTTAGGATAGTAATGTCTTCTTGGTTAACTGTACCCTTGATTATAATGAAATGTCCTTCTTTCTCTTTTTTGATTAGTTTTAGTTTGAAGTTTCTTTTTTCAGATACTAGAATAACAACAACCCCTGCTTGTTTCCTGAGACAATTCAATTGGAGCATTTTGTCCAACCTTATATTCCAAGCAGAATAATTGATGGTCTTAAGTAGAACATGATGAACAGTTTACTCATTTGTTGCAGGCACAAATATTTATGAACCCATGTAAACCACATGTTTTCTGCTTGCTTCTTCCTTGCTCATTGAAGCTGAGTAAATATTCAAAGTTATACAATAAGGAGTATTAAATTGAAAGAAGTGTAGTGTTTCAAGAACGTAGGTTCGTGTCACACCACAAGCATCACTGATAACTTTCAAGGGAGATGGGTACTGGTGAGGGAATTTTACAATCCATAGTCTGAGAATAATAATCATGATGCCTGTGCCTCCCACTTTGATATTAGCGGTGGCTGCTGAAGGTTATGTCCTCAATTTCTCACTTTCTTAGGAAAGCAGAACCACAGGAAATTAGGTTAATCTGCTTCTTGAGCTTGCATTTGGAATTTGATTTGGCAGTGCTATGGGTAGATTCTGTAATCATTTCCATTTAGATGTTGTGCTGCTGGAATGAGAAATGACTCAATACTGACTTTTGCCTCTCTGGCTACACAATTATGCTAGTGTTGCAGGTTCATGTCCCTTAGGATCACTCTCAGCAAATGACTGAATGGTGTGGATTGCTCTTGTAGGTCATTCAGTATGTGGGGGAGAGGTTCCATATCAGTGTCTGTAATTCTTCCAGTGAGTCCCCACAATTAACCGAAAACCCATAAAACTACACCAGTTTTTAAACTTTCCTTCTTAAATTCTTGTTTCTTTTCATATTTCACAAGTTGCAGGCCTGCTGTATAGACTCTAAGTGTTTTCCTTTCTACTATTTACACCTTTAGTTTGCCTTTTCCTGGAAGTGTTTCCTGCAATAAATTTATATTAAGTGTAATCTTGACTTCTTGCCTGCTTCTTAGAGTCTCAAACTGTCAGAATCTTGATCTAAACCACTTCCCAGAAGATCACAGGAGGACCTGAGCCAAACTTCCCGCAGTGATTTATCTTTAGATTAACATCCTTTAAAAATTTTCACCAGCATTTCCTCAGATTAGCATGGCAGACAGAAAATAATTCTACACATTTGTTTGGACTCCCTGCGAGGAACAGAATCCAGACCGTTTCCCCTCGAGCATGATAGGGAATTAATCACAAAGGTGTAAGGAAGAACATGCCATAGATGCTGCTCTACTTCCATGGTTGATGGTGATAAACTAACACCTTCAACAACAGCTAGTTTGGGGAGCCCTGTGGAGGAGTTTCTTTATTGCAGATAAGTCTTTAGATAACAACAAATATCTTTAGTGTATTCCTAGGAGGGAGAGTTGACTTAATTTTTTTTTTTTTTTTTTTTTTGAGACAGGGTTTCTCTGTAGCTTTGGAGCCTGTCCTGAACTAGATCTGTAGACCAGGGTGGCCTTGAACTCACAGAGATCCACCTGCCTCTGCCTTCTGAGTGCTGGGATTACAGGTGTGCACCACCACTGCCTGGCTGACTTAATTTTTTAATAAAGCAGTTTTGGTAACCCAAACCATCAGAATTGTGTAAGATAAATGTTTGTTGTTTTAAGTCACTATGTTATTAGAAAGCATTATGCAGAAATAGATTAGCGATTATATGCTTAAATGTACCACATACACTCAATTTCTTTACTTAAGAATTTATGAGGAATTATATACACTATACACACAAACATATTTTATCATATATACATGACATTTATGAATATATGTGAATATATGCATGAATAACTACAACTATAATACGTATAATAATTTCTTTCTTTCTTTTTTTTAGATAGGGTTTTTCTATGTAGCAGTCACGGCTGTCATGGAACTAGCTCTATAGACCAGGCCAATCTTAAACTGACAAAGATCTGCCCAGCCCTGCCTCCCAAGTACTGGGATTAAAGACACATACCTTCACTGTCCACCCTCATGACTCATTTTTAAAGAAGACTTTGATGGTCATAAATGTTATTAATATGTCTTGAATGCTTTTCAAAACTGAATGTATACTTAGCATCATTATTATAAATTCCCTAATATAATCCCACTTTAGTATTTTAATATCATTGTATGTAAATATCCCATTGTGAGTGAAAAATTGAAAAGTTTTGTAGATCTTTATGGCTTAGTTCTAAATAATTTACAAGTGCTGGAAATATAGATGAGTAATGGTCTTCACCTATAAGAAGTATATCTAGAAGCTAGAGGAGCTAGAAAGAATTACGACACTTCAAGGAAAGAAGTTGTGGGAAGGCAGTGGAGAGTCACTAGAAATACACAGAAGTTTAAACAAACAAAGCTTAGGAAACAAACAAGCAATGAAAGAGGATGAAACACCAGAAAGTTTGGACCCCTCAGCATAGGGAGCCTTGAGCACGCAATGATAACATTAGTATAGGAAGGACAGGAATCTGTTTTGTTTAGTTACTTCATCTGCATCTTCTAAGCAGTCAGGAGTCTCTCCAGGATCTTATCTCTGTGGACTTGCAAAGGTCATGTGCTCATTTATATAGTGGTATCCTAGAGAGCCAGTCAAGGGACAGGGGACAGTGCATCACAGAAACACAGATTTCAGAGTCCTGTTAGAGTGTCATTGGGGAGTAGAAGTCATTTCCCTGGAACAGTCAATTAGGGAACTTGGAAATTTGAAGGAAAGATGCTGTGTACCATTTCAGTCCTGAGTCACAGGGACAAGGAAGATTACTCACAGCTGATTCCTGCCCACAAGGACACAGTTTGGTTGCTAATCAGGTATCACTGGAAAAACAGGAAGACACATAGCACAAAGACTCTGCACTCATCAGAAGACATGCTGTTACAGTGTCCATATGTGGAAGATCTAGTGAGCAGGGGGAAAAAAAAGCTCTTGAAAAATTAAAGATGCCATGGTCATGAAAAGCATTCAACAAATGAGGAATGGAAGGATCATAAGTCACAGAATGAAGTCTCTGTAGAGCAATCATGTTAGTGGGGATTAAGAAATAAGAAATGCAAGAGCGAAAGGAATGGGTTACTTATATGATGGGGGTAAATATGGCAGAGGTTATTATATATGATGTTAAATGTCACAGTAAACCCCATCATGTCATGCAATTGCCATAAGCTGATAAACTATAAATGACAAAACAAGAATAAAATAACAAACTCTCGCTAAAATTTCAAAACATCTAGTCATTTGTGCATTTTTTTCTGTTACAAAATTCAGACTTACACCTCTGTAACAGAAAAAATTAGATCAGTGGACAGATGGTGAAGTTGAAAATTATGTGTTTATTAAAATCATGTAGGCTGCCGTGTTATCTCTCACTGTCATATGTGTCCATATGTTAGCTGCTCTGCTGGGACAAGATCAATGCAATCTGAAGGTGGAGAGGGAGCAACAAGAAGTCTGTTGTCTATGTATGCAACCCAGCTTTACTAACAAAGGATATCAAGCAATGCCATAACAGACTTTTAGGAGTAATTTTAACCATGCTGACATGGAATAAAACTTTCTAAGACACAAGGTATTCATTATTTTCATGAAAAATAATAAAAAGTGTGGTAGTAAAGTACTTCATATTTGGAGTGCATATAAGACCCTTTATATTAGCTAAAGCTCTGCCCATAGAAATAAATACAATACAAATCACTTTCAGTATAAATATGTGTTATTATAAAGCAAACACAATAACTCATTTTCTATTGCTGTGCTGAGAGACAATGACCAAGGCAAATGATAGAAGAAAGAGTTTCTTGGGCTTTTAGTTTCAGATGAAGAGTCCATGACCATCATAGCAGGGTTCTTGATAACAGGTAGACAGGCAAGGTAATAAAGCAGTATCTGGAGATATTACATGTTGAGAAAACAACCACGGTAGAGAGATGAAGAGGTAACTAACTGGGAATGGCTTGGAATTTTGATACTTCAAACCCCAAATCAGTGACACACTTCTTTCAAAGAGGTCACCCCCCTTAATCTTTCCCAAATTGTTCAATTAGCTGTGGACCAAGCAGTCATGTACTGGAGCCTATGAGGGTCATTCTTATTCAAAGCACCAAAAGACACTACAGATAAGTGAGGACAGAGTCCAAGGCACTTACTCCTTTTATTTTACAACTGTTTTCCCCAAATACAGAGCAGCTTCCTCTAAAATTTGATCCATATTAATCTCAGGAAATAATAAAAAAAATATATAATCATGGGTATCAACAGTTGCTAGGTTTTATCAAGTGCCAGGCTCTCTACAAATATCCCATTTTATACAACCCTTAGGGGTTCCTAATCTCTTCAACAGAGAGAAGTGAATTGTATTTGAGGCTCTGCTTATCACTGCAGTTCAGACTCCCTGAGAGAGCCTAATTTGCATTCCGAGTTCTAAGTTCAAATTCACATGGAATGGCCTCCTTCACTAGGCTTGGGTTGTACACACAAACCTAATTTAATCAGCCATTCTGGAGAGGATTGTTCTGCAATAGGATTTTTCTCTGGAACAATAGGAATAATGGGATCATCGAAGATATTTTATAGAACTGAAAATGGCCTGGTGTGACTGGTACTGGGTAGACTCCACATGAAATGAAGAATTATGAACAATAGCATTTTTTACTACATTTAGAAAGTTATTTTAACGTTTTGAAATTTTGATGAATAGTAGAAGCTGATATTGTATGACAATGCTTGCTTACATAATAAAGGATGCAAACTGATAAAAAAAAAAAAAGAAGTACAATTAATTCAAGAGGTTTGAGGATAACCAAATCTATTTTTTTTTTTCGAGACAGGGTTTCTCTGTGTAGTTTTGGTGCCTGTCCTGGATCACACTGTGTAGACCAGGCTGGCCTTGAACTCACAGAGATCTACCAGGCTCTGCCTCCTGAGTTCTGGGATTAAAGGCATACGCCACCACTGCCTGGCCCAAATCTAATTTTAAAGCAATTATTCTTGAAATTACTGTTTGAAAAATAGGGAGTATTCTTTCTTCAGGTTCAATTTCAATGTTGAGTTGAGTTAAACAATGTTACATGGTATTAACATTCCCAAATATTACATTCAGTGCTATGAAGAGTACTTGCTATAAGACTCATGGCGACTTTATTTACTGGTAGAATGTAAGATTCACTGTGAAAGATAATGTGAGTTACTGGTCCTATTGCTGTGTTAAAATACTTTGATGAAAAGCAAACTTAAGAGAGAGGGATTTATTTTAGTTCACATTTTGAGGGTATACTCCACCTTGATGGGGAAGCCGAAGTAGGAGTTTGAGGCAGCTGATCAAACTGCAGTCAGGAAACAGAGCTCTATGGTTGCTTGTGGTCATATCACTTTCTCCTTTTTATGCATTCTAGGACACAAGCCTAGAGAACAGTACTACATTCTTTTATTGCAAGTCTTTGCACCTCTGTGGGGGCCAAGGAAACCTAGAGTGCATCAATTCAGAAGTAGATAGATGCATGCTGTCCGCTTCAGGCACTTCCTGGTAGGTGCCTATCAATATCCCTTTGCACAGCAGAAGCAGGTTTCCTTGAGTTTTAAGTCAACTTTGTAAAGTGTTAAGTCTTTGGTGTAGAATTTGATGAGAAATCATATGGCTTACGTTATATAAAATAATCTCCATTTCGTTCAAGATAACATGGCCCCATAGATGCATGGTCATAATGGGTAGGAAATATAGCTTAAAAGCACCTCAATGACGTTTAGCATCCCCCAAGCTAATCCTGGCAGAACTTTGTGATGATGTCCATGGCTTACAAAATCTCCAGCAGCTGGCTGGAGAGGCCATATTGGGTGCCAATGCCATTTCACATGTATGGACACATGAGCCTCAGTGTCAAGAAGTCCAAGGAAAGCTTTACTTACTTAAGTCCAGATTCATTTCTGGAAGAATCTTCATTACTCTCTGTACCCAGTAAGTGACCTGAGGACCCTAAACCCTGTCTTTTCGAGGGGCTTAGCTATAAGCACCTTTCCTAGCTTAACAAAGGGGAATATCACTAGCTTATGTATTCTTAATTCAGGTGTACTATCAAAACAAATTTAATGTGACTGAGCCATAACTTCAAGTTCCCCTGTAAAATTTTCAACTATTACCCACTGGTGAATCTGTAACCCCTGTAGGATCTGGCTGATTTTCCCTAAAATAAGTCCTGCTATGCTTGGTGGAAAGGGCCCTTTTATGAATGGGCTTATATGAAGGCCCAGTCTCAATGGCTTGGGTCTCCATGTTAGGGGTTAGTGTAAGTCAGGTGGTGAAATTCAAGTTCAGTGCTCAGCTGGCTGAGGTTTCCTGATGTAGCTCGATGAATGTGGGCTCTGGTGGCTGAAAGCCATTTGCTTGTCATAGTGGTACATGGCCATCACAGAGTGATGACTCCTAATTTTTGACTGGGGAGGAGTGGGCCCTATCGGCCATTACCTGGCCTGCCCAATGATTGTCCATGAATATTCATTTGTGAATGACAACTGTTAGCCAAAAAAAATTCTCCCTGATACCGCAGGCATACCTCCAGGTCTATGCAGACTGTACTAGGGATGCAGGGGCCAATTGTTTTTTAATTTGAAATGCCCGTGGGTGTGGCACACACAGGCATAGCATCCTCTTCTCTGTACATAAGAGGCATCACCTGTTCCCTCAGGGCACATAATCTCCTTAAGGGCAGCTGAGAGAGTCACACCTCAAAGGCAGCTAGGACCTCTATCTCCACAAATGTAATCGTCTCTTAGGAACTTCTGCAGTTGTAGAACTCTCTACGTGCCTCTTTGCTAGTCTTCTCAGCATTTTCAAAAGCCAGTTGTTTCATTGTAACTTTTCTTGCTACAGTCCCTGTAGATTGTATGAGCTGGGCCATAAAGCCTGTGGTGACTCTTCATGGTCCTTAGGAATCTCTGTCAGTGACAAGTTTGTTTTTTTTTTTTTTTATTTTAATTTTTATTCCTATTTTAATTTTTCCATTCGGTGGGCAGCTGTCTCCAGTCTCTGAAAGCAGCGGTTTGTTGTTAAAGCAGTTCATTTGTTGGTGGGTTAGCAAAGGATAGTGTGACTGTTAGCTAGCCCTTTCCTAAGGTTCTATTCTCTGATGTGTGTCTACAGTGATAGCAGTTTCATCAGCTAAAATGCATTTCACTTGGTCCTGACAAAATTCTGTAAACCTAGTTTTGAATAGCACGTAATCCTCTGGGTAGTCAAGATTTTATCAGGCTTACCCAAGCAGAGGGTTTCCAGGGACTGTTAATAAGAGCATTCTACATAAATCCTTCAGTATACAAAGCCATAGGCCCATCCATAAGGCTTAATGGCTTATTCCATCTCCTTTAAGGATTTGAAAGACAGTCTCAGGTAGCATAGCACCTGCCCTGGGTTATTTGGGTCATGTTACTCAAATACAATCAAAACCATTAATATCTTTATCCAAATCTCCTTGCTTGCACAATGTCTGATGGAAAGGAATAAGACCACTGACCTTGGATCTCTCAGTGGCTGACTTAAAGTACAATGTTGCCACTGGCTAGGTTACCTTCTCATATGAGTATTCCCTTCAGTATCAGCATCAGAGGTCAGGGAAGGCCTAAACCATAAACTGACTTGTCTTTTTTATCCCAAGAGTATTAGGGATGCTGCTGAATCCCAGTGACAAGGCCTATGAGCCTGGACAGCTCCAGGATTCAAACTGAAAAAGTCCACCCTCCTGTGAGATAATGGCTGTAGATCTGTGGAATGGTATATATGACCTCTACAAACTGAAAGTGAAAATGAGAACACATTCAGGTCCTTTGCCCACCTTTTTCATGATGAATTAATACTCTTTCTTTAGTGGCACTGTTGTTGTTATATTGACCATATTCAGTCATAGCCAGGTCGCTCTGGGCCATTGAGTGGAGGTAATGAACAAGCTAATGCCTTGGTCTAGGGTCCTTAATCTGCTTTCCTGCTGCAAAGCATTCTGACGCAATAAAAGTGCCTGATAGTTATGCTCTGTACCCCCAGAATGCCTCCTCTTTACACAAGGAATGTGCCATCTCTTGAGAAAAACCTTGCCAAATAGTTAAGTGGTGCACCCACTGCATTTCTGGTCAGCCTTTCACGCATGAGGTTTGTATTCCAATGATTTTTGGCTGATGGATGCTACTCTTGTCTCCTCCTTTGGGAAAGTATGATTTGTATATATTTATACCTATTCTCATTTTGTTTATACGTCTATTCTCTCAGGAGAGGTTACAAAAGATATTATGTTCACTGCCTCACTGTGTTTGCATCATGCACGCTGCACAGTGTGTTAAGATAGATAATGCTCCTGCTTTTTATCTTGTCTGCATTTAAAAACTTTCCTACCCAACATGACATAGCTCACAACATGGGTATTCTTTATAACCCACAGGGACAGGCTATTGTAGAAAGATCCCACAATGTTTCAAATGCTTCAAACAATTAGAAAAACAAAAACAAAAACAAAAAGGAGACAAATTCTCTACTCCTACCAGTTCTCTAAACAAGACATTCTTTACATTGATTTTGTTGAAAACCATACAGAAGATGACCTCACTACCACAGAACGTTACAGATTGCCTGAGTACAAGAATACAAAAATCCAAAGTGATATGGAAAATTGTCATAACCTGAAAATGGTTTGGCCTGTCACACATGCTATTGTGGGGCAAGAGCATACCTGGGTTTTCTCTGAAGGTGCTGAAAGGCCACATTCAGGTCCCTTCAAGGCATGTAAAGACCCTTAGAACCAGTGTAAAGCACTAGATAAGGAACAGAAAAGCTGGGAACAGAGCCCACAGAGGAAACAAAAGGGTGGCCATTGAAACTGAGCTGTCTCAGAAGAACCCCTATTGACAAACTTCAAGCAAGACCTCTATAAGATGGCATCAGACTGAAAAGCTGACACAAATGGCAGAGGTGAGTGGGTGAAGCTTGGGATCCGGAAGTAATCCACATGCTTTGTTTCTGAAGTGTCTGGTAATTGTATCCTGCAAATAATTTCAGTTACAGAAGAAGCCTCCTGCATCTACACATTTTATCCAGTTTCCTGGTCACATCCTCTCACACCTATTTACACTAATGAGTAATGAGTCCCTCCATTTGGATGGGGTAGGGGGAATACTGCTGCTCTGACTACCTGGGGTCCCGGTTGGCTAGGTTCTGTTATCCTGGGTAGGTAACAGCCCTGTTATTTAGAAAGGGTTTCATTTGTCACATGGGCTACCAGCACACATGTGCCACAACTCTTTATAATGAGAGTAAATATAATTGAGAGTTAATTGAGATCTACCTCCTGGGTGTTTGGTCCTGCAATAATAAGGATTATATATGACCCAGTTCTGCTAGCATATCCTAAAAATCCAAAAACTATTTGGCTGTTTTTTTTTTTTCTTGGTTATATTGGAAAAACAATCCAGAAAGACACTAAGGCTTCATTCCCTTAAACTTGGTCAAACATTTCTTTTATTTTTGTTGGGCACATTTCCTGTTATGATTATTCTTCTTTTCTTCTTTTTTAGTATGCTGCCAAGCACTGCAGCAAATAAAAATGAATAACATTAAATATTATTAAAAAAATAATAGTGGTCAATAGGAGAAATCTATGTTAAGCAGATCTGTGTGCTTTTAGTAGCCAGGACTTTTTTTTCCAGGTTACTTCCCCCCCGCCCCAAATATTAGCCTTCGGCAATGAACTGTGCACAGTGTGAGTATCTAGAAAATAGATGGTCTCATCCTGGTTCAGCGGCACTATGACCCTTCCCACTATCCTCACAGGCTACCTCCAAGAATCTCCTCTGTTACCTGCTTCAAACCTTGGTCTTTGTCACGGTTTGAGTAAGAGTGGCCTCCAGAGGCTCATAGATTTGGAAATTTAGTTGTCAGGCAGTGGCACTATTTGAAAGATTAATTGTGGCCTGGTTGGAGTAAGTATGTCACTGAGGGTGGGCTTTGACATTTCAAGGGCCCAACCCAGGCCCAGTGTCTTTCCATTCCTACTGCCTTTGGATCAGGATGTAGAACTCTCAACTACCATCTCTGCCCATGTGCCACCATGCTCCTCCATGAGGTTAGGGGACTAAACCTTTGAAACTGTAAGCAAGAGTCAACTAAATACATTGTCCTCTAAGAGATGCCATGGCCATGGTGTCTCTCCACAACAATAGAACAGTGAAAAAGACAGTCTTCTAGATTTCTTTTTGATAAGAAAAGGCAAAGTATTCTTACACCATGAAACAAAATGAAAACCATAAATTTACAGTCATGGCATTATATGTTAAAAAAATACATAGTCAATGCAATTTTCACATCCAAATTAACTTTTAAAATGTATGTTTGCCAGTGATTTTGGGGTAAATGTTACCCTTTTCATGATTTTTATGGTAGCTTTGTCTCATACTATGTATCTAATTATATATTTCATTTATATAGAAAACTAAATATTAGAATTTCATGTTAAACGATACATGAGAGTTTCAGGGAGAATGATTAATCTCAGATCCTCCTTTCACAGTATTGGGCCCTTGTTTGGCTGTGTGTATTGTTTTAGGCAAAGCAGGCTGAGTGGGGTAAGAGAATGCTCAGTTCATGAATACCAGGACGATGGAAAAGGAAGAAGGGTAGAATCTCCCTGGAGCAACATATATTCTTTAAGAGATAAGAACTCATCAATGGATTAAACTATGGGTGATGCTGGAAATCTCATGATCTAGTCACTTGTCACTAGCCAGCAGCAGATGGAGACAGTTTTTGGGGAAATCATTTCTAAACAAAACCACCCTTTTAAAACTGTTTTGTGAACAGTCATTAAAAGCAGAGAAACTACAGCTATCATGGTACTAGGGATCTGCTAAGGTGTTCTGTGGTTACTTCAAAAGTAACTCACTTAATTTCTGTGGTGACTAGCACTTTTATCATTTATTAAATTATTAAGACAACATTAATAACTTGAAATATAAAAGCTATTAATAGTCTAGTAATACATCCAGCCTGCTGGTTTAATGCGTTGATTACAAAAGATTATGGGAAGAGTTGTGTAATTAAGTCTATCCAATAAAACTTGAAAGGCTAAAAACCAATAACCCTGGAATGATATCTACCTGGCAACTTTGTAATAAGACATCTCCTCTAGACTCCCATGCATCTATAGACAAGCACAAACTTGCCAGAATCTACAAGATTCTTACATAACCACACTGGCAAAAGACCAACAGACCAACAATCAGGCAAACTGAGAGGACACTGATGTGACCTGTATGACTATGGTGGAAAATCTGAGTCCTGGGGAAAATTGGAATTAACAACCACAAAGAAAAACTGTATGGCAAGGAGAGAATGCAGAAAGTCAAATTTAATAATGGACAGGAAAAGGAAAAGTCAAAAGAAAGATTCAGCTATTGATACAAGTGTGAGGGATGGAGAGGCATTCAATAGATATCATTTGGGGAAAAAGGATGGATTTCTAAAGATGCAAAACAAAACCATAAGAATAATTATCCACATTCAACTCTTCAAATTAAGTCTCCTCTCAGCCATCTGAATATGCTAGCACTATTGAATGTCAACTTCCCATAAAAAATAAGCAATAGAAACATTTTACCTTCATTTCATAAATAATCAATACTGAAAAGGAGGATACAAAAATGAACAGCTTATCGATGAGCAATAAAATTCCCAAGAAATATGTCTTCACAAACTAGTGAAAGATACAATATTTAAAATGATTAAAGATTAATTTTAAAATGATATATTTTAGTTAAGAACCCTATGAATCAATTCAGAATCAAAATATTTTGATGAAAGTATTAGTATAGGACAAGGAATTTATAAAGATAAAAGTGAGTTGACAAAATTGAAATTAAGAGACAAAAGTAATTTAATTATATCTTAAATGAAAAGATATATAAGCAAAACTCTAAAATTTAAAATGTGAAGATATAACAAAAATATAAAACATATGTTTTAATTAAAACTTGTACATAAGATATAGATGCTGAGAGATAAGATATCAAGGCAGGGAGAGAGAGAGAGAGGGAGAGAGAGAGAGAGAGGGAGAGAGGAGGCAAGGAGAGCCATACATTGAAAACAGAACAAAGCATAAAAATAATTTCAAGAAAATATCCATGATGTAGAAGACAGGCAAAGTTACCCACCAAGAATGATAAGGTATATTACTATAAAAATTGTCAAACTATGAAAATGTTTTGAAGATTTTTGTGCATATGTGAATGCATGCATTTTTATTTGTTTGTACATGTGTTTGTGTGTGTTTGTGTTCTAGTGCCTTCACATGTGTGGATAGAATACAGCTGTGTACAGATGTCTATGGAGATCAGAAGGAGTCAGATCTCCTGCAGTCTGAGACAGCAGTGAGCATTCCCATATAGGTGTTCAGAAAAGAACTTAGATCATCTGTAAGAGCATGGATGCTTTTAACCATTAAACCTTCTCACCAGCCCCCAGAATATGAAGAAAAGGAGAAAAATCCGTAAGCATCAATATGCCATTTATAAAAGAAAGTGCTTCAGGTTCCATTTGCCTTTTTCAACAACTATATGCTGAAAAAATGCAGAAATAGCATGTTTCAGGTACTTAAAGAAAATATGAGTCATTGATTTTTTCTATCTGAGGAAGGGAAATTTAAATATACAAGAATCTGATAGTTTGAGCTGAATGTGAAATGATAGTTCCACAGTTTCCTATTGAAAGATGCATGAATCAAACAACCAAAACATAGAAACACATTAAAAAAGGGTGGTAAGTACAAAGTGTGTTTATTTCTTTTCTTGAGAAAGAAAGGTACGTCAGTTTATATGCAATCTGTTCATGTATGTTTGATCAAACTTTTAAGACTAAAGGGGAAGCAGCAGTGTACCTGGATATCAAACAGGATGAAAAGTGTTTTACTCAGATCTGAAGAAAACAGAATGTTGTGAAAAGAAGAGCTAACTGGCTTAGCGTGGAGAGCTGAAAAATAGAGATCAAAGGCGTAAAAAATGTCACATTAAATTATTAGCCTGAACCAAAAGTTCAAGCACAACACTTTCTACATAACAAAATACATGCCCAGCCTGCTCTCAAACTGTGGCAATTCCATTACCTCAGCTTCCTGAGTCCTGGGCGTAGGTAAACACTACCATATTGAGCTCTTCCCTTTCCTTGAAAGAAGTTTTTGAGCTCTTGTTTCCCTAGAATTTCATACACTGCCCTTCCCTTAGATATTCCGTACCCACTGCCTTTTTCTTTTTTCTTTCTTTCTTTCTTTCTTTCTTTCTTTCTTTCTTTCTTTCTTTCTTTCTTTCTTTCTTTCTTTCTTTCTTTCTCTCTCTCTCTCTCTCTCTCTCCCTCCCTCCCTCCCTCCCCCCTCCCTCCTTCCCCTCCCTCCCCCTCCCTCCCTCCCTCCCCCCCCTCCCTCCCTCCCTCCCCTCTCTCCCTCCCTCTCTCTCTCTCTCTCTCCCTCTCTCTCTCTCTCTCTTTCTTTCTTTCTTTCTTTCTTTCTTTCTTTCTTCCTCTTTTTTTGTGCATGTCCTGGACTCTACAGTTGCTCCAAATTAAACAACAAAATTAAAAACCTGAAGCTTAGATCCAAATATGAAAGAGAACACACAGTGACTGACTGCCTGTTCTCCACAGCAAACAAGTGTCTCCATTCAAGTTCAGTAGACAACCTTAAGTAAGTGGAAAAAGTGTGAAAGTTTAGGAACAAGACTTGGCGACTTGAGAAGAACGAGGGATTTGGTAGCCTGGGGAAATGGGATAAGAGGGGATAACGTGTGGTTTGATCAAAGAATATTATATACCTTTGAAATTTGAAGGTAGTGTCTGTATAATCACAGGGACTTTTGATGTTAGGGAATCAAAAGTAAGAGATCAGCTGCTATTCTTCTGTTGTTTGGTCACAAAAGCCAGACACTGAGCTGTGAAGAAGGCCAGACTGCATAGAAAGTCTTCCATAAAGACCTAAAGTATTCTTCAGTCCAAGGGAGGCATTCAGTCAAATCTTGCTTGAATTTACTGCACACTTAAAGAAGTCACTCTGGAAGTATACTGTTCAAGCTTTAGTCTGGGGCTAACCCTGAGTATAACAGATATGAACCTTCTCCAGAACCTAGTAAATTACAGATTTTTTAAGAAAATTGTGTGACAGCAGTTGCTTTATGTCATTGGATTTTGGGACTGTCTGCTGTACCACAGTCATTTGATGTTGCTCTGCCTGCAAATTCTTTTTATATGTTTCATACCGAACGGCAATGGCCATATAATTCTAGTAAGAACTGAATCTTGATGTTCCATTCCAAACAAAATGAATAAAATCATCCTGTTTAAAAGCAAAAATTAGTATGATTTAACTAGCATGGGATTCTAATTACTCTGTCTCTCCCTTCTCACTTCTTGTTACTGAGTGTTCTCAGCATTTCAGGTATGCTGAGGCAAACTTGACTGTCGTTCTCTGCTTTCTTGGGGAGTTTTCATTCAGATTGTCAGGGAACACTTGATCCTTTACACAAAGTAACAACTAGCATTTTCAGTTGTGACCACAATTTTATTATGATTGTGAACCTTGCCATCTTACCCAAGTTTTAGTCAAGAGGTATCTACCATTACATGTAACTACTCTGCAGAATTAGAAACCCTTGTGTAAGGATATAATTTATTTAGCATGACTTTAACAATGTTGTCAATGTTTCTATTTTAAAAAGTGTCTTAAACAGGTAGGCAATATCTGTCTCCTACAGAATCCAAATACTGTAATGTTGAACAAATTATTCACTTATCAAATAACTAATTTTTAGTTTTTTAAAGATAGTAACATCTCAGACAATGTAAACAAGGAGAATAAAGAAATGTAGAAGATATTTCAAAATGTTAATTTTCAGTAAAACTGAGGATATTTTCTTACTATATATATTGTTTAGTTTGATTATTTATTGTTGAAAACTTCACAAAAATGTTAGAAAAATTTAAAAGCTGTTTTTACTTTTTTCCATAATTTTACATACTATTTACTTGAACTTCTTTAAACAAGTCCCTAGTACCATCTTAGCAGTTGTTTTTCTTAAACAGTACAAAATGTTTTTCAAAGCTGCTTCTAAACCAAAATACATTACTGAAGTGTCTTTATTTCTACATATTAATTTATTAGGAGGAAGGTGGTCTTTTCGTCTTTTCAAAACCATTTGGCACTCACAAAACTCTTTTTGGAAAAGATTAATTAATTCTAAATTTGTTTCAATATTAAAACTGTTTTTTCTTAATTGTCACCTCCCCTCCACTAGGCCCCAAGTAGGGAATCAGAGTTTCTGAGGTCTCTCTGTTCAGACACTGAAAGCGTATCCTTTAATGATATGTTTCCAAGTTGACTCACTGCTAATCCAAAGTCCTGGGCATACAGCCTTGACTTGAATGTTGTGGTTGGAAATTACATCACTGATGCTTTCTAAATGCTTTCATAGTGTATTAAATAACATGTGGGGTTTTTTTGAAGCTGAAACAAAAGACAGAGTGTCAAGACATTTAGGCTATTTGTCTCTGTGTTTTTATCTGAGAGGTATTTGCAACAAAAATTTTATGCTGTCTCTGTGGAAAAGAATGATTCAGAAGTTTTTCCCTTTCTGGAAGTCATGGAATTAATTCATAAGAGAACCTTTTTCATTAGAGTTGTTGCAAGGAAGGAGAAGAGAGAATTGAAGCCACTCAGTGAGATTGTGATTAGTATTGAAGGAATTTATTTATTACCAAATGAGGAAGAGAGTTCTAGACCCAATGGTATATGATGCCAGATGTTCTGACTGAGCAGAAAAGATGCTTCTGGGGAAGAAAGGAAGAAGGGAGAAACTGTGTATTCATTGAAAAGGAGTTCAGGGAAAGGTGTCAAGGAAAAAGAAGAGAGAATTTAGTCCACTTTCATAGAAAATCGTTGCTTGTAGAGCATGATCTAAGCTACATATTTGAACTGGAACATGAGAGAGAGAGAGAGAGAGAGAGAGAGAGAGAGAGAGAGAGAGAGAGAGAAGCCCAAAATTAAAAATCTATGAAGCACACATTCTAAGGCTTTCAAGGGTTTTCAGCATTTGACCACAAAACTTTATATAACGTTATATCCACTTTGGAAATTCAAATATTTCCTTGATTTATATCTTATACATTAACAACTTAACATCACAAATAAACAAATAGATCTTTAGGGTTTTTTCCCTCTTCTTTGTGTATATTTGTTTTGAAGTTCTTTGAAGTAATTGCTCAGTCCTATGTTAAATTCCAAACTTCACTCTGTCAAATTTATTTTCTCAGCTTACATAACCACATCATATATTTTTAATTGGCATTTTCTATCAGAGCCAGAATAAATCAATTGTAGGATTTTACGTCTCCTTTCTAGGTTACTATTTGCCAAAATAAATATAACTTGACCTATCAAGAGGTCCCATTTCTGCCTTGTTTGGAGAAAGCTGGAAGTGAGAAAAGATATAATATCTGTGACAGTCAGTTAGGATATGGAATTCAGAACACATCTACTAAAGGTACTAAGCATCAATCTTCTGAAACAGCTTTAGGACAAACAGTGATGTAGAAGAAGTAAATTGTGTGATATGTTTCACTGAAGAGCAATTTTCCTAATGCTTGGCAGAGGGTAAGTTAACAAAAGTTCATCAATAATTAACAGCCCATTAGTGTAAGCTAGGTTCCCAACAGGTCTATGAATCTTTATTCATTGTGTTTGTAGACACTGTGAAACCCAGTGATAAAGATAAAGTTTAGGACTGGCTGGTATCTAAGTGGTGAATGAATCTGACATAGTCACATAAGTGGCTGTGTTAGAAGTGTGTCTGGAAACCTACCATAATGTGTGTAACAGAGTCATTTGCAATAATCCATATGACAGAGTAAGTCATGGAGATACAGTCCCCAGCATGTGACAGCATCCTTAGCTGTCTTGATACAGACTCATTTGTCTGTAGGAAGTGGAAATACATATTTTCCATCTTGTAATACAGAAAAGTAAATGGTATTCTCAGTAGAAATATCCAATATTGAGTAATATTATGCAAAGGTGTGATCGGTAGACTAATATGCCTATATATGAAATCATAAAGAAGAAAAATAAAAGCTAAAAAATACATTATGCAAACAAGAGAAATAAATGTGGGCAAGACAGAGATGATGAATAATATGGAGAATATAAGGCCCAGCAACATTTTGAAAGAACTAGTTTAGCAAAAGCATTATAATTGTGATCATAAATAATATTGTTGCATTTTGAATTTAGTTATCCCAATCCCTTTATTTCTGAGACTGAATTTAAATACCCATAGTCATAAGTTTCTTGGTATCTTGTCTCTGTAGTATAGTAACTACCTGATAGGCCAAACTATTTCATAATATTGAAAAGGTCACTATATTTAAAAAACTGAATGGGAAAAGAGATTTGCAGATGGCAAAAGGACATACTGAAAATACTCAATATCATATACCATTATAGAGTATAGATGGGAACAGTGATGAGATACCACTGCAAACTTACAGGCAAGGACAAAATCCAAAGCTACTCAAATCCCTAATGCTGTTGATTATATGTAACAACAGGAGCTATTTTATATGGTTTGTGAACAACAAAATTGAATACTTTTTCAGTGTTTACAAAGCTTTAGATTCTCTTAACCTATCACCTAGCAGTCATGTCCTTCATGATAAACCTTAATAGACTGAAAACACTTTGGTCAAACAAAACATTCAAATATTTTTCTGTATTGTCAAAACTTGAAAGAAGCTGTGTGTCCTTCGAAAGTTTAAAGAATGAAACTCATCCACAGAGTGGAATACTACTAATAAATGATAGTGACCAAATTATGGGGATAACAAAATATGTATCTATATCATTTCTATCTACATTTAAACTTCCCAAGAGTCTCAGGGAGAGAAAGAATGGTGTATTAATGGTAGATCATGGAAAGTTTGGAGGAAACAAAACAGTTTTGTTAGTAACAGGGAAAACTTGGAGAAACCAGTGTTATATGAGAATTCTGTACTTTATTCAACTCTAAAATTATGCTCTACAAATTAAGTTTAGACCAAAATCAACTAAAATAGGTAATGACTGGTTCTATGCATAAACTAAAGTACAATGAATGTTCCTAATACCAACTGCATTGTCATCTAATATGTCATCCTACTCTCAGGAATACTATAACATCAACCTGAGTTTGTTTCAATGGTCCATGAAGACAAAATGTTGTCTAGGTTCAAGTGCTAAAGTTAAATCATGTACAAATTTATTGTGAAAGTGCTTTTCATGGAAATTACACACACACACACACACACACACACACACACACACACACACATCTAGTAAGCCAAGTATACTTATATAATACCCTGGCTTATTAATCCAACTTAAAAGCTTTCAACTATATGAAAGTTCAAAAACTGATACTTATTACATGAAGATGTACTTCAGGCTTTTCAATATTGATATTTTTCTAGCCGACAATTTGCAATGCACTTCACTGAACCTGAATAGCCAGCCACCTGCACAGTTGGAAGCATGAAACAGTCTAATGCTATATTAGTGTGAAACTGAGGAAACATATTGCATTTATTTTGTGCTATGTTTTCAGCTAATGATGCATTCACTAAAAGGAACATTGGAACAATTAGAGGAGCATTTTTACACATAGATATCAACAGATTTATGACTAGAAGTGATTTGCTGCTTATATTTACTGAGAAGTTCAACCATAGACCACCCTCTAGCAAGAACTGGAAAGGACTTTGATACAATTCTCCTTGAGTTGAAAAGGGGATGAGATTGTTGTTTCCAGTTAGGACTACCTGAGAACCTGGATTGCGGGTGCAAGTCCTGGCATCCAAAGCTGAAGCACAGTGAATTGTGATATTTAAATTGGGGGAACTTGAATGTCCCACTCAGGAGGAAATAGTAGCTTCACCTTCTCTGTATTCTGTATCAAACAGCTGAAGTGGCTAAGTTTTGATTCAGGTAATAGTGCTCTTACTCAGATTTTACTCAGGTACTAGTGTTCTTTCATGAACATATGAAGAATTATACCTTAATGGCTATAATTGCATTTCTTAGTCATATTAATTAAATACCTAAAATTAGTCATCTCAATTTCTAACAAGTTATAGGTGAAGAAGGTAGGAATTTGTTTACTTTAAAATGTGGATGTTACTGATGATCAAGGTTGCAGCAAATTCCTCAACATGGAAGAATCCATTCTGTAGGTATGAGAATGAGTCTCTTTAGAAACTCAGGAAGTAAACACAATTTGCAAGTTTTTTTCTCTTTACTCGTTTCGGTCTTTGGGGGGCCCACTATCCAGCTCCCAGATAAATCACACAGAGGTTTTAGAATGCCCAGCCTTAGTTTTTTTTTTTTTTTTTTTTTAAAGCCAGCTTTTTGTAAATTATCTCATCTACCTTTTGCCTCTGGGCTTTTACCTTTCTCTATGTCTGTAGATCATTTCTTTCCTTCTTATTCCATGTCTGGCTGAATAGCTGAGTGGCTGGCCCCTGATGTCCTCCTCCTTTTCTCGTTCCTCCAATTTTTTTCCCCAAGATTTTGTCTATTTATTCTCTTTGCCTGTCAGCCATGCCTAGCCTTTCTCCTGCCTAGCTATTGGCTGTTCATCTCTTTATTAGACCAATCAGGTGTTTCAGACATGCAAAGTCACACAGCTTCACAGAGTTAAATAAATGCAACATAAACAACAGTAACACACCTTAAATATTCTACAAGACTTTATCCAGTAATTGATGGAAACAGATACAGATACTCACAGCCAGAAATAACCTGTGGCAAGTGTAAGTAACTTTCCATCCCCTCCACTCAAATAAACTTGCCCAGACCCAATCATCTTTTATGACTGTGAATTACTCTCCTGCTTGCTTCCATTTCTATAAACAATATCTTTACTCAAACATTTCTGTGAGTCATGCTTCATTTGGGTTACTTACTTGGAGTAGGTAACGATTGTCTTTGTCATTGACTTTTTTTTTTTTTTTTGCAAACATTTAAAATGCTAATTTCAGTTGACAAATAGTAGTGATATATATTCATGTGGTACAATGTGATATTGTTAAGCTATTTCTTCTTTTGCTTTAATTGAATAAATAGTCTTCAAGCAATATCTTTCCCTTCTTCTTCCTTTCCTTCATACTACTGTGGTGTCTATTTAGCAGTACTGCCATTTTAGAAAACTTGAATTTACATAATCTGAATTCAGTGAATCCTTTTTAGAATACAATTTATCCTAGTGGTTAATAATTAGATGTGTTAAATAAGGTGGGCTTGTAAGTAACAGTTGCTATTGTGTTGCTACTTCAAGAGAGGAAATATTATTACTTGTATGTTCATGGCAAGACATAGATGACAATCACCTTTGATTTTCTACCATCATGAGACTGCCAAATAAGCTTCTTGAAAATGATTGATTCATTTTATTCCCAACATGTCCTTAACTTTATTTTATTTAATACCGGACGTTAGCCACACACATAATTCAGAGAAGGTATTGCAATTTCATGATGTCATCATGTGCAATGGCAAGGGGTAGTCTACAATAGCTTGCTCCAAGGTTGTAAACCCAGAAACATCTCTATATGGTGTGCCGAGGGTGGCTACAGGTGGATACTTTTGAGGCCATTCTTCAGAAATTGTCCGATTACCATATTACCTAACTACTGATTACATTAGACATAATCATGAGAGAAACCATAGCTATTTCTCTGCTCAGCAGTCAGGCTTTACAAAATCAAGCCATCTTCTTCCTACATCCATGAACAAATGAAATTACCATAATTTGTGACCTAAGATTCAGTAACCACGTGGTGATGGTGACATTTCAAACAAAGACCCATGATTTTTGAAAAGAAAGTCACATCTGTGAGGGAAATTCAAAAAAGAATTACCTACACGGTATATTTTGTATTATTGCAATGGGAAAAAAAGTCAAATTTCTGTTTAAACTTATATGCATCAAATTTCAAATTTGTTTTTATTTAAGTCAAAGATATATACATCTCAGCTTCCAAATGTTCACTACAAATTCACTGTATGATTTATGTGTGGAAAAATCATTTTAACAAAGCCAACCTATAGAAAAAGAAGTTTCACAGAAGAATGAAGATTTCAAGAGATTTCTTAAGAATTGATGTCACTGTTAGTAAGTTATGAGTTTCTCCTTAAATTTTTTTAGTTTGGAAATATGTTTATGTTGTCATTTTCCTGTATATTTTCTATAGACTTCCTGAGTCAAAGAATGGTGTGTAAGTTTCCTGAACTGAATTTTCAGTGTGCTCTGGTCCCAGAAGGCATACCAGACCCCAGGGTGCTAATGATCAATTGAAGCAGTATACAAGGAGAACTGTGTTTAATCCCTTCCAACTGCACCCTGCACTGATTTAGTATGTATTGTGATGAAATCCACTGCCTGCAATAGTTTTCCTCTACTGCATAAAAATATTTCAGAGACTAACTCAAAATTACTATTAATGGACTGACCTAATCTAAGCTATTCATATGACAGATATGTAACTTTATAACGTCTGCCCCACATTCGCGCTTTGTAAACATTTTTAGATTTTTTTGTTTATTTGTTTGTTTTTTTTCAAGACAGGGTTTCTCACACTTTGATGCTTGTCCTGGATCTTGCTCTGTAGGCCAGGCTAGCCTCAAACACATAGAGATCCACCTGGCTCTGCCTCCCAAGTGCTGGGATTAAAGCTGTGCACCACCACAGCCTCATGCTATTTGATTTTCTTAATTATCAGAAACTTAGTATTGTAAGTTTCTAGTTGATTTAAAGAAGACTGCAAATAAAGTTAATTCTAATCAAATATTCATTTTAATTTAATTTCCTATAAATGATAGCATTTCTGCCCCCTAAATCTCCCAAGTGACCAAAATTCTATGACTTATCAAAAACTCAGTTGAAAATCATTCATTGAAAATAATATTCATTGCCTAAATTGATGTACATGCTCAGGAAATACTATCAAAGAAACTTTATGTAAAAGAATCTTCTGTGAGAAATAATTGAAATGCACTGGGCTAACTCTCTATTAGGTTGCCAACAGAGGAGACACTCCACCCCCTAAAATGTTCAGCATAGAATTTCATTTACCCCAGGGGAAGGTTGTGATGTCTATGACTCACATCTGTTTCTCAATGGAGGAAAAAAATAAAGTCTCCCATAACATTTCCTTTTAAGGAATTTTTTTTTCTCACAAAAATCTAAGACCAGGTTTACCATAGCTGAAGACAGATAGCTACATTAGCCTATGATTACCACAAGATTCTTAATTTGAATTTCAGATTCATAGGGCACATACTGTGTCTTACTGAGTTGTTCACACAGTGTCAGTTAATAAACTAAAAAAAAAAAAAAGTAGCATTTCAAAACACATTATTTTAAAAATTGATTGTATACAAATGCCTGTATTTATTGTATTAGTTACTACTGATATGACTGAAGCCTCCAAAGGCCATGGACACCCAGAAGGGGACTCAGCTGCATGAATTCAAACCTTGCTTCAATATTACTAATTGCATATTATAGGAAGAATCTCCTAAGCTCTTTTGTTTTTTGTCTTGAAGTCTAAATTCAGGTGGGATTTTTAGATATATTTTTCTCACAATGTGAGTGTTATATTCATGATATTTAGTCATAAGTGTAATTATTACAGAAAATGTGAATGAAAAGTATTGGCAAACCACAACCATATAGAAATACTATGCATTCTGACATCTGAAGTTGAATCAAGCAATTACCCAGTATCTTCCCCCACACAATGACTTCTAAAGGCAATCTCATTCATTACACCATGGATGTTTTCTCACAAAGAACAAAGCAGGAGTGGGTGAATAACAAAACTTTTCTTCCAAACTACACACAAAGCAAAACAATATCTTCCCATTTTCAAAGTGCAAAATTTCAATAATACAATCTACTAGTCTTCTCCATCATTCAAAATAAAATAATCAGAATTAACAAACCACATGGCCTTCGGAAGCTTGAATAAACTTTACTTTGGGCATTTTATCTTCAAAATGATTTTGTTACATATAGGCAATAAATGCAAAAATATCTCAAATAATATTTAAATGGTGCCATACTAACCTTCTTTAGCTCTAAGATGGTAAGCTTTTGATCCGGGTCTCTTAAAGTGAGAACAATTTTCATGGAATTCTTTGTATGGCAGATGATAAGAACACCATTTGATAGCTGTCATTTCTTGTGCCATCAAATTAACTACAACAACAGTTGCAATATTGTCATGTGACATTTTAAATAAATGGCTTCAAGTTTGAAGTTTGCATGCTTGACAATGTAAAGAATATAACACTCAGAAAAATCTAGCATTTTGAGAGGAACACACGGAGACAATGAATACTTGGGTCCTTACTAAAAGTCAATAGTGGGAATAAAGCAACCTTATTGAGAATCCTATATTTCTTCACAAATCTAATTGCAAAGCTTTTGGAAAAACACTATGAGAAGCAAGACAAATTTCATTTCCAAAAGAAAAAAAGTAGCCTAGGTTAAAGTGAACAACTGTACTGAAGAGGAGAAAGTGTTTAGTATTAGATTAGTATAATTAAAAAATTGAAGAGCAGAGAAAAAGAAAGTAGCAGCCAAGTCTGTAGAAAGGAGCAGGAATGAGAAGCAAACATTATGACTCAGACATTCTGAAGTTTAAATGCATTCCAATATAACCTGGCTGTGCAACCAAAACACCTTATACTTTCTTGTTCTCTGGAAAGCACTGTAAAATGTAATTATGTTTAAAACATGTTATATGATAGCAGAATGATTCCAAAAATAACTATTCATGTTACTGAACCACTGTATGGTGTTTTAGTTGATGCAATATGTTTTTATTATGTTAGTATTAAATACGAAATGCAATATGAACATTTTTAAGATTATCAGTTGTAACCTCAGCATCCTCAGTTAATTAAAAAATACTATCATTTAGTGATATCTATTTGTATCAGATAGATACTTCTCTAATCTTAGGGACATAAGTCCTGACAAAAGCCATTTAAGGAAGAAAGAGTATATTTTGCTCACAGTTCTAGGTGACATGGTCCATTATAGAAGGAATGCTGTGGCAGCTGGTACAGGAGGCAATTGTATCCATCATCAGGATACAGAGTGATGAATTAATATGCTCAGATCTTTTTCCTTCTACTTCTATCCGGCACCCTAACCTAAAGAATGAAAGCAGACTTCAGTAAACCTAAGTAGATATCTACATTCCATAATTTTGAAAAGATTATCTATCATAGATTTCCTAATCTATATTGAATAAAATTATTGATATGAAATCCTCAAAGCATTAATAATCAAAAATACAAAAGTGAATATAAAATTTTATGCAAGTTGCTGCAAAATCCACAGGCTTACCTTGAAGAGCTTAAAATGCAAGTGGTAAGTTTAACATAATATTTTTTTAACTGACAATCTTGGGAGTACAATGATAATAGTTTTTCAACATCTTTCTAATGAAATTATAAGTTGACTTAAATAAAAAGAAAAAAGGGACACATCAAAATAAAACCAGAAAGCACTTAAATATTTTTGAGATGAGTGTTCTAAAAATTAAATGTTAAATAGTCCTCTATTTTTATTAGTGCTTTGTCAGTGTAAACTATGAGTTAGAAAACTGCAATTCCATGGGTTCTTTACCTACATCTTTTCCATGTCCACTTATTTGGAACAAATAATCTTTCATCTTTCTCATTGACTAGAACTTATATTTTACATAATCATTCTATTAATCCAAAAACAGTTGTGTAAAACAAGTAAGATTTGGATAGAGATCATTCAATAAAAATTGTGATTCTTGGCCACTGATACTTTTGGCACTCCTTAAATACCATGATGAGGTTTCCTCGAGGCTTCCGTTCTATCTTCCAGTCACTTATTAGGGTCAGAGTCATTGATTTTTCCCTAACTGGCATATAAATATCAGGTTCATTATGAAAATTTCCATGCATATAAGTATGCCATTTACTTTGCTGAAATCCCACATTCTTCTCTTTTATCCCCTTTCTTACTTTCCACTGTTTTTCCCCCTAGTTTTGTGTATATTTTCAGGAAGGATTAGGAACGTTGTGGTATTTGAGGTAAAATGATGGGGTGTCAGAAGTGTTAGTGGAAAGCGTTCTTTGGTTGGCTTTCTCCTTAGCTTAGATTTTTATTTCCCATCATTGTCATTTATTTCGTATTTATTTGTTTTGGGGGAGAAAGTAATTGCATACACTCCCTTGGCCAGGAAGAACAGCTGGTGTTTTCTCTTCTTGGAAAGGGTGCCAAGAGTAGAAGGACGTGGGTAACTGATGGTGGGAACGGTTTCGAGATCTGTCTCAGCAGCTGTCACTGCGGTGGGCACGGGACAATATGGAGAATTCTGCTGTTGGCTGCCAAGGCCTTCTGTACTTTTGGCTTCATGTCCTCACAGCTCTAGATGTTGTGTGGTTGCTATCAACATCACAGGACTTTATGGGTTAATGTTCAGAAAGAAATGGCACCTTCCATTTCACAGCGTGTCGGCAAAGAATGCACAAAGGGCTTCCATCTTTGTTTCGGGCTCCATGTTTCCACAGTCATTCCATGTTGTCTGATGGGCAAATTAATTTTACAAAATTTATACAAGATTTTGAAAATTCTATGTGCTTTGGGTAAACATTATTTGAAGGAGTGCAATTAATCTACAGGTACAGAATTATCAAATGGCTCAAAAGTTTAATCATAAATTTTACAAAATCACTTTTTTTCTATAAAGAAATTTGCTAACATTTATTAAGAAAATTTAAAAAGACCTACAAATGACAGAAAACAAATGATTTAATAGATTAAATTTCTAAAACTCAACTTCTCAAAATAAACACTGTATTTTCTCTTTAGTATATCTTAGTAACACTGTAAATGATTTTATGTATATGACCAAGCAAAATTTTACTAGTTGTATAGAGAAAACAGAAAATATTGATCTTATTTTATAAACAGTAGACTGGATTTAATTTGATTTGTGATATTTAATTTGTCAAAGTCATAAGTGCTTTGGACAAATACTACTTAACTCTTGAAGGGTTAAGTGGAATAAAACAGTCAATGGTTAGTGCAGTTGGAATCTTTGTACCAAGCATGCCTACTAAATTTATGTATGTGGTAAAGTCTTTGTTGAAGTCTGAGCCCTGCCTATCCAGCTCAGCCACTCCTCTCTAGCTGTGTTCTTTTCCAATGGAAACTTAACAAGATACTGTAATATTCAGTGGTTATTTAAAGCACTGCATCCTGTAAACAAAAGTGGTGCATTCTTTAGGGAAATATCAATAATGGAATGACTTTTAAAAAAAATGATTTGGAGCCGGGTGGTGGTGGCACACGCCTTTAATCCCAGCACTCGGGAGGCAGAGGCAGGCGGATCTCTGTGAGTTCGAGGCCAGCCTGGGCTACAAAGTGAGTTCCAGGAAAGGCGCAAAGCTACACAGAGAAACCCTGTCTCGAAAAAACCAACCCCCCCCCCAAAAAAAAAAGAAAAAAAAAAGTTTGGTTAAAAATATTTGAAGAGAACTACAGAACAACATTGTCTCACTCACATATTGATTCCACTTTTATTTCATTATTGTTATTATGTGTAATAATGTTTCCACCTTCTCTAGAAAGTTAAATATTAATATGTGGTTTTTCTTATGTTTTCCAGTCAATACATGATAACATACTGAAACTCCCTGTTCTGGCTTAGTTGTACTGGTTAGGCCGTATCACTATATCCATGCATTCTCTCTAGGGACAATCTATTCAAAATGCTGATTACTGATTGCATTTTCACCACTTCTTAATATTTTCTAACCCAATACAAATTAAAAAAAAATCTAACCATTTTACTTTGAAAATAAAAATTTGTCCCTCTATTAAAAAAATGAACATATGCCTGGAATATTTGAGTATCAAATTTGACAGGACTTCAGAGGCTGCTTCATTGCCTACTCCAAGTGAGCAAAGTCAACATTAAAGATACATTAGACAAAGGACATTGGAAATGTTACTCTTTGGGCAGGATAAAGCTCAACTTTAAGTATAATATTCAATGTGACAGCTTTTTAGCGTGGTCATTATATTTGAATTCAATGTTAAGAAATTGAGATTCATGTTTAGACATGTTTGAGCAAATCCACTGAAGTTACGTTTGTGGCGACAGTACTAGGGAAAACAATAAATACAACAGAAAGTCAACACTGTTAAACTAAACACACGTGAAGAGTTTCATAGAGAAAGACAGATTTTACAATTGCTATCTTGTGATGGCGCAGGGAAGATGACCCTGAGAAAGTTCAAAGGACAAGATGATTAATAGCAATCACCAGTTGTGAGCAGACGAAACAGAAGAATTGCAAAAGACAGATACTGAATTGGCATTCAGGATTTCCTTTCCTGCCCACTTCAGTTGGGGACTCTAAAGGGGATTCTTTACTGGGTCCCTTCCCTACACTCCACTGCCTTACTCTTACACCTGGCTTAAAGCTCTGCAGTGACGACAGACCTTTGGGAGATGGTAGAAGACACTTCCAATCATCTTTCATTTAGCATTTTGATATCAATGTACATGGACAAAGAATAAAAATCTCTTAAAACTGTCAAAGCTCTGTTGAGTGTAATTGGCAATTAGTACTTTGATACTGTAATTGGTACACAAATTATTCATTGCACCTTAAATTTATTTTTAAAAAATGGTGATTTATTTGTAAAGCAATTTTAGTTTTATTGAGACATGGAAAAATGTCACACAGTGTACTCACTTGTTCTGTTCAAGAACTCTGCTTCCTCCCTCACTGTCAGCCTCCTCTATTATGGGGGTACAATTCTTGTACTCAATAGATTCACAAAAATGGGTACATCACTACCACTCATGTTCATAATCTACATTAGTATTGGTGTTGTATGTTGCATGGATTTTGATACGTCTATAGTGGCTTTGCATTATGTAAATTATTGAACACAGGAAAGCTTCACTGCTGCAGAATCCACTCTGTCCTTTCATTGTCCAATCTTTCCCATAAACTCTTAGCAACGACTGATCTGTTTGTTCTCTTTTGTCCCCAGAATGTTGTATAGCTGAGATTATAGAATATTTTTAATGAGATTCTTTCCAGATAGGCTTCTTCTTTACCTTAATTACATGCATTTAAATTACTTCTTTCCACTTACTTTTTAGCACAGAGAACTATTCCTTTATCTGGATACACAACAGTTTATGCATCATTTCACCTGCTGAGCACATTTTCGTTGCTTCCAAGTTTTTGCAATTATGAAGAAAACTACTATGAACATCTGTTTTGAGGCTCGCATGAAAACCTATGCTGTCATCTCATTTGTGAAAACACCGAGGTATGTGATTACCAGATAAGATGGTAAAGCTGTATTCAAGTTGATATGAAGCTACTGCATGTTCTTCCAGAGTAATAGCTTTGCTTAATTTTCCCTTTGAGTATTAGAAACTCATTGTTCTTCATCTGCTCAATCACTTGGTGTTCTCAGGATGTTGGCCGCAGGTGTTGAAGAGTATCTCCGTTATTAATGTTGACTCTCTATTGATATATGATAGTGACTACCTTTTCTCCTTCTCCAGTTGAGTATCTGCCTATTTTATAATACAGCCTTTGTTATTTTATTTTTGGGTTATGTGTCTCCTTTGTACTTATTTAATGTATTCCATCAGGTATTTCTTGTGCAAATAATTTCTTCAAGCTCATAATTCTTCTGTTTTCCTATATCTTTAATAAAACTGGTTCTATATTAGGATTTCTTATTCTTGGTAATTTGATTTTTTTTATTAAAATAGTATTTTATTATTTGGGCATAGATTTACATAACATTGAAAATTCAGGCAAAATGTACAAAAACAAAAACAAACCAAGAAACAAATCATACCTTGCTAAAACTGACACATGGGTGCAAGAAGACTCTGATTTGGAACTAACAAAGAAAGAAAAAAGGGGGAAAGCTGGGTGGATGCTCCTTATCCCTTTATCCATTCTTCATCATTTATGGCAATGTGTTTAGAAACTTCTTGAGATGAGCATCACATGAGAAGTCCTGTGACGCCAACATTGAAGCATATGTTGTCATCATTGGAAGCTTTATCTCAGTGTGTACTTGATGTTGGGTTTCAGAGTGAATATAATATTGATTTTTCACCAGTCACATCCCTGACAGAAGCCTTTGATGAGGACCACTGACACAGCTTATACAGTTCACCTTTGCAAAGAACCATGTTTCTACTTTGTGAGTGTTCTGTGTTTTAAACTGTTGCACTGTGAAATTTTAAAAAATGTAGTAGTATTCATTCTATAAAATTATAGGTTTCATTATGACATTTCATACATATTTGTCATATATTTTATTTATATTCACCAATTTTTACCTCCTTACTTATACCATCCTTCTTTCTTTCTCAAACTGTTCCTCTTTAAGCATCAAGTCATATGTCACTGTTATAAGCATGTACACACATGAACATAACTACCATTAAGATCACTCTTAAATATTTTGTATATAATATGTATATGTGGTATACAAATAAATTTAATAAATAATTATAACAATAATAGTTGTTAATAATAAATAGATTTTATAAATGATTTAATAGGTGGATCTGTTCTCATGATATTTTGAGAGAATATTCTATTAATGCTTTATGGTTAAGTGAAGAAAATACAGAAAAAAGAACTGGTGTATCTTTGACTAATATAATAATTTTATAAGTTATGTGCTTAGGCAGCAACTTAAGGAAGATAAAACTGGTCTTTGTTGAAAAAGATAAATCTTCTAGTGGCTTGAGAAGGGATAATAAGATTTAATAAACATTAATATTATTTAGTTGTGAGTTTTTTCCTTGTAAAAGTTCTGTTTTTGTTTTAATAATGTGTGGTGTTGTTTGATGATAAAGCTTGGTAACACATAAAATATTCACTTAGAAAAATCAAAGCTGTTTATGATAAGTTATTATGGAATAATCTTTTTGTACACTATGAAGATGTAACTTTGCCAAGGCACCTTCTGATTGGCTAAACAAAAGGCTGCCCAATATCTGGCCGTAAGAAGGTAGGCAGGATAGCCAAACTGAGAATATTCTGGGAAAAAGAAGGGCAGAGTCATGGGAAGTCACCAGCCAGACACAGAGGAATCAGGAGATGAATTTACATGCTGAAAAAGGTTCTACCATATGGTAGAGCATAGATAAGAAATATGGGTTAATTTAAGTTGTAGGAGCTAGTTAGTAACAAGCCTAAGCTATCTGCCAAATATATATGATTAATAATAAATCTCTGTGTGGTTATATGGGAGTGGGCTGGTGGGACAGAACTGATCAGCAGACCCAATGAAAACTTTGCCTACTATAAGTAGGAGTACTAAAGTCGCTACTTTCAAAATAATGTTTGTCAAATGCTGATTTATTTCTCAGATAGCAAACCTGAGAGCTCATGTTCAATCATAATCAAATCTGAAAAATATACAATTCAAATGTTAGTTAGACATATTCTGTTTGTCCAGACACTAAAATTTTAATTCCCATCACCTGTCTTGATTTTCTAATTACAAAGAATTCTAGGAAATAAGCTTAATAATAAGAAAAACAATGTAGCCAGGCAGTGGTGGCACATGCCTTTAATCCCAGCATTCAGGAGGCAGGGGCAGGTGGATCTCTGAGTTCGAGGCTGACCTAGGTTACCAAGTTCTAGGAAAGGCTCAAAGCTACACAGAGAAACCCTGTCTTGATAAAACAAAACAAAACAAAAAAAACAACCCCCCCCACAAAAAAGTGGCTTATTTTCCTGGTTGTAAGAAGATCCATTATCTCAGGGACCACTATGACCAAATTGGTAAAACAGACAAAGAACTCCTTTGCAGAAGGCAGTCTACATTTGTCCATTTTTCTCTAATTTAATTATCATTTTTTTCTACTGGTTATGAGTGAAATATTTGTTGACACTGATAGGCAGAAAATGATGTTTCCTTTTATGCTGGAAAAATATGTGGCTTTTCTTCATTGCTAGACCTGAATGCATGAAGAATGACATTTTTTTCTGAATTTAAAACTATTCCCTTACAGCTCTTGATGATTAAAATACATTTAACAATTGTCACTGGCTAAGTATGATAAGTTACAGCATGTATTTTGGGGAATAAATCAGTAAACATAATAGAAAAGTGGCCTCTTACATCTGCAGGTTAGGAAAAAAGGGGGAAAAAAAACCCTCATGTTAATACATGCATGTAAGCCCAAACTAATAAACATCAAACTAGGATCTTCATTTTTCTAAGAAAGCAGAAGTTAGACATTCTATATCTATAGTATGAAAGTAGTTTGTTATACCACCAAGAAAGCATGCCAATAGAAGTCAGAAAAAAGTGTGTTGTTTTGCATATCAGTGAAACAAACAGCAAAGTATTTGTGATTCAACATAGAGATAAGACAAGGAAAGGTTATGAAAACAGAGGATAGATCTAGTTCAAACTGTAGAGGGAATTGAAAAGGACAAATGTTTAAAAAAAAAAAAAACAAGTAAAGTAGTTATGTAAAGCAAATCCTTGATTATCACAGAAATTTGATACCGGGGGCTGGACAGGTCCTTTAGTGGTTAGAAACACATCCTGCTCTTCTAGAGGACTTGAGTTTTAACCCAGCATCCATGTCAGGCAGCTCCCAACCCCATGCAAACCCAGCTCCACATCATTGGGCACTCATTGGCACCTGCACGTACATGCATATCTCTATGCAGACACACTCACATGCATAACTTAGGAAATAAGGTAAAACTTAAAAAGTAAAAAATTGGTGAGGTGTTAAATCCTTTTGTTCATTAGCAATGGAGCTTATAAAAAATACAGATCTGATGTGAATTAATAGTTGTTTGGGTTGAGGATTGGTTTATAATGAGTGCTATCCACAAAGTGGAATTATGCCTTGGCAGAGGTATTGAGTTATGAAAACGGAATAAGAGAAATAGGCCGAATTCAAACAGGCAAATCCTGGTATATCACCAAGAAGCCTGGCAAAGGCGTAGTACACATTCGGCTTTAGACTTTGTTCTCTTTGCCAGGATTGATGGTTTCTCTTCCTATCATTCTTTTTCTTCTACAAAATTTTGTCTTTATTTGTATATGTTCTTTTCTCTATTCAGAATATATTATGTATTTTCATCCAGCAACATACAGATCATGTTATTTCTATACACCTATACAATATACTTGACGATATCCATTACAACTATAAACTTCCCTTCTCTTCTTTCCATCTTCTGGTGGTTATATTTCTCTCCAACTTGTCCTTCCTTCTATGTCCACGGATTCTTATACTTAAAGGTGGAGGTGATATTGGCAATTTCAAGTCTTGCATATTTTAAGTAACATGATGATTTCAAAAAATAGAAAGATGTATACAGAACGTGTTCAACAACTACATTTTTGTCACGTTAAACAAATCTTAATACATTCGGCTTCGTGGATGTCTCAGAAAATCTAAGTCATACTTAGTGAGTGGTTGAAGAAAATATAAATATGCTTTAAAAGTAGCAAGAAGGTTTTGGTTAAAGGTAGAGTTGCAATTAAAATAGATCTGCAGGTCTACTGAAACTGATATATACAAAACCCAATTTGCTGTAATATATTAGAACTTGATGGAAAATCTCTAATAATACTGATTTTCAAAGCCTCTTTGGATTTTATATTTTAAAACCTTCTCCTTATTCCAAGATATTTGTACCCTTCTCATTTCTAAACTTATGGCTGAAGGAAAAAAAATACGTACTTTGCAAGTTATAGTACACAAAATATTTTGTGTGTTTTAACGGACATTATGGTCATCCTAGCTGGGAACTAAGATGGTTAAATTCCTTTGTTCTGCTAAAAATTTTAGACAGTATTATTTTACACATAGTACCTGGACAACAATAAACAGTTACTCTGCAGCATATATTAAAAACAAATTAAGTTTTAAAAATACTTACCAGGCATTGCTTTGTTTTGAGAGCATAATTTGTTTTTAATGCATGTATTTAACAGAGCATTCTATTTTCCTTTTTGACTAGATGTAGATTTCTTTTACTTTTGTACTGACCTAAATTAAAATTTTACTTACAACTGAGTACATCATTTTTTTTTACTTACTTAAGTTGCTTATTTAATCCAAATTAAAGTGTATGCCTAAGAAGCCCCTTCCAAATAATGAGAAAGAAGCTTTATTTTAACAGAGATCAAGTTCTTATATTTAAAGCTCATGTGAATTTTCTCCCTAGCAATTGCCTGAAACCTGTCTCTGAGCTTTTGACATTAAACACTTAAGCCCTGTTTCTTGATTTTCAATTAGTATATTCACTATCCTACTCCATATTTGATAAGTTGATTAATGAATCACCAGAGCAATTTCAGTCCTGTCAAAATAATGGAGAAGCCATGCTATTTATTCCTACTAACTAAATTTAAGTTGTTAATTCAGCCTCCGAGGCAGAATTGTATGCTGGAATCGACTGCATGGAAGAATGTGGAGTGGGTGCGAAAAGGGTAGGTGTCTTCTAAAAGGTGCTAGAAAAGACACTGGGAGAATAATTAGATGTGAACAGTCTTTAAAGCTTATAATATCCTTACAACATCTTCAAAAAAATTCTATAATAACGTTATATAATAATTTTACTTCAAAACTGCTATAAAATGTTGGTTCTTAAATGTCCTCCAATTTTTCCATATGCAAAGAACAGCTTTAATGATTTTGTTTGGACAATTAATGCCACCTCCCATTCCTCCAGGAGCCAATTATTCCTGTTAAAGTACTTGTTTGTTGTCACATATACAAGGGTTAGGTGACAGAAATCACAGGGTTTCAAAAGATTTTTCAAGACAGAGAAAAAAAGTATTCTTTAAAGTACCATGGAGGCAAACATGGGAAAAAACAAAACAAAACAAAACAAAAAAACAACAACAAAAAAAACCCCAAAACATAACATGCATGAGCCACTAATGAAAAATCTCTCCTTTCATGTTTCACAGAAGCAAATGAAATGTTGAAATCTGGATGCTTAAAGGTTTGCAGTTGCCTGCAACAGCTTCTGTAGGATATATCTCAGTCAACGAGAAGTCAGCTGAAACAGACTTTGGTCTTAGCATCAGAATTAGCAGTAATACCTGTGAGAAGGTGACATACCTTGGACTCCATGGTGGAAAACTGAAGAATTCCATCATAAACATCACAAATTTTACCAGTCCTATAAACATAAAAACACTTAAAACATCAACGAATGTGGACATTTTCAAAGTGTTTTTTTTTTTTTTAAATCAGATTATTACTGGTTTGGTTTTAGCTTTGAAGCCTCAGAAATAAACAAAAATCAAATTCTGTAACCCAGTATTTTTACTATGCTGCCATGAACCAAAATTCTCTTCCTCTTTCAAATATCTTGATGGAACCTGTAACCCAAGGATATCAATGGCAGCCTTCATGCTCTGACTCCTGACATCCTAGCACTTGTGCTTGCAGAAACCAAGGTTCCTTCACCTCTTTTATGAACACATACCGATGATCCTATCCTTCAGCAGCTTTCAGTTGTTGGCTGTCCTTGGTTACTTTAGTCTGTCCTTTATATTTGATGTAGTTCTTGCCCATTATGCTTTCTACTTAGCCCATCTCCTCTTTATTTTTTTCATGACTTTTTCTATCTCTTTTCTCTACTGGAAATGAGGGAATGTGTCATTGCAAAAGAACAAGTTATCTGCACCTTGCCTCTGGCTGCAGTAAACATCACTTTTCCAGAATTACTCTTCACAGTATCTGTTCAACCTGATCATATTTCCTGAAAAGAGCATCATGGTATGTTCTATCATTGTTATTATGATAGAATATTTTCTTGGTTTTGTAGTTCTGTTTATTGCGCCACATTCATTCATTCATTCATTATAACCTGTTGAATGAAAAAAAAAAGAGATATAAATGGAAGGAAAGGACAGGATGTCTCCTAGGTATGGTGGAGGGGAAAGTTTATTGTAGATAAAGGGAGAGCATACATATAGGCAGGGACATCTAGGAGATTTCAGAATGGACATGAGCAAAGTAAGCTGGGCCATATAGGGAAAAAGGGGGAGGGGAAGAGAGGGGAACCTGATCGCTCTATATGCTGTGAAAATGTTGCTCTAATTCAGTTGATAAATAAAATGCTGATTGGCCAGTAACCAGGCAGGAAGTATAGTATATGCAGGACAAGCAGAGTGGCAAATTCTGGGAGTATAAGGTTGAGTCAGGAGGTGCTGCCAGCTGCTGCCATAAGAAGTAATATGTAAAGTACTGGTAAGCTACAAGCCATGTGACAACTTAGAGATTAATAGACATGGTTAATTAAGATATACGAACTAGATAGCAAGAAGCCTGCCATGTCCATACAGTTTTTGAATAATATAAGCCTCTGTGTGTTTACTTGGGTCTGAGCAGCTGTGGGACCGGAGGGTGAGAGAGATGTGTCCCAACTGCCAGCAGGCTGGGACACAGGAAAACTTTAGCTACAACAGCCAGCAGGCCAAAGGTAGAAAAAGGGAGGGTAACTAAAATGGTTGGGGGGAAGGGCACCCCAGCTCTGGGCTGGGGGGAAGGGCACCCCAGCTCTGGGCTGGAGAGTTCAGGAGAGAGAGCAGAGTATGCCAGTCGTATGCTGTGACTGCTGCACACTTTGATATGTTGAATAGTCACCTCAGCCATTTGTCCTGGGTTTGAAACTTAACACTGTTAAAATGGTCTGTTTACTTATATTTCAAAATAAAAAGGTCCACAAGCGGCAACTGTACTTGAATTGGAACAACTTGCCATATAACATTTTATTAAAGGGGACTTATACAGTTCCAATTTAACTTAGCATTACATATACAGGGCAATGAATTTTCAGTTTACACACAGCAATTGATTTTCAATGATATGCTTCATTCTAGTTTTTAATTGTAGTGATAATGATGCACATTTTAGAGATGTCATGTGATCCTTTGATACATACTCACATTACATAGTGTATAATCAGAGTAAAGCTCACTAATTGCCCCAAATATTGGTCCTTAATCCTTTGGTTATAGTTTTCTTCTAAGCATAAACTAGAAGAAATATCCACTACTGTAATCAGTGACATAGGAATATGAAGAATAACTAATTCTGGTGTGACCAGTGAGTGTAAGTGAAGCTCCATGTAAGGAACAAGGGTTGGAGGTCACTTCTGCAGAAAGGTCAGGCGACTGTAGTAGGAATCGAGGAGTACCAGAATTGACAGTGAATTTCCACAGCTGGTTATCGGTCAATTCATAAAGGGATTCACAACTGCAATAGTGAATATCCATACAACATTGGAGTTTCAGAGACAAAGTTAATTCATGGTAAAGGCAATCATGCAAATAAAAACTCAACTAAGCAATTTAAATGTGAATTGATTTTTATATTACATGATAATTGTTTTGTATATTTGTTTTAACATTCATCATATTTTAGGGTATATAAAATATGTATAGATGAATTTCTGTTATAGTTGGAATTTTCTTCATGATCTTTTAGCATGAAGGAAGATAATAAAAAATGCAGATTAGAGCAGGATTGGCTATGTGGGACTATGTGTTTGTCATTCAGAAGGTCATTGTCCTAGTCCTCATGTCTTTGGTTTTTGTTAAAAATTGTCTATAATAATTATTGAATGCAATTTTGTTCAATACATGTCTGCTATATTAAACACAAACTTTTATATATAATAAAACATGTAATGGCCTATTTAATAATAGTTTGAAACTTATTACTTGATACAGGATTAATGCATGTATATTAAAGGTACCTGGAAACATTTCTGTGACTTTAAAAATATGTTCTATTTTTTAGTACTTGGAAATAGTTAAAAAAAATTTCCCTTAGCTGCTTTAATTTTATACTCTACTTTTCTGCAAAGGAGAAGACACATTCCATCTTGAAGTTCTCACTGAAGGATGTGAGGGTGCCTGACATTTCCAACTCAGCTGATATTACCTAGGCTCTGTGTCAGTTGTTATCAGTATTAACAAGATGGTTTGCAGAATGTTCAGCAATGGCATCAGGCACAGAGAACTCTATTGCATACTTAAGCGACTCTTAATAATATCTTGCAATTTGTTTCCAAGAACGTGATGTTTACATTCTGAAAAGAGATCAAACGTATGTACACAAGTGTGTGGACATACCAGATATGCTAAATAAACGTGCAAATGAACTTGTAAAGATGTTGAAAACCAAAACAAAATCCTTATTTTGGAACTTCACCGTGGCTTAGGATATAAAATCAATAGCTTAAAATATTAAAAAGTTATTTGCAATTCATACTGAAGCCTTTATCTCTGTTGCAGGTATTTTTCAAAGCTGTGTGCATCAGAGGAGAAAAAGATATGTCCTTAGACTAAATGTGGCCTTGATGCTACTGGCTGGAGAAAAACTTAGAAATTAGAGTATTTTCTATTCAGTGTGTTCTTCCTTTGCCCATTCTTTTTAGCACCAGGGGCGCTGTCTTCAAGGTACAACAGTGACCCCATGTTTAAAAAGTAAGGAACCACAAAACCATGCAATGGGATAAGAAAAAGTTGTGGTGAACAGTTTAATTATTTAATGATTTTTTCCTTGCATTGTATGACAAAATCTTTATTTAAATCCAACTTAATAAAATGCCATCCTTTAGCAAACTTTGGATTGACTGTACATTAAATGATGTCTAAAATGTGAATAGTAAAACTCAGAGGCAGGGAATGCACATTGTTAGGGAAATACATATCATTTCCTTGTAATTTAAGTGAAGTCTCCACTGTGAACTTTATTAAAATGTACTGAAAGCTGACAAGTAACTATAGCAGAATAAAATTCATGTTAAATTTAATTGACTTTAGAAATTCAGTTTCATTAATTTACAATAAAATTAGACTCTGGTATTTGGGGAAATATTTTTTTCTGGTGAAACAATTGCAAAGTGATATGTTTTCCTATTACCTCTGTATTGGAGAAGTGTTTACATATCTACATATCTGGCAATGAAAAATATAAGTGTTTTATAAAAAGAGGAACTTTTTGGCCTGTAAAATAAACCAGGATTTTAAATACAATTATTATAGCTACATTTTAAGCACATCCAAGTAAATGTTAAAAATCATTGCTTATATTTAAAGAGCCATATATTTAGTTACTAATTTACCTACCGTGCCAACAGAGTCCACCATCTTCACTCAAGATTATTTATGTATTTTTCTTGCTCTTTTTGAGACAGGGTCTTATAATGTAATTCTAGTGTTCCTGGAAATCAATATGGAGAGCAGACAGATCTCAAACTCACAGAGAACATCCTGCCTCTGCCTCCCCAGAGCTGGGATTAAGAATGTGTGCCACTATTGCTCAGCTTACTAAAAAATGTTTATTTCCTTGTTTTGTCCTTGCTTGTTCAGATTATGTTAATTTTAATTTTGTCAGAATGCTCTTATGTAGATTAGATACTATTGATATTTTTCAAGTAAAGAAGAATAAAATCATTTCTAGGACAAGATTATTTCATAAATTTGTATTCTGACCTTTGGTTGTTTCAGTCTTTCCTCCTCTTCTTCTATGACAGGCTCTGAGCCTTTGGAGGGAGACTGTGTGACACAGATGTCCCATGTAGCACTGAACACTCCTCATTCCATTATTCTCTACAGGAAGACCAGGTGTGAGTCTCTGTAGCTGAAAGTTTTCCTGTGTTCCTGCCTGGCTCCCACGGCCCCGCAGCCCCAAATAAACACACAGAGGCCTATATTAATTATGAAGTATATGACCTAATGGCCGAGGTTTCTTGCTAGCTAGCTCTTACATCGTAAATTAACCCATTTCTATAAAGCTATACTTTGCCACGTGGTTTGTGGCTTTTCAGTACTTTACATCTTGCTTCTTCTGGTGGTGGCTAGGAGCGTCTCCTCTCTTTTTCTTTCTCCTTCCTCTCCCTCTAGTTGGACTGTCCCGCCTAACCTAACTCTGCCTCACCATTGGCCAAACAGCTTGCTTTATCAACTAGTCAGAGAAACACATATTCACAGCATACAGAATGATATCACCCATCAATTCTCTGTACCCACCACCATCCACTGAGTGAAGAAAGCTTCCTTGAGTTGGGGTGAGAGTTACACTATTCAGTGGGTATAAAGGTAAGTACTTAGAAGACAGTTATATACTATGTCCTTTGACCAAAATAAAAGTAGTAGGGCCTGTAATTTTCTCAACCATGGGTTCTTAGGAATCATATTTTCTCCTTTTTATTCAAACTCAGATTACAGCCTGTGGGTTTTTATTGTCCACACCCAGGAAGAGGCTTTCCTCCTGAGTTAAACATCACAGCAAATACTTCCAGACAAATTTGGAGGTGAATGGATAGTGAACATTAACTAACTACAGAATAATATATAGTGTAATAAATCATCTCATTAATTCTAAGCATATTTTAATTTTATATATGTACTATGATAAGGTTTCATCAACGGAAAATTGCAAATCACCAACAAAGAAGTCATAATGTACAAATTACATTGATTTTTGAAATTTTGAATGGACATCTTTGAGATATAGGTAGCAAATGACATTTTCTAACACTATGTTTAGATTTTTGTGATATATTTATGCTTTGTTATAACCACAAACTTACAGCTTTTAATTTGTGTCATTGGAATAGAGAATGGTGAGGCTTTTGGTTGTTGTTTGTTTGCTTTAAACAAAAAGCAAAATATTAATTCCAGGATTCTGGTATGAAATTATGGTTTTGTGACACTTACAAATAAATACATTTTATCTTGTTAAGAGCTTTCAACATGCAAATACTTAGATGAGAGTATAGCAAGTTCTCACTTATCCCATTCTGACAATCTTGATTAGGTTTGTGCGTTTGTTACTGATATACATATATTAGATATGTTAGCTTATTTTCATGTTGTTATTAATTCTAGTTTATGATGAAGATTTCTTTATAATTAATCCTCTATTTTTTAATTAATTTTTTTTCTTGTACCTTACCACTGAGCATGCCAGATAGCACTCTGTTTTGTCTCCTCAGGATCCTGTAGCGCTTATATTTTATTTCACTATCTTGATTGTGAGGAGAAAAAAAATCACAAAAGCCAAAAAAAAAAAAAAAAAAAGCATTTTATCAATTCACCTTAAGGGTACATGCTATTAAATCAGTAGCAGCTGTTGATCACCTAGCTGAAATATCATTAGATTTCTCCACTCTGATGTGAGTGACCCTTTCTTTCTGTCATCTTACCACACCCTCTTTAGAGTAAGCTGCTGAACTAATCATGTACTTAAGAAGAAGAGAACTTTTCTTACCTTCATGTATGGTGGGAGAACTACATAAATTATTTTTAAATATTCTTGTGGATTCATAGGAGTTTCTTGACATCAGGTTTCTCCCTAACCCCCAAAAGTCTCCCCCATCAAGACATCTTTTTCATTACTCTCCCTCTTCATCCCATAGCCAACCCTCTTCCTGTGTCCAGATCACTCAAGCAGTTCCCTCAATTTCCCATCCTCCCATCCCCCACTCCTGTCCCCTGTTTATCCAGGAGATCTCTTCTATTTCTCCTTCCCAGGAAAATCCATGCATCCCTCTTTGTGTCCTCTTTGTTATCTAGCCTCTCTGGGGCTATGGATTGTAGGTTGGTTATCCTGTACCTTATTCCTAATATCCACTAATGAGTGAGGACACATCATGTTTGTATTTCTAGGTCTGAGTTATCTCACTTTCCAGTTCCATCCATTTCCCTGCACATTTCATGAAGTCACTGTTTTTTATGGCTGAGTAATACTCCATTGTATAAATGTACCACATTTTCTTTATCTATTCTTTGGTTGAGGAGTATCTAGGTTGTTTTTGGGTTCTGTATATTCTGAATAATGCTGCTTACTAATATAGTTGAGCAAGTGTCCTTGTGGTGTGACTGAGCAAGGATATGCTCAATATTGGTCTTGAGGTAGATTGATTGCCAATTGTCTGAGAAACTGCCATATTGATTTACAAAGGGTTGGGGATTTAGCTCAGTGGTAGAGCACTTGCCTAGCAAGCGCAAGGCCCTGGGTTCGATTCTCAGCTAAAAAAAAAAAAAGTGGCTGTACAAGTTTGTATTCCCACCAGCAGTGGAGGAGTGTTCCCTTACTCCACATCCTCTCCAACATAAGCTGTCTTCAGTGGAAGTCACCTTGCAATACTAGAGAGTGCTGTTGGGTGTTCAGTATGCTGTGAATGTGTTGTTATGGTTGGTTAATAAAGTGCTGATTGGCCAGTTGCCAGGCAGGAAGTATAAGTGGGACAAAAGAGAGAGGAGAATTCTGGGAACAGGAGGGCTGAGTGAGGAGATGCTGCCAGCGCCACCATGAGAAGCATGATGTAAAGTACTGGTAAGCCACAAGCCACATGGCAAGGTATAGATTTATAAAAATGGATATATAAGATATAACATATCTTATATTTAAGATATAAGAACCAGATAGTAAGAAGCCTGAGCCATTAGGCCAAACAGTTTAAATGATATAAGTGTTTGTGTGTTTTTTTGGGTCTGAGTGGCTGCAGGTCTGAGCAATACTGAGGAAAACTCCAACTACAGGACAGGGTGCCTGAAATGGTGGCTGTCTACTATAATCAAATTGGCGACTACCCTAATTGTCATCAGAGAGCCTTTGTCCAGTAACTAATGGAAGCAGATGCAGAGATCCACAGCCAAGCACTCCAGGAGCCCTGCTGAAGAAAAGGAGGGTGAATTGAAAGAGCCAGGGGTGTCATGGTCATGAGGAGGAAACCCATAAAGACAGGTGACCTGAGCTCATGGGAGTGCATGGATCTGGACCAACAGTTAGGGAGCCTATATAGGACCAACCTAGGCCCTCTGGATGTGTGTGTCAATTGTGTAGCTTGGTCTGTTTCTAAGGCTCCTAGCAGTGAGTCCCTGGAACTTAGCTAGCTTTTAGGAACCTCTTCCCCATGCTGAATTACCTCACCTAGGCTTGATGCATGGGAAGGAACTCGATCCTACCTCAACTTGGTGTGCCATGCTTTGTTCAAGCTCATGAGAGGCCTGCCCGTTTCTGAATGAAGAGGGAAGAGGAATTGATAGGTAAGGGGGTTGATGGGAGGCAGGGAAAGAAAGAGGTAGCAGGAGGAGAGGACAGAGGGAAAACTGTAGTAGGTATATAAAATAAATAGAAAAATATTAATTAAATAAAAATAAAAAACAATATTCAAATTAAATTTTTTAAAAATATTATGCTTGGTCATTGTTACCATTCTCTACCTTCTACCTATTTATTTAATCAATGATTTATTTCACTATAATGAACACTAGATGTATTTACTTTATAAATATAATCATAAACTACAAAATTTTATAAAACCTTGCATTATAAATTGATTATAGATCACTGCAACTTTACTTATTTGGCTGGTCAGTTCACATCAGTTTTGGTCACTTGGACTTTTTCCATTGGCTTCTTTACCATCTGACTATAACATTTCATTTGGAGTACTTTGTTCTGGTGCTATGAAGTTCTCTAGGAAACTTGCACATTTCTTTCCACACTCCTATAACTAGCCATTACTTCAGGGCTTTTAGATTATTTCACTGAGACATGGCATGAGACAACAATGTCTAGAACTTAGACTTGCTATTTGCTAGTGTGATTTTACTTCACTTAACACTCATCTTACAGCATAAGGGTATGTATGTGTATGTATCCGAAAACATACATGTATTTATACATTTATAGAATATATATGAAAATACCTGTAGTAATAGTCACTAAACATGAATTTATGTAGAAATGTCATTTTTATCCATTTTGAGATGGATCCTTAAGCCTTTTTCACCTACCTTCTATATCCATTGCTATCTTGACTTTGAATTTGAATTTGAATATATGTGTAGCATACACAGAACAGTTTTCCCACATACCAGTACATTATATGTCATCTGTACAACTTTCTTAATTTCCCAGACCCCTCAGATTTCTATGATTATTGATTTTGATTCTATTTTTATTACTATATTGCCTTTTCCAAAAAATTCAAATGTAGCAGGGTCCTGTGCTGAGATGTTCCCTTTGGGGGTGGGAGCCAAGTACGCACAGAGTCAAACCACACAGACTCTGGGAGAATGTCAAAACAACAAGCTCAGTTTATTCAGGAAGAGGCAAGCCTTATATACCCTCCACCCCACCCTGGGGGAAGGTCTAATGAATATGCATCTGCTGGTGTGACATGGCTGTGTCTCATTGGTCCAGGTCATCTCCAGATCTGTCTCAGGGGCTGTTGCTAAGGCCCCTAGGCAGACCTGTTGGCTCTTAGAAAGTATCCTTTATACTGTTTTGGGCCTGCTGGCCCTCAACCCTGTTGGGGATGAGTCATCCCACATATCCACCTCTTTTTTTTTTTTTTTTAATTTTATAGGACATGCTCAGTGGGAGCTAGGGTGCATTGCCCTAACCTTGTTGACCTCATCTAAGGAGAGCTCAGCATAATTGATTATGCCTGTCTTAGATTGGTTTCCCAAATAAGCTTGTATCCATCATTCACTACCAGCCCTCATAAAGCATCAATCCTGGAGAGATGTCTGGGTGGTAGTCTTTAGGCAGTAGTAGCCTTCTGTATCTTAGTGAGCGATGTGTGCATTATATCTCTAGGAAGGCTTTGATCTGGGTATCTGAGAGCCAATAAAACCTGTAGGGTCACCTTTGTGATCACCTGGGTGAATCCTTGTATAAGATATTTGAGCAAGAGAAGGAGTAGTCAAAAATTCAGTCTCACGGACATGGATGGTACCTTAATCATATTTATATAAAATGTGCCAATCAAAGTCTTTTTGGTAGTGCATGAGCGACCTCAAAGGGGTGAGGCAATTGCTTGATATCTAGGGTCGAATGCCCGTGATGACATGATCTTCATTAATGCCACAGTAGTGGGGAAATCATCCATTGCCCCTCTGAAGCTTTTTCTTTGGCTAAAATCTTTTGGTCCATTCCTGGACACACATTTCTGGAGGGTATCCATACTGGTGTGGTGGTTTTCGGGTGAAAATGTAATCATAACCTCACCCCCAGGTTAATAGGGGAGCAGAGTGTTGCCATTGAGGGGTGATGGGATTCCTCCAATGCAACAGGGCAATGGGTCTCCTGAGGCAAGTGAATAGGTGTGTTGTCCAATTTGGGCTTGTGTGACAGGGTTAACATATGGTTCTCAGCCTGTGAGAATCTCAAGAGAAACAGAGATGTTATACTGTATATTAAAATGAGCCTGAGCCTCAGCCTGATCATCATATGCAGCTCGACAATTAAGGAAGACCATAGGCTCCAACACAGCCTTCATTGAATAGTAGCAGTCATAGTAAGTCTCTAAATGCATTGCATATTGCAATAGGATTTGCTCAAAATATGGTGAGTCAGGATCTGATTCACTAGCAGCCTTGTGGACCAAAGACAGGTCTGTAAGAGGGGTAGGTATCCATGAATGGCGGGCCTTACTGGAGGCCCATATTAACTGGAAATAGCATGGTGGGCATGTGTGGCACCATAAGTGGAATAGGGTGGGAGGTATGTGGAGCAGACATGCAGGCAAATCACTCATTTGATACTGCAGTGTGGGGTAGCCACTCAAGGCATGGGGCCAGCAGAGAGAGGGCTTGCTAGTGTAGGCTTGGGCATTGCCACAATCATTTCCTCTCTTTTTCCATCCCTTTACTTTACTTTATGCCTGTCATCATCCATCTCCTTCTCAGCAGAGGTGGAGAAAATATCAGTCATGGACAGAATGAAGGCAAGAGATATGTTGGTGTTAAACTGTTCCTGGTAGTGCTTATTATGGGCCTTAATGACCTCATCAATAGAAAAGGACTTTAGGCCAGCAATTATAGCCAACAAAATGGGCATAAAAAAATTGGAGGGTTACTCCTGAGGCCACTTCCTTCTCATCCAAAGATCAGGTTCCGACATGTTTTCTGGAGGAGCAGTAAGCACTCTTAACTGCTGAATCATCTTTCCATGCATCACAACCCACAAGCATACAAGTCAGACAGTTGGGATCAAAATATGTAGTTCTCAAAAAACTCTCCTTTCCTCTTAGCAATATGGATTTAAGATTCTTTTAAGTCTTTTTATTGAGATAATACTGTCTTTTTCTTCTGAAATAAAGTTCATTTTGTGAACATAAACTTAAGTATGCTTGTGTATTGATGGCCCCCTGGGATACTTCCCTTCTTGGGTAATGATGCATACATTGCTTTAAGTTTTGTTATGCAGATTTTGCATGTATTTATTTTCAACTCAGTGGACTAAAAGTGTAGGCACAGGTATTTCCTAATCTATGGTAAGTTAGTGTAATATGATATTGGTGAAATTATTAAGGCCACTCCACATAGTTAAAAGGGAGGTTTATCTAGTGGGGTAACTTACAAATGAAGGGATAGGTAGGTTGCAGGGTCTGGGAAAGGTATGGCGCAGTCCAATGGTGTTCTCTGGAGAACTCTGCTTGGTCTACCTCCAGCATCCAGGGTCCTGGAACCAAGAGAGGCCTCTCCTCTTGATCCTGGGTCTTCAGCGTCCTCTCTCAGCCCTGCCTTGTAGGCATGACCATTACTGAAGCCTCATTGGGGGTTAGAACTTTCAGGCCAAGGCTGTAATGGCTACCCACTACAATATATGGTAAAATTACATTCATAAGTTACTGTCAACTATTGGAAATTTTATGACAGTTTACAAAGAATGGTGAGCTTAAAGTAACCTATGCAAGCTTGATGAGACCTGTATTGAGACTTCTTTTAATGTCCTTTCAGCATTTAGGTTAAAGATGGCTCCATCTTTCTCATCTCTTCTATTATAACATTGTAGAGCCCTATTCTGGGAAACAACCAACCCCATTGTGTGTGAATATCTATTGCCCATTCGTATACATTATTAGGTAACCTTTGCTGCCCATATTTTTTTTTTTGTTGTTGTTGTTGAAACAGGTCTTTATTTCTATCTAAGCCTGGCTTTGAAATCTTGATCCTCCTGCCCCACAGTCCTAAAAGCTGGCATTATAGGAGTACACCTCCATAGCTGGTGTTATCTCTCTTGTGAATGTCAGATTAGCAATGATATTTTTCTGATGCCTTGTGGAAAAAGCTCCTATGTATACCATCACCTTGGACTTAGCTGAGTAGACAAAACATTCATGGAAAGTCATTACATCTGTGGGGAAACATACCAGTAATCTCAGGAAAGGCAAATTATGTCCAGAAATGTACCATTTTATCTTGACTAATTTTGGATTGTAAAACTGAACAATATCTTCCAAGCATTAAATTCAAAGCAAATTAAAAATCTAAACATATCTGATATAAATTATGCCTAAGTTTATTCCGAATTTTAAATACATAAAATTATCATGAGGGACAGGGAGTGACAAGTGGCCATGACTATGTACTCATAAGTGACACTAAAGAGGAATAGAGAGGAGATAGATGAGACTGCAGAGGTAGTTTGGTAGGTAAGAGTGCTTGCCGATCTTCATTAAAACCTGAGTTCAGATCACACTGTCCACATGGTGCCACCAAAAGTGTCCATAACACCTGTGCTGCTGAGATCTGAAACAGAAGGATAACTTGGAGTTGCTGGCTTTGAGTCTACTTTTGAATCTAGTACAAGAATGTGTATCAAAGAAATAAGGTGGGAAATGGTAGTGCAGGGAATCTGACATCTGGGCTTATGTATGGGAATTCACAACCCCACACAGGCACAAATCCCCCCCCCACACACATGCACATCACACACACACACACACACACACACACACACACACACACACACATTGAAGAAAGTTTAAAGGACACCTATTATCTTCAATGTGAATAAAGTAGAAGACTAGAAGAATAGTGATATTTGTACATATGCTAATATAAAATGGAGAAATTTTATGGGGTCACATCCCTAGACAGAAATTCAGAAAACTATTGTGTGGATTATTTAGACACATGTTCTCATTATGTTTCTGTTGGAGAAAAAAATAGAAGAGATCAGGTACCAACATACCCTAGGAAATAGATATTGATCTGTCATTTTAATGGTTAATTACTATGTGGGGATCAACAAGATGTATGTAATTATGATCAATAAGAAGCAAGTAATTTATTCCTTGTCTAGTATTGAGGTGGCAGCACATGGCTGTAATGAGTGAGATCTTAGACTCATTTATTTGTATAATGACTACAAATCAAAACAATCCTTCTTGATATGAAACATACTTGTGTTGTATATATATTTAGCCAAGGATATTCTGCTGAGTGTTGTTTATTAAAGGTAATATATGTTCCATTATTAAAAGATTTTAACATCTTGACCATTTTGTATTTATGCTGTTGAGAATAATATGGTTATTTCCATTTACATATCCTCCAAGAGATAGGAATTTCTTTGCTTGGTTCAAGTTATCATTATAATTCTCAGGTCCATATAATGTGTATTACATTTGTTTGCTTTTATATATGTTCTTTGCAAAATGTTCAGTGTTTTAATGGTGTCTACTAGTTACATACTGAGGTTGTTTCTATAATGTAAGGCTAAGGGAAGCAAATTTTAGCTTTCTATCTCCTTTCAAAGATCAGATATTCCTGCTATATGATACATAAATAAATAACAATGCCTGAAACATCTTACAGTAAATACTTATATCTTAAAACAGAAAGCATTTCCGTTCTAAAAGAAACTGCCTACAGGGGACCTTAGCAGCAGCTCTTTTCTGTTCTGAAATTAGGAACCTCGTTGTCAATGTTAAACAGTGAATAATTTGCTAGGCACAGACTTGTTTCATTCTTTCACCTCATCACAATTCAATGGTCTTCAGTTGCAAAACATCTGATGCCAGCACATCTGACTGCTGAAATATAATAGGGTTGCTACAACATGAGACGTTTTTAACCAATGCATTTTAAAATCAAATAAGAAAGAAAACAATTGAACTAAAGAAATTTTGAATAAAGTTGGAAATTTTAAAATAATAGTGAATATTAAAAAGCATTCTCATTAATTTGATTTCTTTACTTATTTATTCAACTGTAACACTTAGTTATTGGTGAAGTAGGTGTGTGTGAAACAATTTGGAAATGCATGAGATTCTTCATAAAATGAGGATTCATATTAAAAGGTAGATCTGGGCATTGCTTGGGCTGTCACACAGAGAGGAGGATAGATCCTATTCTTTAAAAAAAATGAAAACTTGGTGAAATTAATTAGAAGCCTAGCTCATCAAAATAAGCAAGTAGATGGATAGATGGATGGATGGATGGATGGATGGATGGATGGATGGGTGGATGATAGATAGATGATAGATAGATAGATAGATAGATGGATAGATGAAAGATAAGAAAGCAAGTCCTTTGGGGGTTTGTAATATAACCCATTAGAAATAGTTTATTGAATCATTCTCTCTCCCTCTTGCTCTCTCTCTCTCTCCCTTGTGATAGAGTCCTAATTTGCAGTCTAGGTGAACTCATGATTCACCTGTCTCAGAAACTAATTGTTATGTTGATATGTGTGTCCCAACATTTCCAGCTTATATTACAGTTTCTGTCAGATATTTTTGATAGCTTACTCTGTGTCCATGAACACAAATGAAGTTTTACCTTTGATTGGACACATGTGGAGACAGCATCACATTAATTGAAGCTGTAATTGACTAAGAATATATCTAAAAATATGTCTAATAAAGTGCGCTTTCGTGTTTTCTGAATTTTTTTATGACATTTATATCCACTGAAACACATATCTGTATATATATGTATGTAAGAGATTTGTCTATATGTAGACATTGAATGATGAAAATGTTAGATAAATACAGATAGTGTATATTTTCAATTATTCAGCTTCCTAATTTATAATCAATTTCATCATCTTTTGTATAATAAACTTATCAGAGTTAAAAACCATTAAACTTCCATATAAAATGCCACAATAGTTCTGCTTTTTAACTCAGAATATTTACCATCATGAAGATGAGTTAAGACCTTCTATGTTATTACTTATGTGTTTGTGTGGGTTGTTTTCCTCATTGTTGTGATCAAATCCCTAACAAAAGCATCCAAAGCTAAATGGGGTCTGTTGAGGCTTATAGCTTAAAGTGAAAAGGTTCATCAGGGCAGAAGAGTTAAAGTGTTCTATATACTACATTCACAGTCAAGTATTACTCTACAAGTTCAATGCAAGAAATGATACTGGTCAGATTTTATAATGAGTTTTCTGACAGCAGTTTAACCAGTCTAGATAGGACCTCACAGATATGTGTAGAAGTTCATTCCCTAGGTGACTTAGATCATAGAAAGTCAACAGTAGTAACCATCACTGGATCTTACTGTAGAACATTATATATATTGTTATATAGGTGTGTGCATATGTGTGTATATTTACATGTAGCATGTTATAAGTTAGATAACTCTGAAACAAGGCCAAAAGTATTGCTCATTGTAAGTACATTTACCAATCATGTACAAGTCCTTAATTTCTATATCGAGTACGAAAAATTAAGTTAAAATCCAGAGATAAACAATGTTTGAAATCTCTTCAAATCATGTGTGGCAATTGTGGGGGATAAAAGAATGAAATATAGACAACAGACAAAAAGAATGTGTAGGTAGGTGAGGAGGCAAAGAGAATCCAGCCTATACTGTAACTGAAAAATTTCCTGTGCCCACCAAGCTCCACATCCTTGCGGTACTGAAGCTGTTCAGACCCAAATGAACAAACAGAGGCTCATATTAATTACAAACTGTATGGCCTATTGGCTCAGGCTTCTCATTAGCTAGATCTTACATCTTAAATTAATCTATTTCTATACATCTGTACTTTGTGACATGGCTCATGGCTTAACGATATCTTTACATCTTGCTTTTCATGGCAGCGGCTGGCAGCATCCTGACATTCTTCCTATTCCCAGAATTCTCCTCTCTGCCTATCCCACCTTATACTTCCTGCTGAGCTACTGGCCAATCAGCATTTTATTTATCAACCAATCAGAGCAATATATATTCAGAGCATACAGAAAGACATCTATAGCAATATAGTTCTATGATTGAAAGAAGAGAAACTATTTAAAATTTAAGACATTTTCAGTGTAAACATTAGTAAAAGTTTCCTATATACTTAATGTAATTTACCAATTCCAAACTTGCATGAATAATTTGAATGATCTGCTCAAGAGACAGGGTGATTAGTATAACAATGTGTTCTGAAACCTAAATTTGAAAAACTCAGTGAACTCTCTGAAGTTGCAACAAGGCATGAAAATGAAAGTTTGAAACACTGGATATGTGTACCAGGCCGGTTCATGCATTTTTCCATCTCATTGATTTCCAGTAAAGAGGAAAAGGGTGAAGGACTCTCTTTTAGAGAGTATTCTATAATGGAATTTTTAATTAAAATGTGATATAAATCTCTTCTAGGGAAGTAAAGGACATATAATGTGTAAATAAAGAGAGTTCTAATAGAACTTTGAAAACACTGTGATACTGTAATTTAACTATTTGTGTAGATAGAAAATTGTTTTCATAATATTTATTTTATAATCATTCCTACCTAAAAGAACACCTAAACCAAATATATGTTATCAGTGCAACTAAGAAATTCAACATTCCTAGCTATTTTGATAGACACAAAATAAGAAATTTTAAGTATGTATTTTCATCTTTTATAGATATTAAATAGCAGCATAGCTACAGAAAAATATCCTTCATGGTATGAACGTCAAGACATGATCTCTTGAATAGAATGCATAAAAATACATTAAATGAAGAGGAGCTCCCATCTGGACAAAATAAGGAGACCCCAGGGACTTCCCGAGACTCAGAGTCCAGCCCCCCATCTCCTATCTGGACAGCACTCTCATCTGGACCAGCACTCCCATCTGGCCCAGAGCTTCCATCTGGACCAGAGAGAGGCTCCCTAAATCTGTCAACTCTTTCTGGACCAAGTACAATGATAAGACCAAGAACAAACACAAGAGGAGTTGGGCAGACATCAAGGCAGAAGTACATACAACAGAATAAAGAGCAATACAGCATCATCAGAATCTAGCCCTTCTCCAACAGCTAGACCTGAACATCACAGAATGGAAGAAGAAGAAGAAAACAACCTTATAAGTAACATCATGAAGAGGCTAGAGCCTTATATAGAAGAAATCAAAAATAAAGTAGAGGAACAGACAAACAAAAAATGGGGAGAAGCTATAAAAAACTAGAGGAAAGGACAATTAAAGTGAAGAAAACAATAAATCCTTGAATGAAAATCATGAAAAAGCAAGGGAAACAACCCAAGACCTGAAGAGGGAAATAGAGAAAAATGAAGAAGACACTAGCAGAAGGAATGTTGGAAATAGAAAATCTGCGTAAACAAACAGGAACTTCAGATACATGTATAACCAACAGAATGCAAGAGATGGAAGAGAGGATCTCTGGTTTTGAAGATACGGTAGAAGAGATACATTCATCAGTCAAAGAAAACACTAAAACCAACGAAGTCATGACCCAAAATGTCCAAGAAATTTGGGACACCATGAAAAGACTAAACCTACAAATAATCTACAAATAATAGGGATAGAGGAAGGAGAAGAATACCAACTCAAAGGCACAGAAAATATATTTAACAAGATCATAGAAGAAAACTTTCCCAACTTAAAGAAGGAAATGCCTATAAAGATACAAGAAGCCTATAGAACACCAAACAGACTAGACCCCCACAAACAGTCCCCTCCCCACATAATAATTAAACAACTAAATGTACAGAATACAGAAAGAATATTAAGGGCATCAAAGGAAAAAGGCCAAGTGACTTATAAAGGCAAACCCAGCAGAATAACACCTGATTTCTCAATGGAGACTTTGAAAGCCAGAAGGACCTGGACAGATATAATGCAGACACTAAGAGACCATGGATGCCAGCCTAGACTAATATACCCAGGAAAACTTTCAATCATCATAGATGGAGTGAACAAGACCTTCCAAGACAAAACCAGATTTAAACAATACTTATCCACAAACCCAGCCCTAAAGAAAGCACTAGAAGGAAAATTCCAACCTAAGGAAGGCCGATACACCCATGAAAACACAGGCAATAGATAACACCACAGCAGTAAAACCCAAGGAAGAGAAGTACACACACACTATCACAAAAAATAAAAATAACAATAGGAGCAAACAATCACTGGTCATTAATATCCTTTAATATCAATGGACTAAATTCACCTATAAAAAGACACAGACTAACAGAATGGATACGAAAACAGGACCCATCTTCCTGCTGCATACAAGAAACACACATCAAAATTCAAAGACGGACACCTCCTAAGAATAAAAGGCTGGGAAAAGACTTTCCAATCAAATGGTCTTAAGAAGCAAGCTGGTGTAGCCATCCTAATATCCAGCAAAATAGACTTCAAAGTAAAATCCATCAAAAGAGATGATGAAAGACATTACATACTCATCGCAGGAAAGATCCACCAAGATGAAGTTTCAATTCTGAACATTTATGCCCCAAACACAAGGGCATCCACATATGTAAAAGAAACATTACTAAAGCTTAAACCACATATAAAACCCCACACATTAATATTGGGAGACTTCAACACCCCATTTTCACCTCTGGACAGATGAGCCAAATTGAAACTTAACAGAGACATAATGGACTTAACTGATGTTATGGCTCAAATGGACTTAATCGATATCTACAGAACATTCCACCCAAACAAAAAAGAATATACCTTCTTCTCAGCACCCCATGGAACCTTCTCTAAAATGGACCACATACTTGGCCACAAAGTAAATCTCAACAGATACAAAACAATTGGAATAACCTCCTGTGTTCTATCAGACCACCATGGTTTAAAGTTAGATTTCAATAACAACAACAACAACAACAAAAAAACCCTACAGAAATCCTACAATCTCATGGAAACTGAATAATGCTCAACTGAATCACCAGTGGGTTAAGGAAGAAATAAAGAAAGAAATTAAAGACTTCCTAGAGATCAATGAAAATGAATACACCACATACCCAAACTTATGGGATACTATGAAAGCAGTGCTAAGAGGGAAATTCATAGCACTAAATGCCCACATAAAGAAGCTGGAGAAATCTCACTCTAGTGACTTGACAGCACACCTGAAAGCCCTTGAACAGGAAGAGGCAAAGTCTCCCAGGAGGAACAGATGCCAGGAAATTATCAAATTGAGAGCTGAAATCAATAAAATAGAAATAAAGACAACAATACAAAGGATTAATGAAACAAAGAGTTGGTTCTTTGAGAGGATCAACAAGATAGACAAGCCCTTATCCAAACTATCCAAAAGACAGAGAGAGAACATCTAAATTAACATGAAATGAAAAGTGGGACATAACAACAGACAATGAGGAAATCCAGAGAATCATCAGGTCATACTTCAAAAACCTCTACTCCACAAAACTGGAAAATCTAAAAGAAATGGGTAGGTACCACAAACCTAAGTTAAATCAAGACCAGATAAACCATTTAAATAGTCTAATAACCCCTGAGGAAATAGAATCAGTCATTAAAAGTCTCCCAACCAAAAAAAGCCCTGGACCTGTTGGTTTCACTGCAGAATTCTACCAGATCTTCATAGAAGACTTAATACCAATACTCTTTAAATTGTTCCTCACAATAGAAGGAGAAGGTATATTACCAAACTTCTTCTCTGAGGCTACAATTACCCTGATTCCTAAACCAAAGAAAGATGTCACAAAGAAAGAGAACTACAGACCAATCTCCCTCATGAATATTGATGCAAAAATACTCAATAAAATTCTGGCAAACAGACTCCAAGTACACATCAAAACAATTATCCACCATGATCAAATAGGCTTCATCCAAGGCATACAAGGGTGGTTCAACACACTAAATTCCGTCAATGTAATACACCATATGAACAAACTCAAAGAAAAAAACCACATGATCATCTCACTAGATGCAGAAAAGGCATTTGACAAAATCCAACACCCCTTCATGATAAAGGTCTTGGAGCGATCAGGAATACAGGGAACATACCTAAACATAATAAAGGCAATCTACAGCAAGCCAACAGCCAACATCAAATTAAATGGAGAGAAACTCAAAGCAATACCACTAAAATCAGGAACAAGGCAAGGCTGTCCCCTCTCCCCCTACTCATTCAATATAGTACTTCAAGTTCTAGCCAGAGCTACAAGACAACATTAAGAGATTCAGGGGACACAAATTGGAAAGGAAGAAGTCAAGCTCTCCTGATTTGCAGATGACATATTAGTACATATGAGTGACCCCAAAAATTCAACCAAGTAACTGATACAGCTAATTAAAACCTTCAGCAACATTGCAGGATATAACATCAACTCAAAAAAAAATCAGTAGTCCTTCTATATACAGTAGACAAACAGGCTGAGAAGGAAATCAGAGATACATCACCCTTTACAATAGCCACAAATGATATAAAATACCTTGGGGTTACTCTAACTAAGAATGTGAAGGACCTATATGACAAGAACTTTAAGTCCCTGAAAAAAGAAACTGAAGAAGATGTCAGAAAATAGAATGATCTCCCATGCTCCTGGATAGGCAGGATTAACATAGTAAAAATGGCAGTCTTACCAAAAGCTATCTACAGATTCAACGCAATTCCGATCAAATTACCAACACAATTCTTCATAGATCTGGAAAGAATAATACTCAACTACATATGGAAAAACAAAAAACTCAGGATAGTCAAAAGAATCCTGTACAATAAAACAACCTCTGGAGACATCACAATCCCGACCACAAGCTCTACTACAGAGCTACTGTAATAAAAGCAGCTTGGTACTGGCATAAAAACCAACATGTGGACCATTGGAATCAAATTGAAGACCCTGACATTATCCCGCACACCTATGAACATATAATTTTTGACAAAGAAGCCAAAAATGTACAATGGAAAAAAGAAAGCATCTTCAACAATTGGTGCTGGCATAACTGGATGTCAATGTGTAGAAGGCTGCAAATAGATCCATATCTGTAACCATGCACAAAACTTAAATCCAAGTGGATGAAAGACCTCAACATAAATCCAGCTACTCTGAACCTGATAGTACAGAAAGTAGGAAGTACTCTTGAACGCATTGGCACTGGAGATCACTTCCTAAATATAATACCAGTAGCACAGACACTGAGAGAAACAATCAATCAATGGGATCTGTTGAAACTGAGAAGCTTTTGTAGAGCAAAGGACATGGTCAACAAGACAAAGCGACAAAGATCTTCACCAACCCCACATCTGACAGAGGGCTGATATCCAGAATATATAAAGAACTCAAGAAATTAGATGTCAAAATGCCCAACAGTCCAATTAAGACATGGGATATAGAACTAAACAGAGAATTCTCCATAGAGGAAATTCAAATAGCTGAAAGACATTTAAGGAATTGCTCAACATCTCTAATTATCTGGGAAATGCAAATCAAAATGACTCTGAGATACCACGTTACACCTGTCAGAATGGCTAAGATCAAAAGCACAGAAGACAGCTTATGCTGGAGAGGATGTGGAGCAAGGGGAACTGTTCTCCACTGCTGGTGGGAATGCAAACTTGTAAAGCCACTTTGGAAATCAATATGATGCTTCCTTAGAAAATTGGGAATCTGTCTCCCCCAAGACCCAGCTATAGCACTTTTGGGCATATACCCAAGGAATGCTCAATCATACCACAAGGGCATTTGCTCAGCTATGTTCATATCAGCATTGTCTATAATAGCCAGAACCTGGAAACAACCTAGATGCCTTTCTACTGAAGAATGGATAAAGACAATATGGTACATATACACAATGGAACTACTCAGCAGACAAAAACAATGACATTATGAGGTTTGCAGGCAAATGGATGGATCTAGACAAAATCATCCTGAGTGAGGTAACAGAGACTCACAAGGACAAACATGGTATGTACTCACTCATAGGAGGATATTAGATATAAAACAACGATAACTAGACTGCTACACAACTTCAGGGAGGCTACCTAGAAAACGGGACCCTAGGAAAGACCCAAGGATCACCCAATGACAGAGAAATGGATGAGATCTACATGAACAACCTGGATGACAGTGGGAGTAATGAAGGGCAAGATTTGAGGGAAAGAAAGCTTAGGGGAGCAGGAGATCCCAGCTGGATCAAGAACAGAAAGGGAGAGTGAGGAATAACAGACCATGATAAATGAAGATCCATGAGAACAGGAATAGGCAGAGTGCTCCAGAGGTCCCCAGAAATCCACAATGATATATCCTCTGTAGTCTGCTGGCAATGGTCGAGAGAAAGCCTGATCTGACCTAGTCTGGTGATCAGATGACTAAACACCCTAATAGTCTTCTTGGAACTCTCAACCAATAACTGATGGAAGTGGATGCAGAGATCCTCAGCCAGGCCCCAGGTGTCCAACTGTCGAGAAAGAGGCGGGACTGCAAGAGCATGAATTGTTGAATCCAAGACTATGAAAAGCACAGGGACAAATAGCCAAACGAATGGAAGCACATGAATTATGAACCAAAGGCTGTGGAGCCCCCAGCTGGATCAGGCCCTCTGGATTAGTGAGACAATGGAATAGCTTGATCTGTTTGGGAGGCACCCAGTCTGTGGGACTAGGATCTTAGTGCATGAGCTGGCTGTTTGGAACCCTGGGCTTAGTCTGGAAAGAGGTGATAGGACCTGCCTGTACTGAATCCACCAGGATTAAATGAATCCCCAGGGGTGCCTTGATCCTGGTGGACATGGCAATGGATGGGAGGGACTGGGGGGATGGTGGGGGTGGGTGTTGGAGGGGGGAGGACCGGTGAACCCATGGCTGATGTATAAAATTTAAAACACATAATAATAAAGAAAAAAATTAAAAAATACATTAAATGATGAATTATAGTACAGTCATATTTATAATTTTAGTGTATTTTAATATTATTTAAAAATCTACAAAATTCACTCTGACCAGGGCATCTTAATGGGAATGAAGGCCCAAATCAGTGATAGTGCATTATGTACATTTAATTTGACAGTGAAAAATCACAAAGTAATCCATACATCTGACTTTATTGTATGTCAAAAATATAATGTTCCCAATTAATCATTTATCTGCTTACTAAAACCTAGACATTTTTTAAGAATGATGTTAAACCTCCCATTTTCTGTCAGTTTGACATATATATGCCAGAATTAAATATTATTTATTCTGATCTTATGTGGTGCTTTATATCTATCATAACATTTATGCTCTATTGGAATTGTTTTTGTTATTTCGGTAGCCAGAATAGTCACACAAGGAAAAAATATGGGGCAATTTCTCATATATAACAAATGAAAAAAGGAATAGCTAAGTGAAATGCATAAGCCACCATAACTGGCTCCTTATAATAAAGAACCATGTTCAAGAGTCTCTGACCTTGTCATAGGACTAGAATCAATTTATCGTTCATTATGACACTTGTCCTCAGAAGTCAAAGTATGTATCCCGAAAATCAATTAATTTATTTTTAATTAATTATTTTATTTTAAATTTATTGATTAAATTTTGGATTTAAAATATGTTTTGGAGTATATATTTTCTGTCAAGCATATCTTATTTAGCATAATATCTTCTAGATCCATGAATGCTGTAGCAAATGCTAAAACCACCTTTTAAAAGACTGAACAACATCTGCACCTTATATATATAGTACATTGTGTTTATCCATTTATGAGTTAATCAATGGTTTCAATATATTAACCATTATAAATGAAGCTAAGATGAACACAGCCATGTAACAGTCTACAGAAGGTGATCATTTTAATTAATTTGTATAAGTCAAAGTGGGATTCCCAGGACTTACGGTAACTCAGAATCTCTACTCTGCTATTTATAATAATTGTACCAATTTCCATGTCCAAATTGTGCTATTATTTTTTCTCAACAACCTTGCCAATGTTTGTTACCTTTAGATTTTTTTTTTTTTTTGCTAATAACCATCCCATTGTTTATATGGTTTGTTTCCAGAGAACCAACAAGTGACCTACTACTCCATGCTCCAGCAAGCCTGCATAGTACTCTTCAGAAATATAAAACCCAGGCAACAGGGGAGAAAATTTCTATTTAGGGAGGTGCCAACTTGATTTATCCATGTTCTGTGAGCAGTGCACGTGTACTTGTCACCAATAGGAGCTTAACATCAAGTGCTGGTGAGAATATAAGAGCAAGGGCAATAAAATGTACAATTTGGGATTTAGATGTCCCCTGAACAACTCTTATCAACCACCAAATGGGAAATATCTCTTATCTTGTTGCAGTTCTTCATTTGGTAATCTATAGGAGGAGTATAATCTCATATGTGACATAACTCCAATTAAATATTTTTTATTTTTTTTAGACAGGGTTTCTCTGTGTAGTTTTTGTCTGTCTTGGAACTAGCTAGCTCTGTAGACCTGGCTGGCCTCGAACTCATAGAGATCTGCCTGCTTCTGCATCCTGAGTGCTGGGATTAAAGGAGTGTACCACTACCACCTAGCCCAATTAAATCTTTTCAAAATGAGAACACACACATGCTGCGCGCGCGCGTGTGCGCGCGTGTGTGTGTGTGTGTGTGTGTGTGTGTGTGTGTGTGTGTGTAGTTGGATTCCATGTGGCTTCTTCAAACATACTTAATGTTAGTTATCCCTTCCTTTCTTTTCTGTAGTCGTCCAACGCCTTCTCCACTTAAACTTCCCTCTCCATTAGTCCACATTTATGAAGAGAATTTTTTTTTATCAAGACTTTAAAGGGTTTTCACTGTCACTTACAACCCTATAATAACAGGGGTTAGTTGAAGTTTTCTCATGGCTATTTTGAAAAGTAACTTGGCTAATTGGGCAGAAAGAACATGACATGGCCATTAAAATGATCCATAAATAAATTTGAGTGGGTTAGCTCCATTGGGGCATTTGTGAAAGTTGCAGTGAAACTACCAATAAGCAGTACACATAGAGAGAACTGAGAGTGAGGGCGTATAGGCAAAAGAGGAGAGACAGTATGAGTCTGACATTTAGAAACTGGGTTGCTGACTTAGAATGCTGGTGTGGTTTCTAGCAGTGCTCTGTTGGTGATAGATATAAATATCAAATGGAAGCCTTCTGTAATCAACTGAAACTGCATTTTACTCAGTAACTATGTCACTATATTCAATTATTAAGGCAAGGGTTATATGTCCTGTGTCTCTATTAGATTTAAGATATCTTTAAAAGACACATTTCATAATTTGAAAGATGTTTAGTTGTGAGAAAAAGTGTGACTGACCCTTGAAACAGAATATGAATAAAATATTCAATAGGAAATTATTCTATCATATATTTTACCTGCTCAGTTTTAAGAGCTTATTTTCAGACTAACATGAGTTTGTGGTTTATGATTATAATTGTAAAATGTATTCCATAAAGCCAGAAATTATTCATTCTATAAGAATATAATTATTTATAAAGTTGCTTGCCAGATTTCCTGAAAAGCAAATACATATTCACACACAGTAAAGGACACAGTTTAATATCTAGGTTTTATCTATCTATTAAATAATTAATTCTGAAATCTCAAGTATCTGAAAATGACAACAAATCAAAACAATATTATTATATTCTCATCTATGGCTATTTCTAAAGACACTTTATTCATTGCATTACCAATGTAATGAATTTATTATCTTAGTCTGCCAAAGTACTAGCCATAGCCAGAATTGGTGGAACAGAAAATATTCTGTGTGCTGTGGTTCAGGCAAGGAAACCCTTGAGAAATCAATATAACCTGAAATTATGAACAGCCTAGATGTCTTTCAATAAAATGGATGAAGAAAACATGGTACATTTACACAATGGTTTAATACTCTGCCATTAAAAAATGATATCATGAAATTTTCAGAAAAATGGAGGAACTAGAAAAATCATCAGGAATTAGGCAACCCAGGCACAGAAAGACAAATATGGTGTACTCATTTATATGAGGATAATAGCTTTTAAGTCACTGATAACCAAGCTGCAATCTGTAGAGGGTAGTTATATAGTAAATGACTACAGGATATAGAATGGTCTCCTTAGAAAAGAGACAGAATAGATAGTTATCAATGAATGGGGAAAATTAGAATTAGAAGATCAAGTGGGAAGTTGGAGAGGGGGCTGAGGAAGGTAATCATGAAATGACAGGGGCCATTGGAGGGGAGGTAGTATGGAAGCCTAATAATATATATATATAAAGGTGATCTAAATGAAATCACTAAATAATGTGGGAGACAGAGTCTCAACTGGCCATCTCTTGATCTCTTGCTACCAAATGATGTTTCAGCACCAGAATTGTATTATATCTAATTGAGTTGTTTGCTCAAAAAGCCTCATGAGAATCCCCAAACACCCCATGCTGTTGTGAAGACTATAGGTTACTCTTTACAGATCGACAACAGGTCTCATTGGTGAAGACAATACCTACACAACTCATTGTACATTGAGATGTTGAGCTGGTGCCTAAATTAGAGACTTCACTGCTGTGTTCCAGTATCTTTGGTACAGGAAGGTACTATGAGACCTCTAAAAGAAAAATATAAACACCAAGCTAGGCACAAAACTTCTAATCTACAACAGCGTACCACCTAAAAAATTTGCTAGGGCAATGGTGGCACAAAGCGTGTAGGAATAGCCAACCAATAACCTATTTGACTTAAGACCCAATCCATGAGATGTAACCCACACCCAACTTTGCTTGGGTGATCAAGAAACAGAGATTAGATATCCCAAGTACCTGGGGGTATAAACCAAATAATACTGCTCTGATAAACAAAGAAACAAACAAAAAAGTCGTGGTAAAATGACTTCTAATTGTATTCTTTTATACTTTATAGATCAGTGTCTTGATCAGCCACTATCAGAGAAGCTTCTTTCATGCAGTAGATGGGAACAAATACAGAAACCCACAGCAATATATCATGCAGAGTTAAAGCTTGGAATACTAATCTTTAAATGCAATGTTTTTATCAAATCCCTCTGCTCTAAACACAGGGGACCAAAAGGAAATGGAGGAATACAGTCCTTAAGGACCAGAAGAGATGGAGCATCCCAAGAAAACAAGGCCCTCTAAATCAATAAGAGCAAGGATCATATGAACTCACAGTGACTAAAGCAAGATGCACACTGCTTGCACAGGTCTGTACAAGGACCTCTACGTATTGCTTCTAGTTCAGTGTTTTTATGGCATCCCTAGTGTGGAAATGAGTGGGTCTGTTGTTCCTGTCCCTTCTCTTATGCTCTTTCTCCTGTTTGTCTAAGTCTGATAGGGTAGATTTGTTTTTTATATTATATTATATTATATTATATTATATTATATTATATTATATTATATTATATTATATTATATTATTAGCCTGTTCTTTTCTAATAAGAGGCAGAAATGAAATTAATCCAGATGGGATATAATGTTGAGAGGAACTTGGAGAAGTAGGGGAAGATACCATAATCAGGGTACACTATGTGAGAAAACAATCTTTTTTTGACGAAAAAAAAAATTAAAAGTGGAATGGAGTAATGGCTGAGTGGTTAAGAGTACTTGTGGCCAATGCTGAGGACCTGGGTTCAGTTCCTGCCACTCAAATGGTGGCTCACTACTCCCATTCTTGGATTTGGTGTCCTCTTCTGACCAAATGTACACCAGGCAAGCATATGGTACACAATGTAAATATAGGCAAAACATTCATTCTCACAGAGTAAAACAAATAAATATTTAAAACCTAAAAAATAAGTCAAAATTCAAATGGGATTTCTCATGTCTGGTTTTAGGGAAATTGTCAATATATGGCACTTTTAAATTATATTTATATTAATATTATTATATGATAACATTTCTCCATTGTAGAGAGCTGCGTGTAGCCGCACCCTAAAGATGGCTCTGGCTTCTACCCTCTGCCTTCCCGATGGCAAACACTCTTTATGGTAAACAGCTCCTTATTTGGCTATGGCTGGATTCGTGTGTTGCTGGCATATGCGTGAACCTGTGGACAGTGCCCACGTGGCTGCTTGGGGTTGGCAGCCCAGCCCTACTTAGGTGCTGGGAGAGGCTTGCCCCAGAGAGAGAGACACAATGCAATTAATCAGAGGTCTGAATAAACTGTAATAAGAAGGATCCCGGTGTTGCGTCTTCCTTGCTGGTCGAGGCGGGCGCGAGACTCCCTTCCCTTTCCTCAGTCAACCCTCCCCACATAGCTCTTCCAACTCTCCTTCAAATCGGTCTCTTTTTTCACTAAAAGTTGCATCATGCCTATGTGTATAGATATGCATTCCTAAATATAACCTGCTCAGCCCATTTAATGTTACTTGCATGCATCTTTTTAGTGCTGAATATTTTGTACTGGTCAATCAGTTTTGGTGCTCTCCTTGTGAAAGACCACCTCTTGTGTAGAGCATTATTTCATTTAAATTCTTTATGTATGTTGATATATAGACTTATATGCACTATATGCAATTTTAGGTATATAGATAATAATATAATTTATTGTCGAGTTGGTGGAGGAATGGTGTGGGAGAGCAATGAAAGGGATCTCTTGATAAATGGAGACTTTATGAGGTTAAGAAGAAACCTAGTGCTAGGGAAATTCCCACGAATCCACAGGGATGACCCCAGATTAGACTACTGGCAATAGTGGATGGATGCCTGAACTGGCCTTCCCTGGTAATCAGATCGGTGAATAAGCTAATTTTCATCACAGAGGCTTCATGCAGTAACTGATGGAAGCAGATGCAGAGATTCACAGCCAAGCAACAGGCCAAGCTCTGAGTGTCCAGTCAATGAGAGGGAAGAAAGAGTATATGTATAAGGTAGGTCAAGATCATGATGGGGTGCTCTACAGAGACAACTGAACCAAGCTCCTAAGAACTCACCAACTTTAGATCTACAGCTGTGGAACCTGCATGGGATGGGCCGAAACCCTGTACATATGGGAGACAGTTGTGTAGCTTGGTCGGTTTGAGGGGCCCCTGGGAGTGGTGCAAGATCTATCTCTGGTGTATGAGCTGGGTTTTTGGAGCCCATTCCCTGTGGTGGAATGCCTTGCTCAGCTTTGATGCAGAGGGAAGGGGCTTGGGTCTGCCTCACCTGAATGTACCAGACTCTGTTGACTCCCAGTGGGAGGCCTTATGCTTTTGGAGGAAGGTCTGGGATAGAGTGGGAGCATAGATGAGACGGGAATCTGTGGTTGATATAAAATGAATATTTTTTAAAATAAAAGTAAGTAAATAAAATACCCAAAATAATCCTTAATCTTACTTGCCTTCCTTCTGTGTTTATCTCCATCTGCTCTCCAATTAAAGTCTTCCCTCTGTTTCCCCCTTTAAATTTCTTTCTTTCTTTCTTTCTTTCTTTCTTTCTTTCTTTCTTTCTTTCTCTCTCTCTCTCTTTCTTTCTTTTTTCATTCATTCTTTCTTTCTCTCTCTTTCTTTCTTTCTCTCTCTCTCTCTTTCTTTCTTTCTTTCATTCATTCTTTCTTTCTTTTTTAAAGATTTGCTTATTTATTATGTATACAGCATGTGTGACTGCAGGCCAGAAGAGGGCACCAGATCTCATAACAGATGGTTGTGAACCACCATGTGGTTGCTGAGAATGGAATTCAGGACCTCTGGAAAAGCAATCAGTGCTCTTATCCTCTGAGCCATCTGTCCAGTCCCCTTAAATTTCTGTATATTGCATTTCTAATCTCTATTTCTGTGCCTCTAAAAATCCCTTGTTGTTTTCTTGCTTTCTGAGTTACTCCAGTGTACACACTCACTTCTGTGGATTTGGAACTAGGGACTTCAGAGTGTTGGTTAAGGTTGTCCAACAGACTACCAAACATTATAGACTATTGCCTCCAGGAGTTTGAAGGTAAGTCCATATTGATGAAAACACAATGTAATTTGAACTAAAAACCTGTAGGAAATAACTGGTTCTGACTTGAAAGTTCCCCTCTGAGGATGCACTTTCATTGTACCATAAGGCATCATGCAAACTTTTATTGGAGGGAAGAAACCTCTTGTCCTACAGAGGTATGATGTCTATGTACTAAAAACAATGACCAGCATTGCACAGTAACCTTAAAGGTGCAGTAGTGGTGTGTATGCTTTGATGGTAGCTAATAGCTCTCTAATTGGACTTAAGGCCTGTTCAACAAGAGGGTAAATATGCCTGGTACTATAAAACTAGCCAACTGCACATGGCTGATAGAGTCACAGAACCTTGGAAGAAATCTACATCCACCCAGTACTTTACTAAAACAGCATGATCCTTAAATATCCCAAGTATTTGTCCTTATACCTATAGATAAGTACAGGTCTCATCCCTCACCATAGAAATATTCCCTTTCAACTGATACAGATTATCACAGAAAACTACAGCCAAATGCAAAGGGCAAATAATTATGTGATGCCCAGTCCCAGCTGACATCTGAAGCATAAATACTATACTCAGGCTCTGGATCATAGTGAACAAGGCAGCAGAAAGATTGGAAGATCCAGAGAAACAGGAAGTTGTCTGTGAATTCATGTATCCAGAAATATCAGAGAAGCCACACTCATGAATTCTCATTAACAGGGCTGCTTAATGACACCAACAGATATGTAAACACACACAAAAGGGAAAAAATTTATGGGGTCTCAGCCTTAGGTAAAAGAGTACAGGCAATGAGGGAATGCTGAAAGCTGGAAATACCCACATATTTTTAACCAATTCCAAACTATCAGCTTTGAAATCACACACACACACACACACACACACACACACACACACACACACACACACACGCTCCCCCAGAAAGAGAGAGAGAGGGACAGAAAGACAGATAGACAAACAGGGGAGAGAGAGAGAGACTTAAATATACAAATCAACCTGGTCAGTTCATACAGAGCCCATATATTCCTAAATATGTATAAATATATATATTTCCTTTTACATATATGTAACAATTAAACAATAGAAGCCATTAATTTGAGAAAGAACAAAACAGGTGGAACATACATGGGAAGGGATAGATAGACAAAACATCAAGAGAGAAGTGTAATTATATTTTAATTTCAAAAAAATTAAAAATTATATTTTAAAAATAAGTCATATAGCTGGGCGGTGCTGGCACATGCCTTTAATCCCAGCATTCGGGAGGCAGAGCCAGGTGGATCTCTGTGAGTTTCGAGGCCAGCCTAGGATACAGAGTGAGTTCCAGGAAAGGCACAAAGCTACACAGAGAAACTCTGTCTCAAAAAACAAAAAAACAAACAAAACAAAACAAAACAAAAAAACAAAAAAAAAAAAAAAAAAAAAAAGAAAGTTGGATCACCAGCCCAGGGATGACAACATCACCTACAATGGGTTGGGCTCTCTCACATTGATCACTAATTAGGAAAATACCCTACAACCAGATGTTAAGAAGTAAATTTTATTAATTGAGGTTCCCTTCTCCAGGCATGTACCTGTGTCAAGTGAAGAGAAAACCAGCCAACACACCTGTCAAATTTGTTGCAGCTTTAACATTCCTCTTTAAGCAAACATTGTAATATTCATGCATTTCTTTTGCATTAAAGTTCTATTGATTGAGAAGACACTGCATTTACAAAATATGGAGAAAGATGAGGGGCATGTTGACTTGTGCCTTAATCCTAGCATAAAATACAGACAACATAGACATTTACTCATTTCTTTATGGTTGTTTTGTAGATTATTTTTTATGAAATTGCCTTTTGTTCTGATTTTGAATAATTTTTTCCTGAGAAAAATTCCATTTTATTGATGAATTGTTTCAGTGTCCATTCCATCTATGTAAATAAACTATACTTCTGTAATCATTTATTTATTTTAAATTCTCATTACTCTTAATATTTACCTGTTGTTTTGAAATTTAAATTAATTTCTTGGAAAATACAAAGTGTTAAAAATGATATTTTCTTTCAACATAAATGAGCTGTTATCCTAGGTCCCATAGATAAATTGCTTTTAATGAAATCCTGGTGCAAATACTCAGTTGTGCGATGATAAGAAAGAGGTGCTTTCCTCCCTGCTTGTTCGAGATCTAAGAATTTTCTACAGTCAACACAGCACAAAACCATCTTCCTGATACATTCTATGCCTGTAATCACTGCCATAGTCTGCTACAAGTGGCCCCCATTATTTTTTGAGAGATAGATTAAAAAGAACCAGGCAAGAGTTGAAGATGGGAAAGAATATTGCCAGTGTGACATTTTGAAGCTTTGTATGAGAAAATCAAGGGACAGACATGTGCTTGTGTATGTGAATTTCTGTTTTTGTGCCTATGCAAAATCAGAATAGGAACACTATAGTGTAATGACTGTATGTAAAGTACAGATTCAGAATAATCACTCAGCTCTGGCTTACTCACTAATTAGTGTGTTTTTATTACCAGAGTTAGCCAAGCAAGATCAAATTACCATGTACAGGCGATTTTATTGAAGCATCATGCACTTAAAGAGGTTGGCCTCACAGACCTCCATAATCCATTCAAATTAAAAGATTCTGTGAATTGAATGCACACAGCAGTCAACTGTCCTGAAATAAAAGTAGCCCCTCAGGCTCTCCTCTCATTCCCTCTCTTTTTTTTAATTTCTCTTAAATCTGAAGTACAGTATGCTCAGAGGCTATTAGTATGCTCAGAGGCTATTCTCTCTATTTTGAGTCTAACAGAATGGAAGCCTGATACTAGGAGCAAGAGGAGGGCTCCATGGCTCATTTCACTTGGGAGCAACCCGGCACTCTCATGTGGTGTATCTTTGCTATAACAAAAGGACTTAGCCTGCCAGCGTATCTTTTACTTATTAATAAAATCAGGAATTATTTCCCATCTGGTGACTATATCTTTACAGTAATTTCACTGCAAATGGTTAATTGCTTCAGAACCCTGTTTAGCTGTTGTTTTCAATCCTTCAGGAATATTTGTCAATACAATTCTGTTCATCTACAACCTTGAGTATCAGGCTCATTGCACAAGTTGTACAGACTCCATGCCTCCCAAACATGCCTGATCTGTTGTCAGAGGTCTTGCACCATGGTCTGTTTGTCCTTTACCTTGGTAAAAGCTTGCCTTCTAACTCCCTCATCATCATGATATCCTGCGTCCATCAAACTTCAGCATCAGTGTGGTTTTCAGGGGAGTCTTTGCAAACTGAATCACGTTTGCCCTTTGTTTGTGGAATATGCCGAGGCTCTTTCAGTCTCTTCCAGTTAACATACTTGTTGAACAGTAGAAAAATGTATATCATTAATTCTTTTATGAGACAGCATTTAAAAGGAAAGGAACTGCCCTTTGATTGACATCCTTTTATTACCAATTTTTATTGAAGGTAAGTGTTGTTTGACAATTTAATAATTCGGCTGAAGTAAATTTTAAAATTTGACATTGTATTTTCTGTTCATGGATTCAGGTTCCATCTAAAACACCTGGGATGATGAACGTTATTGAAAATTTCCAGATAAGGAATTTTATGGTCAAAGCAGCATTTAAAATACCATATAAGAGGCATGTAATAAAGAGTTTAATTATGTTTTCAAACAGTTACATAATGTACTTCATTTGCATCCACCACCATGACCTGTAGCTGGAAGATTTCCTGTGTCCCAACTGGCCTGAGATCGGGACAAATCTCTCACCCACAGTCCTATAGCCTTTTATAAAATAACCACACACAGGCTTATATTATTTATAACTGCTTGACCATTAGCTCAGGCTGATTACTGACTAGCTCTTACATCTAAATTAACCCATAATTCTTATTTATGTTTAGCTACATGGCTTGGTATCTTTTCTCAGTTATGCCTTCACATCTTGCTTCCTCTGTATCTGGCTGGTAACTCCTGACTCAGCCTTCCTCCCCCCAGAATTCTCCTTTTCTGCTTATCCTACCTATACTTCCTGCCTGGCTACTGGCCAATTAGCATTTGTTTATCAACACACATTCACAGCATACAGAATGACATTCCAAAGCAATGACCTTCTCTTGTCCCAATGCCACCCAAGTTAATTACCTTTCTGAGATTCATTGGTGTTGTTTACAGGAGCATGAGTTTCTTTACAGCATAATGTGTAACTTATCAATGGCTTCACTACTTTAAAGGATGCTAATTGTTATTTTCTTAGAAATCCTGGAGGGCATATGGCATGAGCCCTCTCCCTTCCACCACAGTGGGGGGACTGGTCTAATCTTGCAAAGATCTTGTACAGATAACTAAAGCTGCCAAAAGTTCAAAACCTATGTCATGCCCGGAAGTCAGCATTCCATGCTGCTGGCTCCTTTATTTCAGCATTTCCCTTCTTTCTGTCCTCTGTTCCATGATGTTCCCACAGCTTTGGAGGGGTGATATACTTATCCCACTTACTGCTTGGGTTTAAACAATTATTTGCCTCTATACTTTGATAAGGATTGCATCTCTGTAATTACGGCTGGCCACTGCAAAAAAGAAACTTCTCTAACCAAAAATGAGAGCCTCATTATTCTATGGGTATAAATATTCCATTTATTTAGAAGGGAGTTTGAAAGGTAAAGGGATAAAAATAGCTTCCTCACTAAAGCCCTTGACCTCCCAGCTGTGGGATTTGACTAGGATTACAGTACCTCATGTGAATTTCCTCCTGTGGAGCAGGCAGTTAGCTACCCTGATAGTGGGCTTGCCACCCCTTTACCAGTGCGTTTCCCTTGAGTGGCCTGTTGATGTTATCTTTTCATATATTTATTGGTTCAGACTGACCCTCCCTTCGAATACCTTCTCTCTGCTGCCTACCTACCTTCTCTGAAACATTTTCACCCCTTGAAGTCTCTCTCTACTTTAGTATCACATGTTTTCTATGACTCTGCTCTTTTAATTCATCTTTCTTCCCCGTCTTAGGCCATTTTCTAGTGTCCTGGGTGCACTACACACACTCAGTCCAACATATGCACCTTTCCTAATTCTTAACCTTTTCTACCTCTCTGTCATCAACATTAACATCCTTATTTTTGGTTTTAATAAGTTGTGTTTTATGTCATTGTTCTAAATTAACTTTGCTCTTCTGTTTTATTTATTGGAAGAAATTATCAAAGTTTCAATACCCTCTACCTCAGAATCTGTACTACAGTTGAAACTTTAAAAACTTTACCGAATTTACTTGGCTTGTGTGTGTGTGTGTGTGTGTGTGTATTTAGTGAAGCAAATAACTTAGTGGATTTCATATAAAAAAAGAACATTATATGATGATTGAAATGTAGGTTTTATTTCTTTGTCAACATTAACATAAAATCCTATTTACATCTGTAGAACTCTTTTTCAACAAATCCTGGAATTTTTATTAGACAGTTGCTCTCTTTCTACATTCCCATAAACACCAGAAAGAGTCTAAGAGCCTCAAAGAACAAAATTCAAAACGAGACAGCATCTGAACACTAGGTCCAGGCATGAAAGCAGTGGCTGGAATGGAGAGGTTAACTAAATGGGCTGCTAGATAATCCAATGTACAGTGCTTGAGGCAGCATCACTGAGAGGAAAATAGGAGGCTGTGATGAAAGGATCCTTCCACAACCCTAACACAAGATTATGCAATAACTTTTCAGAAGGTGTCTACTTACAGTTTTAGAACTGTCAAGTTTTTCAACTAAGAAGATGAGAATCTTTTATATATGTATATATATATATATATGTATGTATGTATGTATGTATGTATATATATATGTATGTATGTATGTATGTATGTATACATGTATGTGTACACACACACACACACACACACACACACACACACACACACATAAAAGTGGTTGTAGGCTGCTAGGCAAGTGGAGGGGCCTATGACTATTTTGCCAGCCACACAGGAGGCTGAAACATCATAAATAGTGTGAGTCTCAGAACTTACTCTGAGATCTTTCCTGAAATTAAAAGTTATAAATGCTGTGCAAAAAATTATTTTAAAACAGAAAAAAAATGGCTTTTATTTTCTATACTAAAACCTCATTCAGTGTTTCAGTATTAAGAGAGTTCAGTTGGGGATCTGTAAAACTTGATGTTCATAGATGACAGTCTTTAGATTTTCTTCTTCTTTAACATCATCTTGTATGATCACCTGTATGGAAGTATCTATTTAAGACAAAGTAATGTTGGCCCAAGGGAACATTGTCATTGATCCTTAATATTGAATTCATCTGAATACTTTGAGTTATACTGACAAAATTTAGGTTATTTGGAGACTCAGAAGAAAGACAATATCTTAACTGAGATAATAGATATACAGAAGACCAAGGAGCTACAACATTGTACTAATATAATCTTTTTTAAAATTTATTTTATTATTATTATGTGTTTTAATTTTATACATCAGCCATGGGTTCCCCTGTTCTCCCCCTCCCACCGCCGCCTCCACCCTCACCACCCTCACCTTCCCTCCAGTCCCTCCCCTCCATTCCCATATCCTCTATGACCAAGACACCCCTGGGGATTCATTTAAACCTGGTGGACTCAGTACAGGCAGGTCCTGTCCCCTCCTTCCACACTGAGCAAAGTGTCCCTGTGTAAGCCCAAGGTTCCAAACAGCCAGCTCATGCACAAAGGACCGGTCCTGGTCCCACAGACTGGGTGCCTCCCAAACAGATCAAGCTATTCAATTGTCTCACTTATCCAGAGGGCCTGATCTAGCTGGGGGCTCCATAGCCTTTGGTTCATAATCCATGTGCTTCCATTCGATTGGCTATTTGTCCCTGTGCTTTTTGCAATCTTGGATTCAACAATTCACGCTCTTGCAGTCCTTCCTCTTTCTCAACAGTTGGACACCTGGAGCTCCACCTGGGGCCTGGCTGAGGATCTCTGCATCTACCTCCATCAGTTATTGGATGAGAGTTCCAAGATGACTGTTAAGGTGTTTAGTCATCTGATCACCAGACTAGGTCAGATCAGGCTTTCTCTCGACCATTGCCAGCAGTCTACAGAAGACATATCATTGTGGATTTCTGGGGACCTCTGCAGCACTCTGCCTATTCCTGTTCTCATGTGGTCTTCATTTATCATGGTCTGTTATTAATCATTCTCCCTTTCTGTTCTTGATCCAGCTAGGATCTCCTGCTCCCCTAAGCTTTCTTTCCCTCAAATCTTGCCCTTCATTATGCCCACTGTCATCCAGGTTGTTCATGTAGATCTCATCCATTTCTCTGTCATTGGGTGATCCCTGGGTCTTTCCTAGGGTCCCATTTTCTAGGTAGCCTCCCTGGAGTTGTGTAGCAGTCTAGTCATCTTTGTTTTACATCTAGTATCCTCCTATGAGTGAGTACATACCATGTTTGTCCTTGTGAGTCTGTGTTACCTCACTCAGGATGATTTTTTCTAGTTCCATCCATTTGCCTGCAAATGTCATGATGTCATTGTTTTTCTCTGCTGAGTAGTACTCCATTGTGTGTATGTACCATATTTTCTTTATCCATTCTTCACATGAAGGGCATCTAGGTTGTTTCCAGGTTCTGGCTATTACAAACAAAGCTGATGTGAACATAGCTGAGCAAATGCCCTTGTGGTATGATTGAGCATTCCTTGGCTATATGCCCAAGAGAGCTACAGCTGGGTCTTGGGGGAGATGGATTCTCAGTTTTCTAAGGAAGTGCCATATTGATTTCCAAAGTGACTGTACAAGCTTGCATTCCCACCAGCAGTGGAGGAGAGTTCCCCTTGCTCCACATCCTCTCCGGCATAAGCTGTATTCTCTGTTTTTGATCTTAGCCACTCTGACAGGTATAAGGTGGTATCTAAGAGTCCTTTTGATTTGCATTTCCCGGATAATTAGGGATGTTGAGCAATTCCTTTAATGACTTTCAGCCACTTGAACTTCCTCTGTTGAGAATTCTCTGTTTAGTTCTATAGCCCATTCCTTAATTGGACTGTTGGGCATTTTGATGTCTAATTTCTTGAGTTCTTTCTATATTCTGGATATCAGCCCTCTGTCATATGTGGGGTTGGTGAAGACCTTTTCCCATTCTGTAGGCTGTCACTTTGTCTTGTTTCATGTCCTTTGCTCTACAAAAGCTTCTCAGTTTCAACAGGTCCAATTGATTGATTGTTTCTCTCAGTGTCTGTACTACTGGTATTATATTTAGAAAGTAATCTCTGGTGCCAATGCGTTCAAGAGTACGTCCTACTTTCTGTACTATCAAGTTCAGAGTAACTGGATTTATGTTGAGGTCTTTGATCCAGTTGGAGTTAAGTTTTGTGCATGGTGACAGATATGGATCTATTTGCAGCCTTCTACACATTGACATCTAGTAATGCCAGCACCATTTGTTGAAGATGTTTTCTCTTTTCCATTGTACATTTTTGGCTTCTTTGTCAAAAATTATATGTTCATAGGTGTGTAGGTTAATTTCAGGTTCTTCAATTCGATTCCATTGGTCCACATGTCAGTTTTTATGCCAGTACAGAGCTGTTTTTATTACAGTAGCTCTGTAGTAGAGCTTGAGATCGGGGATTGTGATGCCTGCAGAGGTTGTTTTATTGTACAGGATTCTTTTGGCTATCCTGGGTTTTTTGTTTTTCCATATGAAGTTGAGTATTATTCTTTCCAGATCTGTGAAGAATTGTGTTGGTAATTTGATGAGAATTGCATTGAATCTGTAGATAGCTTTTGTTAAGATTGCCATTTTTACTATGTTAATCCTGCCTATCCATGAGCATGGGAGATCTTTCCATTTTCTGACATCTTCTTCAAATTCTTTTTGCAGGGACTTAAAGTTCTTGTCATATAGGTCCCTCACATGCTTAGTTAGAGTAACCCCAAGGTATTTTATATAATTTGTGGCTATTGTAAAGGGTGATGTATCTCTGATTTCCTTCTCAGCCTGTTTGTCTATTGTATATAGGAGGGCTACTGATTTCTTTGAGTTGATCTTGTATCCTGCTGTGTTGCTGAAGGTTTTTAGTAGCTGTATCAGTTGATTTTTGGGGGTCACTCATGTATACTATCATGTCATCTGCAAATAGGGAAAGCTTGAATTCTTCCTTTCCAATTTGTATCCCCTGAATCTCCTTTATGTTGTCTTACAGCTCTGGCTAGAACTTCAAGTACTATATTGAATAAGTATGGGGAGAGGGGACAGCCTTGCCTTGTTCCTGACTTTAGTGGTATTGCTTTGAGTTTCTCTCCATTTAATTTGATGTTGGTGGTTGGCTTGCTGTAGATTGCCTTTATTATGTTTAGGTTATGTTCCCTGTATTCCTGATTGCTCTAAGACCTTTATCATGAAGGGGTGTTGGATTTTGTCAAATGCCTTTTCTGCATCTAGTGAGATGATCATGTGGTTTTTTTCTTTGAGTTTGTTTAAATGGTGTATTATATTGATGGACTTTCGTATGTTGAACCACCCTTGCATCCCTGGGATGAAGCTTACTTGATCATGGTGGATAATTGTTTTGATGTGTTCTTGGAGTCTGTTCACCAGAATTTTATTGAGTATTTTTGCATCAATGTTCATGAAGGAGATTGGTCTGTAGTTCTCTTTCTTTGTTGCATCTTTGTTTGGTTTAGGAATCAGAGTAATTGTAGCCTCACAGAAGGAGTTTGGTAATATACCTTCTGCTTCTATTGTGTGGAACAATTTAAATAGCATTGGTATTAAGTCTTCTTTGAAGATCTGGTAGAATTCTGCAGTGAAACCATCAGTTCCAGGGCTTTTTTTTGGTTGGGAGAGTTTTAATGACTGATTCTATTTCCTTAGGGGTTATTGGACTATTTAAATGGTTTATCTGGCCTTGATTTAACTTAGGTATGTGGTACGTATCCGGAAAGTTATCCATTTCTTTTATATTTTCCAGTTTTGTGGAGTAGAGGTTTTTGAAGTATGACCTGATGATTCTGTTGTTATGTCCCCCCTTTCATTTCTGATTTTGTTAATTTGGATGCTCTCTCTCTGTCTTTTGGTTAGTTTGGATAAGGGCTTGTCTATCTTGTTGATCTTCTCAAGGAACCAACTGTTTGTTTCATTAATCCTTTGTATTGTTCTCTTTATTTCTATTTTATTGATTTCAGCTCTAAATTTGATAATTTCCTGGCGTCTGTTCCTCCTGGAAGACTTCTTCCTGTTCAAGGGCTTTCAGGTGTGCTGTCAAGTCACTAGCATGAGATTTCTCCAGCTTCTTTATGTGGGCATTTAGTGCTATGAATTTCCCTCTTAGCACTGCTTTCATAGTGTCCCATAAGTTTGGGTATGTGTGTATTCATTTTCATTGATCTCTAAGAAGTCTTTAATTTTTTTCGTTATTTCTTCCTTAACCCATTGGTGTTTCAGTTGAGCATTATTCAGTTTCCATGAGATTGTAGGATTTGTGTAGTTTTTTCTGTTGTTGAAATCTAACTTTAAACCATGGTGGTCCGACAGAACACAGGAGGTTATTCCAATTCTTTTGTATCTGTTGAGATTTGCTTTGTGGCCAAGTATGTGGTCGATTTTAGAGAAGGTTCCATGGGGTGCTGAGAAGAAGGTATATTCTTTTCTGTTCAGGTGGAATGTTTTGTAGATATCAATTAAGTCCATTTGAGCCATAACATCAGTTAAGTCCATTATGTCTCTGTTAAGTTTCAATTTGGCCAATCTGTCCAGAGGTGAAAGTGGGGTGTTGAAGTCTCCCACTATTAATGTGTGGGGTTTTATATGTGATTTAAGCTTTAGTAATGTTTCTTTTACATATGTGGATGCCCTTGTGTTTGGGGTATAAATGTTCAGAATTGAGACTTCATCTTGGTGGATCTTTCCTGTGATGAGTATGTAATGTCCTTCATCATCTCTTTTGATTAATTTTAGTTTGAAGTCTATTTTGTTGGATATTAGGATGGCTACACCAGCTTGCTTCTTAAGACCATTTGATTGGAAAGTCTTTTCCCAGCCTTTTATTCTTAGGAGGTTTCTGTCTTTGAATTTGAGGTGTGTTTCTTGTATGCAGCAGAAATACGGGTCCTGTTTTTGTATCCATTTTGTTAGTCTGTGTCTTTTTATAGGTGAATTAAGTACATTGATATTAAGGTATATTAATGACCAGTGATTGTTCGTTCCTGCTGTTATTTTTATTTTTTGTTGGTATTGTGTGTGTACTTCTCTTCTTTGGGTTTTACTACTGTGGTGTTATCTATTGCCTGTGTTTTCATGGTTGTATCTGCCTTCCTTAGGTTGGAATTTTCCTTCTAGTGCTTTTTGTAGGGCTGGGTTTGTGGATAAGTATTGTTTATATCTGGTTTTGTCTTGGAAGGTCTTGTTCACTCATCTATGATTCTTGAAAATTTTGCTGCATATATTAGTCTAGGCTGGCATCCATGGTCTCTTAGTGTCTGCATTATATCTGTCCAGGTCCTTCTGGCTTTCAAAGTCTCCATTGAGAAATCGGGTGTTATTCTGATTGGTTTGCCTTTTTAAGTCACTTGGCCTTTTTCCTTTGCTGCCCTTAATATTCTTTCTGTATTTTGTACATTTAGTTGTTATGTGGCAAGGGGACGTTTTTTGGGGTCTAGTCTGTTTTGTGTTCTATAGGCTTTTTGTATCTTCATAGGCATTTCGTTCTTTAAGTTGGGAAAGTTTTCTTCTCTGATATTATTAAATATATTTTCTGTGCCTTTGAGTTGATATTCTTCTCCTTCCTCTATCCCTATTATTTGTAGGTTTGGTCTTTTCATGGTGTCCCAAATTTCTTGGACATTTTGGGTCATGACTTTGTTGGTTTTAGTGTTTTCTTTGACTGATGAATCTATTTCTTCTAACGTATCTTCAACACCAGAGATCCTCTCTTCCATCTCTTGCATTCTGTTGGTTATACATATATCTGAAGTTCCTGTTTGTTTACTCAGGTTTTCTATTTCCAACATTCCTTCTGCTAGTGTCTTCTTCTTTTTTTCCATTTCTCTCTTCAGGTCTTGGATTGTGTCCCTTGCTTTTTCATGATTTTCTTTCAAGGATTTATTGTTTTCTTCTGCTTTAATTGTGCTTTCCTGTAGTTTCTTATAGCTTCTTCCCATTTTTTGTTTGTCTGTTCCTCTACTTTATTTTTGATTTCTTCTATATAAGGCTCTAGCCTCTTCATGGTGTTACTTATAAGGTTGTTTTCTTCTTCTTCCATTCCGTGATGTTCAGGTCTAGCTGTTGGAGAAGGGCTAGGTTCTGGTGATGCTGTATTGCTCTTTATTTTGTTGTATGAACTTCTGCCTTGAGGTCTGCCCATCTCCTCTTGTGTTTGTTCTTGGTCTTATCAGTGTACTTGGTCCAGAGAGAGTTACAGATTTAGGGAGCCTCTGTCTGTTCCAGATGGAAGCTCTGTGCCAGATGGGAGTGCTGGTCCAGATGATAGTGCTGGCCGGATAGGAGCTGGGGTGCTGGACTCTGAGTCTCGGGAAGTCCGTGGGGTCTCCTTATTTTGTCCAGATGGAAGCTCCTCTTGTCCAGATGGGAGTTCCTCTGGTCTATGGTCCAGATGGGAGTTCCAGGGCAGAATGGAAGCTTGGGTTGGTCTCTGATTCTCAGGAAGTGGCTGGGGTCTCCGGCAGATGGGTGTGGGGGCAGGGTGTGGAGACTGTAGGTTCTGCTTGTAGACTTGGAAAAGACGAGCCTTCCTGCAGGGCCTGCAGATTCGCCAGAAACTTGGGCCAAGTTGGTCAGGTCCTCCAGGGATGGCCTGTGTCCAGCGGTGGGACCCAGGCACAGTTGCCTCTCTGATTATAACCCCAGGCACTCACCTCTGGTCCTAATACAATCTTATACTTCTGTAGCTGAACGTTTTCCTGTGTCCACCCAGCTCTTAAGGGCTTATGGTCCTGCAGCCACTCAGACCCAAAATGAATACACAGAGGCTTATCTTAATTACAAACTATATGGCCTACTGGCTCAGGCTTCTCACTAGCAATGTCTTACATCTTAAATTAGGCCATTTCTATAAATCCATACTTTGCCATGTGGCTCATGGCTTACCAGTATCCTTTTATCTTGCTTCTCATGGCAATGCTGACAGTGTCCCCTCTGTTCTTTCTCCTTCTTCCTCTGTGTTAGAATGTACCACCTAACCTTATTCTGCCTCACCATTGGCCAAACAGCTTTATTTATCAACCAATCAGAGCAACATATTTTTACAACCTACAGAAAGACATTCCCTCATTGTACTTCTGACATAGAAACTGATGTAGCTGTATCAGATACAATTTAAATTGGTTTATATCATCATAGTTTCTTATTTGAAACTTAAATTGAAATGCACCAGACAGGAATGAATAGCTTAAGCCCTTAGAGATGAAATGAATTGGATAATATCCTAGGACCTGTGGATTCTACTGCTAAATGTAACAAATTTACATATTTTCTCTTCTGTGTCTTCCTTGGGAGTTGGGCTGTCTTTGCCTTAGGTCTTTTGATGATTGTACATAGTTATCTCATAAGCAAAATTCTATGTCCTTTTTTTGTCCTTCTCATTCTGTCATTCATATCTTTCAAATTTTAATTAAAATTAGATCTTGTCATGTTGAAAAAGCTAAGGCTTAAAGTATTAAAGAATTGCTGGAGTACAATATGAAAGGCAGAGATCTGGACAATGTCTTCATGAAAGAGTTTTGAGGGAATTCTATATATCTAAGTTTCCTATTCTTTACATGAAGATATAATGTTGTCATTTTCATAGATTATACTTGAAAACCTTACAATTGACTTCCAAAAATTTTGCAAATAAATTCTAAGAGTAAGTAAGTTCAAGATTTTGCTTTTGGGCCACATTCACCACAGTCATGGACATTCAACCCATGGGTGGCCAGTTGAACTTACATAGTAGTACAAATAAAGATAGTGTTGAGTTTAATATACTGCACGTGTGTGATATTACAGAAAAATTAATCCATACATTAAAATTAAAATGAATAAATCTGGGTTTTAAAACTTACCTAAAACATCTTATAGGAGTTATAGTTTCATTGCATAAAGCAAAATATATCCCCAAAGATGGCAAACAATAAAGTTAGAATTTTAAACAAGTCAATATTTAGTATATATTTCAGAATTCACAATTTTGGAGACATAAAAATGTAACTATCCTTGTATCTCCAAAGTATTTATTTAGTATATAATAAAGGACACTTAAGTCACAAATACTGATGGAAGTGTCTCATCATAGTTGAGTAGCATCATAACCTTTGTAGTGATGGAGGGTTCCTGGCATGCTTTAGTAGCACCAAAGTCTCTGTGTGGATAATTCTTAGTGGAGATTGACAATATTCACACGGAAATGTTCATCTCTATTTACATGAGCATGGAAAGATTCCAGAGTGTGATACCATCAAACCACCTAAAGACCAGGCACAATATGGATACAGACTTTTTAATGCATATTATAAGGAGAAACAAAATGAGTATACATTAGTAAGGGTAGTATTGTTAGAAAGGTCTTTCTTAGTTCTTAGTTGCATATATCTGAGTTCCCTCATGCCATTATCCCTTATGCGTTTATGATGATTGTCTTGTTACTAGTCTCTATGACTATTTTCTTGTTTTAAGATTCTCAGAGTCACAGTAATTCCATGAAGAAAATACCAGTTCTTCCCTCGGGATAATGGACCCTTCCTATGCATCCAAAACATTGATTAAATGAAAAGATTAAAATGTAAAATGATAAAAAGGAAAAGAAAATATAAATAAAAACAAAACAAGTTGGTCACATTCATCTGGACTGATTATTTTTCATCATTTAAAAAAACTGAGATAACTGATATAAGGCAGAAAGGATTGTCACTCATGTTCCTTACATGGTTCTCAAGGACATATCTTATTTCTTCATAAGGAAAGACAGAATTAGTAGAGGCCAATGACATTGTAGACTTGACAGAACCAAAGACTTGGCAGTATCATACATCATAAGAATGTAGTGGTCATTTTCCCAAAAAATAAAGTTTGTCAACTGGGGTGATATGCTAGGGGAAGGGGATAGGAAAGGAGTAGAAGATAACAGGTTGATTATCTTAAGGACATTTACAAAAAGGGTACATTTATTTTATTACTTTATTTCTTTATCCATAGTGTTTCATTTCTTGTTCTTTTTTTTTTCTCTTTACTTGCTAACTTGAGAGGTAGTAGAGTCAGAAGAGGGGTGGGATTTTATTTCTGTTATCTGTTAATAGATAATTTCATCTCTGTCAAAACAAAGGACACAAGTCCACTGCAGGTAAACACATCTCTTAATGGAAGCTTCATGATCCAAGATCAGAGCAGGGAAGGGTGCTTTGCAACTCCGTAATTCTAGTAATGTTCTCAGAGGCAGTAGGTCTGTACATGTTATTTCTGTACATTTCTCAGTTATACCAGAGGCCCAATTTATTGGCTATTTTCCTGTCTCTTCTAATATGTTTATAAGCACCTAATTGTCTGGATTGTATCCTTCCCTGTCTAATTTGCTTTGAGTGGGTTCTATTCCTTACACTCATAATTAAATTCAAGAGTAGAGTTCAAGGAATTTAAATCCTTTGATTGTCAAATTTCTTGATATACTTAATATGCAAAAAATGAAATGTGTGCTTTTTGAAAAAGAATTTAACAACAGAAATAAGGAGAGATTAATTTTCCTGTAAATTCCAAAGATAATAGTTTTAAATTCCTTAATAATCCACAGAAAGAGAGGATGGATAATAAGTGAGTTAAGGAAATAGCATGTAGACAAGACGATATCACAATTTGAAGTGAAATATATTGGGAAATAAATATTTATAGTGGAAGATGACTGAAACAATTTACAGTTGAGCATATATTGTAATATTTGCCTTGAAAATCTGAAATGAAAAGTAGGTTTTAACTGTGGAGTACTTACCCTTAAATGGGATATCTATAACACACCCTGTCTTATGTTTAGGGGTTCATTGTAGGAAAAGAGGGGCAGAAAAATTGTGAGAGCTAGCTATAATAGAATACAGCTATAGCAAGTATTTTCCAGAAAAGACAGGGCATTGTTCATGTGGACTCATAACAGCACAACTGCTTAAACATACCAGCACGAGAACAAGGCAGCCAAAAGTCCCAGGAGTCCCAGGAAATCCCACCCTCAGAGGAAGAGCTATTGTAAACTGATGTCTTCTGGGGTGAGGAAAGTACCAGTTGTCTTCAGGAGGATGATCAGTAATGAGCTGCCCATGCTCCACTGGATGACTATATATCCATGAACAGATTATAAACTCTAAGTGGACATATTGGTTTTAACAAAAGAGTACCTCTGGTGTTTGTTAGCATATTAGGTACTGCATTGGTAACATTAAAAAGTAGATCACATGAAGTTGGGAAGTACAAAAGAAGGCAGTGATGTGACAGGAATTGGAGGGGAAATACTGGGAATTAAATTTAATCAAAGCATATTACAAAGATGTATGAAATTCTCAATAATAAATTAAAATGTACCTGGAGGAGGTGGGAATGGGGTGGACTGGGGGAGATTGTCGGAGGGTGGAGGATGGAGGACAGAGGAATCTGTGGCTGTTATGTAAAATTAAATTAATTATAAAATGAAAAAAATAGAACTTTGTTTGTTTGTTTGTTTGTTTGTTTGGTTGGTTGGTTGGTTTTTTCGAGATAGGGTTTCTCTGTGTAGCTTTGCGCCTTTCCTGGAACTCACTTGGTAGCCCAGGCTGGCCTCAAACTCACACACAGTTTTGTGTGTGTGTGTGTGTGTGTGTGTGTGTGTGTGTTGTACATTGTTCATATTCACCACTACCTACTTCTATTTCCTTGTCATATCTGTATTTCTGCCCTTCCACAGTAACCTTTTGTCTTCTGAAATAGCCCCCTCCTACCTTCATGGTGAATTTTCAACAAACTTTATCCCATTTACAAATGACATATGAATTTGAATTATTAATTTTCTAAAATCTTAGAGATAGGTCAAAATTTTGGAGATAAACAACTAAGGTAGAAGTCTTAGGACCAAGAGGTAGTCATAGAATTCTTAAACAAATTTGAATTTTCAAAGGATATGGAAATATGATATTTTTTACTCATATAAGAAAGCAGTATGGAAAATTAGTTTTGTCAATCTTATTTTCATTTGTTCAATTTTCTTTAAGAAAATGAAATATTTTAAAGAAATATTCTAGAAAGAAAGAATATTGAAAGTTTCTAAATTTTATTGCATCCTCTTAGTATTAGTAAGTTAAACAAAAGAAAATTAATAATCACCTTAAGTTTATGTTGTCTTTGTTTGTTTTTTAACATCTCTCTGCTAATACCCAGAGGTCATAAGATGTAGCATTGATGCTCCAGAGCCTAATGAATATCACACTAATGGATTTACTCAGGTATATGCTGACATGGTCTAAAAAAAATCTGATACAGCATTCTAAGAATGATGAAACAAAACGATTATGAATAACAACATGTACTTAGTCATGTACTGAAGTTGAGGCCAAGTCAAGCAAGCATACCAGCATTTAAGATTTGAGAGGGTTAAATGTGGGCTCCATTACAAAATATACAAAGGTTTTGATAGTAGCCAGAGTTGGGGAGTAAGGGGTAAGTCTTGAGAATTTGAAAGGTCTGAATAATAAAAGAAATTAGATTTTATTCAAAAAGGAGTAGTAAGAAACTAAAGGGTTTATAGAAGTGTAGTGTGTGTGTGTGTGTGTGTGTGTGTGTGTGTTGCGTGTGTGTTTGTGTATGTGTGTGAGTGTGTGTATGTGTGTGTGTGTGTGTGTGTGTTGCGTGTGTGTGTTGTGTATGTGTGTGTGTGTGTGTATGTGTGTGTGTGTGTGTGTATGTGTGTGTGTGTATGTGTGTGTGTGTGTGTGTGTGTGTGTGTGTGTGTGTGTGTGTGTGTGTGTGTGTGTGTGTGTGTATGTGTGTGTAGAATGAAGGAAACCAGGAAGAATGACTTAGATGTTAAGATTGGAGGCCAGTCCATGACAAGTCATAATGACACATAATGAAGTTAAGTACTGTCCATAGCAGTGAAATAAATGTTTAATTTTAGAGACATTTAGAAATTAAAATAAGCAGGATATAATGATGGTTATGGTCAAAGGAAAACAAAGAGTTGACAAAACCCTGAGCTTCTGACTTCTGGTTAAGAGCTAGTACAATGATGGCATACAGAACCACAGAGAAGTTATTGAAGCTTAAAATGATGATTTTGAGCTCCCAATGATTTTTTTTTAATTAATTGTTATGCTGGAATAACGCACTAACCAAAAAACTTCTGTGTTCTTTGGGCTAGAAAAACGTTATATGGTGAATTAATATGCACGCAATTACAGCTTCCTCTCTCTTTAATCATTTAATCCCAGCATGCAAATATGCTATCCCATGTAATAAGTGTCCCTCCCATTGAATTAGTATCATTAAGGAACCAGGTCCTGTTTTATTAAAGACAAAGCAATTACATTCAAATAAATTATAGATGTGAAACTCTAATTAGAATACAGTAAATAACATTTAATATAGATAGTATATAACAAATATTTAATGTAATAAGATATAAATCCATAAATAACTTCTTACTTTTTCCAATATAATATTTTTATTGATTATCTGGGAATTTCATACAATGCACCCCAATCACACTTGTTTCCCATTCTTCCCAAGTCCACCATCCTACCTCTGTAGCCTTCGCCCCCAAAAAATTAAACACAAAGTGTAATTTTTATGATATGTATGCTTATTGGAGCATTTGTCAAACTCCCAGTGATTGCTCCTTAAATATAACTGCATCCTTTCCCCTTCCCCTGCCAGAAACCATCAGCTGTGAAGAGCTATGCTTCAACATCATTATCACTATTTTTAAGTAGTCTCTTCAATGGCTTTCTGTCTAGATAGTTTCTCTTTGTTTTTGTCTTTTTTTTTTTGAGGGACAGTTTCAGAAATTTTGAATGTTTCTCATTCTCAATTATGAGTCTGGAGTCATTGAAACCTCTGCAACATAAGCTTCCTTTCCCATAACAATCAGTGAGAGCATGGATTATGGACTTCAACATGGTTTCCTGAAGTTGGGTGAATCATGGTCACCCACACAGTCTCTAGCTGCCTCAAAAATGATGGACTGTAACAAGGTCTCCAGTGGCAGCACACGTCATGGACACCATCATGACCACAACATGAAGGATGAACATCAACATGATCTCTGGTGGCAGCACAAAGTACAACACATTCACAAGTTGGCTGCTCCATAGGAAGATGAACCTCACCATGGTTGCTGGTGGCAATACAGAACATGGACCTCATCATGTTCTCTGGTGACAGCATGGACCATAAACCCCAACATGGCTTTCAGCAGCAGTATGAACCCCAGACATCAACATGGTCTCTGGTCACAACAAAGATCATGGACATCAAGAGGGATCCTGGTGGCAGGACAGATCATGGACATCTAACTTCACCTCAGGGGACATCACAGATCATAGACATCCACATGACCTCCTGAGGTAACAGTAACATGGATCGTAGACATCAATATGGGCTTTAGCTGTAATATGGACCATAGATATCAACATGGTCTCTTGTGGTAACACAGACTAGGTGGTTCAGCCATTAAAGGCTTGACTTACAACCAAAAACAAAAATAACTTTCACTTGATCATTTATTCTAAATGGGGAGTGGTGTGATGATAACACTATTCTGTAAGTCAGCAAGACTTGAAATTGTAACTATTTGGGAAAGTTATGCCGAAAAATTACTTAACAAAAATAGATATTGAATGTTAGTAAAGCCCAAGTAAAGTGAATATTAATTAATATTCTTTTTTCTGTAACAGCATATTCTTATTTCTTAATGGAAAAATATAATTCTGAAAAAAAATGAAATTAGACAAGTATGCCTCAGAGGAAAATGGTTTTATTTTGAGGATAGTAAATTATTTACCAGTAACTAAAGAATTTTAGTCTTGGGGAAAGAAGACGAGAAAATAGGAACCTATTTGTCAATTGTTCAGAGTCTAGAATCTCCCAGGAGCTTGGTAATTGAGCAGAGATGTCTTCCTGTCCACAGTTGGAGTCAAGGAATTGTTCTCTAAAGTGGATTCAAGAAGGAATAAAGATATTTTTTCCAAAATATCTAAATGATTTTCATAGGACAGAGGGAATCACATGAGGTGGATATATATGGAAAACAGAATCCAAAAGGCCCATTCCTCTTTGGAAAGATCTTGTTTTTATTTTTCCACCCTTACATGTTACCACAAAGATGGGATTTTCACTTCTACGCTTTAGTTCTCAGCTGTAAACTACTTCGTTTGTAATAATATATTTTACAATTGAGTAGCAATCCACCCAAAGCCTTAGCCTTCTGAAAGTAAGCAAGAAAATAAGCCCTAGTTTGGCTCTACCCACTTTCCTTCAGAATTCAGTCAAAAGAGAACCTCTATGTTATTTAGCACCACGTGAAATTTAGCAAACATTCATGAATTAGGGACAGGGAGAAATTGTAACAGGAAAGAAAGAGGAGAATGTGTAAGAAAATTGGAAAGATGGTCCTTGTACCTGTTGGAAAGTTAGAAGAAGTTGCACTAAGAAAGGACACGCTTGTATTGTGTGATTCTCTTCACTAAGTACTCTGCACCTGACAAAATACTTAGTACTCAGACATGTAATGAAGAAAATAGAGCCCTTGTTCAGAGAGTTCAGGATATTAGATAAGCAAAACAACTCAGTTGATGGTTATGATGGACTGTTGAAAGCTGAAGAAGGTTGGAGGAGAGAAATGTACCCAAAGAATGGAATATCTGATGACTGGTGGATGTGAACAAACACAGGTGGTTTTAGGAGGATTTAAAAACTGAACAAGCTGCATGCTTGTTAATCTCACCATCCTATTGGTTGAGACAGGAAGAATGTGAGTTGAGGCCAGCCTGGACGACATAAGGAGATCGTGTCTTAGACAATAAATACATATTTAATCTGAAAAGTAAATGTTCTCATAGTTTTTAATTCTATAATTATTTTTGATAAATCAAAAGTTTAGTGTTCAGTAAAAAAAGAATTACTGGTCAATATACATCATGAAGAAAATAGGACATATCTAACATCAAATTAAAAAAGGATACAGGAATAAAGAACTTGAAAGTAAAGAAAATAATAATATGACAATCTTATGAAAAATTTCATGTCAAGATATATGAAGTTGTAAATTTACTTGATGAACAAATCAAGATTACCTTAAAAAAAAAAAACACAAAAAAAAAAACACAAAAAACCACCACCACCACCAACAAAAAAAAACAAAAACAAAAACAAAAAAAAAGCCTGGCAAGGTATATGTTGCTTACCTGTTATTTATGTGCTCAGATGGTTCAGACAGGGGTGTCTTGAGTTCAGGACCTGTTTGACCATGTAATGAAACCTTGTATAATGAAAATGAATATACCTAGCAGTAGCACATTCAGAGAGTGAGCACAGAGCTTGATTATGTAGGATTGCATTAATTATTTATAGACTAGAGGCCTCACCCTACTGACCAGCATTCATAGTGCTGGAAGTTGCTATACACATTCCCTGGGGAAAAGAGTAATCATTAATATAGCTAACTGTGAACAATAACAACCTACCTGCAAGATACTCTCACTAATGAATTAGTGATCTGATTTCATGAGGTCATTGCAGGCTAGTTGTTTTGAATTGTTCTGTGTTTCAGAGAGAGAAAGACCATTTTTGGATAGGTATGGAGGTATGGGATGATTTGGGAGGAGTTGGAGAAAGGGAAGAATATGATTAAAATATATGAAATTCTCAAAGAACAATTAAAAATAAATGTGTCTCTACAACTCTATTTTTAGTTTTCTTGGCTACAGAAGGAATTAGTTAAAATTTTAAAGAATTGTGTAAACAGTGAATAAGTGTGTTGATAATGATGCTACTGCCTTGAATAAAACCTGATTTTCTTAAGAGCTAATGCTGACTCACACATTTTCTCAATCTTTACCTTATTTAGAAATGTGGCCATATACTCACAATTCTACAGTAGATTTTTTTTTATATTTTATGTATGCAAGATTTTGGTTTTTACTTTTCTTCTACTTGTGCTGTTTCAGAATACTCTGTATATCTCTAGCTGTTCAGATGGCTTCACCCTTAGTATGCATCAATTTACCTTCTACACCACCTTATGGAAATTCTCTGTATATTTGTATTCATCACTGTCTGGTAACTAGATATGAAGACTAGTCATTTGTCCTTAGGAAATCATTTTTCAATATTATCATATATTAGTGATGCAAAATAATGGATTTGAATGTGACATTTTCATTCAGGAATGTAACATGATGTATTTTAATCATTTCCAAGTATCATTCTGAACAAAACTGAGTTTGTCTTCAGAATTATTCTTCACTTTATATTTCTTCTCTAGATTTGATTGCCACTTCTGTCTAAGTGATAAGGTAAATATCTTATGGTTTAATTTTTTTCTCCTAGGAATTTTGAAGCCTACTTCTGGCCTTAACAGCTATCAACCCACACATAACATATACTCCTACAGACCTATAAAAACAAATGGAATCATAAACATAAATCTGAAATATGACTCCTACTCAGAGTATATTTAGTAAAAAGAATAGAAATTGTATTATGTAATTGAAAGGTCAAATCCAAAAGCAAAATCAAGTAAAGTGTGAGCAGAACAATGACTTCTTGTCCTATCTCTCTCAAACATAGCAGTTAGAGTTTTCATGTTCCATGTAGACTCTCACACAATTATTCCACTTTTGAAAGAAATATGGAAGCCAGCTTCTACTACAGGTTTGTCTTCGTTTCTACAGACTACTCATTCTCTGAAACAAAGGCTTTTAATGAATACATGTTTTATGTACCTCCATGAAACTTTTGAACATATGTCTCTTCCTAAAGCAATCTTGTGACTGTGAATTTTATATTGAGATGTGTTTTACTTCTGAATCCAGTAGATATTCTAAAGGAATACATGGACCTATTTAATATTTGGAATTATTCAAGAGATTGGAGACAAGCAATAATAAATTGTTATTAAACTCATAATAGATGATATGCTGACAAAATCAATAGCTATATCTTTAAAGTTATGCTGTAATTAGTGGAGAATAGAAGATTTAAGTTCAAGTCATACAATTTCCCACTATGAATCTCTGTTTTCAGTGGATATGATCAGCTATACTTGAGCAATTGCAGACAAGATCATGTAAGACCTACCACAGGGAAAAATAAATTATACATCTAAGCCAATGATTCCCAAACTTTACCATATTACCAATGAAAAACATTCCCATCTAAAATGCTTTAAAAATAAGCACTGATGAATCCATTGTATGCAGGTTAATATAGCTTATTGATATAATTTACTAAATTATTTAACATCAGTTAAAAATGATAAATTTTAATTTGTAGCATAGAAATCTGGCATCCTGAGGTACTGCTTTGGTAAATACTTCTAGTCAAGGAATAGATTCCAAGTACTAGATTTATTCTGTGCCTACCAAGCATATATTGTAGGGTCCAGGAGCACATCTGTCTTTGTACTGTGCACACAATTCTTACCTTCATTCTGTCTAGTCATCAGGCAGAATGAATTTTAAGGAATGAAAGTGCAACACTCTCATGCTATGACACTGTTCACAAATACTCTGTTTCTCCACATTTGAGGCAGGAATATATTTTCTTAAAGTCAAGCACTGTCAGAATTTCCTTTTGGCTCACAAACCATTATTCTCAGTCTGTGCCATGATCAGAAGGAATTCTGCAAGTATTGCCCTACCTAACACTTTCTCTTCCCCATTGTTCAGCAGTCATGTACTTTTTCAAGGAGACAGAGATGTCACCATCTATGTTTCTCAGAGAATATAGTGGTAAAGCTCTCTGCCAACCAACAATAAATTTTGGACTTGTAGGCAGGGAGAAAACCACTTTTTTGTGTGATATTTGACTACTGAAAGTTTGAGTTTTCTGTTAGTTTAGCATAGCATGGCATGGCTCATACATACTGAGTAAACGACTCTTAGGAGCATTGGTGTTTGAACAGTTTTACATAAGTCTGATACAATAAGCAGACAGAACATTACAGCAGAACAAAGAAAACCAAGCTGAAGCAAAAGAGCCATTTAACTTGAGAGTAAGAATACAGCAGTTGGGTTCATAGCAGAACAAAGAGTAACCAAGCTAAAGAAAAAGAAAGACAGTCATTTAGCTTGAAAGTAAAATATGGCAATTTGGTTCATTTTACTGCTCTCTAAAGCAAATACATACTTAACTATGGCTGACTTCTTAAGAAAAAAAATCAAATGTGAAATTAACAGAACTTGTTCATCATTTACAGCGACTTACAACTTAGTGGCATTCAAAACTATTTTTTTTTAAAGTTTTTAGTCCTGTTTCTTTAAAAAAAAAAATCTATCTGAAAGAAAAGAACTTGCCAAACTGCCCTTGGATTGCAGTGAAAGGGAAATAAAACTTTATTATCTCTCCAAAGTTACTTAGAGAAGCTTCTTTAGGCTGTCACAGGAACCTGAGAGGAAGGCTGGAGTTAATGAGCTGCTCACATTGTGATAGCCTGTTTGAAAGATACTGTGGTTCTCCATGGTGAAGCCATCAGGAACAAAAAGAATCGGCAAGGCAGCAGGGGGCCTCATAATTAATAAGGGACCTACAACAGAAAGCTGTTTAATCTAACATGACTATTCAGAATTGAAGACAATAACAGCATGAGTCTTCATTTGCAAAGGCAATCTATCACTTTTCCTCCCAAGAAAATGAGAAAGTATCAATCTCCTCAGAAGCTGAAATTTAAAACTCTGCAGTACAAAATAAACTTCCTAGAGATTTAAAAAAAAAAAAGTTCTAAAGATGGAGAAAGATGTGAGTAGGGGAGATTTAATCTGTGGTTTCTGGGATGTAAACAGTGGAAATTCCATTTACCATCTGTGACTAAATGTTCTAAAGCCAAACATTCTCTTTCAGTAGTATCTTCAATTGGTCAGAGACTTATAATCTAAAAAATTGGGAGTTATAAATAGTTTCAAATGATTTGAAAATGGTGGTAAAGTGTAGCTTTAGATATTTCTTGAAGGCACGTCTGATTAATCAGAATGAATTTGCTGCCCTCACATTACATTTTGGGAAGCAAAGAGGTCTAGAGAGTGGATGCCTTTTCTGCAGCCTCTGCTCAAGCATCCAGATTTAGTTGGGCACTGCATCCTTTATTACCGCACTGTTTCTTTATCCTACAATTTACAAGTACCGCAATCCTCAGAACAGACCTTATTCCAAAAGTATAAAACCAAAGGTAACCACAAATATGTTCTGTGCATCCTCCTGCTTTTAAAGTTAAGTTGATTCTTGTTCTGTGGAAAGTAGACAAAGATATAAAATAATAAAATAAAAACTGTATCGACCTGAGGCAATAATTATTTATCAATAAGTATTCACACTGTTCAATCAACCAGGGCTGGTCACTGGCGGATTAAAAGTTCAAAATTTTCTTAGAAGCAAACACTTGACTGTGGATAATTTATTAGTCTTTACATTTATTAAAATTATTTTAATGGTATACATTTTTCAATAAATCTCTTTCTAAAGAGGGACTTTAAGAAGAGTTGAGTGTATTAGGGATGAGGGTTGTTGTTAACTGAGCTGGCAAAGCCTTGAAAAGTGGTTAAGCATGTAGCTACTAGTGTGGTGCTCTCACTTGAAAACACATTTTACATTTTCTTTTCTTGTGTGTATTACTTTTGGTTGATTAACTTATGAGTTTCCTCCTGTAAAGACAAGTCATTTTTCATGGATAAAAGCAAAGAATTGATAAAATTAGTGTGTCTCTATCTTTAAAAGCAAAATGGCTAAGTACTTGACGTACTTGACAAAAATTCTAAGTTTGTCATATGAATTCATATTGTTTACTTGAAACTTGACATGGCATGGTTTTATTATGTTCTTTCATTAAATACCTTCCCCCATGTACTTAATTTTAATCTAAGTATTTAAGGCAAATACAATAAGGTACTTTACACAAATGATTTTTACTTGTTGCAAATTTTATTAATCATGCAAAAACATTGGGTCTCATTATGGCATCTTCATATATATATATATCTTGTCCTGGTTCATCTTTCTACTCTTTACTGTCTTTCCTTGATGTCCTTACATTTACACTTTTCTGCTCCATGAAAAAAACCTTATATTTTAATGACAAATATATATATATATAATATATTAATATACATATATATATATAAATATATTAATATACATATATATATATATAATAGATATATAATAGGATACAGGATTTGTTTCTGTAATTCACTGGTGTATATTCTTTGAGCATAGACCCAGGAGTGATACAGCTGATCATATGATTATTTATTTTAAAACCTTTTGAGAAATCTCTGTACAAATTTGCATAGTGGCTGTACTGTACTAGTTTACACATCCACCAGCAGTACATAGGGTTAGTTTTTTTCTCTTACATCTGAATTAGATTTCTTTGATAAGTTGTTTTCGTGATGATAACCATTTTGTTAGAAGGAAATTAAGTTTCAATGTAGTTTTAATTTTCACTGAACTGATGGCTAAGGATGTTAAACTCTGTGTGTGTGTGTGTGTGTGTGAGGGGGGGGGAGAGGGAGATATGTATGTATATATGAATAAAATTTCCATTTATAGTTATTTTGATAATTATGTGTGCTCAAATCACTTGCCCATTTTATTGGATAAGTTTTTTCACTTAAATTTTAGTTCTTTATATAATCTAAACATTAATCTTATGTCAGATATATAGTTTAAAAAGATTTCTTCCTCTTTTTAAGACTTTGTGTTTATTCTTGATTCCCTCATTCTGTAGAGGTTTTCTATATTTTGAAGTATGACATTCTTCCCCATCCCTCCATCTTCTCCACCTATCATTCCCTCCGCCAACAGGGTAAGTTCTCCTGTAGAGAGACAGCTAAGCCTAGTACATTCAGTTGAGGCAGGACCAAGCCCATCCCTGCTTTATCAGAGGTGAGCAATGTGTTCAACCTTAGGTAATGGGATCCAGAATGTCAGTTCATGCACCAGGGATAGATCCTGATCACACTTCAAGGAGCCCCTCAAATAGACCAAGCTATACAACTGTCTCTCATATGTAGAGGGTCTAGTCCAGTCCCATGTAGGTTCCACACTGTCAGTCTAAAGTTTATGAGTTCCTTTGAGCTTGGTTCAGTCATTTCTGTAATTTCTGCATCATGATCTTGACCCTCTTTGCTCGTATAATCCCTCTTCCCTCTCTTTGACTAGACTCCTGGAGCTCGGCCTGGTACGTGGTTATAGATCTCTGCATCTGCTTCCATCAGCTACTGGATGAAGGCTCTATGGTCTAAAGACATTTAAGGAATTTCTCAACCTTCTTAGTCATCAGGGAAAACCCAGATCAAAAATACTCTGAGATACCATCTTATACCTATGAGAATGGCTAAGATAAAATAAACAAAAACAAACAAACAAACAAACAAAACAAACCACTGGTGACAGCTTATGTTGGAAAGGATGTAGAATAAGCAGAACACTCCTCCACTGTTGGTGAGAGTGCAAACTTATACATCCAGTTTGGAAATCAGTGTGGTGGTTTCTCAGAAAATTGGCAATATACCTCAAGACCCAATGATACCACTCTTGGGCACATGCCCAAGGGATGCTCAGTCATACCACAAGGACACTTGCTCAACTATGTTCATTACACATAATAGCCAGAACATGGAAGCAACCTAGATGCCCCTCAACCAAAGAATGGATAAACAAAATGTGGTACATATACACAATGGAGTATTACTCAACAGAGAAAAACAATGACATCATGAGGTTTGCAGGCAAATGGATGGAACTAGAAAATATCATCTTGAGTGAGGTAACCCAGTCTCAGAAAGACAGACATGGTATGTACTCACTCATAAGTGGATACTAAATGTAAAGCAAAGGATAATCAAACTATAACCCACAGCTCCAGGGATGATAGGAAACAAGGAGGACCCTAAGAGGGATGCACAGATCACCTTGGGAAGGGGAAACAGAAGATATTCTGATACGTACACATCTTGAAGTGTGCCCCTATATTTTATTGATTTCAAGGTTTCTGGTCTTTAATACACTCTAAATGAATTTTTGTATATAGAAATAACAGTGTAGATTTAATTATCTACAGAGAGATACCCATGTGGTAGCCATGTCTGAGGAGTTGGAGTCAGCAATGAGCTTATGGAATACAACTCACTTTGTAGCAAAGCTATGATGGATGCACCATGGAAAGGCAAAGCACAGGGATTTTGTCTCCAGAATGCCCTTTGTTTTTGCTGTGTCTGCTCCAGATTGCTGTCATCCTGATCCTACTGTATGTGACATGGTGTGATTACTATGTGAAAGAATCCCACTGTATGCAGTATAGTGCATTTCATGAGAAATTACCACTCCTCACTGGGCAATTTAATTGCAGATCATAATGAAGATGATATTTTACAGAACAATGATGCTTAGTTGGATCAATAATTTAAAGATACAAGATGTTAGTACAGTTAGTAAAGATGATTAGGGAGTGGTTTAGGCTACTCTGCCTATTGCTCCCATAAGAGATACAAGAAAGATAAAAATAAGGATGGAAGTCACCTTCCCTTTTGCTAGATGTGAAACTTGCCCAGGATGAAAAATAAAAACAAGAAAGTCTCATGGAGTATTGACCCATGAATTCTGCCTATGGAAAAACAGGCTAATAATCAAAGGAAACTATTGTGTCCCTACAGCCCAGGTTATGTCTGAGTTCAATGGTCATGTAGCTTACAGAATTAATCACAGGTTGTGGTGTGTACCTAAAAATTTGTGGAAGAATATTTGTAGCATGAATCTTAATTGGTCTTAATAAACACCCAGAGTCAGATATAGGGGTGAATGCTGAAAGATCAGAGAGACAAAAGAAAAAGCCACAGCCACCACCTTTTACCTCACTGACTCCTCAGCCCAAAACAGAGAGAGCTCCTGTTTCTTCCAACTTATATTTCTCTCTCTGCCCAGCCATATCACTTCCTGTCTCCACCTCCCTAGTGCTAGTATTAAAGGCTTGAAATCTCAAGTGCTCAGTTCAAATATGTGCACCACCACAGCTTGGTTCTATTTCTCTTTTAGACTGGATAAATCTTGTTAGCCCAAGGTGGCCTTGAACTCACAGAGATGCATCTGCCTCTGACTCTGAGGTGCTGGGACTAAAGGTGTGTGCCTCCACTGCCTGGCCTCAATGGCTAACTAGTGGCTTAGTTCTGCATTCTGATCTTAGGCAGGCAAGCTTTGTTTGTTCGCTCACAAAGAAAATTACACTATTGTGTTTAAGGAAAGAAGGAAAAAAGCTAAACCACTTGAGTAAAATTTTGTAGAGTGGAAATAGGATAGGAATCTACTACACTAGAAAGACTAACAACCGCCCGCCATTGTGAAGTATCAGGCTGAAATATCCTTGGTTTGCTTAAAATGTTGTCAATAATAAAAGGATCGTTTCGGGGTGAAGATGTTATGGTGGGAGAAATAACACAAAGGACAATGCTTAGCTATGTGTGGGCTTCTAAGAAAAACATGTAACCTGCTATCATAATGTGGTTTCTTCCTTTGTAAAGATTTTAATTTGTTTTTGGAAAATATGCAACTTGTAATTGTGAGATAATCTTTTCTTGCATAGATATTTTTTTTGCCTTAGGTGGTATAAAAACGCTAAGAGAAAAATAAAGAAGCAGAAGAAAGAGAAAAGTAGGAAAGAAGAATTAAGCTTTCCCCCTTGGATAATTATTGTGTTTGTTTGTGTAGCCACTAACTGCATAGCTCCCATCCAGTCTCTTTGACCTGCTGGAGATGAACTCTGGCAATATCCTATTGTTTCAGTACAATTTGTTGAGATGTTTATCTTTTCTCACACTTTTATCACTTTTAAAACATGTGTAATGCATTGAAAACGTTCACATCTCCACAATTTGACATTATTTTATTGAATTCTGTCAGCCTATTTACAAATTATGTCATAATAAAATAAAATAATAATTAAAATAAAATGTTGGCTGTTTATATTTTTCTAAGCAAGAAAGAATATTCTAATTACATTGGAAGATTCATGTTTATAATATCTGATTTATTTGAGTGGATTTTTCTCTCTCTCTGTATATACAATAGACAGAAATTTAGAAAGATAGATGATAGGTAGATAGATAGATAGATAGATATTCTACAGTTTATGCTTTCTTCACATGCTGAAACTTGTATTATGTTTTCAAATTTGAAACCTTCATACTGATACCTAAACTTTGTTTTCAGTTATTAAACAATTTTGAATTTCAAATAACAACTTTGAATTGGAAAAAAGACCTACCTGCATATTGTGTACATTTAAAAAAGTTTTGTTGTTGTTGTTGTTAAAAAAACATCTCAATTTACTGTCTGAACAGTATTAGCTGCACAGAGAAAGAGTGTTAAGTAAAGTTATATTGTTGTGAAAAAGATGTCTATGACATTCTCATCTTGTTAGTTTGAAACTCTGAAAAATAATATCTGATCCCTTTCTTCCCTTTCACAGCCTCTGACAACTGTAGCGCATGTTCCTTTTATGTTTACTTCATATCATGCTTCACATCAGTGCAATCATACTGTGTTCGCCGTTTTGTGATTACTTACTTAGTAGAATGCCTCCAACATTAATGACTATTATCACATGTGACAAGTATTCTTTCTACTGCAGAATAATACTCATGGTCTTATAGAAACAAAAATATAATCTGATTTGTTTGCCATTGATTTATTTATGGATAAATGGCGATTTATATCATGATTTTTTATAAACTCGGACATGCATATACATTTAAAAATATTGTCTTAAGTTCTTTTGGTATATATGCAAAGGTGAGGTTGTAGGCTCATGCACTGTATTTGAAAGAGGCTCATACTGATGACCATACTAGCTTCACCTTCTGCAATCTCATCAAGAGAACACAACATTTTTAATTTCTCCACATCTTCCCAACACTTGTATTTGTTGATTTAAAAACATTAAACATCCACTTCCATCAGTTATTGAATGAGAGTTCCCCAGGGGAGTCTTGGAACTGGAGGAGAGGGGAATGGAGAGGAGGGGCTGGGGGGAAGGTGGGGGCAGGGTCGGAAGGGGGCAGACAGGGGAACCCATGGCTGATGTGTAAAATTAAAACACAATTATAATAAATAAAAAAAGGAGAAAAAACATTAAACATCCTGTTATGTGTGAGGTCATACATCTTGTGGTTTTAATTTGAAGTTGTCTGATAAGTAGGAATGTTATGCATTTTTCATTTTCTTCTTGGCGACTTATATATCATCTTTTATTCATATCCTTTACCCTCATTTATTGTTGAGCCACAATACATATTGACAGTCTACTCATTAACTCATCAGATACATGTCTTGCAAATATTCTCTTTTCAGGTTAGCTGTCTGACTTTTATGGTTTTTGGTACATGAACATCTTAGGTTTGCAATCCCATTTGTCCAGGTTTGCTTTGATTGTCTGTTCCTTTGGTACAGGATTCCAGGAGCCCAATGACATGAAAGTTTTGCATATTTTTTCTAGATGCTATAAAATTTCAAATCTTACTCAAGTCTTAATCCCATTTGAATTACTTTTGGCATATGGTGTAAAACATTTATAATTTGAGTTTTCTACTTATGTATTTTACTGTTTTTCTTATATTATTATTAACAATTACTTCTGTAAGATACAGTTAGATCAGCATTCCATCAACTCTGTTATGTTACATATAAATATTTATAATACTACTGATTTATATACATGGCACATTTTATTTTAAAAGATTAGAGAATAAATTATGGATTAATGCACTATTGAACAAACAGACCTAGGGTGTTTGTACATAGCTAAATACTTATTATCCTTTGAAAACTGTAAAAATTTTGAAAGTGTTTTCTTTTTTATTAAAAAGAGGTTTTCTTCATATGATATATTTTGAGTTGTGAGGGGAGGGAATTGATGGAGATACCCCATTTAGAAATGAGTGTTTCTCTCTCTCTCTCTCTCTCTCTCTCTCTCTCTCTCTTCTCTGTCTTTGTCTCCACGCGTGTGTGTGTGTGTGTGTGTGTGTGTGTGTGTGTGTGTGTGTGTGTGATATGTCTGGCTGTGGGTATCTGTTTTTATTCCCATCTACTGCAGGAGGAAGCTTCTCGGATGATGGCTGAGCAAGACACTGATCTGAGTATGGCAGAATGTCAGTAGGACTCATATTGCTGGTGTGTTCCTTCAGCAGAAGAGTGCCATTGGGTTTTCTCCTAGGCCCCTGGCCTAACTAGTCTCAAGATCTTGGCCACTGGAGACAGCAGTGCTGGGGATGGATTCTATCTCAAAGATTGGGCTTATTATATAATCAGATATTGGTTGGTTACACTCACAACCTTTTTGCAACTTTTGCACTAGTGCATCTTACTTACATGAAGGTCACCATTGCAGATCAAAGGGTCTGTGAGTTGATGTTTACATTTCTCTTTAGGTTTGTGTTCAGAGTAACCTCCAGTATCATGAATACTAGAGAGCAAGGGTAGAGCACCTAGGTAGACACCAGTTCAACTCCTCTATGTTGAATGAGTTGTGCAGGTGATTTCCTTAGTTATAGAAATTTACCATCTGTTTGTTAAAAGTTTTCTTCTAATGTAGAAAAAAAACTTGTTAGTTTTATGTAAATTCATAGCATATGACTAAGGAGCTGTCATGTGTGAAATACTCATTATGCTATGTAAGATATGTATGCTGTAAGACTGAAATATATATTACAGAAAAAAAACATTTAAAATAAAGAAATAAAATTATGTTATATTCTGCAATTTTGGGATGTTTTTAAATATAATTGCCATTAAAATATTCTTTTATCAGTGGCATTATTTCTACACTCACATATGAGAATAGAAATATTAGAACTCTTTGAGAAATTAAAATTTTTGCTCAGAGAGCCATAGTCAAAAAATGATAATTTCAGACATACTTTAAACAAATCATCACAGTTGAGATTTACCTAAAATATTTAGTTTGGATTTCAAATGTATAATTTTTTCAGTAACACATGGGTTAAACTATCACTTGGACTACTAGCAATAGTGGAGAGGGTGCCTGAACTGAACTGGCTTGCCCTAGAGATCAGACCAGTGAATACCCTGTCATCACAGAACTTTTCTCCAATGACTGATGGAAGCACATGCAGAGATCCACAGCCAATCATTAGACAGAGCTCCAGGTGTCCGGTCAAAGAGAGAGAAGAGGGATTTTATGAGCAAATGCATCAGGATCATGATGGGGAAACATGCAAGGACAACCAAACCAAACTAGTGGGAACCCATGAAATTTGGATCAATGGGTGTGGAGCCTGCATGGGACTGGACTAACTCCCTTTACATGGTGAGACAATTGTGTAGCTTGATCTGCTTGGGGCAGGGTTAGGGGTGGGGGCTTGTGGTGGGATCAGAATCCATCCCTGGTGCAAGAGCAGGCTTTTTAGAGCCCACTACCTCTGATGGGACACCTCGTGCAGCCTTGAGGCAGGAGAAAGGGCTTAGACTTACCTCTACTGGATCTGCCTCCCATGGGAGGCCTTGTCTTCTTGAAGGTGGGAGTGGGATGTGGGTTGGGAAGGGGAGGTAGGAGGAGGGCAGAGGGGGATCTTTGACTGGTGTGTAAAATGAATTAAAACAATTTCTTAATAAAAATAAATAAATATATTTGTTCAACCTACAAAACAAATCCTTACATAACAGTGGTAAGTGTGGATCCATCCTTATGAGTTGCTGGACAAAAAGCCTCTAGAAGGTCCCAAAGTAATGCAGGCTATTGTTTTAACTTTTGTTTGCACAACAGATATTTGTATTCATGTTAGTAAGTTTTCTAGGTATATATAGATATATTGCAGATAGAGAGGCAATCTTCAAACACTTCCAAGACCAACAGAATATGGTATTTGGAATTTTTAAAAACTTGGACTTTCTGGACAGTGAGACATGTATGCTCCTGGACGGACTGATTTAGTCTAGAGAGGAGGATGGGCATCAATGACACTCCATATGGGGTTTATCTTCACCTTGGCAAAAATAGCCCTTTGGGCAGGAAACTGTTCTTATCTGGACTGCTTGACAAAATGTTGTCTCCACTGGACATGCAGAACCCACAGGAAGGTGACCACTGAACTTTATAAGATGAGATGGTCCTTCAGGTTCCTGCTTTGGAGAAGAAACTGCCAGATATTCTACAGGACAAAGAGAGAAGCAACTGAGAGACTCCAGGCCTGTAGGCTGAAAAATGGATACCCCAACATTGTAGAACTTCAGATGACTGTCCAGGCATATGAAACCTTAGACTCACAAATATAGGGTAGACAGAATATTTTCTTTAATTTTGCCAATTACAAATAGACTAGATATTATAACTATAATTCTTGCTTGGTTACTGTTTTGTTATGTGTAATTTTACTGTGTTAAAGGTAAACTCTTCCTGTTGTTTAGACAGAAAAGTGGAAGTAATTGGGGAGTGTCTTTCTGTATGCTGCAAATATGTGTGGCTCTGATTGGTTGATAAATAAAGCAATTTGGCCTATGGCAAGGCAGCTTAGAGGAAGGCAAGAACTCAAGGAAAGAGCTAGGAAGAAGGCTTGGGGGTGGGGTGGGAGAGACATCAGCAAGCTGCCCAAGGAACAACATGTAATGGGACACATGTAAAGCCATGGAATGTGTGGCAATACATAGATTGATAGTTATGGGCTAATTTAAAATATAAGAGCTAGCTAGCTAAAAGCTTGAGCCATGGCCTTGCAGTTATAAATAATATTAAGCCTCCGTGTGTTTATTTTATAAGCATGCCAGGGGACTGCAGGGCCAGGAAGGACCAGAAAAGCTTTGAACTACAGAAGACCAAATCTATGAGCCCACTCCTGGATTCCCTACCTTGCTAATGAAATGTAAAGCACAGTGAATCTACAAGCATAGCTTGCATGTCAATTTTAAGTTCAGAAGACATAAGACTTTGAGAACTATAAATTGAGTTCAACAAGATTTAACACATGATTTTATTCCTAGTATATGTATACTTGTAGGCAGAGCTAAATTTAGTTATATAACCATCTGTGTTTATTCAGGTCATTTAGTAAGAAATGTCTACTAAATGTACTTCATAATTCTGCCTCAGTAGTTACAGCAACTAAATCTTGAAGTTTTGAGAAGCTCGTATGAAATAAAGAGTTTTTGGTTATTAGGTGGTTTGAGATCCTCAATTACTGCTTTTCTTTGAAGAAAGTCTTAATTTTATATTAGACCCCCTTGCACATAGGAAGTGGGTCTTCAACCATGTGTTAGAAACCCTGATAAAGAAGGTCTCTGATTTATCTTTATTATTAAAATTACTCAGGTGTCATTTAGATATTTGAAGTAATATTCCCAATTTCTTAGCACAAATAATAAAAAATCACAAAGCTTTAGAGAACTCTAACTTTAGAGACAACCTCCTTAGCTCATTTTAATAGTCTGAACTTGTAAAAATATCTTTGTGCCTTTCATAGAAATTCACATTTTATGTCTCACAGTCTGTGTTCTACTTTTTCAGAAATTCCTCAAAAACAATTTCAGGACTTTTGAGAAATATTGAACTCTTATTCTCTCAAATTCCTCCATCCAATTTGAAGTTTTATAAAAGAAGGGCCTTCAATGACTCTCTTTCTGATAAGATTTATTATTTTCATTGAAGTTCTAGTTTCACACAAAAGCACCAAACTATACTCGCTCACTCAAGCCTGTGGCAACAGACACAAACATAGTAACACTTGAAAATGTGATGATTCCCAAGTTTTAAATGTCCTCCTCAGGTCCATCACAGCTATGGACTATGTAACAATATTTTCTTTCAGAGGTCATGTCAGTTTTGCTGTTCTCTTAGTTATATCTTATCTACTAATTAAATTATTGACAGGTTTATATAAAATTTCTTACAATTTTTTGTTTGTTTGTTTTGTTTTGTTTTGTTTTGTTTTGTTTTTCGAGACAGGGTTTCTCTGTGTAGCTTTGCGCCTTTCCTGGAACTCACTTGGTAGACCAGGCTGGCCTCGAACTCACAGAGATCCGCCTGGCTCTGCCTCCTAAGTGCTGGGATTAAAGGCGTGCGCCACCATCGCCTGGCTCTTCTTACAATTTTTTACGTTTTATTTTTTATTAAGAAAATTTTTATTCATTTTTTTTACATTTCACAAGTATTTAGTCAACATTTTGGGGTGCTTAGGGATCCAGAGATTAGGAACTAATTCAAGTCATTAATTAACTCTTTCCTTGGGGTCTGCATGGCTGGGAACAACATGAAGAGAAAACTCAGTATTTACTAGGCAGGCAAGCGGGTCGGAAGTGGTTGGGGTCCTACCACTCCGACCCCATTTGTTGGCAAACTGATCAGCTCTTGAGTCCTCTGCTCCATGTCCTGTGAACCTCTGAATACCCTCTCTGGCATCACTGTAATCAAACCAGACAGGAAGAAGACCCTTAACCAAGCTGATAGCAATGGTCCCACCCTCAGGACTGCCTTCTTCAAGAGATGGCTGTAAGAGGAGCCCAGAAACACAGGAAGAAGAGGACTGTACTGATGCCACATGAGTAAACATCTGCTCAGCCCAGGAAGTCACCCTCATGCTGGATGAGCAGCATCAGGGGAGAGAGGGTGGGGTATCATTTTTACATACCATCCATAGATCTCTCTCTCTCTTCCCTCCTCACAGCACCCCCCCCAGCCTTCCCCTCTAAACACATCCTGCATTTCCTCCTCCAACAAGGTAAGCCTCCATGGAGAATCAGCAGAGCTTGGTACATTTGGTTGAAGCAGGTCCAAGTGCTTCCTTCTGCTTCAATCCTACGCAAAGTGTCCCATCACAGGTAGTAGGTTCCAAAAAGCCAGCTCATGCACCTTGGATGGATGCTGATCCTACTTCCAGGGGGCCCCTTAAACAGATCAAGCTACACAACTGTCTTGCTTATGTGGAAGGCCTTGTCCAGTCCCGTGGAGGCTCCACAGCTGTTGGTCTATAGTTCATGAGTTCCCACTAGTTTATTTTCATTATCTCTGTAGGTTTTCCCATCATGATCATGATGCCTCTTACTCATAGAATCTCTCTTCTCTCTCTTCAATAGGACTCCTGGAGCTCGGCCTGGTGCTTGGCTGTGGATCTCTGCATCTGCTTCCATCAGTTACTGGATGAAGGCTCTATGATGACAATTAGGGTATTCTCTGATCAGATTACTGGAGTATGCCAGTTCAGGCACCATCTCTACTATTGCAAGTAGTCTAAGCTGGGGTCATCCTTGTTGACTCCTGGGAAATTCCCTAGCACCTGGTTTCTCCCTATTCCCATGATAGCTCCTTCTATCATGGTATCTCTTTCATTGCTCCTACAGTCCATCCCTGTTCCAGCTCTACATCCCCATTCCCTACCTTCTATTGCCCCAAACATCTAGTTTACTCACAGATATCTCATCTATTCCCCCTTGTCAGGGTGATCAATGTGTCCCTGTTAGAGTCCTCCTTGCTAACTAGCTTCTCTGGAGCTGTGGGTTATAGTCTGGCTATCCTTTGCTTTATATCTAGTATCTACTTATGAGTGAGTACATACCATGTTTGTCTTTCTGAGTCTGGATTACCTCACTCAGGATGATTTTTTTCTAGTTCCATCCATTTGCCTGCAAATTTCATGATGCCTTTTTTTTTTTTTTTTTTTTACACTGAGTAATACTCTATTGTGTATATGTAACATATTTTCTTTATTCATTCTTCAGCTGAGGAGGAGCTAGGTTGTTTCTAGGTCCTGGCTATTATGAATAAGTCTTTGTGGTATGATTGAGCATTCCTTGAGCATATACCCAAAAGTAATATAGCTGGGTCTTAAGGTAGATTGATTCCCAATTTTCTGAAAAGTCACCATAGTGATTTCCAAAGCAGCTGTTATTGGAGGAGTGTTCCCCTTGCTTTGCAACCTCTCCAAAATAAGCTGTTATCAGTGTTTTTATCTTAGCCACTCTGGCAGGTGTAAGATGGTATTTCAGAGTCATTTTGATTTGCTCTTTCCAGAGGAATAAAGATTTGAGCAATTCCTTAAATGTGTTTTGGCCATTTGAGATTCTTTCATTGAGAATTCTCTGTTTAACTCTGTAGCCTGTTTTTTAATTGTTTTGTTTGGTGTTTTTATGTCTAGTTTCTTGAATTTTTCATATATTTTGGTAATCAGCCCTCTGTAAAATGTGGGGTTGGGGAAAATCTTTTTTCCATTCTATAGGCTGTCATTTTGTGTCAGTTATCATATAAACAAAATGAAAGGAAAAAAACTACATAATCATCTAATTAGATGCTGAAAAAGCTTTTGGTAAAACCCAACACCCATTCATGATAAAAGTCTTGGAGAAACCAGGGATACAAAGGAAAATACATAAACATAATAAAGGAAATTAGCATCAAGCCTACAGCCAACCTCAAATTAAATGGAGAGAACCTCAAAGCAATTCCACTAAAATCAGGAACAAGACAAGTATAACTACAGACAAGGATGTTCACGCTCCCCATATCTATTAAATATAGTACTCAAAGTTCTGGTTAGAGCAATAAGACAACAAAAGGACATCAAGGGAGCAAGAACAGTCTGACTCCTTTACTGGCTTTTGGGACCCTCTTTCTCATGCTGGGTTACTTTGCCCAGCCTTAGTACAATGCAAGGTGCTTAGTCTTACTACAACTTGCCATGTTTTGTTTATATACATGTGAGGTCTGCCATTTCTGAATAGAAATGGATGAGAAGTGGATGGGGAGGGAAGGCAGAGGAGAGGTAGGAAGTAGGGACTGGAAAGAGAAAAAGGAGGTGAAACTACAGTCAGCATGTAAAATAAATTAATTAACTAATTTTTAAAAGTAAGAAAACTTTGCTTATCATTCAATATTTAATTGTACATGTAAATTTCAAAGAACTCAAATTTGAGATATAGGCTCTTTAGTTTACTCATTGTATAATATTTCATAGTTTAAATTAAACTTGCTTGTCTCAACTTCCTTATCTATAAAACAGGAATTCATAAACCTCCTTTATGGGTCATGACCTATATGGGTCAGTACCTATCTGGTACTACTACCTACAGTCCATCAGCCAGCATTTAATCACATGGTCACATTTTACACAAAGCCTAGTCTAGGCAATGTACTCATACTTAGAGTGATACATGCCTAAAATCAGAGGTATCCATGAACCTACCAGGCTAATTTCTCTAATCATTATAGCAAAGAATAATTCTATCACAATTTTAGTGAGTTCTTCCAAGTTTCAGCAAATATCTCCTGACTTACCATTACAATCTTATAACAATTTAAAACAAAAATTCTCTGGGGAGAAAATGTGTGTGTGTGTGTGTGTGTGTGTGTGTGTGTGTGTAAGGTTTTCAAGTATAAAAGTATTAACCATTTTAAAATAACAATAAACTATACATTTTTCTTTGTATAAAACATCATATATCTATAATTTCAGATCAATTTGTTCTTTCTTTGAGAATCCTGAATGAGGCAAATCTGAAATTCAGAGTAAAAATCTACATTCAATTATTGTTCAACTCAAATTACTAAATTCAATGATATCACCAAGAAAAAGAGTGAGAGGAAGTTGTTAGCAAATATTTTCTCCTTCTTATTAATGGTTGAGAAGGAAATGTGATGGTAAAGCTCTGTGAGAATGATTGTCATTATTTATGATGTTAAGGACTTCTTTGCTACCCCATTTGATCAGTTTTAGAATAGTAAGAAATTTTCCATAATATTTTGTACTATTCACAATATGCCAGCTATAGAAATAACAATATCAACTTAGATTTTTTAATTATTAAATTTTCTCTATAACTCTATCTATTGTCATCACAAATCAAGACACAGTGCTCTCTTCCATCAATACTCAACTTCATATGGAAAAACAAAAAACCCAGGATAGCCAAAAGAATCCTGTACAATAAAACAAACAACCTCTGGGGGCATCCCGATCCCTGAATTCAAGCAATAGTTAAAAAAAAAAAAAAGAAAAAAAAAAAAAGAAAAATTGCTTGGTATTGGCATAAAAACTGACATGTAGAACAATGGAATCAAATTGAAGACCCTGATATTAATCCACATACCTATGAACATAGTTTTTGACAAAGAAGCCAAAAATGTACAATGGAAAAAAGAAAGCATCTTCAACAAATGGTGCTGGCATAAATGGATGTCAACATGTAGAAGGCTGCAACCTCAACATAAATCTAGTTACTCTGAACCTGATAGAAGAGAAAGTAGGAAGAAGTCTTGAATGCATTGACATAGGAGAACATTTCCTAAATATAATACCAGTAGCACAGACACTGAAAGAAACAATTAATCAATGGGACCTCTTGAAACTGAGAAGCTTTTGTGAAGCAAAGGAAAAGGTCAACAAGACAAAGCAACAGCCTATAGAATGGGAAAAGATCTTCATCAACCCTACATCTGACAGAGGGCTGACATCCAGAATATATAAAGAACTCAAGAAATTAGACAACAAAATGCCCAATAGTCCAATTAAGAAATGGGCTACAGAACTAAACAGAGAATTCTCAACAGAAGAAGCTCAAATGGCTGAAAGACATTTAAGGAATTACTCAATATCCCTAATCATGAGGGAAACACAAATCAAAACAGCTCTGAGATTCTACCTTACACCCATCAGAATGGCTAAGATCAAAAACACAGAAGACAGCTTATGCTGAAGAGGATGTGGAGCAAGGGGAACTCTCCTCCACTGTTGGTGGGAATGCAAGTTTGTACAACCACTTTTGAAATCAATATGATGCTTTCTTAGAAAATTGGGAATCCATCTCCCCCAAGACCCAGCTGTACCACTCTTGGGCATATTCCCAATCTTACCACAAGGGCACATGCTCAGCTATGTTCATATCAGCATTGTTTGTAATAGTCAGAACCTGGAAACAACCTACATGCCCTTCAACTGAAGAAGGATAAATAAATGTGGTACATATACACAATGGAGTACTACTCAGCAGAGAAAAACAATGACATTATGAGGTTTGCAGACAAATGGATGGAACCAGAAAAAAAATCATTCTGAGTGAGGTAACCCAGACTCAGAAAGACAAACATGGTATGTACTCACTCATAAGTGGATACTAGATGTAAAGCAAAGGATAACCAGACTGCAACTCACAACTCCAGGGAGGCTACCTAGTAAAGAGGACCCTAAGAAAGACACAGGGATCACACAATAACAAAGATATGGATGAGATCTACATGAGCAAGCTGGATGTGATGAGGGGTAATGAAGGGCAAGGGTTTAGGGAAATAGAGCTTAGAGGAATGGAAGTTATCAGCTGGATCAAGAATAGAGAGGGAGAACAAGGAAAGAGAGACCATGATAAATGAAGACCCTATGGGAACAGAAAGAAGCAAAGTGCTAGAGAGGTCCCCAGAAATCCACAAAGATACCTCCCTCCACAATAGACTACTGACAATGGTCAAGATAAAGCCCAAACTAACCTACTATGGTGATTGGATGGTCAAACACCCTAACAGTAATGGTAGAATTCTCATCCAATGACTGATGGACATGGATGCAGAGATCCACGGCCAGGCTCCAAGTGGAGCTCTGGGAGTCCAATTGGTGAGAAAAAGGAGGGATTGCATGAATGAGAGATGTTGAGACCATGATTGCAAAAAGCACAGGGACAAATAGCCAAACTAGTAGGAATACATGAAGTATGAACCAACAGCTGAGGAGCCCCCAACTGGATCAGGCCCTCTGGATAAATGAGACCATCTATTAGCTTGAACTGTTTGGGAGGCCCCAGGCAGTGGGACCAGAACCTGTCCTTAGTGCATGAGCTGGCTTTTTGGAGCCTGGGGCCTATGTTAGGACACTTTGCTCAGCCTGGGTCAAAGGATGAGGGGACTGGACCTGCCTTGACTGAATCTACCAGGCTGAGCTGAATAGCCAGTAGTGGAGTGCTTGCTCTGCAGGAGATGGGAATTGGGGCTGGAATGGGGTGAGGGAGAGCTGGGAGGAGGGAGGACAGGGGAATCTGTGGCTGATATGTAAAATTAAATTAAATTATAAAATTTAAAAAAAAATCAAGACACAGTCAACAAAAATCATAAATGTGTAGCATTAGACATTTTCCATGTTGTAAATATCCCAACTGCCAGGGATGATGTGAGAGGAAAAACAAGCAGCTTTGTAACTCACAGACCACAGGATGGCAGTCAGCAAAATCACACCAAGTGAGCCTTGGAGAGGCAGAGTCCTGAGGACCTCATGCTGTTGTTGAGCACAGCTCTGCTTGTTGCCCTCACAGTCACCATGTCCTTCATAATCTATGAGTTGCATGAAAATTCTACAGGGGATCTCTAGCCCCTCACTGGATAGTGTCACTGGTACTTACAATAGTAGTGATTGACTTTTTTCATGCATTGCTGCTGGAGGAGGTTAATAATTCAACTATCACCCTTAGAAAGAACATAGTCGTGTAGATTGTTCAAGAGTTAAGGGTTTTTATTAAGGCTTTGATGTAGAAAAATCTTGGGGAACACTTTAAAGTTTAGAAAGGCACACTTTTTTAATTGAGCAAGGAACTCATTGAGGTCAGGGAATAAAAACAATGGCAGCCTGGCTATTGCTGGCTGACATGACTTTCTTGTAAGGATGGATTGGTGATTAAATTAAATTAAAGGTGATGATTAATTCCTCATACCCATTTTTGCCCTAAGCTTCCTGATACAATTTAATTATAAAAACTGTCAATGAGTGGGTATGCACCCGAGGATTTAAAGTAAAAAAAAAAAAAAAAAAAAGACTGTTGTTTTATAAAAAGTTTATAATTGTGATTCTTTTAAAATTATTTATAAAATTACATTTTGAGATAAATAATAAAATGATTGATCCTTTCTTTGAAACTGCAAAATGCAGCCTGAGTGTCAAAGGACTGGCTGAGAAAAATACTTTGCTTGCTTACACTTGGTTAATCTATAACAAATTGCTTAGACACGAATGCTTGTGGGTCCTTGGGAATAATCTGTTTTTCATCTGTAATATGTAAAATGTTGAATCATGTAAAAGAAATGAGAAACATGCTGTTTTTTACTTGTAGTCATTGTAATCATTCACTTGAAAAATAGAATGTAACTACATTGTAATTTTGATACTACTTTGTAAGATTTTGCTGGGGTATATGAATTGTAAGGGAAAAAATAAAGAGAGTTAGAAGTATAACACCAGGAACGATGTGAAAGTGAGACATCAGGAAAGAGATAAGGTGAAAAATAAAAGAGAGACCTTGACATGTTGAAGTGTGTGTGTGTGTGTGTGTGTGTGTGTGTGTGTGTGTGTGTGTGTGTCTGTGTGTCTGTGTGTGTGTGTGTGTGTGTGTGTGTGTGTGTGTGTGTGTGTGTGTGTGTTCTCCTCTTTCTCTGGCCCCAAGAATTAAGCTTTACTCAGTTTTCCTCATTCAGATGAAAACGTCAGTTATGGGGCTGGAGATGTGGCATAGTCGTTAAGAGCATTGGCTTGTCTTCCAGAGCTCCTGAGTTCAATCCCAACAACCCACAGAGTGGCTCACAGCCATCCATAATGAGTTCTGATGCCCTCTTCTGGCTTGCAAGTAAGTATACATGCAGGCAGAACACTGTATACTGAATAAATAAGTAAATCTTAAAGAAAAAAAAGAAAAAGCAATTGTGTGATCAGAATCCATTTTTTATCTTCAGTTCCTGAGGTACTGAGATCCAGTTCTTGTCAGCAGCATCCAACAATGGTCATTGTCATGGCATCAATAAGATTATCTGATGAAAGCTGGGAAGCACATGTGGAATAGTGTATATATTTACCATACTGATAACTAGATGTGACTGACTACAGGAATACACACAAAAGTAGTGTAATGAAGTAACTAGGAACCTATAAACTCTAAGTATTTCCTTCAACTTCAATATATTTCATACATATGTGTGTGTAATATGTATAAACTATATATATATATATAGTATATATATATATATAGTATACATATGTATATATATATATATAATATACATTCATGTATGTGACCACTTTGTATTAAGAAAACAATTTAATCCATGCATACTTACTTAAGTATATTATTTTAAAAAGGGAAATATATATATATACTTGGGAAAAACCATTAAAACAGCACTAGAATTTTTTTGTTAATAGTACTCAGTGGACATGCATTAATAATCATTTGGCCCTTTGTTGTATAGTTGGTTTCTAGTGTAGGATTAATTTATAGGTATTCGGTTCAAATCCTTTTTCACAGGTACTATGGACAAAATCCATTATTTTAACCTCATCCTAGAGTTAAACCCCCACTGCTTTAGTCAAAGCATTTCATGTGGGAAAAACAAGACTAGAAAACAAATGTAAACTCTATAGTTTCTGAAACTGTTTAAGTTTTATCCCTATACTAAATTTGATCTGTAGACAAGATCAACATCTGCTCTTCCTTAATTACAATTTCACATCCTAACATTTGGGTCTTTTGCTGCTTAAAAGATAGAATCTCACCACATCCTCACTATCCACTTATATGCATTAAATTGGTGATAAATTTCACGCCTCTGGATCCATGATAGCAACAAAGGAAGTTAAACCAACTTCCTCTCAGGAGGCCAGTGAGATGGCTGGTAGAAGTACCTACAATAGCCCTATAACCTGAGCTCAATCCCCAGACCCTAGATGGTAGCAGGAGAGAAATCTCTTCTGAATAGATTACACTGTGATCTACACACCCACATGCACATGCACAGACACACAAACACACAGACAGAGAGACATATACACACACAGACACACACATGCATGCACATGTACACACACACAGAAAGACACATAAAAACAGACACACACAGAAACATACATGCACACACACACATACATACACAAACAAAATAAACAAAAATTTAAAAATAATATCTCTTAGAAGTGAGATGATGTGTGACTTCTAGAGTCAGCTCTTCAATGATTTGATGGCGTCAAATAATTATGCCTTTAAATATCTCTCAACCACCAAATTCTATGATGATATTGATAACTTTATTCTTTCCATTATCAAATAAATACATTCAGGGGAGAATGAGAAAACAAGTTGCCAAAAAGTTTGAATCTGCTTATTAAAACAAGATTATTTCTTAGAGATCCACGTACTTGAGTACTTTCTTCTTTAAAGATAAAGTTTAACACATTAGATTATTGCTCTATAAGTCTTATAAGTTAGAGGAAGTACTCCCTCTTTGTTTTAGCCTTAAGCAGAATCACACATATTTCATTCTTCTGACTCATAAACTCCTGCAGATTAGATTATAAATACTAAACTAGTGGGATCTTCTGCCAACAACTTGAGCCTCTACCCATTTGAAGATGTCTGTTAGTCTCAAAGCACTTTAACCTTCTCAACTTCTAAGGTCTTTCAAAGTGAAAACCTCAAAGTTTCTTAATACTTTCCCCATTGAGAAACATCAATTGATGATGCCATGAAAATTTCTAATAGAAAGCAGAAGGACAAAATAGAAATGAAGAATTTTATAATAAGACTCTAAATTTGTAGAAGGTATAGTCATAAGAATCATAAAAATACTTTGCTGGAAAGAGTGTGTAAAGTAACTTTAGTTCATGTATGGAGATCTAAATATTTTATTTCTGTGGATGTGCATGCATATATATTGTTTTGACTCATGCAAATATTATACTGTTTAAATTAATGTGTGTGCATCTTAGAATACTAGTTAATTTATGATAAAATTCCTTCACAACTCTGTCTTCTAGCTGTATTAAATCTAAAGCATATTATTGCTCTCTCTAGTCACCCTGACACAGAGTAGTATACCACTTTTTTTAAACTAAATACATCATTTAATCAGACTTGCCTCATCCCTGTCAATACCTTCTTACTATGGAGTAGCCACCATTCTATCCCCAACTTCTTTTTTAAAATTAAACATTCAGCTTTGGAGGTTTGTTTTGAATGGTATCTAGAGACTAAAAGGGAACTAGACAACATCAGATCACTGAAATTATTAGTCCTAGCCTCCTAAAAAAATAAAGCATTTTAGTTTTCTTCTCACTTGAGACTTTCAACTGGACCTATGGCAAAGTCATAATACCCATTATCTCATTAAAGCAATATTTTAACAAAAATTGGAGTTAGGTATTTGAATATATTTATATATTTGATAATTTATGTAATATTTACTTTCTCTGCAAAAAGACAAAAATGGCATCATTAGGTAAAACAAAGTCTTTCATGAACAGAAAAAGGTAGTCCGTGCAGTGTTAATGTTTAAGGATTGAACATGATGCAATGTTATGCTACAGTGGCTACATAACGATACCAAAGAAACTCCTTGATTAAATTTGCTTTGAAAACTTATTCATCTTCCTCTAAATGGCTTCCTTCCGAGGTGGCATTATATTATGTTAAGTTTTATAATTTTGAAATGTACTAATGACCATAATATTCAGCAAGAAGGTGATTTTCTTAGATAAAACCTTGCAAATATATTACATGTTATCATTGATAAGGTAAGCATTATCTCTGTTTCATTAGGATTCTTTTTTATACTTAAAATTTTATGTTTAAAGGCAACAAATTACAGAGCTAGGCTTTTTCTCACAACATTTGTCTATTTATTTAGAGAATAATGGTCATCTGAAATGAAAAACCTGAGCAGCACCTTACAAAGTCCTCAAACAAAAGCAGCTATAAGGTTCAAAATGCCTTGTTGTCTTCCCCTTGTAGAGTAAGTAGGGTTCCTAAAGCATTACCAATGCAGCACTTGGTAGGAAATGAGCCTCAGTGACTTCTATGGTGAAACTTTAGGAAGATATAAGATGGTACTTACAAATGATCTAAAAAGCCCAAAGACCAAGGATGTTCTAAAACTACCTAAAGAACAATCAATGGATGTAGGAGACCTATGATTAGTATACAAATATATTTTAATGTTCTAATAGGGGCAACTTAGTATTACCTAAGAAAAATTCTATGCAGCTTACAAATATACTTTTTATAGCCTCTGGTTTATCTTTCAGAAATTTTTAATCCTTTCGTCACATGACAAAGGTTTTTAATAGAATAAATATCAGTAAAGATTTTAACTGCAAAAAAATAGTGTATTTATTTCAAATATCAGCATATTTTAATGACAGTTACTGCTATACTACACATAGTTATTTAAATAAATTTCATATTGGATAATTTGTAAATCATATGAATATGTTACATGTATTGTAGATGTGTATCATTTTATGAAACTCCTGAAGGATGAATCAATTATTAAACTAGATGAAAAATACTTCCCCAGAACAAAACAATATGGATATTTTAGATTACATTTCTATTAGTGTGTTTGATTTATTTTTTCTCGCCAAATGTCTATTATTTACTGTGTACTGGGGACATCCTAACTGTTTTAGATACAACTGGGACACAGTCACATAAGAATTCTCTCAGTATGAGGTCTTAGTCTTGTGTCAGAAACAGACACTAAATAATTTATCACACAGTTCAATATAAAATATGAACAAGAAGTAAGCTTATACTGAAACCAGAAAGCAGCTTATTTAAGGAAAAATTAGGTCAGAAGGAATTGATGTTCATCTGTTCAGAAATGTATCTTTAGGACTTTTAACACTTGAAATAATCAAGTTGCTTTCTTAATATTGTTTGAGGCCCTTATGTTCTTTGGATAGGAACCCTACAGTAGATAGATGATGACAATATTTTACCCCTGTACACAGGTACTATTCTTTTATTTTGCTAATAACCTCTTTGCTCTGGAAGATCTCTTTAGTTTGATGTAATTTCATTTATTTAGTCTTCATTTTTATGCCATGCTTTCATGGTCACATACCGAAAGTCATTTTGTAGATAATGATTATTAGAGATTTTCACAAATAGCCACCAGGTGCATTTAAAAAAGTGTCTCAGACTCACTAATCTTCAGAATAATGAATGTCAAAACCACAATGCACCCCAACAGTTGTATATTAGACTGGCAGCTGTAAAACAAAGGAAAAGCAAGTGAAAGCAGAGTTTTGCAGAGTGTGATTCAGTGAGCACATTGCCTTTGTTAATGGTTGTATAAATTAGTGGAACATTTACAGCTAACAATGGACACTCCTTAAAAATATAAAAACTACCATGAAACCCAAGATTCACACTCATGGATATGCATCTTATTGAAATTTTCTTATTGAAAGAAAGCAATAGTTCAAAAGGATGCCTGTTATATATCTCGGAATCAATCATAATATTTAAGTATAGAACAACTTTCTTGTGATTCATCTTTATGTATTGTTCTTGTTTTAAATTTGGGATTGCTGGCTTATTTTCTGTTTGCCTATTGGTTTGTAATCTAAGAGAGAAAGAAAGAAGGTATGATGTAGGATGGGTAGAAGGTGGAGAAGATCTGGGAGGTATTGGGAGAGAGGAAACCCTGATCAGAATATATTGTATGAAAAAGAAAAAATTATTTTCAATTAAAATAAAGAGAAAATAACACACACACACACACACACACACACACACACACACACATTATAGATCAACTAATGTGTTCATGAGTAGTGAAAATATACAAAATGAAATGTTATTCATCCCCAGTATGGAAGCAAATCTTGTCTTAAAATATCTGACTAAGTGAAAAGAACCAGGTACAGAAAGGCAAATATCGTATAACCCTTTGTACAATGTAGCTTTAATTAATAACAAACACTTAAAAACTGCCAAAGTAAAAATTATTTGAGGAAATGAGTATGGAAAATTTATTGAGGTACCCCTTCTAAAATGTGTTTCAAAATTATATTATTTATGTAAATATATAAAAATTTAAATAATTAAAGATATAAGCTCACAGGTTATCATGTTACTAAATTTCTTTTCTTCCCCCTTTGATTTTTCAAGACAGTGTTTCTTTGTGTATCCCTGGCTGACCTAGAACTTGATTGTAGACCAAGATGGCCTTGAACTCATAAATCTGCCTGTCTCTGCTTCCCAAGTGCTGGGTTTAATGGCATGCACCACCAGTGCCCAGGTACTAAACTTCTTAATAAAATGTTGACATGTAATTGATATTCTTAAAAGAAAAAAATATGAAAATCTGAATTTTCTTCAGAACACAGAGCACATAAAACAAATGAAAAATGCCTTGTTATCTAATGGTGTCACTTAAAGCATGCCTTTTACACAAGTATATTATGATACATGAGAAGATTTTTAACTTACTTTGAATGTCTAAAGTGGTTTTGTGAAGTATATTTTCTCCCCACATTGGTCTGAAGATAATATAACAAATGAATCCAGGAGAACATGCATTAGCTGATGACCCAAGACAAGGATGTTATGATTAACTAGGAAAATAAATTGAGACATAGTGGTTAGTCTTTTTAATAACTATTTTAGTCAGAACTTAAAATATATTTAATAGCTTCACTTAGGCATGAGCAGAAGTGGTCGTTGGATTAATGATGTTCCTGATAGTCCCTGATGTTTCTTATTCCTTGAATTAATGAGATGGAACAAACTGCTACAGTCAGCAACAAAAGTAAATATTGTACATGCATTGCACTAGAATTCAACAAGTTTGCTACAGAGGACTATAGCCAGGTTTCTGTAAGTACATATCTTTCTTTTTTGTTTTATTATTTTTCATGTATGTGCACATTCTTGTTTCCATGCGTATATGGAAATGCACAGATGTTCACATGTATATGGAGGCCCTAGTACAAAATTGGGAATCTTCCTCCCATTGCTCTTCCACCTTATCCACTGAGGTAGAGTCTCTCAGTCAAACCCAAAACTTATTAATGGCTTTGCTACATGGCTTGCTAGGAGTGCTTTTCTATGTTTTTCTCCTTCTGACGCTAGAGTAAGAAGAATTAGAGATGAACCACAAACTCAGCCCAGCATTTATGTGCAATCTGGAGAATTAAAGTTCTTTCCCTTGTTTGCATGGCAACCACTGTTTGGAGTCCTGTTGTTATTGCTTGCAAATTAAAATGTAACACAGCTATACCACCTTCAGATTTCAGCAATGAAGAACACAGTTCATTTTCTTCATCTAGATTACTTTATAAACTCGCTTTTTTTCTTTTCTTTTCCTTTCATTTAGAGACTTTATTTCCTAAGTATGTGCAAAATTACCAATTATACTAAAAAGGTCTTTGAGAGTGATGTTTATCATCAATGTTATTTTAAATAATATGTATGTAATGGTAACTTATTTAATGATATCTTGTGTTGAGTGCAATAATACCTTGTGGAAACATTTGATAAGGATATGCACATTATAATATCAAAGCCATATTGAATATTTTGCATACAAATTGTTGCATTGAAAATATTAGTTTTATAATAACATTTATTAAGTAAAGGAAAAAGAAAGCAATGAAGACCATAAAACAAAAAATTGGCAAGCTATTCCAGCCAGGGAAGCAGATATGCTAACTGCAGATTTAACTCTATCTATCTTCCTCCAAGTCTGACCTTCCATTCTTATCCCCATCTCTGTAGCAGACCACCTGCTGTGGTCTGTTTCTCTCCCTGCCCCATCATCTATAGATCATATAGACCTCCCCTTCTACTCTCTTCCCCTCACTAATTACATTATCCCAGTCCAAATTCCAGCAGGCATTACTTGGGAACTGGGAGGCCACTTTGGATAGGGACACAGGAAGCCTGATTTCTGATCTTCATCTCTCCCTCCAAATCCAATACCTCTTTATGATAAACATCCTCAAGATATTATGGATACAAAGGACATAGCTAAATCTAATTAAAGCAGTTTACAGCCAACATCTAGTGAAATGAACAGAACTCAAAAAAATTCTGTCCAAATCAGGAACAAGACAAGGTTGGCCATTCTCTCCAATTATTATAGTTTTATGTAGAGTAATAATAAAATTGAGAGTGATTGAAGTGATTAAATCGGAAAGGAAGAAATCAAGTATCTACATTTGCATATGATGATAATATGCATCCTAAATTCTACCAGTAAATTCTTACAGCTGATAAAGACTTTCAGCAAAATAGCTAAATACAAAATGACTCAAAAATATCAGTAGTATCCTTATGGACAAACAACAAATGATTCGAACTACTAAGACTCCGAGGTTATTACAGCAGCTAAAATTAATTATGCTTTAAAAGTATTGTAAGAAATATAAATTAGGTTCTGTTCTGGTCATATATAATGGGCTATAGAACCCTAAATAAGTCAGTCACAGCTTTCATAATCATGCTGTTTCCTGAATTCCCTGTAAAGACATCATTTTCCCATAGGAATAGAGACCATTTTAGCTTCTATTCTTGGGCTGTATAAAAATACTCTAAAAAATCTTAAGTAAACAAAAAGTTCATTATTGGTTCACAATGAAGGGTATAATCCATCGTGACAGGGATGTCAAGGCATCAGGAGCTTGAAGTAGCAGATCACCTCACATCCACAATCAGGAAGCAGGGAACAAGGATGACCCATGGGGTTAGCCTCCTTTCTCTACTTATTTTGCATGTTTTTTTTGTTGTTGTTATTTATTATATTTGTGTTTTAATTTTACACATCACCATGGGTTCCCCTGTCCTCCTCCCTCCCACCTCCACCCCCACCTTTACCCCATCCCCTCCCCTCCATTCGCATGTCCTCCAAGGACAAGATTCCCCTGGGGATTCAATTAAACCTGGTGGATTCAGTACAGGCAGGTCCAGTCCCCTCCTTCCAGGCTGAGCAAAGTGTCCCTATATAAGCCCAAGGTTCTAAACAGCCAGCTCATGCACCAAGGACAGGTCCCAGTCCCATAGCCTGGATACCTCCCAAACAGTTCAAGCTATTCAATGATCTCACTTATCCAGAGGGCCTGATCCAGCTGTGGGCTCACACAGCCTTTGGTTCATAATCCATGTGCTTCCATTCGTTTAGCTATTTGTCTCTGTGCTATTCCAATCTTGGTCTCAACAATTCACATGCTTATAGTCCCTCCTCTTTCTTGACAATTGGACTCCTGGAGTTCCACCTGGGGCAGGGCCGAGGATCTCTGCATCCACTTCCATCAGTTATTGGATGAGAGTTCCAGCATGACTGTTAGGGTGTTTAGTCATCTGATCACCAGACTAGGTCAGATCACGCTTTCTCTCGACCATTGCCAGCAGTCTAAAGAGGATGTATCATTGTGGATTTCTGGGGACCTCTCCAGCACTCTGCCTATTCCTGTTCTCATGTGGTCTTCATTTATCATGGTCTGTTATTCCTTGTTCTCCCTTTCTGTTCTTGATCCAGCGGGGATCTACTGCTCCCCTAAGCTTTCTTTCCCTCAAACCTTGCCCTTCATTACTCCAATTGTCGTGCAGGTTGTTCATGTAGATCTCATCCATTTCTCCACCACTGGGCTATCCCTGTGTCTTTCCTAGGGTCCCGTTTTCTAGGTAGCCTCCCTGGAGTTGTGTAGCAGTCTAGTCATCTTTGTTTTACATCTAGTATCCTACTAAGAGCAAGTACATACCATGTTTGTCTTTCTGAGTCTGGATTACCTCACTCACGATGATTTTTTTCTAGATCCTTCCATTTGCCTGCAAACCTCATGATGTCATTGTTTTTCTGTGCTGAGTAGTACTCCATTGTGTATATGTACCATATTTTCTTTATCCTTTATCTTCTTCAGTTGAAGCGCATCTAGGTTGTTTCCAGGTTCTGGCTATTACAAACAATGCTGATATGAACATAGCTGAGCAAATTCCCTTGTGGTTTGAGCATTCCTTGTGTATATGCCCAAGGGTGCTACAGCTGGGTCTTGGGGAAATGGATTCCTACTTTTCTAAGGAAGTGGCATATTGATTTCCAAAGTGGCTGTACAAGCTTGCATTCCCACCAGCAGTGGAGGAGAGTTCCCCTTGCTCCACATCCTCTCTAGCATAAACTGTCTTCTGTGTTTTTGATCTTAGCCATTCTGACAGGTGTAATGTGGTATCTCAGAGTCGTTTTGATTTGCATTTCCCAGATAATTAGGGATGTTGAGCAATTCCTTAAATGTCTTTCAGCCATTTGAATTTCCTCTGCTGAGAATTCTGTTTAGTTCTACAGCCCATTTCTTAATTGGACTGTTGGGCATTTTGATGTCTAATTTTTTTGAGTCCTTTATATATTCTGGATATCAGCCCTCTGTCAGATGTGGGGTTGGTGAAGACCTTTTCCCATTCTGTAGGCTGTTGCTTTGTCTTGTTGACTGTGTCCTTTGCTCTACAAAAGCTTCTCAGTTTCAATAGGTCCCATTGATTGTTTCTCTCAGTGTCTGTGCTACTGGTGTTATATTTAGAAAGTGATCTCCGGTGCCAATGCGTTCAAGAGTACTTCCTACTTTCTCTTCTATCAGGTTCAGAGTAACTGGATGTATGTTTGTAGTTGGAGAGCTTCTCTCCAGATTCCACCAAGCCCCTGTGGTCCTAAAACCCACGTATAAAATAATCATATAGACACTTATATTATTTAAACTGCTTGGCCATTAGCTCAGGCCTACCATTGTCTAGCTCTTACTCTTATATTTAGCTCATTTCTGTTAGTCTATACTTTGCCACATGGCTTGTGGCTTACCAGAGTCTTTACATGTTGCTTCTCATGGCAGCGGCTGGAAGTGTCTCATCCCAGCCTTCCTGTTCCCCACCTTCTCCTCTTCCTTGTCTTGCCTATCTATCCTTCCTGCCTGGCTACTAGCCAATCAGCACTTTATTTATACAGAGTGATATCCACAGCATATGTTGCGTTCTTTGATCCACTTGGACTTAAGCTTTGTGCATGGTGACATTTGGATCTATTTTCAGCCTTCTACACATTGACATCCAGTTATGCCAGCACCATTTGTTGAAGATGCTTTCTTTTTTCCATTGCACATTTTTGGCTTCTTTGTCAATAATTATATGTTCATAGGTGTGTAGGCTAATGTCAGGGTCTTCAATTCGATTCCATTGGTCCACATGTCAGTTTTTATTGTATGTTCCTCCTTAGGGAATAATCCCACCCACAATTTGACTGTCTTCCCGCATCAACTAATGCAATCAAGATAGCACCCTCCCAGATATTTAGATAGACCAGATGCCTGGGTGAATTCTAAATTCTCTCAAGGTACAATAGACAATAATCATCACAGATACCTATGTGAAATTTTGTCTAGTATGGCTGCACAGAAAAATAGTAAGTTAGCCAACATTCTTTATAGATTCATAGGTGACTACCCGTATAATGACAACACAATTTTCAGATGACTACAAAAATGATTCTACAATGTCTGTCAATATATTTTGCTCAGAAAATATATCTGACTACTAATTTGAGGCAGCTTGAATGTCAAATGTCTTATAGAACCTCAGGTATTTTAATGCTGAGTCCCCAGTTGGTGGTGCTACTTGGGTAGGTTAAAGAAATGTACAGCCTTGGTGTAGGAGGAAGTCGCTGGGTCAGGCCTTAAGAGTTTATATGTTCCCCTAATCCAGATCTCCCTCTGATTCATGTTTGTGTGTGAAGATGATCTCTCAGCTTCTTCTTGCTGCCACATGGTAACAAGCATAGTAGACTTAATGAATGCTTATCATTCTGGAATAGCAAGCCAAATAAACTTTTATTTGTACAAGTTTGGTCATGGCTTTTTATGACAACAACAGAAAAGTAGCTAATACATAGCTGTTCTTTAAAAACTTAAATTTTGTCTTTGAACAGAATGAAACATAACCTTGGTGAGGCTCTGTTTTTACAGTGTAGATTAAGAAATAACATCTCAGCTGATGGGAGAGCAATCAAACTCATACAACTTTTGCCTGTTATTGATAAATCACATGAGAGGAAGCAAACTCTTATTTTTATCATGGCTTGATATATTTGAGAATAAGCAGTGTGGTAACTTAAGTATCCTATCAAATAAATACAACTCAACATTCCATTTTTAATTTGAGAGAAATTGCATAATTTTCCTGAATTATAGAATCATCAATTTCTTTTACCCACTAGAGTCAGCTTGGTATAACCTTCCTCAGATTAGTCTTCAAACAATTAATATAGTACAAATACATTAGTATGGAAAAGAAAACTCTGTAATCTTCCTTTGTGGATTTGTTGAAAAATAGCATTTGTTGATATCTGATTTTACTTATTTACTATACTAATGTTTTATTCCTCTACCCTGTTTCTCCATATAATTCTCAATCTCTTTTTATTTTATTTTATTTGTTTTTCAAATTTATTTGTTTTGTGCCTTTCCTGGAACTTACTCTGTAGCCCAGGCTGGCCTCAAACTCACAGAGATCCACCTGCCTCTGCCTCGAAAGTGCTGGGATTAAAGGCATGCACCACCACCTGGCTAAAACCTCTTTTTTAATATACATCTTTCCACTGTTGTAAAGCAACAAAAGAGGTAATTGGGGAATTACTTTGTTACCTTGGTTTTCCTTTCTTTTGTTTTATGTGTGTGTGTGTGTGTGTGTGTGTGTGTGTGTGTGTGTGTGCATGCCATATGTGTACATGTGGCCATAGAGGCAAGATAGGTAGTCAGATACCCTGAATCTGTAGTTATAGATCATTGTGAGTCACCCAGTATGTATGCTAGAAACTGAACTTGACTTGTCTGGAAGAACAGAATATACCATTCAGTCACTTCATTCGTACCTTTCATGGTTTACTTAAAAAAATTTTGATGAAAGTAAGTAATAAAAGTAATAAACCTAATGCAGGTATGTTACCTCTTTTAAAGTTGTTGACCAGCAAGGTCCTATAGATCCCCACTCCCAATAATTACAGACTATTGTCAGTATACTTGGTTACCATCCAGGAACCATGTAACTTAAGTCATCGAATGCAGAGAAATTAATCTGGAACTCTACTGAAAATTTCAGTCATAGAGACTGCTTTCACGGTGCTGAAAGGTGCTGTATGTTCTACTAGAAGAGAAAAATAATTGCTAATTTTACCCTGATGTGAACTCTGAAGACTGCAATAATGACTGGCCTGGAAGACATATCCACTGGTCAATAGTGGCATGAATACCATGTGGTGCTGATGAGATTAAGAGGACACAAATTTGAGTGAGTAGGAAAGGGTCAGAATCCTGGCATTAGTTGGAGCTGGGAGTGAATATCATCAAAATATGCTATATGAAATTCTCAAAGAACTAAAAACAATTTATATGAATAAAAGAATAAATAGGGAAGTAGAATTAAGGGAAATACAATAGCCATGTGGATTACAGCATGGAAATATTTTCTGGGAAGGTCAGTAAACTGACATGCAAATTTCTCTAATTAGGTTAAAGAGATTTAATGTGAATCCATTATATATGAAAATATTATACATTAAATGTTAACAAGGAAAAATACTTCCCCTGTGAAAGGGCAACATGGAGCAGAAAAGGGCCTGCCTAACAAAACAGTCTTCCTAAAGACAGAGTTACCTTTTCCTGACTCGTTAGCCAGTCATATTCAGAGAGTACTTTGTTAAATAATTATCTGTCTTATCTGTCATTATACAATTATTTGCCATTTACTTTCTGTGACTTTAACAGCAATGACTTTTACTAGGAAGAGCTCAGATCACCTACAATGTTAGAACTACCTAATTGTTTTCTTCCTGGACTCCCTCAAGAAAAGCTTCTAATTGCAGCTGGTGTCACTGCTATCCCCTTCTTAATGTTTAACTTTGATAATTTGTGAAAATACAGGCTCCACTGAAATCTTTAAATTAAAATTATCATTTACCTTTTGAGATCTGAAGAGACACCATAGTGTGTTATCACTGGTGACCTTCGAGTCTGAAAACCTGAGATCTCACAGTTGACAGTGTCCCAAATCAGCTTTTAAACTGTTCTCAGCTCTGGCTTTGAAAAGGAAGACCCAGTACCTGATGTCCCTGTCTTATTTTAATTCTTTAATATATGCAAAGGAATAATTAAAAATAGAATAGACATCACCAGTGGCCAGATGGAGGGGTCTGGGTTGTGAGTGGGGATGGAAACAGGAGGGATAAGGTCAGGGGAGGATACTGGGAAAGACAATTGCAATCCAGGCAATCTCTAGGATGAGTAGAAGCAAAGTGCAATGAAAACTCCTAAGGATTCTATGAGGGTGACCCTACATAAGACTCCTAGCAATGCAGGATCCAGAGCCTAAACTAGCCATCTCCTGTAACCTGGCAAGACTTCCTCTGGAGGAATTGGGACCCAAATACAGCCACTCAACTTTTGCCCTACAATTTGTCCTGCCTACAAGATGCACTGGAGTAATAGTTTGAACCCTGAAACAAGAAATAATTTTTACTCCTTATACATTATAATTCTTAGATTCTATAATTAAAGGTATAACTATATTTATGTGTATATGTGACTCTACCTCTATACACTCCATTATGAAACATACTACACAGATGACAAAGTTCTTAAAATACAAATATACAATATAATGAGGTTTTTAGTAATCTACACCAAAAAGAAATTTGTACATGTAAGCAATTTCTCTTCACATTATTTGCACATAATGAATTTTCTATATCCATAATGATCGCTGAACCTTGGTATGAGAGGGTATACTACAGAAATATTATCTAAGATATTTCCACTTCATATATATTGTAAAAAAGGCAGCAATGAACATGGGTGAGCAAGTATCTATAATGGGCTATCAAGTCCTTTGGTTAAATGCTCAAGAATAGAAAATGTGGATCACCTCCACACCATTTTCTATACTGGTATCACCAACTTGCACTTTATCAGCAGTGAATAGGTGTTTCCTTTCTTCAACATCTATTGCAGTATTTGGTACAATTTGTTTTCACTTTTTACTGCTTTTTATTTTATTTTTGTGTTAACTATTCTAACTGCAATAAAATGAAAAAAAAATCAAACTAGCTTAAATTTGCATGTCCCCAATGGCTAAGAATATTGAATATCTCTTTACATTTTTATAAGTCATTAGTTAATCTTTTGAGACCTCCCTACTTAATTCTATACCCCATTATCACTTGACTTGTGTTATTTGTGGCTGATTTTTTCTAGTTTTGTATATTCTAGATATTAATTCTTTGTCAGATATATAATTGGTGAAATTTTTTCCAATGCTTTATTCTGTCTCATTATTCAAATAATGGGGTCTTTTGCTTTATTTAATCTTTTGGTTTCAAAAGTCTCATTTATTAATTGTTGATCTTAATGCCTCCATTGTAGGGGTCCTGTTCAGAAAATTTTTCTTTGGGCAATAAATGCAAATGTACACCTTACCTTCTGTGCTGTGCATGCCAATAGAAGAGAAATGTAACCTCCACTTTTAGAAATCTATGAATTCTGAAAGCTACAACAAGCACTAGACTGGCAAGACATTTCCAGTGGTGAAATAATGGCTTGAATATCATAAGACTAACCAACCACCAACTGATTAGATTTCAATCCTACTCTACAAGATACCATATACACTTGTCATCATTTTCTGAGCCAACAACTTGTGGTAAATTATAGACCATAGTAGAGAATCTACTGCTGTTATTTTGCAAAGCAAACTAAATTAAACTAAGTCTTAATGACTTGCTGTTATACCCTTAGTTAATGAATCTCTCAATCCTTATCAGTGAAGATTCTAATTAGGGTAGATCTGATTAATACAAAGACCCAAAACTTGTCTAGGTGTGGCAAATGAGAGACTATGGATGCTTAGCCTTAAATGGAACATCTGTGGCCCACCAACTTCAAACATCATAATGAAGAAGGAGAGGATCAATTGGAAGAGCCAGAGTGGTAGATAACTACAAGGAAACATCCAGGGCAGGTGCATACATGAACTCACAGCAGTTGTGACAGTGTGGGCAGTACCAGTGCAAGTCCAAGACAGACCAAATTCCGACATAGTAACGGGAGATGATCTGCTCCTAGTTAGTTTTCCACACTCCAGAAAAGATGTGAACATTCAAGAATATATGGGCAGCACAATTTGGACTTTCTGGGTGATAAAGGAAGAAAGAGGAGGAAAAGAAGATAAAATGTCAGTTGCATAAGGAAGGGAGTGGATATTGGAGGAACTGGGTGTAAATGTGATGAAACCACATTGCTGGAAATTCTCAGAGAATTGATAAGAAAACTTAAGGAACATTCGAACTACAATGGAATCAATTTTTATCCTGTTCTTTTACAACACTGAGTCTGATTAACTATTGTGTTTAATTTAAATACAATTAATTGTGAATTATCTCCATAAATCATTTCAGAATAATAATTTGAATCACATTGTGTAACACTCTGAATATTCATCTGCTAATAGATGATTGTGAATTGGAATCTTTGCAATTACAGTCACCTACCTATTTTATTTGGTTTGGATTTCTTTATGGTGTTTTCTCTTTTTTGCATAAAAGTCTTAATAAATAATATCTGTTGTTTCAGCCAAGGATAGTTGATCATATTTGCTATCATCATAAATTATATTAACATTTTATACCCATTTTTATAAATGTTTAACAGAATGTACTAGTTTGGGGTAAGAGATGTGCTTATTTCATTCATCTTTTGTAACAATTCATCATATACATTTACTTTTCACATTTATAATGATGACTTCCACAAATAATGACTGCCACATATTTGCTCAGATGTGTGAGTTATTTATTCTTTTTTGATGATCCACTGATTAGGGATATAAATTCCATTTTTAATAATAGGAGTAAGAAGAAAAAAGGATTATTTTCTTTTCAATTATTATGACAAAATACTTCAAGGTCCTATCACTCAAAATACGTTGATGTAGCACAAATCTTTACAGGTATTATTAAGCAAAATGCTAGAGAGGCCCCCAGAAATCCACAATGATACCTCCACTGTAGACTACAAGCAATGGTCAAGAGAAAGCTCGAACTGACCTAGTCTGGTGATTGGATGGCCAAACACCCTAACCACCCTAACTGTCACGCTAGAACTCTCATCCAATAACTGATGGAAGCGGATACAGAGATCCCAGGTGTCCAATTGTCAAGAAAGAGGAGGGACTGTAAGAGTGTGAATTGTTGAGACCAAGATTGGAAAAGCACAGGGACAAATAGCTAAACTAATGGAAACACATGAATTATGAATGGGGGTGGGTGGCTGTGGGCCTTCTGGATCAATGAGACAATTTAAGAGCTTGAAATGTTTAGGAGACACCCAGGCAGTGGGACCAGGACCTGTTCTTAGTGCATGAACTGGCTGTTTGGAACCTGGGCCTTATGTGGGGATACTTTGCTTGTCCTGGAAGAAGGGGTCTGGACCTGCCTGGACTGAATCTACCAGGTTGAGCTGAATTCCCCAGGGGAGTCTTTGCCCTGAAGGAGATGGGAATGGGGGAGAGGGGCTAGGGGGAAGGTGAAGACAGGGACGGGATGGGGGAGGACAGGGGAACCCATCGCTGATATGTAAAATTAAAACACAAATATCTGAATAAAAAAAATAAAATTTGAAATAAAATTTAAAATATCAAATCAAACCCAGGGGCAGATATTGGGTTAAAGCTGGAAGATCAGAGAAGCAGAACAAGCCACAGCTACCTCACCTTGCCAATTCCTCAGCTGATCCTGTTTCCTCAGGCTGGATACCTCTCAGCTCAACTGTGCTGCTCAAAAGCCTCAAAGCTTAACCAGGCTAGAACCTGGTTTTCATGCTTTTTATACCTTTCTGCTTCCTTCCATCACTTCCTGGGATTAAAGGCTCTTGTTACTATGCCTGGCTGTTTCCAGTGTGTCCTTGAACTCAAACGGATCTTTGTCTCTGGAATGCTAGGATTAAAGGCATGTGTGCCACAATTTTCTGGCCTCTATATCTAGTGGCTGTTTTGGTCTCTGACCCCAGATAAGTATTAGGGTGCACAATATTTTGGGGAACACAATATCACCACATGTTTCTTTATATTGTTTTAGAAAAACTTCATCTGGTTTTCTTAAAATTTCTTAATTTACAGAATTTTAAACTTTATTTTCAAAATTCTGTGTTATGGTTAAAAAGTGTCTTGCATCTATTAAACACAAAAGAATTTATTCATATTGTATTGTCTCAGGGAGAAGTTATCCTACATATTGTCCTAATACTGTTGATCTTACATAAATGAAGTAAATTTAACCCATATATTATTTTACAACTTTTGCATGATATCTCTACACTTAGATTATCATTAGTGTTAAATTTTCATTTTAGTATTATGTTGAAATTTCTTTTTAAATTTTTCTCTTACTTTATTTCTCTCTGTATGTGTGTGTCTCATTGTGTGAAGACATGTACATGTATGTGCTGATCCATTTTATCACTTGTATATGTTATGTGGAAGCTGGAGGTTAACCTTGGATATTCTTTCTCAGAAATCATCCACATTATTTAAATTATTATGCCTTATATTTTTGAGATTATAATTATGATATTGTTTTCCTATTCCTTTTCATCACTCTAAATGCTCTCATATACCCCTCCTAGCTCTTTCAAATTCATGGTCCCTTCTTTTACATTAATTTTTGTAAAATACATTAAGTATACATTGTCAAATATACACATTAAATATAAATATATATTTTATGAATGTTATATATGTATTTTTATATATGGTATTTATATGTGTATAAATATATTATATTACATTTATGCAACCTGCTTAGTCTGTGCAATGTTGCTTGAGTGTATGTTTTGAGGGCTGATCATTGATAATGGATGTTTTTGAGACAATATTTCATCTGTCTGGGACTCACTAAGTAGGTGAGACTGGTCAGCAAATGATATGAATCCCACACTTTCTGCCTAGCCAGCACTGGGATGAGAAACACACAACACCACACTGAACTTTTTACCTTGATTCTGTAAACTGTATTTAGTTTCTCATGTGTTTGTGATAAGTGTAAATAAGAACACTATCTACTGAACTATCTATCAACTTAATCCTTAAATCTTTGATTACTTTTTAAAGAATTAACACAATCTTCTATGTTGTAATTCTGATTTAGAATGTTTCTTTTCAAATTTTTGAAATATTTAAAATACAAAGACATGCTAACATCTGGTCATTTCTATAAACAGCACAGATGTTTTCTACTTGTTTTTGCATTTTAGGAAGTGTGTGTGTGTGTGTGTGTGTGTGTGTGTGTGTGTCTGATGTGCACTACTTTGTTAATTCTTAATATTGATTATGTTTCTAAATTCTTGCATATAATTCTTTGTCAATATTTTCCTGAAATGCTCCATTCATTTTATTATTTTTCTGTGTTTATATATCCAAATAAACGGACATTTTCTCCTAAGTTGACCTATGTGTAGGTCAGAGGTAGAATTTGTAGCATTTTCATTGTCATTCAGCTGAAAGCTTTTATAATCTATACTTGTTTTTTCAACTCATTTGCTATTTAGCAATAGATTTCTTTATCTCTAAACATATGGGAACTCAGTTTTAGGTTGATTACAATGCATTTAAAGAACATATTCTATAAAATTCAGTCTTTCTTGCTGAAACTTGCTAGCATCTGGTAATTTCTGCAAATAGCCCATATGTTTCTTAAAAGAATGTGCATTTTGTTGTTGCTATGCACATAGTTATGCATGTGTAAATTAATTTGTGAATGATGCTTTCCAATATGAGTATCTTCTCTTTATCAATATTTTTTTTTTCTCTCCATCAGTTACTAAAGCCTTCTGTTAGAGTTATGGATCCATTTTCACTTCAGCTCTATCTAGTGTTTTACTCTATATAATGTGATACAATAATGTGTAAATACACTTTGTTTTGTGCTTCCATTGATTTATTTATTCATGTATGTATGTACTATCATTTTAAAGTTGTGATTTTGTGTATGAATTTTATTTTGAGAAAACATTTCCATAAGATTTCATTTGATTAGTAATTTCATTGTTTTTCTGCTCCTCTATATTTTCTGTACATTTCTATTTTACATTTTTGTGAAAAGCATTGTTTGATTTGTATTTTGCATATATATAACAACCTTTCTATTTTTTTTCAGAGCTGAGGACCATACCCAGGGCCTTGTGCTTGCTAGACAAGAGCTCTACCACTAAGCAAAATTCCTATCCCCAACCTTTCTAACAGATGTTTTTATTAATTTTAATGCACAATCACTTAGGGCTTTTAAGAACTAAATCAAGTCAAATGAAATTTCCATTGCAAAATGATGAGAAAGCTGTGGGCTGTTTGAAAAGGGATAAAACTTGTGAAACATCTTCTGTAGTTGAATCTTATAGCAGAAATAAATTAAATACTTCACGGAAGTTTGTGTATAATATTTTAGAAATAAACTAACTGAATGGCATAAAAAAACTAATTAAAAGCCATCCAGCCATAATAAGTCTAGGGCCGGAGCAACTGGAAACAGTTCTAACAGCCTTTCAGCCACCTACAGTCAGTCTGTCCTTCCACTATGAAAAAGGACAGAAAGAAAGTGAGCATTCTCAGAGTTTTGTGAAGCCACCATCACTCCAATACCAAAAGCAGGTGCAGACACATCAAAAAAGAAAATGACAAGCCAATATCTCTGATGAACATAGAATCAAAAAGGCTCACTTACATACTTTCAAGCAAAATACAGACTTACATCTTTATTTTCCCACTAAGATATATGTGAAAAAAAATTGGAGGCCATGACCAAGTTTGCTTTATCCCTGAATTAATGTTCAACAGATACAAGTCAATAAGTGCAATAAAATTTATAAATGGACTTAGAGATGAAAATCCCATGATAATCTAAATAGATTAATAAACTTCTTTGAAAAGATACATTATGCCTTCATTATAAAAGTCATAGAGAATGTAGGGTTAGAAGTAATAAACTTTAATATAGTAAATGCTATACATAAGAAATTTGTAACCAATATTATCCTAAATGGAGAAAAGCTTGAAGCAATCCCACTGACATCAGTAATGTAACAGGGATGTCCACTACCCCAACTCCTTTTCAATGTTGTGTTCAAGATACTAGCAGGAGCATTGAGGCAAAAGAAGTCAATTAAATGGATATTAGGGAAAGAAGTAATCAAACTGTCCAGAAATGTGAAATTCAGCACTGTGTCATAAGATAAAACCAACTTGCAGAAATCAATAGATTTTCTATATACCAACCAGACATACAATGGAAGAGATCATGGACACACTGTCATTCACAATAGCTTCAAAGGCAATATAATTACCAAGGAATAAACTTAAGCAAGGAAGTGAAGTACTGCTACAATGAATTTAAACCTCTGAAGCTTCTAAGCTTTTATCTAATTGGTTACCTCTAAGTTAAGGGAGCCCTCAACAGTTATACTTAACACAGTCATAGGAGGTTCTCTGTAGAATTCTCTTATGAGACATTTTTGCATGGCTTTTTGCAAAGTACAGAATAAATGTGAATGAGTGACTGGAGGCACCAAACAGAGAACAAGAGTACCAGAACTATGTGAAATAAAATAAATTTAAGTGTTATAACTGTGTAGTCAAACAGAAAATACATGTATTTCAAGCATGAGGTTTAATATAATAGGACAGCATAGTAACACTCCTATTCGAGAAACAATTTCAGATCTTAAGACATTCCTTTCATGCTTGTTTCATGATAATACATGATCAACATTCCTATAATCCAAACTAAATTCTTAGCACAGTTATTTGGAATGTGCAAAGGCTTAATATCAACTTTGTGCCCTCTGTCTTCAAATACCCTAGAATATTAAAGTGCAAAAAGCAGGCAATTTCCACTTTTCTCATCATGGATGCAGGTGACTGCTACCTAATGAAAAAAGTAATGAGTGGATGACCAAAGGCTGTCCCACAAAGCCAGAAACTCAGCTTTAAGAATGTTATAACTTCACTGAAAGGTAGTTTTACTAAAAACACTCCTACAACAAGTGTTATTCCACCTGATGGTGGTGGTGGAGATAACATGAATAAATTAACATATTTTTTCCTCATGTTTCATTTCCATAGTATAGATCAGTTTAACTGAATAAGAAAATCAAGTCTTCAGATAAAGTCAGAATTTTATTATTATATTGAACTGGAAATTATTTAATGTGTATATATTATATATATGCATATAAATCTTTTCTGTGCCTTTCTTTCTCTACTTCCAAGATTCCTTCTACCCATTCCTCCATCTTCCTCTCTCTCTCTCTCTCTCTCTCTCTCTCTCTCTCTCATTAGCATTATTAACATATTAAATGGGTGGTGAAATGTTATCTACTCACATGTATGGTGACATTTTATTTATGCTGAAATGTGCTATTTGATTTGTGCTTTAATAAATAAAGCTTTCCTGGAGATCAAAAGGAAATAGCAAGCCATTTTAAGTAAACAAAGAAGTCAGGGAGTGGCAGCACATGCCCTTAATCCTATCACAGGATCTCTGAGTCTTCAAGACCACACTGGAAACAGAGCCAGGTGTGGTAGTACATTCCTTAAATTCTAAAACTAGTTAACCATGGAAGTCTGTATAGACAGACAGGAAGTGACAGAGATGGGTAGGAAGAGGAAGTGATGTAGCTGAACAGAGAGCACAAATCAGATAGAACAGCAAGGCATTGAGGCATGGGTAAACAGGAAGTTGTGGCATTTTGGAAGCTACAGAGTTGGTGAGGTAAGATTGGCTGGTGGCTTTCCCTATTTCCCTGATCTCTCTAAGGCTTTCATCCCTATATTTAATTCAATAAGACCACTTAGAAATTAGTCTACACACATGTCTGAGCAGTGATGGTAATGTGTGCTCATCAGTCTGCACACATTTTCATTTCATAGAAGTGGAACAGGAATTTCTCCCTTTGAAGGTAGGGTCTATGGATCAAAAGTCACATGGGAAGCTGTCTGGGTCAAAACTATGCATATTAACTTGGAAAAAAATCCTGGAAGTGAAATTATCGTCCCTTCATTTCTTCTCCAGAGACTTTTCAATGTTCTATTGTTTTCTACTTTACTCTCCAATATTTTTTAAATTTTTTATGTGTAAGGGAAAGTCTGATAGGAAGGTACATATAAGATAATTAAGAGACAAAAGTAAGTGTTTATACTTACCTTGTCATTTAAAGTCTAGTATTATTAAGAACAAAATGAACTCTAGTATTTTTCTATTATTTTTTTACTTTTGCTACTCTATTGTACATGGATTTCTTCAGCACCCACACAAACACACAACTGAGAGAGAGAGAAAAATTGAAAAATTGGACAGAGAGAGAGAGAGAGAGACAGAAGAGAGAGAGAGAGAGAGAGAGAGAGAGAGAGAGAGAGGAAATTTCATTTCATTTATTTACTTTTCTGAGATCTATGAAACTATCTTTGTGAAATCTGTGTTTGCACTTCCCTAGAACCTTTTTTTTCTTCCTGACACATCAAAAGGTCTATCTGTCCACCTGACAGATATTTGTGATTGTTTAAATGGTACTGTAGCATAGAGTTTACTGTGCAATAGCAATTACTAAATGAAAATTTCCAAAGCTGTTTGACATCCAGGATTATCGTACCACATTTCAATAAATAAACGTGTATCAAAAATTTATTTTTCATTCCTTATTCAATAGTTAAGAAACAGAAGACAATATTTTGAAAAAAATATTCAGTCTAAGTGGAGGAAGCATTTGTGTCATGATATGTGCTCCCATTGGGAGAGGAAAAAGGTCTCTCTCAAAGGGGAGGGCAAACAAAGACCTTGAAAATGCCCATTCTGCTCCAGAACAACAAAATGACCACCGTTTTAAAACATTAGTTATTTTCTTTCCTACTCACTTCTCCCAGTCTTTTCTTTGTCCTTCCATTTCTTCCCTCATCTTTAGTTTCAATTTCTTCTGCTAAAACTTCTCATATACAACCCTAACTTCAACTTGACTACATTCTACATATGCTCAAAGCCTGCATCTGAGCTCTGTTTATTCTCCCATATGCTTAGCAAAGATGAGTACACAGATTAACACAAGAAGCAATGCTTACTCTTTCAAGGTAAGAGTGTGATAATTTTAGGTTTCTCCAAGCTAAATTTGTTATATGAGGAAAAAATTAACTATATATTATTCAAATGTGGATGTAAGTAAAAAGCAATAGCTTAACTAAGAAAGGGAAATGAAGGGTTAGACACCAGTTCATTATTTTCACTCATGTTTGATTGAAGAAGGCCACCAGAATTCTAAAATGGTATGTTTGTGAATGGTTCTCTTACATTACTACTTACCTGGAGAATGGGTACTAGTACCTGTAAGAGCTTAGGCAAGGGTAAAGCATCAGCCAGAAGGGAAAACAATATGAAAGCAAAAATGAGTACCAAATGATAAGAAATGTTGATCAAGAGAATTCTTTAAATAGGATATGTGTGCCTTGGCATGAATTCTCAAATATTCATGCCATATTATCTCTATGAATACTTATAGAAATATCATATAAATTAAGATATTTAAATAATCTTAAACTCCATCACAAGTAGGAAATAACTAATATCAGAAGTATTTTTCCACTGTATTATTTCATATTATATATTAAGTCTGAAAAGTACTAAGTTGTAGCATTCAACTAACATGTTATAATATCATACCTCTAGTAAAACCTATTATATTAGATCTCAAAGCCTTGTAGTTCCTTTGATTAGATAGGACTGATAGTATCTATTTTGCAATGATTCTGGAAGCATAATCCAAAACATAAACAAGCTGATCCTTTTACATATTCATATTTTCCACAGACCCCCCCTTTCTTCTCTCCTCCTGCCCCTCCAATTTTCCTCCCTTAACCATCCCCCATTCTCTTCTCCAACAAGGTATGGCCTCCCATGGGGAGTCAGCAGAGCCTGGTACACTCAGTAGAGGCAGGTCCAAACCTTTGCTTATGGTGGGAAACTTTGCAAGTTGATCTTTATATATGCTTTTTATGTTGATTTAAATATCTTTTACTTTTAGAAGGAAAAGACTTAAGGTACACTAATGCTACTGCTAATATTGATATTTATAAATAAAGCTTTGAATTTCAATCAATTTCTTTTAAAGTGTAGCTCATTTTTTGGTATGACTTTGATTTTACTTTTAGGAAATGCATGTGCACATACAGATATAGACATAAAAGATGAGTTGAAATATGTTTTGCTATTCTATATCTTTACACATGTAAAGTAGTATGCATGTGGCTGCATACTTACATGTTATTGATTACATATCATTGTGTTGTGAGATTAAATAGTGACATATTTATGCTCACATTTAAAAAATAATCAGAAACATGAGAAAACACTGTTCTTTGTGAAATATACCCCAGTAATAGTAGGACTAATGTGAGCAGTAATGTTCAGGTCCACCCTACTTTATACACTTTGCTGTATGGAGCCTGAGTACACCATAAATATTGAGACCACATGGATGACTCTCTGACTCCCAGAGTAGCCAATCTCTGTTGAGTTGATTTCTGGCAGACCAGTTATTTTAAATGTTTCTAATTAACTCCATGCTGTTAGAAAGAAATACAAATATTTTCTAATGGGATTATTTTTACTTTTTCAAAGAGAAGCATATTCTTTGTATAGTTTACCACGCACTGCCAAACCTGGCCTAAGGTGGTAGCTTGTAACTCCACAGCACAGCCCTGGTTGTATGCATATGAACTGTTTTTCATTTTAAACATAAAAGAGTTAGGCTAGATTAATGAACAGTCATGCTGAGCACACTGTTTCAACACATCAATGTTTCCTAATCTTTTATCTATTTCCCACATCTCTGTTTCACTAGTATAATAAAACTCACATATTTTTTCTATAAAACTTTTAAAATATGTCTAAATATAAGTATTTTCATAAACTAAGGGCACAACAATTCTTTCTTAACAAACTGGCAGTTAATTTTTTTTCTATTTGTTGGTGCCTACTCAAGGTGCAGACATTTCTAGTCATCTCAAAACAATTTTTTATATTAGCTTGGTTATGTTCTGCATCCCATCTATAGATCATATTTGATTAATAAATATAGGTTTAAAAATAATATTTTTTTAAAACTTATTTTGAAATTAACTGCTGCTGTGTGCTTATTGCTTCGCTTTTTTTTTTTCACTATCTACTTTGGCCTTTAGAATTTTTGCATTCTGTACCATATTGTTTCTAAGTGAGCATATTTCAATGTTATGAAATTCACATCTTTAAAGCCAAAATACATTATAGTTGGTAGTTGCTTACTGCATCATACCAGAAGGAATATTTGATTCAGATTTAGAAATGTCAAAATTCATCAGATATGAGCAATATATTCCATTACTAGAATTATATGAATTGTATATAATTTTTGTCTTTTTCTTTCATTATTCATGACCTATTTTATTCATTTTTGGTTTGTTGATTTTGTGGTAATGGGAACTTAACTCAGGATTTCATGCATTCTATGCAAGTGCTCTGCCACAGAGATAGGAATTTCATTTTTTTTTTATAAAGAGTGAATTTCTCATATTGGCATGGCAGCAATTGCCTGCAATATGAGCACAGAGGTGATTATGGCAAGGGGATTCCAATTAATATGTTTGTTTATATCTATAGAATATCAAAGAAGAAAGAAAGGAAGGAAGGAAAAATAGAGAGAGAGAGAGAGAGAGAGAGAGAGAGAGAGAGAGAGAGAGAGAGAGAGGAAGGGACAGGAGGGAAGAAAGGAACGAAGGAAGGAAGAGGGAGATGGGAAAAACATTAAGAAAGGAGGAAGGTAGTGGGTGAATGATATCTGAATAGCAATTGCAAGAATCTCCCAAAAATGAGTACAGAATGGTCAGAAAGCAGCTATCCTGTCAGGTGGGTGACTATCAAAGTGACTGGCATTTGAGTAGCATAGAAATAAAATCAAACTTTAGAAAGCAAAGCAGAAATTGAAGGAATCTTTTCCATGGCCCTCAGTCCATTGTCAGGAATACTCAGCTCCAAAGGAATAGATAGCCCAACTGCAGAAAATGAGAAATCCATCTTAAGACAAGAAAGAAACTACTGAAAAGACACTATAATTTCAGTACTAGATTATTTAAAGGAAGAAAAGAGGAGATAGGGAGGGAGGGAGAGAGTGAAGGGAAGGGAATCAAAGAGAGAGAGAGAGAGAGAGAGAGAGAGAGAGAAAGAGAGAGAGAGAGAGAGAGAGAGAGGAAGGAGAGTGGAGAACAGTGAATCTATTTTTAATTTTACTATTATTATTTCTAGTGTCTCCCTCCCTCCTATTTGCAGATCAAAATGTAAGCTCTTAGGGCGTCCTGCTTCCACACTGTTTTTCCAACACCATGGACTATAACCCTCTCAATCTGTAAGTCAATGGAATATTTTTCCATTTCCCTCTCCCCTGAACAGGGTTTCTCTGTGTAGCCCTGGTGATTCTGGAACTCACTGTGTAGACCAGGTTGGCCTTGAACTCAGTGATTCTCCTACTTGCTGAGTGAGTGCTGGGATAAAAAGGATGTGTTACGACAGCCTGGCTGTGGCACTAACTCTAAAGAAAGTAAATGAGAAGTGAAAAGTGTATAAAATGATAGAGAGTAAGGCAAATGCCAGGAAAGTTTGCTGGTAGCATTATCTAGTACATAGGAACAAAAGCTACTCAGAGTAATAGCATTGACTTCCTGTTTCATGGCCTTTACAAGCAACACAAAGATAACACAAACTGCAAATAATGGAATATCACTGACCCAAATCTTTATGGCCAAATTAATCAAAGCAAACACTTTTATTCATGTACCTTCCTTTGAAGAAACAAGGTAGGGACTTTCCAAATAGGTGATTTAGTAGGCAAAATGGGCTGATTACAGGACCAGAACACGGTAACAAGTTAGTGTGCAAAACAAGGTAGCTATAACATTTAGTTATAACAAGGTAGTCATAGGTGGTCATATAACCTTTTGAAAGAATTACATGATTGCTATTCCTGGAACAGGCAGTAGAGAACCAATGGCACTTAGGTTAAACATGGGGCATAGCCCAATCCTTGAAAAACAGAGGTTTAATCATATACATAAATGAAACTAGTTTGTGCTTACTACAAGAAGGCTTTAAAACCTAAGGTGGAGGCTAGCTGGTTCTTCAATTTCTCCCACAGTGAGAGATACTATGAGTATAGCCAAAGAAGAAAAACAAAACAGTGTGGTGATATACTGCCACTGTGCTAATGCGAAGAACATCTTAAGGGGCTGGAAAATCAATCTTTCGTTTGTCTTTTTATAGTTGTTGCTACTTTATTATTTATAATTATATTTCACTCTAGTCTCCCTTCCCCTCCTTCTCTGATTACTGACTGTAAAATGATACCTCTTAAGTTAAGCAAATTAAATCAGAGCTGTTCAAAGACAATATAAGTTTTAATTATATTTATTTTCCTTTCATTCTCTTTTTTTTTGTTTCTATTATTCAATATGATATTGAATTTTGTGGTTAAGCTTTTTCCTGGTGTGGTCTCTTTTTTCCCATTATCCTTTTTGTATGTTTCTTTGTTTATTTTTGATTGGTTTTTGTTTGTTTTTCATTCTGGCCCTCATTTAATGTGCAATTTGACATCAAACTAAATATCTTTCTTTAGCTTCCTGAGTTCTCTGACCATTGGGATTTCTGATTGTAATTACTTGCTTTTTTCATTTTCATTTTAGCTTTAGCTGGAGCTGGATTATTAACCCTCCATTTTCTTTTCCTTTTTGAAAAATCTCCTTTGCTTGAATGATAATCACTACACTGACTCTACCTATATTCTTCCCATTCTTCCACTAGTAACTGATATTTTACATGACATAATACTATCTATGTTACCTTATTGTGCAAATTTTTAGAGTTTGAAGAGTTAATTATTCCAATCACTGTTGCTATTTTTTCATAGCAAGTTGACTTATCAGTTGTGTTTGCTTTTCCAGTAAGTATTCTAAATTTAGAGTTGCCCACTCATGGTGCTTTGACTCATAACTCAAGTCTGATAGGATGAAACTACAGCACAACCCCACCACTCCAATTCCAATTTGATTACTGAAAATCCTTTAACAACACCACAATTGTTGGTTATTTATAAAACAATCAGAATAATGACCTAGTCAAGATGTGAAAGATCCTTGGAAGAAACAACGTACAAATACACACACACACACACACACACACACACACACACACACACCACTCAAAAAGAAAATTACCAATTCCAATATAATAGATTTAAGTATAAGTACATAAAGAAAAAGATAAAAAATTCCAAAAGAGCAATTTAAAGAGTATTCAGTGAAATGAAACATCTTGAATAAAATAAACTGACTGAATTGAAAGACACAAGTGTCTGAATCAAATAAAAAGGGCAAAACAGAATACAAATGAGGATTTAGCATATCAGAGATATAAACAATGTGTATGAGACTAGATGTGTATATAAGTTTTATGTGTGTTTCTCTCTATCTTTCTGTCTCATCTCTGTATCTCTGTTTCTCTGTCTCTCTCTCTCTTCTGTGTACGTGTGTGTGTGTGTGTGTGTGTGTGTGTGTGTGTGTGTGTGTGTGTGTGTAGAATGTAATGTTTCTGCTTTGGAACTTGTTCATCTGTAAAAAGTCTAGTTGGGAGTTTAGAATAAGAAGCTCCTTAAGTCTAATGAGACACATAAGTTATTTTATTAAATAAAATGAAGATGGACTATCATTGGTTGAATTATAACAGCTTAAAAAATAAAATCTGAAAGTATGAACAGGAAGTGAAAGATCTACATGTATACCATGAAAAGCCAGATTCATGAATTATGGTCATAGATGAAAAAGATACACAAGTCAATGGCATATAAAATTTTAAATGAGGTCAGGGCAGTGTAAATCCTCAAATCTGGAGAAATCATTGGTCACTGAGATCCAGGAAATATTTTGAACAGTTTGTGACTATAAAGGCTTACAGTAAAACCTCAGAGAGAACACAAATAAACAACAATGACATACATAAGGTCTTCAAAAACAAGAGCAAACCCAACCCCAACTAGGTAGAAAGAGTAATATCAAGAAAGAAATTAGTCAACTAGAAAAAAGAACAATCCAGAGGAACAATGAAAAAGTTGGTTTCTCTGAAAATAAACAAGATGCAACAAGCTCTTATGTAAATAACAAAAAAATAATATGAGAAAGTCCAGTTTAATAAAGCTAGAGGTGAAAAGGAATTGAGTATAATAGATAAAAAATTCACATACTTATTAACACATACTTTAGAATCTATATTTCAAGAAATTAGAAAATCTGAAAGAAACATGAATTTCTAGACACACATGATTTAACCGTTGTAAATTATAGCCGTTGTAAAACCTTAAGTAGTATGTAATGATATTGAAGAAAAGAATTAAAATAAAACGCATGTTACAACTAAGAATGTCCATGTCTAGATTGATTTATGGCCAAATGCCTCTTGACCTCGGAAGAAAATTAAGGTATAAGTTTCCTAAAATTATTGTACAAAACAGAAATTAAAGAAAATACTACTAGACTCATTTTACACAGCAAGCAGCATCTTCATTTCAAAAATCAAGTAAATACACAACCAATAAAAACTACAAAAAGAAAATTATAAGCCAATCTCAATGATGAACATAAATCCCAAAATCCTAAAAAAAAGGGAATTATAAATATCAAACAATGAATCATTCCAGGTGATGAACCTAATGTGGATTAAACATATGCATAATTATCAGTGATCAACTTAATGTGGATCCAACATATGTAAATAAATAAAAATAACATTAGAAAAATAGAGTCCAGGACAAAACTCACATGACCATCTCAATAAATGCAAAAATTACTTTACCAAGTCCAGTATCACTGCATGATAGCATATTCTTGCAGAAATTAGAAATAAAAGGATCATATTTCAAAATAATAAAGACCATATTTGATGAATTTATAAGTAGTGCTACCCTAACTAGAAAGAAATTCATATCAATATTAGGGCAAAGGTACCAGCTTTATCTATGTTTATTCAGTATAACACTTGGAATTGTTGCAGAGGAATAAACAAGAGAAGTAAGTACAAAGGATAAGAGTAGGAAAGGTATTAGTCAATGTGTCCACATTTTTAGATGGCACAATATTATATAAAAGAGACTAAAGTTTCCATGAAAATACTTTTAGAGTTGAAAATACTTTCATCAGAATGGAAATATTCAAAATAGATATATAAAATTCAACAGTTATCTAATATAACAATAATAAGCATCATGAGAAAGAAGCAGAATAACAATAGTATTAATAATAGCACAACAGAATAAAACAACCAAGGGAGTGAATGACTTCTAGGATGAAAATATTTTTTTTTAGTTTTTTTCAGTAATTATATGTTTTCCCCCCTTTTTAAATTATATTTGTGTTTTAATTTTACACATCAGGCATAGGTTCCCCTGTCCTCCCCGATCCTGCACCCACCCCCACCTTCCCTCCATTCCCATCTCCTCCAGGGCCAAGACTTCCCTGGGGATTCATTTAAACCTGGTAGATTCAGTACAGGCAGGTCCAGTCCCCTCTTTTCAGGCTGAGCAAAGTGTTCCTGTGTAAGCCCAAGGTTCCAAACAGCCAGCTCATGCACTAAGGACAGGTCCAGGTCCCACAGCCTGGATGCCTCCCAAGCAGTCCAAGCCACTCAACTGTCTCATTTATTCAGAGGGCCTGATCCAGCTGGGGGCTCCACAGCCTTTGGTTCATAATTCGTGTGCTTCCATTCATCTGGCCTTTCCTCCCCGTGCTTTTTCCAATCCTGGGCTCAACAATTCACGCTCCCACAGTCCCTCCTCCTTCTCAACAACTGGACACACAGAGCTCCACCTGGGGCCTGGCTGAGGATCTCTGCATCTACTTCCATCAGTCACTGGATGAGAGTTCCAGCCTGACATTCAGGGTGTTTGGCCATGTGATCACCAGACTAGGTCAGATCAGGCTTTCTCTCGACCACTGCCAGCATTCTACAGAGGATGCATCACTGTGGACCTCAGGGGACCTCTCCAGCACTCTGCCCACTCCTGTTCTCATGTGGTCGTCATAAAACTTAAAAATAAATTTAAGAAAACTCTAGAATATGGGAACACTTAATCTCATGGATAGGTAGACTTAATATTGTGAAAATGGCTATAATTCCATAAGTAAATTATAATTTCAATACAGTGCCAAATTTCATATGAAAGTCTAAAATACAAGAATAGCAGTAACAAATATAGTAAATGAATAAAAAATTATGAGAAATATTTTAGAGTTTCTATTGCTGTGAAGAGACATCATGACCACAGCAACTCTTATCAAGAAAAATATTTAATTGGGGCTGGCTTACAGTTTCAGAGAATTAGTCCATTATTGTCATAGTGGAAAGCATAACAGCACACATGCAGACATGGCACTCATTTGTCAGGCAACTGGAAGAAAGGAAGAAAGAGAGACATTGGCCCTGGCTTGAGCATTTGAAACCTCAAAGCCTGCCCCCGGTGACATAATTCCTCCATATGTCCACACCTACTTCAAAAAGGACACACCTTCTCATGGTGCTACTCCCCGACCCTATAGGGACCATTTTTATTCAAACCACAACAAATTTTACTGTGGAAGTATTTTAACAAAAGCAACATGCTATGGGAAGAAAAATGACTATGGACTAATGGAATATAGCAGAGAACACAGAAATAAACCCACACAGCAACAAAAACCTGATTTTTAACAAAGAAGTCAAAGAACAGAATGCATCAAAAGTGTGACCTCCCCAACCAATGATCTTGAGAAAACTGAATGTACACATGTAAAGAAATCAAATTAAATGCCTTTGCTTAATTTAAATGATTTACAAGTATCAATTTTAAATGGATTAAATATTTATTTTAAGACATTAAAATCTGAACCTTTCAAAAAGAAATATAGAAATCACTTGATTTATGATAAAGTCATAGTTAAATATTTTTGCAAAAGACTTGAATAGCTCAGAAAATAAAGACTGGGAATATAAAATTATATAAAAATCTAAAACATACACACAGTAAATATACCAATAAAATGAAATATATTTAGATGATAGATAGATAGATAGATAGATAGATATACATAAAGAGATTTTAGAAAACATTTGCTAGCTAACAACAGTTACATGATTAGTATCTAGAACATAAAGACTGCTAAAATTTAATATGAAATAGTCTGACAACAAGTGAGTAAATTGAATTAAAATATAGTCTTCAAATGATAAAATATATATTTCCAATAACCAGGAATGATGCTTAATATCATTAATCATCATGGAAATACAAATCTGATACATATTGATTTTAACCTCATTGCAGTCCTAATAGGTATGAAAATAGCAATCCATGGTTAAGGACTCCAGAAAAGGAAACCTATGCAGAGTGCTGGTGAAACAGGAAGTTAGTGTTATTACTATGGAGATAAGTATATTTTATTCATAAAACCAAAAATAGCAATACCATATGATCTGAATATTTCAGTCTTGGGAATACATCCAAAGACTTCATAATACAGAGGTATCTGTACTTCTATATTTATTACAATAAAATTAACAAGTCACAGAATTAACCTAGATTTATTAAGGATATGAATGGGTAAAAATTGTGGCATATGTGCACAATGGAGTTTTTATTTAGTTAATAAATAAAATTTTCATATTCTGGAAAGCATATGCAACTATAGATTGCTTATTTAGCATAGTAAGTCAAAATAAGAAAGACACATACCATGTTTCATGTTTTCTTTCATATCTGGAACTTCAAATTTATATATATATGTGTGTGTGTGTGTGTGTGTGTGTGTGTGTGTGCGTGTGTGTGTGTGTGTGCACACTTTTACAACATGTATGCAGGCAAACATACATACATATTTATATATGATATATAAGTTGAAGTAAAATAATGTTGATAAGAAAAAGTGCATAAAGAGTTGGAGGGAAAAGACAAAAATGACAAGGATATAAGGAGGAAAATTTCACAAAAGAACAATATATGTAAATAACAATGTCTTCATGAAACCTAACATTATAGATACTGAATACAGCCAAGAAAGATAAAATGTTTTGGACTACTATTGATGACAATAAAATTTATTTCAAAGCAAATTTTTTAGTAATTTGTTCTTCATTTCTATTTAAATGTTGGCATTTAAGATTGAATTAATCATGTTATAATTTACCTGTAATAGACAATATTGAAAAAAATTGCTAAATATAGTTTTATCACATAAAATTGAAAGTTTCTTTACTTTAATTTGTACCAGGAACTTTAGTGCTTATGATATACCAAGTTTGACCACATTTAAGTATGCAAAACACAGCTAAATTAAAATTAACTAAAATACAATGATAAAAATAATAAAGCATCTTACTCATATTATCAAATTTTGCAAGAGAATTTAAAATCCAAAAGTTTAAAAAAATCACCCCTGAACCTCTGAATTCTTTATGTATTTTGAAGCTCAGCTCTCTGTCAGAAGTGGGGTTGGTGAAGATCTTTTCCTATTCTATAGGCTGCCATTTTATCTTACTGACCATGTCTTTTGACTCACAAAAGCTTCTCAGTTTCAGGAGGTCCCATTTATTAATTGCTGATTTCAGTGTCTGTGCTACTGATGTTGTATTCAGGAAGTAGTTTCCTATGCCAATGCGTTCAAGGCTACTTACCACTGTCTCTTCTATTAGGCTTAGTGTAACTGGATTTATGTTGAGGTCTTTGATCCACTTGGACTTGAGTTTTGTGCATGGCTGTAGATAATGGATCTATTTGCTTTCTTCTACATGCTGCCCTTCAGTTACGACAGCACCACTTGTTGAAGATACTTTCTTTTTTCCATTGTATATTTTTGGCTTCTTTGTCAAAGTTGCGTGGATTTATGTCAGCGTCTTCAGTTTGATTCCATTGATCCACATGACTGTTTTTATGCCAATACCAAACTGTTTTTGTTACTGTAGCTCAATAGTAGAGCTTGAAGTCAGGGATGGTGATACCTCTGAAAGTTCCTTTATTGTACAGGATTCTTTTGGCTATCCTTGGTTTTTTGTTTTTTCATATGAAGTTGATTATTGTCCTTTTGTGGTCTGTGAAGAATTGTGTTGGGATTTTGATGGGGATTGCATTGAATCTGTGGATTGCTTTTGGTAGACTGCCATTTTCACTATGTTAATCCTACCTATCCAAAAGCATGGGAGATCTTTCCATTTTATGGTATCCTCTTCAATTTCTTTCTTCAAAGACTTAAAGGTCTTTGAAAGTCTTTCACTTGTTTGGTTAGAGTTACCCTAAGATATTTTTATTGTTATTATTGATGGCTTCTGTAAAGAGTGTTTTTTCTTTCTCAGCCCATTTATCATTTAGATATAGGAGGGCTAATTTTTTTTTTTTTTTTAGTTAATCTTGTATACTGCCACATTACTGAAGGTCTTTATCAGATGTAAGAGTTCCCTGGTAGAATTTTTGAGGACACTTACGTATACTATTATATCATCTGTAAATAGTGAAAGCTTGGCTTCTTCCTTTCCAATTTGTATGCCCTTGATCTCCTTTTGTTGGCTTATTGCTCTAGCTAGAACTTCAAGTAGACTGAGTAGATATGGAGATAGTAGATAGCCTTGTCTTGTTCCTGATTTTAGTGGAATTTCATTGACTTTCTCGCCATTAAATTTGATGTGGGCTGTAGGCCTGCTGTAAATTGCCTTTATTATATTTAGGCATGTTCCCTGTATCACTGGTCTCTCCAAGACCTTTATCATGAAGGGGTGTTGAATTTTTTATAAGGCTTTTTAGTATCTAATGATATGATCATGTGGGTTTTGTTTTTTTTTTTCAGTTTGTGTACATGGTAGATTACATTGACAGATTTCCAGATGCTGAACCATTCCTGAATCTCTAGGATGAAGCCTACTTGATAGTTGTAGATGATTTTTTTAATGTGTTCTTAGGTTCAGTTTGCCTGTATTTTATTCAGTATTTTTGCATCAGTGTTCATGGGGGGAGTTTGGCCTGCAATCTCTTTCTTTGTTACATCTTTGTGTGAATTGGGTATAAGATAATTGTAGCCTTATAAAAAGAGTTTGGCAATGTTCCTTCTATTTCTATTGTATGGAACAATTTTAGGAGTATTGGTATTAGCTCTTCTTTGAAATTCTGGAAATTTTTCTTTAAAATAGTTGAAAAAATAGATAGTACATGTGTATAAGCAATATGTACAAATTAACTTAATAATTAAGTAATGCAAAATTTCATAATTTTGATGTATCATTTTTGAAAGTTTTATAAATGTGTGTCACCTATCTTCTACAAAGATAAGGAGATATTTCAGAGGATGGAATGGAAAAACTGTAAGAACAAGACAATGAGGAGATTGCTGTGGAATGTTGACCTTTGTATATCACATCCATTGTACACATGAACACACAGCACCTGGGGTTATCTGTAGGAGACCTAAACAAGATGAAGGTAGTGGAACATTAATAATTTCATAACACTGAATTGATCATTAAATTTGCATGATAGTTTCTCTCACAATTTCTTCTATATGAGTAAGAATAAAATATGAAAGAAGACGTGCCTATTAATTCTTAGAAAGATTGGATATTTACATACAAAGTAGTATCATATATAACTACCTGTTAGCATGTACAAAGAATTGAAGATTTTAGACATGGATAAGAGAATATATTTGGTTAATGACATATCAGAGAATGTCCCTCCAGTGTCTTGAGTTCCACTATTGTTTCAGTGTCTAAAACACAAACCTCCTGCAGAGACACTTTGTCAAAAGAGACATCTCTTTAGGAATGTCTCTATTCCACATCCTTATCTGTGTTATGACTCCACAGTACGCTTGAATATGTAGCTCTCTATAAAGCTCATGTAGTGTTTTCTTTCTGTGTCTGTGAGCCTATTATTTTGTAATCATTCTGATATGTTAGCATTAATTTATTTACTTGCACCTTAAAACTAATGTAAATTATAATTTCCTATGTATAGGTAACACAAAAATATTGAAGTCAGTTGACAAGGAACAAATTTGAATAATTCTGTCCAAAAAGTTTCATTGTATGTGTGTGTTTATATGCATGTATGCGAGTATTTTATTTCTGTTCATTTCTACTTGTATTATTTTCCTGGGTAATATTTATTACTTATCTTCATTTTCAGTTATCAATATTACTTGTTGATTTGAAATTTTCTTTCTGAAAATATTTTTCTTTTTTAGTATCATCCAACAATGTACCATTATCTTTTTATATAAATTTCTACTATTTTAATAATATCAAATTTCTAGACACAATTTTTACTACATACCAGGTTGTAAATAAATTTACATAAATGATAAGACTACCAAGTTCATACTATATAATCAAAATTTTTCTGTATTATACATACTTTTAAAAAATCTAAATGAATATCTTTATCATGGATAGCACAGAAATGTAAATATGTACAGGAAAAGAGGATCTTAGGTATACTCTTTGAACATCATTTGGCCACATAAGATGGAACATTGTTCTTGGAGTACACCATTGACAGAGGTTAAGAGTCATCACTGTTATGCTGTACAAGAGAATTGCTTGAAGAACATTTCTCTATTTTAGACTAAAAATATTGGTTAAACAAGAGCATGATATGGCATCTGGTTGACAGCACTTCTGTGTTTTTATCCTGTGTGCTGTCAACAAAACCATTTTTGCTGCAGCATAGGAGAAATGGGTAATGATCTGGTCTACCTTCTAGAGGAACTTACCATCTTTGCAGGCTTCTATTTATTTCTGGAGTTAGTTTTGTTTTTGTTTTTGTTTTTGTTTTGTTTTTTTGTCTCCACATGAGCAAAGATTTTTCTACCTGCATTGTATATTTTTAGCAACTGTGTTGATAAGATTTGGTGAGAATAAGTTTCTAGTATCCTGTTCCTGAAACTTGGAAAAATATACCAGTTGCTACACAGCATACTACTGGTTATGTTTGAGGTAAAGATGAATATCTTTTAAGAAGCTGAGCAAATATATTGTTGATATCTTTTTTAAAGTTCCTAAGTCTTTCTACTATGTATTTCTCAGGATTGTTAGTTTAAATTCAAATTTGTTAAATAAATCGGCTAAATGTGTATTGAATAACGTACTTCATAGTTTAACATTGTTGACCAATCAGAAAATGTCATTTTATAGCAAACACATTTTGAAACATTTAAGTCCAAAAATTAGAAAAGCAAACGTAGATTGATGCTAAGAGAAGATGTCCCTAGTAAGTCAGTATAGTACTAAGCATAGTCTAGTGGTAGTAAAACTTTCAGTAGTTTATTCTCCTAGCAGCCCCCAAAACACTCTCAGAACTATCCCAAAGGAAGAGAACTTCCTGATTAGTTCTAGATTCACTTCTCTCTTTCCAACAACCAAAGCATTGTATTTAACAAGAGGGCCTTATCATCTACTTATACTGAGAAATCAAGAGCAATAGAAACAGGCTAAGCTGTTTGGATGCCTCTGGGGACTCACTGGCAAGACTGCTTGTAGGATGACCCAGCTACTTTCTTGACATGAAATTCATGCCTATTACTATAAACTCTCAACTGTAAACTGCTGGTACCATAAAATGTCAAGGAAAAAAAAAAACATGTTTGTGGAAAAATAGACTCAATGGAACAACCTATGAATATTGTTTTGCTGAATGGTCTGGTCATATTGTCAAATTGCCTTCCTCATATGTATGTTTATATCTGCTGAATGTGACACTCTCAATCTTGGGCAGAGTAGCGCTTATTGCTGGAGGTAGTGATAAATGAAGAGATTAGTAACTGATCAAAGAACTGAGAATATGGGACTGTGAGTGCCGAGTGATCAATGTGTCATCAATGTCAACTCTCTCTGCCCAAGTCTCAGAGAATATCACAGACAAGGGTTGAAAAGAATGCAAGGGGCAGAGAGAATTTAAGAGGCAAAGGAGAGGGGTCTTGTGAAATGGTATGCTCTGGCCACTGCCCTCATGAACTCAAAGCAACTATGCTTACACAGCCAAGACCAAGAGCAAAATTCTGAATCTTTAACCACTATCTTGGTGTGAGGAGGACTCTTGAGTGTCTACCCCTAGAAAAAGACCTATTGGAAGCTAATGGCTGATTAGAGGAAGAGAGTGGTTTTTTGGTAGATTGGCATAATATCTTAGTTGATGATCCCAGACTCATGCACATATATGCAGCACTAATTGATTATGTTTTTTTAAAAAAAGATAGAAAAGAGTACATGAACTTGAGAGGGAGATATACTTGGTAGTATTAGTAAGGAGTGAAATAACAAAGGGTGACTTTCTTTGTCACAGTTCTATTGCTGTGAAGAGATACCATGACCAAGGCAACTTTTATAAGAGAAAGTATTTTAAATATTGGCTTGCGCGCTGGAGGGATAGCTCAGCCATTAAAGGCTAGGCTCACAACCAAAAATAAATATTGGCTTGCTTATAATTTCAGAGGCTTCATTCATTATCATCATGGCAGAGAGTATGGCAGCAGTCAGGTGGCATGTTAATGCTGAAAAACTAGCTGAGAGCCGCATCCCAATCTGCAAGTAGAGCGCGTGAGACTGGGTCTGGTACACTCTTTTGAAACCTCAAAGCTCACGACCAATGACACACTTCCTCCAACAAGGCCACACCTCCAAATCCTTCTACTCCTATCAAAGAATTCCACTTCCTGTGATTAAGCATCAAATAGATGAGCCAAGGGGGCCATTTGTATTCAAGTATAGTATACTCTGACATAGGGGGATATCTGAATAATACTCATTTTGTGTGAAAGGCATGCACTAGTTTAATATGTAAACCGGACTTTAGTAAGGGAAGAATGGGGTTGTAGAGAGTTAGTATACAGTAGGATTTTGTGTCCCCTCAGGTCTCTGGACTACCATGACAGGCTTACTTTCAGAGCTGTGCCTCATCACATGGTATGTTGTTCACTGTACTGTAATAAGTCACCCCAGTTGTTCTTTGCATACAAGTGCAGCAGAGAGTAGAGCAAATTAACTTAAGGGTGCCTCTACTCATTTATTCTGCAATAGTCACTGCTTGATAAATTAAACTAATCCTCTACAGAAATTCTCCAATCACGTCTGTAATTACTTACTATACAGAAGCACAAAGGATGTGGCCTTAATTACTATGCTATAAGATACAATGTCTAAAGTGCATTGTTATCTAAGTAAAAATGAAAGACACTGAGTATTTATGAAATCTAAGATTACATTTAGTGTGGAATGGTTTTGAAGGTCATATGCAAACCTGCAAATTAGAAGTTGCTGATAAGACCTAGACTCATATTTCCCTCTCCATATAATGGCATAAATAGGTTAGATAGGAAAGCCATGGTCCTCCCATGGTTAGAATTTGAAGTCTATTAAATGTGGCTGTGCTAAAATTCTTAGTAATAAAATCTTTGAATTGTGTTATTATCATTAGAATTTTCTCCTTCTATCTACATGATTCAGTCTCAGGAAAAATGTTGGGAATCTAAATAGAGGACGCTTGGGTAATAATTCTGATTTAGAGCAGAGAAAATTTTCATCCTCGCTAATTTTTCATATATGCTCAATTAACCTCATAGTGCTTTAGGACAAAAGGCAGCACAGAGAGTGTCATTTAAATTAAACAAATGTCATTTTTCCATCAAGAGGCTGACTTATATCAGCCACTCCAAGCCAAGACCACAGTCTCAAATAGGGTGAGCAAGCAGTGATTTCCCAGGATTTAATTCTTCAGCCTTTCCAAAATGGAGCATAGCATAATGGATGGGGTTATTATTTAATAAGCTCTTTGAGATTCGTGAGAAGTGCTGGACCAAGTTATCTGTTCAGTAACAATGGTAAAGCACCCGGTTTATATTCTAATGTGACCTCCTCTGCAGGAGAAAAGCATAGCCATCCAGGAGTGATGTGGGTGATTCTAATTACACATTCCAGCTCTCATTTTATATTCAAGGCATTTCTTTTCAGAGATTTAAAACTAGGTTGTATTATGCTCGCTGCCTGAGTCTACAACTATACTTGTCAATGAAAGTTTCCAGTAAAGCACAGTAGCTTGAAATATATCTAACATGTAAAATAAATTAATTAAATATTTGTAATTTATTTTAAAAGATTGTTTTCTTACCATTTATGTTCTGTAGATAGCCACAGACCCTATATTGTCTGTTTTTATTAGCATATGTTAATTTTACAAAATGGTAGTTTTTATTGCAGCATCTTTGTACTTCTATATAATATACCTGTTTATAGTCACTCTGTAGCTTCCAGTTAATGATTAACATATTTAGACTACTTCATTTCTTTTATATCCTTTTAGAAAAAAGAGTCAACTAAATAAAATTAAAAGAAATATTCACTCTATCTACATTGCAAATATCCAACCATATTTTGAACTTTAACATGGAATGTCAAACTACATTTTTTACATATAGCCATTATTTAGGAAAAGCAACAAGTCAGAGGTTTGTGTAGAAGACAGACCTAACAGATCTCCTGAATTTTGTTTAAGTCAGTAAAGCTAGAAGCAGAAGACGTTGTCTTTCCTTGAGAGTTATACTCACAGAAATCTCACAGAATCAAGTCTAATTGAATAGTCAATTCTCTAAATTCTTAAATACACCTCTCAAAATGCATGGACAATATTAATGATACAGCACATACCTATGTCATAAAATAGTGGCTACTTGGGGATAAAAATTATTTTGCTGCTGCTGAAACATCTACTGGCTTCTTCAGTTTTTGAGCTGCGGATTCACTGCCAACAGCAGGGGCATCAGCCATGGTTTCTTTTGGAAATTAGGAAAAGACTGTAAATATATAAGGTTTGAAGAATTCACCTGCTACTTTAATGTTAGCAATATTTAGAGATAAGGGAAAGAGAAACTTACATTAGGTAACACTTGTTCTTTGTGTATATCAGGAAATTTCTCAGAAGTGATTGTAACAACCATGTTGGGAAGGGTGCATCTAGAAAGAACTTCTGAACAGAGGACTAGAAAACTTCAGTGCTGTGACAATTGTTGTTGCTTAGTTTCTCTTTTGTTTGTTTGTTTGTGTTTTTTTTTCTTTTGTTTTTTGAATTTTAAATTTTACTCAAATTTGTGTGCACAGTCCAGTATCCTACACATCACGATTTGCCATCGTCATAGAATAAGTTAACAGTAATTATGTTTTGATGAGTTTGGAGGTGCTAACCTGTACTTCCTTTCTTCTGACATCAGCTTCTTGTTAGGAAGGAAAGAATAGAGACAGAAAAATAAGGCAGCTATCCATGGTGAACAGCTATCAGTTCTTCATTTTATCGTAACTGCTCTTTTGCATATGAACCCAAATTTGTAATCCAAGGTGAAGGAGCAGTGGAGTTTCCTTTGCAGTTGGTGTCACTGTCTGTCTAACATTCTTTAATTATTTTACCATTTATTTATTATCAAATGTTGCTCTTTGGGCATTCCACTGTAGTCTTCATCCACACTTACATCTTTTTTTAATTAATATTTTTGTTAAGAGATTTTCTATTCATTTTATATACCAGCCACAGATTCGCCTGTCCTTCCTCCTCCCGCCCCCCACCTTCTCCCACAACTCACCTCCCATTCCCACCTCCTCCAAGGCAAGGTCTACCCTGGAGAGTCAGCAGAGCCTGGTACATGTAGTTGAAGCAGGTCCAAGCTCCTCCTTCCTGCACCAAGGCTGTGCAGTGTCCTACCATAAGTACTAGGTTCCAAAAAGCCAGCTCATGCAATAAGGACAGGTCCTGATCCCACTGCCTGGGCCCCCCCTGTACAGTTCAAGCCAAACAACTGTCTTGCCTATCCAGAGGGCCCAGTCCAGTACCAGAGGGCCCAGTCCAGTACCATGGGGGCTTCTTAGCTACTGGTCCACAGTTCATGTGTTTCTACTAGTTTGGATAGTTGTCTCTGTACTCTTTCCAGTCATGGACTCAATATTGCTTGCTCACAGCATCCTTCCGCTCCTCCATCTACTTGACTCCTGGAGCTCCACCTGGGATCCAGCCATGGGACTCTGCATCTGTCTCCATCAGTCACACTAGATGAGGGTTCCATGATGACAGTCAGGTTATTGAGCCATCCAATCACCAGAGTATGCCAGCTCAGGCACCCTTTAGACCACTGCCAGCAGTCTATGGTCGAGTCATCCCTGTGGATTCCTGGGAACGCCCTGGCCCCCAGCACTCTGTTTCTCCCTATTCCCATGGGGTCTTCATTTATCATGGTATCTCTTTCCTTGCTCTCCCCACTCTGTTCCTGATCCAGCTCAAACCTCTTCCTGCCCTAAGCTCTCATCTGCCATCCCTTGCCCTCCATTACCTTCCTTACCCTCAGTTTGCTTATGTAGATCTCATCCATTTCTCCATCACTGGACAATCCATGCATCCTTCATAGGGTCCTCCTTACTAGCCAGCCTCCCTGGAGCTGTGGGTTGCAGTCTGGTATCCTTTCCTTTATATCTAATATTCACTTATGAGTGAGTACATACCATGTTTTTCTTTCTGAGTCTGGGTTACCTCACTCAGTATGGTATTTTCTAGTTCTATTCATTTGCCTGCAAACCTCATGACGTCATTGTTTTTCTATGCTGAGTAGTACTCCATTGTGTATATGTACTGCATTTTCTTTATTCATTCTTCAGTTGAGCAGCATCTAGGTTGTTTCCAGGTTCTGGCTATTATGCATAATGCTGCTACTAACATAGTTGAGCATATGTCCTTGTGGTATGATTGAGCATTCCTTGGGTATATGCCCAAGAGTGATATAGCTGGGTCTTGAGGAAGAGTGATTCCCAATTTTCTGAAAAACTGCCATACTGATTTCCAAAGTGGCTGTACTAGTTTGAATTCCCACCAACAGTGTAGGAGTGTTCCCCTTGCTCCACATCCTCTCAAACATAAGCTGACTTCAGTGATTTTGATCTTAGCCATTCTGACAGGTGTAAGATGATATATCAGAGTTGTTTTGATTTGCATTTCCCTGATGACTAAGGATGTTGAGCAATTCCTTAAATGTCTTTAGGCCATTTGAGATTCTTCTGTTGAGAATTCTCTGTTTAGCTCTATAGCCCATTTTTTCATTGAAAACCTTTTCTGTTTTTTAATTTTATAATTAATTTACTTTTACATATCAGCCACAGATTCCCCTGTCTTCCCTCTTCTTGCTCCCCTACCTTCCCCCCAATCCATCCCCACTTCTCAACTCCTCCAGGGCAAGGACTCCCCTGGGGATCCATCTCAGCCTGGTAGATTCAGTTGAGACAGGTCCAGTCCCCTCCTCCCTTCACCTAGGCTGAGCAAAGGCCCTAGGTTCCAAAAAGCCAGCTCATGCACTAAGGACAGGTCCTGGTCCCACTGCCTGGGGGCCTCCTAAATAGTTCAATCTCATCAACTGTCTCACTTATCCAGAGTGCCTGGTCCAGTTCCATGGTGGCTCCTCAGCTATTGGTTCATATTTTATGTGTTTCCACTAGTTTGGCTACTTTTCCCTGTGCTTTCACTCCAAGGAGGCTACCTAGTAAGACCCTAAGTAAGACACAGGGATGGCCCAACAACAGAGAAATGGATGAGATCTACATGAGGAAACTGAACTTTGGGGAGGGGGATAAATGAAGGGCAAGGGTTAGGGGAAAGAGAGCTTAGGGGAGTGGCAGATACCAGCTGGATCAAGAACAGAGAGGGAGAACAAAGAAAGAGTTACCATGATAAATGAAGACCCCATGAGAATAGGAAGAAGCAAAGTGCTGGAGAGGTCCCCAGAAATCCACAAAGATACCTCCATAATAGACTACTGGCAATGGTCAAGAGAAAGCCAGAACTGACATACTCTGGTGATTGGATGGCCAAACACCCTAAATATCATGATAAAACTCTCAACCAATGACTGATGGAAGCAGATACAGAGATTCATGGCCAGTACCCAGGTGGAGCACCGGGAGTCCAATCGGTGAAAGAGAGGAGGGATTGTATGAGTGAGAGATGTTGATACCATGGTTGGAAAAAGCACAGGAACAAATAACCAAACTAGTATTTTTTTTCTTTTTTATTATTAAGAAATTTTGTATTCATTTTACATACCAACTGCTTATTCCTTTCTCTTACCTCCTCCCACCTCTCAGTATTCCCCCTCAACCTATCCCCCATTCCCACCTCCTCAAAGTTGCTTAGTTTCTTAATCATAAAAAATGTTGCACTAGGAAATGAACTGTACCATAAAAGTTCTTTATTTTAGAGAGTAGTATACATTCTGAAATTATTTTAAAAGTCATTCAGCATCTCACTGAAATATCAAGGACTGAGAATAACTGGGAATAAGTATTTTACTAAGATCTAAACTACACAGCATTTTGTTTCTTCAGATTTTCAGTATCATATATTATCAGGTTCCCACCCTCTTAATACTTTCCATAAATGGCTAAATATTAAAAATAAAAACTTTGTTTCATCAAAATTAATGTTAATCATAATTTTAACACATTAATTTATAACAATTACAAAGCTGGTTTATATTTTGCATCAAATTTAGACAGCAAATTGCTTAATTTGAATTATATTTTTGCTAGGAACTATTTAAATTATTATCTGAAGTCTTAAGAACAATTGAGAAATGTTATAATGCTAGACTTAATAAATGATAAAATATCTCAACCTACCAAATCTTTATTTATCAATATTTCCAAATGATTCCCATGTTTAACTATATTTTCTTGAATGATGAGATTTTGTGCCATATAATATGTTTTATTTAAAAATTCCTGTGTGGAATGATAGTAAAATTAACCTCAAGGAAAACAGAATAAAACATAAAACAAAATTGAAAGTATGATAGAAATTAATATAGAAAAGGCAATCTTCTATAGCCTTTTTACTGATTATTACATAAAATTGAAAACACAAAGCCAGATGCAATGAATTATTTTTTTAAAGAAGATGTACAAGATATTTGAGTTGTATAAAAATTCTAAACTAATAAAAGGTAACTGTTAATTCTTGTTTTCTTTGTCTTTATTTTCTTGTTGTTTCAAGAAATACACAATATGCTTAATTTGTCTCATTTATGACAGAGATGGTATAGTTGCAAAGTTGGGTGGTAGAATATACTATTTTACTAGTATAAGCATTCAAAACTGGCTGTAAAAAATATTCTAAACGTATAACCAATTTTAAAATTGTATCCATTAAAGCATTTATAACTTTGCATTTGTAATTATAGTCTTATTTCTGTTCTTAAATACAACACTAATAGGTTATTTTTTCACTAATGTGAGAAGGAAAGGTTAATATGATAGACAAAGTATTCATGCCTCCTATGAACCAAATTGGACAATAGCGCAGAATTCATTGTAAGCTGAGATGAAATGTTGTGCTCTATAATCTCCTTGTCTGAAGCAGATAGACAAGTGGGTATTTCTTAACCAGAATAATAAAACAAAGCTGCTCTATTTCAAACAAGTATTCAGAGTCAAGTTAATTTTGAAACAAAGATTTAGATGGAACTTAGGAATTGAAAAGCTTCAGCAAAGCTAAGGAAACAACCAGCTGAGTGACGAAGAAGCCTAGAGAGTGGGTGACAGAGTAGGTGAGAACAGGAAAGTTATTTATTTGCAGATTAATATCCAGAAGATATATTAAAAACACAATCAAGAAAATTTAAAACTGATCTTGGTTCCCATAGAGAGTTCTCAAAAGAAGAAAAAAAATTGTCAGAAATCCCTCAAGAAGTGTTCATCACCCTTTAGTAATTATGCAAATGCAAGTTAAAACAACTTTGAAATTTTATCTCACTCAATCAGAATGCCTAAGATCAAGAAAATAACTTAAAACAATTGCTGAAGACAATGTGGAAAAAGATTACTCTCATTCACTACTGATGATATTGTAAACTGGTGCAGTCATTCTTGAGATTTTGAGATCTCAATGAGAAATCATTACAAGAAATACTCAAAGAACTATAAATGAATTCACTATATGCCCTAGGTATACTACTTCATATTATATGCCAAGAACCTGGACATTCAACCCCACAGATACTTGCTCAGTCTTATACGTTGCTACTTTATTCACATTCACAATAGCTAGAAAATGGAAACAACCTACATATCTTTCAAATGATGAATGGATATGGAAATGTGATAAATATACACAATGGTATGCTACTCAGCTGTAAGTAAAAATGAATCGATGAACTTTGTAGCTAATGCATAGAACTATAAAATAAAATTATACTGAGTTAATTAACACACAACCCAAAAGACAAATGTCTCATATCCCCTTCTCATCTATAATTCTTAGTTACAAAGTTTCAAATAGAATGCATAACTTGAGTAATTGTAAAACCTGGAAAATACAAGGGGACCATGAATGGGCATCTCTAGAGAGAAGAATGGTACTTCAGTAGGTGACTTGAAGGGGAAACTGGGGGAAACAGGGCAGGGACTTTGTATGGAGGGTGGAGGGACTGTCAAGAGTAAATACAGAAGGAAATTTCAGAACAATATTCCTTATAAGTAGATGCAAAATATTAACGATAGTAATAGCATGCTGAATGCATCATCATATAAAATATGTAATTAACCACCAAGAGTGGAATTTTACACAAGATTTTGATAGTTCAATAAAAAAAACAACAGTCAATGTAAGAGGTAATGAATGCATTAACAGAATTGAGAAAAAGAAAACATCCAGATGTTTAAAGTTATATATTCAGGATTTCAAATAAGATTATTCGTACCTGCTTTTCTTGAAAGAATCTCTACAGAAAGAAAACATGTTTTGAGAAATAAGCACAAGTTCTTAGTTACTAGAATCACTGTGACAAATGAGACATGATTGTAAAAGTGCATATGAATGACAAGAAAGAAAACTGTATCACAAGTATAAAAGTAGATAAAGATAAAAAGATATTGAGGAGAGAAGTCATTCTATCAAACTGACATATGCTTATTTTGTATATTGAGTCAAATGTTAGGTATTTATAACTAGAATAATTTATATAAATTTACACAAAAATACAGAAGTAAAAACTTCTAAAAATGGCTAGCAATTAAAATAAGGAGATTTGGGAAGAAGAGATCAGTGTGAATACATTATTTGTTCACTGTTCACTGAGTGCATTAGAAGATACAATGTGAACAGTATTGTGTGGTATATCAGGGGCATTACATAACATTATACTTATGAAGAAGCCCTCACAATTGCCATGGCTTATTTCCTTAGTGGACTAATGTATAGGTTTTAAAGTGCTAAATTGTAGTTGTATTTGCTCTGCCCATGACCTTGGGCTATACAGCCCAAAGGAAGTTGTGCTTCCTGCCATTGTACATGACCTCTTATAAGGAGTTGCAGTAGGGTCACATGCGTTTTTTTCTCCCTGCTCTTGCCTGCAAGGTGGATTCACTCCTGGTCAGATCAGAGGACGATTTCTTCTTTCTACTCTGTTCTGTAATCTTGAGTGTATTCCCTCAATTTATTTCTTTTTTGTCTGTTTGTTTGTTTTTGTTTTTCGAGACAGGGTTTCTCTGTGTAGCTTTGCACCTTTCCTGGATCTCACGCTGTAGATTAGACTGGCCTCGAACTCACAGAGATCCGCCTGCCTCTGCCTCCCGAGTGCTGGGATTAAAGGCATGCACCACCACCGCCAGGCAATAAATCTTTTTTTTTTTTTTTTTTTTTTGAGCTGATGTTCAAACCCAGGGCCTTGCGCTCTACCACTGAGCTAAATCCCTAACCCCTCAATTTACATCTTAATAAATTCTATTACTCACATAGATTAATGGGAATACGTGGTGCCCACGTGACAAAAAGACCCACACTCCCTGTAGTTTCTGCCCACAGCCTCTGAGAAAGTGACAGCAGGGCCAGGTTTGCTCTGAGGCTTGTGTGCTCACTGAAGGTCAACCAAGCTCCACCCCAACTGTGGATCTGAGACCCTTGCGTCCCTACTGGGGCTGCTTGCGTGACCAAACCCTAACCTATGTGGTGGCTGCTAGTGAGTTTCTCTGCCCGTCAGGCAGGTCCCCAGGAAGAGCTTGACCACTGCTCAGGTGACCAGCTGCATACAGCAGCCCTGCAGGTATAGCCTGTAGACTAGGCAGCTCACTTGGCATGTGAGTCAATCACTCTCTGGCCAGGTCTTGTAGCCACTACCAGAAGCAGCTCTTGTAGCCACTACCAGAAGCAAGTGCATTCTTTAGTGGATAGAGCACCAGAGAAAGGTGCCTGCACTAGGTGACTTTCCTGTTCTGTGCTTTTAGCAGCAGGATTGAGTCACCATTCCCTGCATGTTTAGAGATTACCAGCAGACAGTTCTTTAATAACAGATTGTTTGGTGTAGCATCTGCCAATTCCAGGACACCCTGGCATGCTGCTCTTGAGGGTGCTCCCTTCTGAGCCCTTGAGTGTGCGGTAATTTGCCCTCTGACCCACCAGCTTCCACCACTCCAACTGAGTCCAGTGCTGGCACCGCACCCCTGCCCATAACCAACATCACCAGCCCTATAGCACCAACCAGACAGGCAGCTCCTGCCAGGTGTATGACTGCACCTGAGCACTTCCAGCTCATTGGTGTATTGCCTCATTGCTGTATACAATCTATTTGTGGTACAAGCTCTCCTACCTAGTGCTCAAGGGTTGCTTGGGTAAGTGCTTCATTCCCAGGAGCCATTCAGAGACCTCAGTCAGCTTGTACTAGACCTGCTTTAGCACTACACCACCTACAGCTGCTGGCTGAACTGTGCTATTACACCCAAAAAGAAATCGCAAGGACTGAAACACCAGCAATCAAGGATTTCACTCCAGGTAAAAGCACATGATAATTTTACACCTAAAAACTGATTAATAAATACATTAATTAATAAAATTTTCTTTACAAATTTTGAATATTTATCAAAGCATGGAGGAAATATTACTTCACATGAATTTAAAACCTTTTCTGCTTGTATGAAGAATGAAATTTTACAGGAAATATATGACCTTCCTGGGATGTATTTGGTATATATCATTTTGGCATTTACTATAATAGTTCACATAGCATCGAAAACTGGTTTAATAATAATAACAAAGATGAGTCATCATTAGGACTGACACAGGCTTTATAAGGTAGCAATGAAGACTTACATAAAAAGGTTCTTTCCCTGGAATCTGCTACCCAGGATTCACAAGCTAGTGATACAGACTTAAAAAACAGGGAACTCCCATCTGAACCAGAGACCACAGCCACTTCCTGAGACTCAGAGACCAGCACCCAGCTCCTATCCACCCTAGAACTCCCATCTGTACAAGACAACAGAGAGACCATCTGGTGGACACTACAACCTCAATACCTTGCCCCCACACCCATCTGCTGGAGACCCCATCCACTACTGGAGACTTAGAGACCAATGTCCAGCATTCTATCCTGCTCCGGAACACCCATCTGGACCAGAAAGCCCACAGCTCCCATCTGCCCTGGAATTCCCATTTGGACCAGAGCTACCATCCTGTCCCAGAACTCCCATCTGGACAAGAGGAGCTCCCATCTGGACAAGATAAGGAGATCCCAGGGACTATCTGAGACTCAGAGTCCAGCCCCCAGCATTCTCATCTGACCTGAGCTCCCATCCGGCCACAAGCTTCCATCTGGACCAGACAGAGGCTCCCTAAATCTGTAAGCTCAGTCTGGACCAAGTACACTGATAAGAACAAGAACAAACCCAAGAGGAGATGGGCAGACATCAAGGCAGAAGTTCATACAACAAAATAAAGAGCAATACAGCATCACCAGAACCTAGCACTTCTCCAACAGCTAGACCTGAACATCACAGAATGGAAGAAGAAGAAAACAACCTTATAAGTAACATCATGAAGAGGCTAGAGCCTTATATAGAAGAAATCAAAAATAAAGTAGAGGAACAGACAAACAAAAAATGGGAAGAACACTATGAAAAACTAGAGGAAAGGACAATTAAAGCAGAAGAAAACAATAAGTCCTTGAAAGAAAATCATGAAAAAGCAAGGGAGACAATCCAAGAACTGAAGAGGGAAATAGAAAAAAATGAAGAAGACACTAGCGGAAGGAAAGTTGGAAATAGAAAATCTGAGTAAACAAACAGGAACTTCAGAGGCAAGTATAACCAACAGAATGCAAGAGATGGAAGAGATGATCTCCGGTCTTGAAGATATGGTAGAAGAAATAGATTCATCAGTCAAAGAAAACACTAAAACCAATGAAGTCATGACCCAAAATGTCCAAGAAATTTAGGACACCATGAAAAGACCAAACCTACAAATAATGGGGAGAGAGGAAGGAGAAGAATACCAACTCAAAGGCAAAGAAAATATATTTAACAAGATGAGAGAAAAAAAATTTCCCAACTTAAAGAAGGAAATGCCTATGAAGATACAAGAAGCCTATAGAACACCAAACAGCCTAGACCCCCAAAAAAGTCCCTTCGCCACATAATAATTAAACAAATAAATGTACAGAATGAAGAAAGAATATGAAGGGTGGCAAAGGAAAAAGGTCAAGTGACTTATAAAGGCAAACCCATCAGAATAACACCCGATTTCTCAATGGAGACTTTGAAAGCCAGAAGGACCTGGACAGATATAATGCAGACACTAAGAGACCATGGATGCCAGCCTAGACTAATATACCCAGCAAAACTTTCAATCATCATAGATGGAGTGAACAAGACCTTCCAAGACAAAACCAGATTTAAACAATACTTATCCACAAACCCAGCCCTACAGAAAGCACTAGAAGGAAAATTCCAACCTAAGGAAAGCAGATACACCCATGAAAACACAGGCAATAGATAACACCATAGCAGTAAACCCCAAAGAAGAGAAGTACACACACACTACCACCAAAAAATAAAAATAATAACAGGAACGAACAATCACTGGTCATTAATATCCCTTAATATCAATGGACTTAATTCACCTATAAAAAGAAACAGACTAACAGAATGGATACAAAAATAGGACCCATCTGTCTGCTGCATACAAGAAACACACCTCAAATTCAAAGACAGATACCTCCTAAGAATAAAAGGCTGGGAAAAGACTTTCCAATCAAATGGTCTTAAGAAGCAAGCTGGTGTAGCCATCTTAATATCCAGCAAAATAAACTTCAAACTAAAATCAATCAAAAGAGATGATGAAGGACATTACATACTCATTGCACGAAAGATCCACCAAGATGAAGTCTCAATTCTGAACATTTATGCCCCAAACACAAGGGCACCCACATATGTAAAAGAAACATTACTAAAGCTTAAACCACATGTAAAACCCCACACATTAATATTGGGAGACTTCAACACCCCACTTTCACCTCTGGTCAGATCGGCCAAATTGAAACTTAACAGAGACATAATGGTCTTAATTCATGTTATGGCTCAAAAGTACTTAATTGATATCTACAGAACATTCCACCCGAACAAAAAAGAATATACCTTCTTCTCAGAACCCCATGAAACCTTCTCTAAAATCAACAACATACTTGGCCACAAAGCAAATCTCAACAGATACAAAACAATTGGAATAACCTCCTCTGTTCTGTCAGACCACCATAGTTTAAAGTTAGATTTCAACAACAGAAAAAAAAACTACAGAAATCCTACATTCTCATGGAAACTGCATAATGCTCAACTGAATCACCAATGGGTTAAGGAAGAATTAGAGAAAGAAATTAAAGCCTTCCTAGAGATCAATGAAAATGAATACACCACATACCCAAACTTATGGGACACTATGAAAGCAGTGCTAAGAGGGAAATTCATAGCACTAAATGCTCACATAAAGAAACTGGAGAAAGCCCACACTATTGACTTGACAGCACACCTGAAAGCCCTTGAACAGGAAGAGGCAACGTCTCCCAGGAGGAACAGATGACAGGAAATTATCAAATTGAGAGCTGAAATCAATAAAATAGAAATAAAGAGAAAAATACAAAGGATTAATGAAACAAACAGTTGGTTCTTTGAGAAGATCAACAAAATAGACAAGCCCTTATCCAAACTAACCAAAAGACAGAGAGTGCATGCAAATTAACAAAATCAGAAATGAAAAGGTGGATATAACAACAGACAATGAGGAAATCCAGAGAATCATCAGGTCATACTTCAAAAATCTCTACTCCACAAAACTGTAAAATCTAAAAGAAATGGATAATTTTCTGGATAGTTACCACATACCTAAGTTAAATCAAGACCAGATAAACCATTTAAATAGTCTAATAACCCCTAAGGAAATAGAATCAGTCATTAAAAGTCTCCCAACCAATAAAAGCCCAGGACCAGATGGTTTCACTGCAGAGTTCTACCAGATCTTCAAAGAAGATTTAATACCAATACTCTTTAAATTGTTCCACACAATAGAACCCACAAGGAATATTACCAAACTCCTTCTATGAGGCTACAATTACCCTGATTCCTAAACCAAAGAAAGATGCAACAAAGAAAGAGAACTACAGACCGATCTCCCTCAGGAACATTGATGCAAAAATACTCAATAAAATACTGGCAGTGGTCGAGAGAAAGCCTGATCTGACCTAGTCTGGTGATCAGATGGCCAAACACCCTGACGGTCGTGTTGGAACTCTCATCCAATAACTGATGGAAGTGGATGCAGAGATCCTCAGCCAGGCCCCAAGTGGAGCTCGTGTGTCCAGTTGTTGAGAAGGAGGAGGGACTGTGGGAGCGTGAATTGTTGAGCCCAGGATTGGAAAAAGCACAGGACGAAAGGCCAGACAATGGAAGCACATGAATTGTGAACCAAAGGCTATGGAGCCCGAGCTGGATTAAGCCCTCTGGATAAGACAGTTGAGTGGCTTGGACTGTTTGGGAGGCATCCAGGCTGTGGGACCTGGACCTGTCCTTAGTGCATGAGCTGGCTGTTTGGAACCTGAGGCTTACACAGGGACACTTTGCTTAACCTGAAAGGAGGGGAGTGGACCTGCCTGTACTGAATCCACCAAGTTTAAATGAATCCCCAGGGGAGTCTTGGCCCTGGAGGAGATGGGAATGGAAGGGAGGGGATAGAGGGAAGCTGGGGGTGGGTGCGGGATGGGGGAGGACAGGGGAACCCATGGCTGATGTGTAAAATTAAAACACAAATATAATAACAAAAAGGGAAAAAAGAAATAAATTGATTCAAAAACTATCAAGCAGAAAAAAAAGACTTAAAAAACAGGTTCTTTAGTTTTGAATCTGCTAATTTTCTATGAGAACTTCAGTCCACTAATAATAAATGTGCAACCAGATTTGATTATATTAATAATAAATATGAACACTTAATAGATAGAACAATAACTCTTCAGGGTGAAGTTGTTGCTACTCAGATACTTTATAAAGAAGAAAGACTATTGTTACCTGATAAAATAAGGTCTATGGAATCATGTGTTTCAGAAGAACATAAAATATTCCATGATTCCATGATATCTCTGGAATCTCTTACAACCGAGTAGGTTCACTCACTGGAACAGACCCTACGAGCTCATTTGCAAGCCCTAGAAGAAACTCTCAGTAAAAATGACAAGGCACCTAATAAGCAGAAGGGCAAGATCATGCAGGTCATAACATCTCCAGATGGCTCTCATACAATGGCTTACCCAATCATCATCCATGAGAAGACAGAAGATGATAGAAACCCTGTGTCATATGTGGAATATATTACAAATTATTTCTATGAGAGATTTTTTTTAAATAATAGTAAGGACATAGTGGTCACATATGGGATACATTCAACATTTGTAAGAGAGATGTTAAATTTTTGGTCTACCTCAAATAGAATAATACCAGATGATTTGAATCAGTTAATCTCAGCTGTTCTAGAATACTGCCAGCAGTTGCAATGGAAAACCTGGTTGAGAGAGGAGGCTAGAAACTTAGAACAACAGGGTAAGATCAGAAGTATTGAGATCTCCCAAGATCAAATTCTTGGTGAGGGACATTTCATTTATAGGAATGTAGAAGCTGCTTATGATGAGCATACAATATCCCTATGCCATATAGTAGTTCTAAATGCTTGGAAAAAAATTCTAGAAAGATATTCCAAGGACCACAAGAATCTATTATTGGTTTTTTACAAAGGTTGAACATAGTTATAAACTAGGCTGTGTCACATAAATAATTAAGACAAGTATTAACTGAGTCCTTGGTGTTTAACAATGCTAATGGAGAATGCAAAAGAATACTTAAGCCATTAAGGGTCAGATCAGCTCCTTTGGAAGAATGGATTCAGTATACTAATGTTGTTGAGTCTCTTAACTATAGTAATGAGGCTTGGATAGGAGAGGCAATCTTCAGAGGTGGAAGAAGGCCTCAGGTTATCAAAATTTTTAACTGTGGCACACCCAGTCAAATAAGTAGAAACTGTACATGGGGTGCTCCCAGAAGCATTACTCCTAGAAATAACCCAAACAGGAGACCCTAACCTTCTGGATTATGTAGAAGATGCAGCAAAGGCCGACATTGGACCAATGAATGCAGATCAACAATAGATATACGAGGCTACCCTTTACTGGTGGGAAATGCCTCAGAGGATCTCTTGCAGGCCCCCAAATTGAACATGGTCCAAACATTTCTAGCCACTGTGGAGGAAATTCCTCTCTAGAACAATTAAATAACCCAATGTCTAGTGTAAAGAACAATAATGCACTGAATGACAGAACAACTCTGATAGATGAATCAAAAGTTCCCAAGAACACAATAAAATGAATATTTTGACAGACTTGCATAAATAAACAAAGACCAAAGCTCAGACTTTGAATTAATGGCATTGTTCTAGAAGTCCTGGTAGACACAGGTATGGATATGACTATAATTACACCAAAATCCTGGCATCCAAATTGGCCTTTTCAAGAGGTAGAAGTCTAATTTCTATGGATTGGAACCCTAACTCAGATAAAACAGAGTTTGAGATGGGTCAAATGCATAGGGCCAGATGAAAAGGAAGGCTAAAGTCATATGTGGCAAGTATAGCGGTGAAACTTTGGGTCTGAGATCTGTTAGAACAATAGAATACCCAGACTAAAATTCCTACAGTCTCAGAAAGGGAATACAGACCAACGCATATTTCTAGGAATAATATTATAACATATTGTAAAAAACAGTCATCAACCATTCAGGATGTACATAAACAGCACAGCTGCTGTTGAACTCTCAGTAGTACCAACAGCCCTACCTTTAAACTGGCTAACTGATAAACCTGTCTGTGTTGGACAGTGGCCTTTCACAAAAGAGAAACTACAATCTTTACAACAGCTGGTTCAAGAGCAGTTAAATGCTCAGCATATTGAAGAATCTACTAGGCCTTGGACTTCTCCTGTTTTTTCAGGTATTATTACGTTCTTTCTCAGGTCTTTGATGGAGTTGAAGAATAAATAGTTACTGTTACAATCTTCTCATATCTTAGCTAGAACATATTAGTACTAGAGTAAGAATATTCAAGATAGGACAGCTATTGGAGTAATCTCAGTAATTTGCCATTTACCTATGTTCTGGACATTTAGCATGACTTTCTTATTTGATGTTATTCTTGTTGGTTGTAGTTTCATATTTGTGTTATTAGCCTTTGTTTTTCATGAACATTACTTGATAATAATTTTTATTGTGTATAGTTTGCATTAAGATTAGAACCGTCTTATTTAGACAAAAAGGGGAAATGTAGTGGTATTTGCACTGCTTATGACCTTGGGCTATAGGCCCAAAGGAGGCGGTGCTTTCTGCCATTGTACATGACTTCTTAGAAGGAGTTGGAGGAGGGTCACATGCCCTTTTTTCTCCCCGCTCTTGCCTGTGAGGTGGATTGGCTCCCAGTCAGATCAGAAGATGACTTCTGCTGTATACTGTGTTCTTTAATCGTGAGTGTATTTCCTCAATTTATATCTTAATAAATTGTTACCCATTTAATAGACTCATGTGAATTGATCATAATACTAAGTGCCTCACTATAAATATAGTGACTGTTAATAATATAATATTTATATCAATGCTTAAAAAGCTTTTATCTTTGTGTAGGACATAGAGTAAAAATTTTAGTTTCTTTATAGCATAAGTAGTTTAGTAACCATGCCTCTTTGCTATTGAGGCATGACAACAGCCATAAAGAAAGCAGTGTGCCTGTTCTGGCAAAACAAAATGTGGGCTCCATTTGATCCACATATTGTGATGTATCACACTCCATTACAAACTAGTGAAGGAAACATCAACATGTATATTATATATTGTGCACACTGACTGTTCTTCCATAGGACCTAGGTTCAATTCTCAGGACCCATGTCATAACTCAAAATGATCTGTAATTTCATCTCCAGAGGTTCAGATGGCCTTAATAGGCCTCCCAGGCATCTGGCATGTTCATGCTATGTGGGTATACACACAGGCAAGTCTTCTAAACACATAAAATAAAAATATTTCAAAAATATTATAATCATCTAGGCAAATATGATACTAGTTGTACAGGAAATGAATGAGAATTATTTGTACCTATAATAAATACTCTAGAAAGATGATCAGAAAACTAGTACTGATAAAAACGCTGATACTCCAGAGAACAATGGGTTGGATAGTAACTGAAAAGGAAACATAGTTCACTGAATACCCACACAGGCTATTGAGTTTCAAACTACTTTTATATTTTACAGATTATGAAAGTACGAAAAATAAGAACAATTATTTTAGAATAAAATAAACACATACATATATTAATGGACACAAATTAGAATTAATAGAATATGAAATTTAAATTACATTTTGATAAAAAATTAATGAATGTGATATTTTTCATTTAAAAATGGGTGGAGGCAGTTGTTTTTCTGCACTCCTAGTAAGTAGATTAAATACAAAACTGCAAAAAGAAAATCAATTCCATAAACAATTGACTCCTTGTCTGCACTAATGGAAGACATTATCTTTGTAATCTATGAGTGTTAATGGAACAGTGTCACAAATAACATAAAATATCATTCAAGGCAATGGAAACATTCTTTAAATTCAACATTGCAAGTTATTTAAATTATTTATGTTTACCATTGAATATGGATTTTTCTGTTCTGGGAATTCATGCTACTTCACACAAAATGATGATGCAATTCAATTAGTCCCCAGTTCTTTCTTGTCATTACGTGTATGTTCACCCCACCCCAGTGATCATTATTCATTAAATGGGCATTGAACTTTTTCACCTACTTATTTCTGAGCCTGTTTCCTGGAATATCCTTTTAACCTTATACATGTCATACCCTATAATGTTTTAAATAATAAATTCTTCCTTAAGTAAAATTTGCTATTTTTCTTAACTCTGTGAATATTTTAAGTGACAACACTGGGAAAAATATTTACAGTTATTTTACTCCCTCTTGTACTAATATTTTGAAGTCTATTGTAAACACATAATATGCATTTTAGTAGTAGCATTTCAGATTCTTTTAACCATGTATAGCTAATTGCTCCTGCATTTGTCACATATAACTAGACAATAAAGTCCTTCCAAAGCATATTCCCATGAAACTGTGTTAGCATTTTTGAAAATCAACAAATTTGTTCTATAATTTATGTACTATAACTACAGTTTTGAAAACTGTCTGCTCCCAAGGAAGAGTCACTTTGTTCTATGGTTACCAACTGTAACAATAGCCTTATCTAACACCCTTACTTAATAGTTTTAAAAAGTATAAACTTATAAACCAATAGTTCTAAGATTCAGAAACTTGAAACAAGTCTTCTGCTTCTTTGTAAATGTTTGTGTATTACTTATTATCACAGGAAATTCCTGTGCAGATTTCATGTCCTTGCCTTCTTGTGGCTGCACATGCACACCTTGCAGAGACATTCCAGATCTTCACTTGTGCACATCACTTCAACCAGCACTTCTGTCATCATCTTTGTGTTACTGGATTTGATTTGTCTCTTAATAATGATTTTATTCATGGCTTGAGAATTTCATGCAATATACTTTGATATTTTCTGGTCCAAATTTTCCATGATCCTCCCTCACCTCCCTACACACATAATTTCATTTTCTTTCTCTTTTAGAAACATGAAAAAAAACATGGAGGAGCATGAGGCCTGCCCTGGATAGAGTAAGGTTGATAGACCCACTGAAATTTGGAAAACTGGTTTTCCTTCTCCTAACACCTGTCAGTTGTGGGTTTTGTTGGCTACAACTGCTTCATAAAGTCTTGTAAACTTTTTTCCTGATAATAAGGATAATGTTTTATTGCTTCTTTCTATGAGATTCTTAGTATTATAAGATGTATTTTTTGCAGAGGATATCATGATGTTTCTTTAGAAGGGTATGGAGTGTTATTTTTTCTGCCAAATCAGTGCTTTCCTGAAGACAGAAAACACTGGAAGGTTCATTTTAAGCTTAGGGAAGGCAAGCCTAAAGCAATCCTTATTGCAGGCCATGTGTGTCAAATCCATGATAGGATTTTTGTGGTGTCTTAACTAAATTACAGAATTCATTCTGTTTGTAGAATTCTAAAATATCCCACTACCATGCAACCTCAGTGACTCCCGATCCTCTTCAGTCAATGAACCTGAGAAGGGCTCAAAGGACCATAGACTGAGCTTTAGTAGTCTAGCCCTCAAAAAAAAAAAAAATAGAAATGTAGTGAATGACCTGCCACACTTCTCGGTGCATTTTCTGCTTGTGTCCTTTCTTCCATAAACTGTGCATAAGTATACTGTCTCCAGTCCCATATTGATCTCCAGATCTAGTAATACTCAATGCAATCCATTAGATACAATTTATTTTCATTGCTTTCAGTAATATTTCATTAAACAGATTTCTAACATGAACATGAAGATCTTTGATATGTTATATTCTCTGAGAAATTCCAGCATATATGTAATGGTTCAATATTTGAAAATGGTTACTTAGCATATGTTTTTAAAAACTTTGAATTTCTTTATAATAAAATTTCTTCATCGTGGTCAAAATGTATAATTTCTCCAGGAAAAAAAAATGTATAAGCATGTACTATTTGCTGTAAGTTTCTTTCTGAGAAAGTTAAATAAGTCTTTAAGTAGACTACAGAACTACTTTAATAGCAACACACATTGCAGGTAATGTTGAAGTTGTAGACATAGACTATATGATTACTTTCTTAATGTCAATTTTGCATACTCAATATTTTGTCCCCCTTTATGCTGTTTCCCCTCACAAATCCTCCCAGATCTTCCCTACCTTCCTATCCAACCCACTATGCACCTTTTTTTCACTCTCTCCCTAAGAAAAAATCAGAATACAAATAAAAAAAACATAAAAACAAGGAAAATTATGAGAAGCACCCACAAATACACATACACAAAAAAAGCAAAAAAACAAAACAAAACTCTAAATATACAAAATAATATAAAAACACAAAATCAGAAATAGTAATAAACAAGCAAAAGACCAGTAAGACAAAAAAATGACCAAATAAAGCAAGGGAAACAAGCCATCTAGAAATCACCATTTGGGTTAATTTTGTGTTGGCCGTGTACTGCTGGGCTAGGGCTTGCTCTCAAGTGTAGTGAATATACTCAGTGAGGCTCCATTGCAGGAAACTAATTTTTCTTATACATGCGATTGTCAATTGGAAATAGCTTCTTGGTCAGGGATGTGATCTGGTCTCCATTTCCCCAACTCAGTGCTGGGATCCCTTCTGGCTTGCATTTGTGTGGACCCTATGTATTCTGTAACCTTCTCTGTACATTTGTATTTTCATTAGTCTTTTTTTTTTTCTTAGAAGACTCTGTTTCTTTGGTGTCATCCATCTTCTCTGACTCTTAAAATCTTTCTGTGAATCTTTCACTTAGCTCTTTGAGCCATGAACTCTGAGGAGAGGTACTTGATGAAGACATCCTATGTAGAGTTGAGTGTTCAAAAACACTTACCTTCTGTAACTTGCCCAGTGTTGGGTTTCTGTGTTAGCGCCAAATTGCTTCCAGAGAAAGCTTCTCTGATGATGACTTTGCAAAGCACTAATCTATGAGTATAGCAGAATGTCACTAGGGATCCTTTTATTTCTATGTCCTTAGCAGCACAATATAGTATTACATTTTTTTTCCTAGACCAATGGACTATTCTATGGTATTTTTTGATACTTGGTACTCTTTTCTGTCAGTTGCAGATGTTCAGATGCCAAGTGATATCATTCATGGTATATCAAGTTAATAAAATTTGTATGCATTACTTTTACTTATAAATGTCTATATTTCAAACTTTCATTTTGAAAAGATCTTGTGAAGACCTTCTCATCTGCCTCTGGCTAGTAAAGACAACCATTATCTTTTGCTAGTGAAAATAATTTCCTGAAGCTTTTGTAAAGATTGGAGTTATACCTCACATACTGTTTCTATTTGAGTAGCACTGCTAAAATTTATGTCATTTATGTAACCTAGTATGGAATTTTTTTTAGATTATAGGATAAAATCCAATTTAAAAGTTACATTTATTTGCATAAGCACAGATTTCTAGAAAGTAGATTGTATATGAATATTCAAATGTACCACTTAAAGCTAAGTTCAAGTTATAAATGCTTTATATGAATATTGTGGTTTACAAATGCATTCATACTGAAGTGATGTTTTAAATAGGAAACTATAATAACACACACACACACACACACACACACACACACACACACACACACACACATATATATATATATATGCATAACACAAAATTTGTAGGTATTGTCCTTATTTGCTGCGGTTCTCTTGAGGTTCATGGTGTTCCACAAACCAAATACACTTACAAAACTAAATAAAGTCTCAGAGTTCCTGAAAAGTGATATCAAATCCATCCAAATTTCACAGAAAATTCCTAGGAGTCACTTCATTTTAGCATATTTCTTGAGGTCCATCTGAAGCTGAAGATTTAGGTCTTCTGACAATTCCCTGGACTGACTGTTTCACATTACAGAGTTTACACTGGAATATTTCTAAGAATGAACAATGACACTTGCTTTTTTAAGGAAAGAATTTTGTAAAGATTTTATATATTTGCCGACTATTTTGTTCCCAAATAGAATATATGACACTCATTTGAGTAGGATGCACATGCAGGCAGTTGGTTATTTGACAACTTATTTGTATTAAAAAATAGAAACATCTCTACCATACAAATTTTCTGCTTTGTAGCTTTCAAGGTATTTCAGATGTCCTCTTCAGATCCTAAACATTATGCTTATTATTATTTCACTATTAGCCCTAGAATTCCTGTATTATCTTTAATATTCATATTTTAAAACTTCACATATGAGCATTATATATACATCACTCTTCCCATATTTCCACTTTTACTTCTTCCTTATCCCCATTTCCCAAATTCATGATCTCCTCCTTTTTCAAATATGTATTTAATGGTTTTAATTTAATGCTCTCACTTTCTCATCAAGCTATTAAAGTACCTTGTTTTTCTTAATTTTATTAGCATAAACCAAAGTTTTAAAATTTCTACCACCATGCCTCTTTTCCCCCAACCAATGAATCATAAACTAAAGCCAGAATCCTGATACGTCATTTCTTAAACAATTGACATACCTGATTCTCACAATTGGAGATGTTTGGACATGATTCTTATAAATAAAAAATAAATTATTTACTTCTTATTTTCAGGAACACATCTTCAAAAGTATCTTACAATTTTTTTCTCTTCTCAAACAAAAATGAAAATGTAATTGTGTCTACTTTTACCATTTTAACATTAAATATTTCAATAAATAAGAGTATAAATGTGAACTAGTATGAATCTTTTGATGCCATATTATCATCTTTAAACTCCTCTGAATAAATCCTGACAAAAACAGTAGCATAGACATCAACTAAAGTATAATAGGATATCAGACATCATGAGATACTACAAAGCCCTTCTTCTTGGTGTTTCTTTGTGCATATTTATACACATACATACACACACAATCTCTGTGTGTGTGTGTGTGTGTGTGTGTTATCCACTCTAACAATAGTTTGATTTACTGTATACACAGAAAAAAATGAACAAAATTAAATAATCATTATACTGTAAGAATCATGTCCATTTTTTCTACTTAGACTGTCATTTTCTTCTTTTACAATTCACAAACTTACTCTACACCTGTTGTAGCATATGCAAGTGTTATATTTTAAATTATGTAACTTTAATATGTAATATAAAATATTAAATCTGTAAGTTGGTTTCTTCTGCATTAGAGTGTGAAATCTTTAAAATCAAGACTTTGTTTTGTTATTATTTTATTTTCTTTCATCAGGAGAACTTATGGGCCAGCTATACACTCATTCAATATTCGCTAAATGAGTAAATGATTTTGGGATGTTAAATATCAAATTGGAATGCTAAAATTTATGTGCCAGTTTTGATGTTTGAACATATTCAACACTTAAAATGAACATCTTATTGTATAATAAACTTTTACACTTTTGTCATAGGTTCTACTGTTTAAAACATAACTTTTTTGGTAAATGCATTCCCAAACATCAAGGCTAGGCAAAAATAAAATAAAATAAAATAAAATAAAATAAAATAAAATAAAATAAAAATAATAGTGGCTGCTTTTTCAAAATATATTCTGCTTCCCACTTAAATTAATGTCATAATTTAATAGTTTTGTCAATTAAATATATATTGAAAAATCCCTTCTATTATTTTAAAGCCAGTCCTGTAGTGCATGATGACCACTATGGGTTTAATGGAAGTTATACAAACTCAATTGACTTATACAGTAATTTTCCAAATGACAAATGGGTGAATGCATGGGGTAGGGCAACTGAGAGGGAAAGACAGAGGGAAACCAAAAGAAGGCCAGATGTAGAAGCCAGAGGAGGGGACACCTCTAGAGAGGCATCATCAAGCTTTTCACAAAATGACAAAGACAGTGAAGACCCAGAAAAAAGAAATAAACAGTATTAGTTTACAATACAAACTGCTGTGGATAAGGAAAAATAAAAGTTAAATAGGAACATAATTAAAGTTTTCATAAATTTTAAGTTGGGTATATTTTTTGTATTGTTTTTACAAGTTTGTGATTCGGTTATGCTTCTATATAAAGAGGGGTAAACAGGCTTTGGAATGGGCAATTAGATAAGTGTGTCAGAAATAGTCACTAAACACATTTTTAGAGGAATAAGATTTGTATGTGTGTTTGTGTGTGTAAGTATGGTATATGAAGGAAGAAATAGTTTTTAAAAGTTGTAGGGAATTTCTCAAGATGAAAGATGTAAAAAGATAAACAAAATACATATTTTTATCTTGATAAATATTTCAGTTATTTTAATGTTAATTGATGAAATGACATTTTGGATCCATCATGACTAGATTCTCTGTGACTTAAACTGAAATGAACCTGCTTGCTTAGTCTGTTTATCTGTATCTGAACTTTCAACAATTATGTGAAATATTTTATCTGAGGATCAACTTCTGAATGACTGTCAAAATGATATTATTAGAGACCTTGATGCCTATGAGAAGATGCCAACATATTTGTGACCACTAGAAATGTCTATGTGTGTCTATTACTTATGGCTATGGTGTATCAATCTAAGACCTATTACAACGTTACAAACAGCAGAGTATGAAATTGATACAATATAGATAACACCAAGATAACAAGGTGGATGCATATTCAGTGATCTGATCCTCAGTGAAGCTGGGAATGTAATTTGAGTATTGAGGGAAACAGTACCAATTTCCACCCACATCACACCTGGATATCTCAATAGAAAAGAATAGGCTTTAACTCCTATCTCAAAGCATGAAATTGAATTTGAAATATATTTTAGACAGGAATGTGAAGACAGTAAGGCTTTTTGAAAGAAATAGAAGGGATATATTCATATCTTTAAGAAAAAATCCTTGGGAAAGAAACAATAAGTTTAACTTGTATAAAATATCAAAATTATGTTAAGACATCTGAGAAAATAAAAGCATAAACTACATGAGTATGTAAGTAACTACATTCTACATATATGTGCCATTGCCAATGTTGTAGGAAGGTAAGTAAAGACCATTTACATGTAATTACATAAAATATTACAAAGTCAATATAAATGAATTATTATATGATTATAAGATAATACTTCAAATAAAGACAGAAAAAAAACATTAATTCCCTGAGTATATTTTAAAAATCATTAGTGAAGTTGAAAATAGACACTAAATCTACAATCAAACAGGATCCTGTAAAATGGTTATATTAGTTTGCTTCTGTGAAACTATGATAAAACCAGAAACATCTGCCCATGAATGATACTTCCCACAATGGGTGAGGCCCTCCCATATAAATCATAATCAAAGAGTTGTCCCAAAGATATGCCCACAAGACAATATAATGGAGGTATTCCTTAGTTGAAGCTTCCCTTCCCCAAGTATGGCAAGCTCATACCCAAGTCAAGCCAACACAAGTCTCCTGCTCTCAATTTGACACACAAACTCATCACTGTTAAACTATGAACTTTCCTTTCTTGTTTGTCTTCTGGATCTAGCATAATATCATAATATAACATACAGTGTAACTTTAAAAGTCATGTGTTCTTTAAATTTTCCAGTGTTTTAAACTCCAAAATCTCATTACAGTATCCAAAGTCTCTTCACTGTGGGTATCTGTATAATCAAAAGAAAGTTAAATACTTTCTCAAGCCAGAAGGAAGGATAGAGAGGAAGAGAAACAGTCACACTTGAGAAAAGTCCATCATTGCATCTCCAAAGCATGTGGTTCAATCTCTAACATCTGGAATTTACTCTTGATCTCTTGGGTTCCAAAGTCCTTGGGAAACTCTACTTCTCCTACTGTGCCAACTACACACCAATGCATATAACTTGGCTTAAAGGATCAGACTGGCTCCATTATACATCTGTCATTGTCCTTCGTGATCACCCTATGGTCCTAGCATCTCCAATAAACTATGTTCTCAATTGCAGTGAAGACGGTACTTTCACCAATGGCCCCTGGCCTCTCTATAGGAACTGTGGCCAAGCCACATGGTGTGAAGCCTCAGCTTGCTCCCTTGACCTCTTCAATCTTGCAGTCTCTATTGCCACTGAGATTACAATACCACCAGTAACTTTCCCTGGCTTCTCATAATGACAGATCTAAGCTGTTCTCCCTGACTTTTTCAATTGTGTAGGTCTAATGCCACCAAAACTAATACACCATGTGTGATAAACATTGCTAAATTTGGCTACCAATTTGACTATTTTGGAACACAAGACTTCCGTCTAACCCTGAGAAACTATTTCCTGGAAGATTTTACCTCAATGTGGCTGATCTCTTGTTAATCACAACTGACTCAAGTTCCAGCTAGCCAACATTAATATTCCCAGTGAATCAGAGTTTTGTAATAAAATAATCACATAAATTGTCTTGATAGAATTTTTTGTTTCCCTTTGGATCTTCACAAGTCAAGCCTCTTTTTTTTCTGCAGCAGATCTCTGTGTATTTCTATCTTCCAAGATTTCATCAAAGCTCATTAAGTGCTGAGTACTCAAAGCTTTTCCTAGGGCCAATCTCTAAAAGCTTTCCAAATCTTCCCTTCAAAGCAACATGATCATGTTCATCAGAGCAGTATTCCATTTTTGACGTCCTGTTGCTCCAGTAAAACCAGAAGCAAAAGCATCATGAGGAGAAAGGGTTTATTATAATTATCTAAGTTACATTCCATCATCAATGGAAGCCAGGGCAAGAGCTCAAAGCAATAACCGATAGGCAGGAACTGAAGCAGAGACAATGGAGGAATGCTGCTTACTGGATTGTTTTTCATGGCTTACTCAGTTTGCTTTCTTTTGTAAATCAGGACAGAATGTCCAAGGAAGCCACTACCACAGTAGGCTAGGACTATTCACATCAATCATTAATAAAGGAAGTTCCCCAAAGACATGCCCACAAGCCAAGAAGGTATTTATTCAATTGAGTTTTCTTCTTCTTAGATCACTTTTACAACAACAATTAGACATTACAGTGGGTGGATTTCTTCATAACTATAAACACACACACATATAACTGAGAACAGTGCTTGAAGACTTATTATTCATCTGTGAGATAAAATGTTTAGCAGGAAAATTCATTGCTGCTAATGTCCCTAAAAACAAACAAACAAACAAAACAAAAAACAAACAAACAAAAAACAAACAAACAAACAAACAAAAACCAGGGGTTGGGGATTCAGCTCACTGGTAGAGTGCTTGCCTAGCAAGCCCTGGGTTCAGTCCTCAGCTCTGGAAAAAAAAGTTCTTAAGTATTATATAACACTAAAACTGTCAACTTATAATTTTATCATAGAATTGAAAACAGAGAAACAACTGAGTGTGTGTGTGTGTGTGTGTGTGTGTCACTATATAAACATCATGTTACTAAAGTGAAATATACACAGAAAACACATATAAACTGCTGTACTGATTAAGGTTATGAAAGACCTAACTGTAGTCTAGGCTACTAGCAGAAGAAAGCGGTAGTTATCAGGATGCTAAGGGACTGACTGACAAAAGAACTTTCTGTGACTGTAGAAATAATTTAAACCTTGAGGGAAAACTAAGGTGTAAACCTTGAAAATAGTCCAAACACATTGCTCAAATAACAAGTAAAGTTGAGAGAAACTTTACTTCTAATCTCGAGGAAGCCTGTTCTTTTCTGTAGATGAAATTGAGGATGAGAGGGTCTTGGAGAAAGGGGAGTTTGGGAGGAGTTAGGAGGAGATGAAGAAGGGGAAATTGTGGTTGGGATGTATTATATGACAGAAGAATCTATTTTTATTAAAAATACAAAATTAATATGCCATTGAGAAAAAAGCCTATCTAATCTTGCTGTGAAAGTCATAGCATTTCATATGAGTTGTATTATACTATTTCAGGAGGAAACAGTGGTTTTCCACATGTAGACATATTTTGGAAAAACAAACAATGCTTCTGGGTATAACTATAATTTTATGTATGAAACTCTACATTAGTACCTTTCCTGTTGCTGCAGTTACACACTATGACCAAGGCAGCTTATAACAGAAAGTATTGAATTGGGGTTATGATTCCAGAAGTGTGGGGTCTGTCGTGGTGAAGTGAAGGCATGGTGGCAGGTACAGCAAAGAACTCACATCCTGATCTGCAAGCAGGAGGCATGGCACAAGTTATTGCAACCTTACATCAACCTCATGATACACCTCTATCAACCAAGTCACACCTCCCAATCCTTCTAAAACTGTTCTACCATCTGGAGACCAAGTATCAAACGCATGACAGGTGGGGGCCATTCTCATTTAAATCACCTCAGACTCCTTTCATACATGTGGAACAATCCATATGTGTATATAAACTGTGTTAAATGGAGGATAATCATTTTTATTTGAGCCTATGATACAATTATATTGTAAAATTCTAAACTAAAATGTGTAGTAGTGACACAAATTAATGTAATGAGCAGGGATTAGTGAAAAGTAAATGAAAGACATAGTTTACTTTCTCCTTTAACCATGTATGCAAACATACTGAGCCTCATAAAGGATTACAATTGTTTTATGTATAAACTTATCAGGCAAATGAAGGAATTTGAAGTGTTTTTTTCTATTGCTTTGAAATTCTCTAATTTTTATTATGTGAGTACGTACATTTTCTTCTTAAATGAATTTTATTGAATTTAGAATGAATCCTTTATATTTCCTTTAAATCCAAAATCAAGAAATGTTTTCTATTAGTGAAGCAAAAGAATATAAATTCATTTTAAACAATAATTTATAAAATATTTCTCTTTGAAATATTTAACAATAATAAACATGTGAAATAACATTTTAACCACTCCCCTAAAGTCAGATATTGATACATAGACTTAATATCCAGAATAATATAAAACCTTTTGGGCTTTGTTTTTGTTTGTTTGTTTTTCATAGGTTTACACTAGTTTGCTTTAAAGGAAATGGTTTTATCATGTTGGGGAAAATTTCGTTTAGACAAGAAAATAAACTTATTAGCAAGTAATATTTTGTTTTTTTTTTCCTTTGAAAGAAAAGGAACAAAGAAAAGAGGTCCTGTATACAAGAAAGGCAACAGAAATGTGAGTGGTTATATACCGAGGAACACTGACACATACCATGAGATGGAGAATATTTGAATAAAACTTCAGTTTGCATTCATAAAAACTAGCTAGTTTTATTTTTCTGGAGATTAGTTTGTGGGCTTCTGCCATTTGATAAATATACAGACACATGAACATACATAGTACTTGGTACAACAGTGAATGAATATACAGAAAGTCTTGAAGATTTACGCTATTGTCTTTTGTAGATGACTATTCAGCTTATCTGAATATTACTCAATTACTCAAATGTATTGTCTTCATCTGCCTTAGGCCCTCCACATCTTAACTTAGATTCAAACTATAATAATGTCCCCTTTTGAGCCATGCACAGAAAACACTACATCAAAACACTTAATGGATGTCTCAAACAGAAACATGCATATCTCCATTTGTCTCTCACCTCATTTATGTCAACCTATACCTTGCTGCAGAAATTTCTTTCCAGATCTACATTGTATAATTTGACTGTGATGCTCTCTGACATTTGAGTACTAATGTATTTCCTTGATTAAAGGAAAAGATTTGCAAAACCAGTTCAAAAACTTTATTATCAAGGCAGAGCATCAATGTGTTTTTTGAACATTCATCACAGGAGAGCTGGAGGAGAATGAATCATCCTAGATTACCTATCCAGGACTTGAGAGGCTACCACAGAAAGCAGCAGCCATGATTAACTTGCTGAAGTTCCAGGGAAATTTACAGGGGCTGTTCTGCAGAGAAATAGAAACCCCATTTGCAAGATCCTTACCTGGGAAAGGTATCTTAAATCAGAGAAAGCCTAGATGTGAAAATTCTGTCAGGGTTCCCCAAGGGTTTAGGAATCTTGATAGGCCTCACAATAGTCTGGCTTTTCATTGGATGGCCTGACTTGCATGCGTATTCACACTCAGATTAGTTTGACAGGAAAACAGATTTAACACTACAGATATCTATGAGGGAATTTTTAATATTCTGGGGAAGATAGTAAGATAGGATCTTACTTTTTGAACAAAAAGGAGAACTATGATCTTAGATGTTTGTCTATTTTGTCTAGACATTAGTTTCTGCAAAAGTTACTGACAGATTCATCTGTCTGCATTAAGTCAGTACTTAGGACCTACAGATCCATTCAGTGGAATTTTGAACAGGTAAATATGTCAGACCAACAGGTCATGCTTCTTATTTCGTTCAGGAAATTTGCTCATAGCCTTATGGAACTGTCCAGGGAAAAATTTACAGTTACTAGCTTCAAATTAGGAAAAAAATCAGGCATTCTTGTTGGAATATGAGCATTAAAATAATCTAAAGCACAGCCTTTGACCATCTACAACTAAAACATGAGCACCTTGGCTTAATATTTTCATTTGAGAGAGTAAGCTGAACTAAGGAACTTAATCTTGACAAAATAAAAGATCTTTGAGCCTGTTTATATAATAAATCCACAACAGAAACTATTTCTTTACTTAAGAACATGAGTTTTCCTACTGCACCATTCCAGGAGCATGTAATTTACAGATAGAACATTTAAGAGAAGTATTTAAGCCCCGATATGAAACACTGCAGCAAAAGGGGTCCGTCCTCTCTGGTGCTTCCACATTTTGTCATGTGCATCCCAGTTTGCTTTATGTCTGAGTATGCAGGAGCAAGCTACTGCTGCCTTGGTAAAAGTTAGAAGCGAAATGGAAGTACTTTAATGTGACACTTTCCAGTCCATACACTCTGAGGGATACACTTCTGTTTTTCACTAGTTTCCAATCCCGTGAGTGCTACATGGCTCACTACCCTTTTCTCTGATACAACATAAAGCTTTCTGTTAAAAATAATATAACATGTTTGTTTGAATTCTCAAATTCTTAAGCTCCTTGTTACCTCCAAATTAATTTAAGAATTTCAAATATTTTAAGAAATATAATGTTGTTTAGAAGCATGGAACTATTAAATATTTTTCTTCTTACTTCAGTGAATCTATTTTTTAATATTATTTAACTTTTAAATTTTAACAAATTAAAATGAGTGCCAAGTGGTCCAGATTAATGTTAAAGTAATTCATATTTTTCTCTATCATTAAAATATTCCTGTTCCTGTATATTGTTAAAACTGCAGAAATTTTCCTAACATTCACAGATCATACTTACACGAAATTTAGATAATTTTGTTTAGCTCTGCGTTTGAGGCTATAACTCTCACAAATTGACATTTATGATTTTCCCCAAGACGAATTAAGGGACTAAGCTTTATAGTGAAACAGATTTCCAAGGAAACTTTCACAATGAACCAAGGAACATAAGATGACTGGATTTAAAACACTAATTAGGGATATCAACTAGTTCATGACATAAACCCAGCTCCAGGTTTAGTTATATAATCAACATTACTGATTAGCTGTAATGAGCACAGGGCTTACCGGCCAATGTTCAAAGAGTGATTGTTTACAACTTAGACTTCTGAGTCCTACACTTATAAACAGTTTTGTAATTTAAAACACATAATTCCACAGCTAGGAGAATAAAAAAAAATACAGGAAAAAAAAACCTAGCAGTTACTGTTTGCAAACATTTTCTGATATTTCAAATGTGAACAAAAAATTGGTAGTATTTCCTTAGGCTTTTCTTACAACATCTGAATCCTCTGGAGTTTGGATGTAACAGGTATTATTTATAGACTCTAATGTAAGTGGATGAGCAAATATCTCTGTAGCTCCTCTCTTAACCACTCAAAGTCCAGTATCCCTTGAAATTATAAAAAATTCCTATGTGGTAGATTACACATTTGATTATTAATGTATAATCTGAGTGCACATTATGTGACTCATGAAATTTAAGATAAAAGTAAAGATAAACATCTAATATTACAATGACTTTTAATCATGATCTGTATTTAATAGGAGAAAGTAGAGGTCTTTTGAAAGTAAATGTGGAACAGAAATTGCAAAGTATTCAAAAGTTTTTATATAAAGGTGATATTTTTTATTACAGAAAATGGGTTTGCACAAAATAAATGGAAAAATGATAGCACTCAAAAGTGGAAATTATTCACAGATGTGGTGAATATATTATATTTTTTCTAATATAATCCCACACATGTTAAACCATTACCAGCATTACCAAATAGGGACAAATGTTAAGTACTGTGCTTTTGAGGGAAAAATATGAGGCGACATCAAAGTTGGTTTCATTTGTATATTTGATCAAGAATTTCATAGTTAGGTTGTGACACATTTTTATTCCATATTTAGTTCATACTAAGGGATATGATGCAACCACACATTGCTGAGGAAAAACGATGTCAGAGGACATGCTGAATTCAAGCTTTTACAACTTTTCATTTGTAAAAAAATCTTAATGTTCAGGAAATGCACAAAAGTAAAGCACAATAAAAAAAGGCATGTCTGTAATTTCTTCAAGAACAGAATTTACCACTAATATTTTATTCATGTATAAATAAGTAGTGATTAAAACTATCAAAGTAGCAGATATAAGGGAAAATGTAGAGAAATGATTAAAGATGACACACAATATTAACCTCTGCCCTCCACATGTACCTGAATGCATACACGCACTAAAGAAAACACACAAATACACAGTAATAAGAAAAAAATTCGTAGCTAATGGTCTTTGAGGAAATGTTCAATTTGTTCTAAAACAAAGTCTAATATATAACAAGTAGAAAACTGTATTAACTATAAAGCAGTATAGAAATAAAGCATAAAGATAAGTCCCTCAGTCTGGAAGGAGGTGACAGGACCTGCCTGTACTGAATCCACCAGTTTTAAATGAATCCCCAGGTGTGCCTTGATCCTGGAGGACATGGGAATGGAGGGGAGGGTCTGGGGAGAAGGTGGGGGTGGGGGCGGGAGGGGGGAGGACAGGGGAACTCATGGATGATGTATAAAATTTAAAACACATAATAATAAAGAAAAAAATTTAAAAAAAAGAAATATCCAAAAGGTAATTTGTCCCAATTGCAAATTTTTATGGTTAGAATATGGTTAAGTCATTCTCCTCCAAGATTCATGTCTTAGAAGACAGCTCTCAAGGACTGAGTTATAGTCATTTAAAGACATTTAAAAGGGTAGATGATAAGGTCATTAGGGATATTACTCAAAGAACAGATTACTGGAGTTGTTATAGAATCTCAGCTAGTTTATGTAAGAGTAAATTACAAAAAGTGGTAGCCTGGCACAGAAAATCTTCTGGTTTCCTGATTTGTCATGGAATATGTTTTTATTTGGCCAGGCCCATTCCTTTTTCACTGCCATGCCCTTTTATGGCCATCAACATTGTTATGAAAGGCAAAAGGAGGAAGCCACTAAATTTTGGCCTTTTATACCTTTAAACAGTTAGGTAAACAAGTCTCTCTCCTTTATGATATTTACAAATTCAGATATTTTATAGCTATACTAGAAATGTTTTAGAATATGAATATAAAAAATAAGTTTGCATTTGGTTGTGTGTATGTGTGTACATGAGTGTGTTTATGTGTGTGCACATCTGTATGGAGGCCAGAGTTCAACTTCAATCACTTCGGCTTATATTTTAGAAAGAATCTCTCTTTGAACATGGAACCTGCTGATTTGGGTACAGTGGGTGGACAACAAGTACCAGGGATGCTCCTGTTTAGTTTTCCATTGTAATTACAGATGCATGCTACCATGCCATGCAGAAGACATCACACAGTTGAGTTATAGGATATGTGAGACTGTGGTGAAACTAGCTTAGAAATGTAATCTCTATTGGCTAGTTTTCTTATATAAGATGTGAACTCTGCAATGTTCAAAAAAAAATTGTATCTCAGTTAGGGTTTTATTGCTGTTAAGAGACACCAGGATGATGGCAGCTCTTATAAGGGAAAATGTTTCATTGTGGTTGGCTTAGAGTTGGAGGTTTATTTCATTATTGTCATAGTGATAAGCACATCAGGATGCAGGCAGAAATTCTAGAAGGTGCTAGAGAGGTAACTGAGAGTTCTGCATCTGTATCGACAGGCACCAGAAAGTGATAGAGCCAAAATGGCCAAGCTTTAGGTTCTGAGACCCAGAAGCCCTCCCTCACAGTGACACACTTCCGCCACCAAAGCCACACCTCCTCCAACCAGGCCATATATCCTAATAGTGCCACTACCTGTGGGGCCCAATTTTATTCAAACTACCATTCCCTGGCCCCCAAAGGCTTGTAGTCACATCATAATGCAAAATTCATTTAGTTGAACTTCAAAAGTGTCCCCATAGTCCTTTACAGTCATGAACCTGTTTGAAAGTCCAAAGTCCACAGTCTCTTCTGAGACTCACAGCAAACTCTTAACTGTAACCCCTGTAAAATCAAAATGAAAAAATAGATCATATACTTCTAACATACAATAGCATAGAAGACACATCACTACTCTAAAAGGTAAGAAAGTGAGCATAGTGAGGAAAAATTGGACTGAAACAAGGCCAGTAGCCAGCTGGGCAATTTCCAAACTCTGCATCTCTTCCAGTCTTCAACTCCTTTTATCTTTGTTGATTGCATCATGCTTCTTTCTCTAGGGCTGATAAGCCTTGTTGGCAGCTCTCCTTAGCACTGTCAACATTTTGAGGTCTCTAAGGCAATCCAGGCTTCACCTTCACAGCTTCACACAATGACCTCTCTAGGCCTCCACCTAGGGACACCCCTGATGGATGCTTGGCCTGGGTGGCTTTCTATAGTTACAGAGGGATTTTCCATACCTCTTTCTTGTATTTTTAACTCTAAAGCTAGAATTACGTGGACAACACTAAAATTTCAAAGTTCTGTTGTTTGCTAAGGATAGAACATGCCCCCCTCATTCAAATACATTTTTATGAGCTTGTTAAGGGAATATTCTGTCCCATCACATTTGGCAGTCACTTCCAAATAATTACTCAAAGGTTTATATTAATTATAAATGCTTGGCTGGTAGCTCAGGCTTATTACTAATTCTTATACTTAAATTAATCCACAATTCTTATCTGTTTTTAGCCACATGTCTTGGTACCTTTTCTCAGCACACCATTCTCATTTTGCTTTCTCCTCAGCTGGCTGGTGACTCCTGACTCCACCCTTCTCCTTCCCAGCATTCTCAGTTTGGCTTTCCTACCTAACTTCCTGCCCAGCTACTGGCCTGTCAGCTTTTTATTACCCAATGAGAGCACCACATATTCCCAGCATATGGAAGAACCTACACAATGCACAAGCTTTCTGTTTTTGATGGTTTCCTTCATTGCCTAAGCTTTGCTGTCCTGGATTTCACTCTGTGGACAAGGCTGGCCTTGAACTCACAGATCCACCAACCTCAACCTTCTGAGTGCTGGAATTAAAGCTGTGTACCTGGCCCTAAATTTTCTTTAATTCCCTTTTTCTTTAACTCATTTTCACAAGTTGGAAGCTTATCTGGGTGGTCTTGTTCTGAAGTCACAACTTCCTTTATTCTACCTAGTATCAGGCTTTTCTTTAATCTGTTTACAATACTTGGTGATCCTTTTCTCCCTAAATGTTACATTTTGTAATTGTAAATGAAGTTCTTCTCTCCTGCCCTGTCCCACAGTTGTCTTTAAATAATCACATAGAGGCTTAATGTTAATTACAGAATCTTTGGCCTATAGTTCATCCTTGTTGCTAACTAGCTCTTACATTTACATCAACCCATTCCTATTAATCTGTGCATCACCATATGGCCTATGGCTTAACAGTTTTTTAGCATCTTGTCCCTTGGGCAGCTGGATCATCTTAGTCAGTGACCTTGAAGCTATATTGAATGTAGGACCTTCTGGACCTTCATTTTTATTGGTGTCTGGTTCCTTTGCTCTGAAAATACATAAAAGTATTAAAGACAACATACATCTCTGTATTAATACAAATATAAACTGTGCATTGTACATTAGCCAGCCAAAGATAATTTTTGTTATATATCTGATTAGATATAGATATACATTATGTGTCTTGTAATTACTTTAGGTATATTTTCCCATGTTTGTAGTTAGGATTTCAGGGGGTCTTCCTCCGTCAAACCTGATTTTTCTTAACCCAGAATGAACCCAGAGCCTCTCATTTGCTGTGGAAACAAAAGCAGAAACTCTTTCCCAAAGCAACATATCCCCTGACTTAAAATTTGAAGTCAAGATATATATAGATATAGATATAGATAGATAGATATAGATTAGATATATGTATAGGTATAGATATAGATTAGATATAGGGATAGATAGATAGATAGATAGATAGGTAGATAGATAGATTTAACCTAGCAGTCTCTACAATCAAATGTCACTCAGCAGTTAGCTCCTTAACAGTCAAAAAGTCCAAAGGAAACACAATAATATACATAATCCAGACTCTCTGTGTATTTCCCATCGTCATGTGGCTCATTTTTTTTATATCAGTGTACTCCCCTAAGGACTTTAATTTATTATTTTCAGTCTATATTTTTGATTTAAGGCTGTGCATTGTTTTTCTCAAGCCTAAGTACAACTTTTACACATACCATGATCTATTTAGAGGCCTTTTTGTCTGAATCTGTTTTTATTGTTTCTTAACCCTATTTGTCTGTATGAGCAAAGCTAAATCTTCCATGCTGAACCCTGTGCAGCTTGGAGACACCTCTGTGTACTAAGGCGGGAATCTGACATGCTGTAACTCAAGCATATATGCCATGGCCAGAGTTAGAGATATGAATGATGAAGCTACTGTTGGCTCCATTTTTGTGTATCTAGAATCCTTTCTTTTAAAAAATTTTCAGGCTTTATGTGGATGTATGTGCATCATATTGGAATGCCATATATAAACAGAGGCAGAGTTTCTGTCCTGCCTGTTCCCAAATACCCAGTAGCCTCTTCCAAAACTACCACACAGAGGCTTATATTAATTATAAATCTTTGGATGATGGCTCAGGCTTATTATTAACTAGTTCTTACATTTAAGTTAATCCATATTTCTTACCTATGCTTTGCTACATGGTTCGTGGCTTGTTATCTCATTTTATACATATAGTGCTTCCTCAGTACTTGCTGGTATCTGCCCTGACTCTACCCTTCTTCATCTCTATCTTCAGTTTGATTTTATGACCTAACCTTTTTCTGCCTTGCCATTGTTAATAAAAGCTTATATGGCCTATAACCAGACAGAATAATACTGGGTGGGAAAACCAAACAGAGATACAGGGAGAGGGGGTGCAGAGTCAAGAGATGCCAGCCAGCTGCCCAGCAAGCAGAATGTGTAGAAAATTAGGTAACAAGCCATGAGTGAGGTGCCTAAACATAGATAAGAATTTTGGGTTAATTTCGGTGTAAGAATTAGTTAGTAACAAGCCCAAGCTAATGGCCAAACATTTTGTAATTAACATTAAGCCTCTGAATGATTATTTAGAAACAGCTATGGGATATGATGGGACAAAAAAGCCTCCATTTACAGTAATTTTTCTCACTCAAGCTTGTTTTTTTTTTTCCATTATAGACCTTCATAAGAGTGAACACTAATCAAAGTAAAGTATCTTCAGTTTAGCCTCCAGCAGATTTTTTTTTTTTGGCACAAGGGAAGAAATCAGCCATTTTCTTCACCAAAATATTACAAGAATAATCTCTAGGCCACATATTAATATTCTTCTCCTCTGCAAGCTCCTTAGTCAGGCCCTCACAGTTCAAATAATACTCAGCACCACTCTCTTCCAAGTTCCTACTAGGATAGCCCATTAAGCACCAATTAAAGCACTAAATGAATTTTCTAATAAAAAGTCCACATTCTTCCCCACAAAAGCATGATCACGCGTATCACTGCAAAACCCCAGTACTTAGTAATGACTTCTGTCTTAGGGTTTTTTTTATTGCTGTGAAGAGATACCATGAACTCAGCAACTTTTATAAAGGTAAATATTTAATTGGGTCTGGCTTACATTCAGAGATTTAGTCCATTATAATCATATCAGGAAGCATGGCAACATACAGGCAGACATGGTACTAGAAAGGTATCTCAGAGTTCTATATCTCAATCTATAGGCAGCAGAAAGTGACAATGAGTGGGCTAGGCTTGAACTTCTGAGACCAAAAGGCCCAACCACTAGTGACACATGTCCTTCAACAAAACCACAACTCCTGCAACAAGGCCAAACATCCTAATAGTACCACTCCCTATGAATCTATCAGGTTATATAGGTCCTAAGAGAGAACAACTATTATGCTGCTAAATAAAGTTATAAATAAGCCAGTTCCTAATGACTTATCTTTACCACAATATATCAATGCCTCTCTCATTCCTCATCCAAGAAGCAACTGTTTGCAGTGGATGATGTTTAACACAGTGACCCACAAATCGTCAAGGACTCAGAGAATAAGAGACTTCATAATTTCTCCCCCAAAATATCATATATTTCACATGCTTTCTCCCCCAAGGCTCAAAGGTCATTGCAGAAGACAGGTAGAATAGAAAGACATGAGGCAGTGTATTCTGGACATGAATGGCAACTGTACACACACACTCACAGTGATTGGGACAGCATGCATAAATCTCTGAAAACTCAACTAAAACCAAATTCCAACACAAAGAGAAGAGTCAAGCAATCAATCCCATCCCAAAAAACAGAGCTATTGGGAAGTGCTTAGCTACTGGGAGATGGAGAGTAAGGTTTTTGTAAGAGTGTAGTCCTCATCCTGAGTTTATTGATCACTCTTTAGTAGGTGACCAGACATGCAAAAATATTTAAACACAACAAATTGGTCTTGAAGGATTTTAGAAAAAAGGCACAATGATTGTCCAGGAAAAGTGGATGAATTGAAAAATAGTTGTTTCACAAAAACATAAATGTACTGGTAGGGAGGATAGGAGAACAGAATTGGGAGAGATATAAATTGTTGTTTGTTGTTTTTGCCCTTTTGAACCATCTCCCAAATAAATCATATACAAAGACTTATTTTTAATTATGAATGCCTGGTCTCAGCTTGGCTTAGTTTCTAGCCAGTTTTCCTTATCTTAAATTATCCCATATACATTTTGCCTCTGTGCTTTTCCCAATCTCTCACTTCTGTAATTCAATCTCTCTCCTCTTATATGTCTCCTTCTATATATTCTTTCTGCCTGCCAGCCCTGCCTATCCTTTCTCCTGCCTTGCTATTAGCAAGTTCTTTATTAGACCATCAGGTGTTTTACACAGGCATGGTAACACAGCTTCACAGAGTTAAGCAAATGCAGCATAAACAAAAATAACACACCTTAAAATAATAGTGTACAATAATAAGTGAGTGAGGGAGTTATGGCAATCAAATACACTCTATATATGCATAGAATTATCAAAGAACAAATTCAATAACAGTTATTTTTAAAATGCATTGAACATGGTAAAGAGTTTCTTTATGACACCAGAAAATTTTCTACTAACTGATAGATTGTCCAACATATATTTCTGTTTCTCTTTCCTTTTCTCTGTCTAAGGAAAAACAAATACAAAAGGCTGAGCTTCCCCTAAAATCAAAATCAGTCAAATAAAATCAGCAAACAGTAACAGTGAGAACAAACCCACTGTGGCTGACTGTCACCTTGATCACTCAGCAATCATCAGCACTGAGGCAAAATCATCCACTAGTGAAAGGACCATCACCTGCTGGAGACTCAAGGGTTGGTTACATTCTAAACAATAAATTCTTTCTCTAAATTATATACTACATATTTTTAAATGATAGCCATTCTGAATATCTAGTAAGTACAATATGAACGTGAATTGTAATGCCCTGGGATATACATAAGTCATGAAGCACATTTGATTGTGATACTCACTTTACTAAAACGATCTTGACCAGAATCCATCCAAACATTGAGGTATGCTTGAATCTGAAATCCCTTCTCAAAATTTCTCTGACTATGATGATACAAATCCAGAGAAATGTGATAATGGTTTATAATCTCTTTCCCCTTCAATTACACTATAAGACTTGGTACAATGAAAGTTTCTCTTTTAATAATTTTCAACTTAAATATTACATACAGGCTCTAGTTTTACTCTACAATTACTAATTTCCCTTAAGCAATGCACAGTAATTGTGAAGTGAATCTATTTTATAATCAATGAGCCATTAAAATTTCTACCTTGCAGTTTGCATTTCAATTATCTTGAGTTTAGTTTTAAGGAGTCTTATCTAATGGGACTTTGATAGTAACAAAAAAATCCTTGCAGAATAATTTCAACTTATTTTACTGATTTCCTTCTTTCTCCATTATTTCTACAAAATGTTTACTGAAGGCTAAGTTATACATCTGTTTTATATATTACATTTTAATATTTCAGTGCAAAATTTTCTGTTTTCTACCTTGTTCACTTTGATGACAGTAAGCTTATTTTGTTTTTGATAATACTAAGGTTAGGAATAAATGGCTATAATTATTAAAATATATGCCATAGATGCTATAAATACCACAACAGTATATTTCTGAATTCTTTTTTTTGTCTGCATAGTCTTTTTTTATAATTAATTTAATTTTATATATCAGCAGCCCCTGTCCTCCCTCCTCCCACCCCTCAGCTTTCCCACCTCCAATTCATCCATCATTCCCACCTCCTCCAAGGCAGGGTCTCCCCTGGGGATTCATCTCAGCCTGGTAGATTCAGTTGAGGCAGGGCCAGTCCCCTTTTCCCTACACTAAGGCTGAGCAAAATTTCTCAGCATAGGCCCTAGGTTCCAAAAAGCCAGTTCATATACTAAGGAAAGGTCCCGGTCACAATGCCTGGGGGTCTCCTAAAGAATTCAAGCTAATCAACTGTCTCACTTATCCAGAGGGCCTGATCCAGTTACATGGGGGCTCCTCACCATTGGTTCATAGTTCATATGTTTCAACTAGTTTGGCTATTTGTCCCTGTGCTTTTTCCAATCATGGTTTCAATATCTCTTGCTCATATAATCCTCTCTCTCTCTCTCTCTCTCTCTCTCGTCGATTGGACTCCTGGAGGTCCACCTGGGGCTTGGCTGTGGCTCTCTGCATCTGCTTCCATCAGTCACTGGATGAGAGTTCTATCATGACAGTTAGGGTGTTCAGCCATCAGATCACCAGAGTAGGTCAGCTCGGGCTTTCTCTCAACCATTGTCAGTAGTCTAATGTGGATGTATCTTTGTGGATTTCTGGGGACCTCACTAGCACTCTGGTTCTTCCTATTCCCATGAGGGTTTTCATTTACCATGGTATCTCTTTCCTTGTTCTCCCACTCTGTCAATTATAACACAAGGACACATGCTCATCAATGTTCATAGCATCATTATTTGTAATAGCCAGAACCTGGAAACAATCTACATGCCCTTCAACTGAAGAATGGATAAATAAAATGTGGTATATATACAAAATGGAGTATTACTCAGCAGAGAAAAACAATGACATCATGAGGTTTGCAGGCAAATGTGTGGAACAAAATAAATAAATAAATAAATCATCCTGAGTGAGGTCACCCAGACTCAGGAAGACAAACATGGTATGTACTCACTCATAGGTAGATACTAGATGCAAAGCAAAGGATAACCAGACTGCAACTCACAACTCCAGAGAGGCCACCTAGTAAAGAGGACCCTAAGAAAGACACAGGGATCACCCAGTGACAGAGAAATGGATGAGATCTACATGAGCAAACTGGATGTGAGGGGGGTAATGAGGGCAAAGGTTGGGGGAAAGAGAGCTTAGAGGAGCAGGAGGTCCCAGCTGGATATTCCTGAACTCTTAAAAACCTTTACTTTTCACAAATATCACTCTTCCTTTCCTACAACTTTCTATAGCTTACTATCTTAGAGCATAAACAGGCTTTAGTTCCTTCTTGCTTTTATGCTAATGTGATTAATGTAATACAATGAAATAAGTGATCATTGTTAAAACAGTTCTATTCATACACTCTATGAGCTAAAATAACCCAAGACTGCAGCCAATTTGCATACACATGAATAATCAGATTCATAAAAATATCTGGTTCCTGGCCTCACAGTGAAACTCAAATTCAGATGCGCCGTAGCACTGCAACTTGGTAAAATGTAATCGATTATCAGCTGATAATATAACTTCATGATTAAACTCTCCAAGACATTAATTTCTCTCAAACATTTCTTGCCATTACAGACAGTTTTATTCACCTGTTGTTTGAAAGTTCCCAATGTCCTGGTACTTTGCACATTTACACCTCCTGTTTCCAGGTTTCTCTTACACCAACATTCAGTTTCCTACATTGCTGAGGAGCCAGAAGATGTAACTTTTGCAAGCTCCCCAAAGAAACAACAATTGTTGTTTATAGAAATATCCTTAGTATATCAAATTATGAGCCATTTTCTGTGAAGCATGAAGAAATTAGTAATTTCAAATATTTCTGTTCTTAACTGAAAAAGTTCTAATTTAACAGTTTTATTTATATAAAGTTCAGTATTTATCATTAATACCTCTGAATTTTTCTAAAATCATTTCAGAAAAGTTTATACTCTTTTCCTATTTTATTCAATGTCTCTACATTTGAATGGATATTCCCAGGCAGAGCAGTCTATTTTAATGATGGATGCATATTGTTCTCTCCAATTCTTTATACAAATAAACCACAAGACATATTTCACCAAGTTTTTCTTTCCACACTACATTAGTATTAATATTAAACACCAAACATCAAACACTTACCACTGCATAATCATTTTGATCTGCAATCACATAATAATTAATTAAATTTGTAAATTTTATTTTGTAATGTGGATTTGTAGAAATATGGAGTTTTGTTTTAAGAGGTCTAATCTGATAGAGATTTGATAATAATAAATGAAGACAGTAGAATAATTTCAATTTCTGCTGTGTTTTATATATTTCAAAAAGAGTGAAAACTCTTTCTAATGGCCCTAGTCTCAGCTTCTAATCCCAAAAGTCTGGTCTAAGGCCCATATTACGTTTGTACACATTGGCGCTTTATGAGAAACTCTGTTTCATGACCACAGCTCTGGATGGATAAACGGAGCCTTTATCTTTGTCCCAAGAAAAGTCTTTGCCAAACATTATTTAATTCCCTTGTTAAATACACTACACCTATTTGTACAACAACAGAGCTAGAAAATGCACTTTGGTTTCTTATTCAATTGTTTAGCATAATAAAAACTACAATGTTCTGCCAGTCACAGAGCTGAGCTTAAAATCAAGACTTATAAACTTTCAGTTCATTGGTCCTTTAAGTTTCATCTTTTTCTTATGTACTCTAATCTACTCAATGTAATTCAATACCAGTCAGAAAACCACAGATAATTTTAATTACGGTGTTATTTTAGTTTTCATCAATATTTGCAGCCATTTATACAAAGATTTTCAATAAGGTCAGTCTATAATGACTCTGTTTTCTTTGAATAACATATGGAAAGAATTCTTTAACTATCTCTATACAGAGATCATAAGGAACACTATAAGAAATAATAATCATAGAAGAATCCCATGAGTAATTCAGGTAACTTTAGTTTTATTCTTGACATTACTAATAATTTGGGAGATCTAAGGACATGGGTTACACTGTATTAGACAGTTTTGCTTTTAACATGATTCTAGGCTTCTGCAATTATTAGTTATGAAGTTCCACAAATAAGTCCAAGAGACACTTGGACATAACAAACACTCTGCATCTTTGAGGCAGGTACTTCGTACCAGTGTAGAGGAGAGGTATACACGTTGAGCAACTGCCAATGTGGAAAGTCAACATTGCCTCAGGTTGTAGAGAGGTCTGGAAATGGAGAAAGGAGGAAATCAGCAATGGCAAACAAATTAGTTTCCCACCCTCTTCCTCTCACAGAGCAAGAATCCCACACTCCCATGTGTGTTAGTACTTTCACATGTGTCTTTTTCTGACAGTGACAAAGGTCCATTTTCTTGTCTTCTTTTGTGCTCGATACAAAACAAATTAATGTAATCCTGAATGGAAATGTATAACAGTGAAGGAATGCTAAATATCGAATTATGAGATTCTTGTTTTATATAACATATATTATAATTACATGACTCTCCTTCTTCTCTTTTCTCCCTCCCCCTCCTCCCATGTTCCCACTCACTCCCACTCAAATCCATTGGCTCTATTTCTGTCATTGTCAGTACATATAATATGTGGTTCTTGTGTGTATGTTTACCCTGTTCTGTTCACATAACGTTATTTGTAGGTATATTGTTTCAGAATGGGCAGTTTGGTAATGATAACTAATTTGGGCTCTTTGCAAAAATAGGTTAATTCTCTCACTCTCACCATGCCTTGGTGGCTTGTAGTTCTTTGTGTAGAGTGGAGGCGTTGTGAGCTTTCCTTCTTTTGTTTTAGAATATCTGATGCTGCCATTCTTGTCCAGACCATGTTAAGGAAGCCATGTTGAGGAGACACCGTGAATGTCGTTTCTCTGATATTTCTAGGAGACATAACCTCACAGCAAATACCTTGTTAGTCTAGATTTTACAAGGTTTCAAACCCCTGTTCTAAAATGATCCCTGGATTTTAAGTACACATATTACATTGTAGATTTATAAATTGAGGCTGGACACCACAGAATCTCTTGTTTGTTGAATTTTGATGTCTTTTGTTTGTTTGTTTTGTAATTCCCACCCCTAGTGGTGGTTTCAATAAGAATAACCACCATAGGCCCATGTATTTGAATGCTTAGTCATGAAGGAGTGGCACCACTTGAGAAAGAACAGGAGATGTGGCTTTGTATCTAATAGGAAGTGTGAGAAAGTGTGTCACTGAGGGTGGGCTTTCAGGTTTCAAAAGGCCAAGTCAGGCCTAGTCTCTCTTTCTTTCATCCTGCTGCCTACACATCCAGAGGTAGAATTTTCAGCTGCTTCTCCAGCACCATGTTCTTTCTGCATGCTCCCATGCTCCCTTCCATTATGATAACGAACTAAACCTCTGAAACTGTAAGCAAGCCCATATTAAATGCCTTCTTTCATAAGAGTTGCCCGTGGTCATGTTATCTCTTTGTTGTCTCTTCCCAGCAATAGAACACTGACTAAGACACCCCTTATTAAGGAAACTTCCCTTGAAAACAGATGGAGACCAAAACAGCATATTCCTTAACTATGTTCTAAAAAATTTATTCCTAAAAATTTATACCTAAAGATAACAGGAGTTCTAATCCTTCATCAAGTAAACTTCTCTTGAATTCTTTTAATCTTTATACATAAAAAGGCATTTATGTAGCGTGCATGAAGAATTACACCAGTTTTAAAATTGGTACTTACATAATATAAAATTACAGATTTTTGAAACAATTTAAATTAATATTTGATTAAGTTAACTTAAAAATGATGTTAAACATCCAAGTCATTTAAAATTATTTAGAATGAGCTATGAAAATGGTATCTGGCATATTGTTTCAGTATCCAAAAGAAGTGAAAATAAGTGTTAGTGTTTTGAATGCATTTATTTGTATGTATATTTTATATGAGTGTATGTTTGTATGTGTAAGTATGTGTTTGGGACTGTGTTTCTGTGTTCATGATATAGCACGCCATTTGAATTTATGACAAATGATGCAACCTCAGCTGAATACATAATGATGACATTTTCCAGAACAATACATAAATATAACACATTCATAACCAGCCCAAAGATGAAATAGCTTGATGAATGAATCACATATCAAGTTTGACCTTATGGGCACTCTCAGACATAAAATATGAATGTCAATTGAATGCTGTAAAAGCAGTTTGATTACTTTTATCAAGACACACAGAAAAGTTACCAAAATGACAGATGATTCTTGAAACAACAGAAAATTGCAGTTTCTATGTACTATAGATTATGCTCATTTTTACTTTCTGTGTATAGGAATTGAATAAAACCTTCTGCTTGCTATTAAATTTATTAAAATTTATAAAGGAGTAAATGTATGTTAATTGTATTTAAAATGATTATTTAAATAATTATGGAATATTTAGTGTAAGTAGAGAGAAAAGGTGATTGTTCTGATGAACAATAGAGGGAAATGTGACAAAACTAACCTTACAGTATAAAAGAAAGAAAACATAAAGGATGTAGCTTAGACCAGGCAAGAGAAAATTTCATACAAAATAGTGTTACATCTCACTATTATGTACAATATAATTTTTCTTATTAAAATAATTAAACTAAACTAAATTAAAAAGAAATTTAAACAGAGTAACCAAAATTCTCTGTTTCAGCTTTTATTATCTCACATAAAATATATGAAAGTATTTAAGAAATGAATATATTCTTTTGGGTTAAAGTCATGTGAAGAGATAAATATTTGTCTTTCCTTGACAATGACATATTATACATAAGTCTGTTGGAATTTTTGCAAACACTCTGTGAAATAGATGGCTAAGTTCCAAATTGATAACCTGAGTTAATATGTATTTCCAGTTGCCACTACAATAACAGACTGAAGTTTTTCACATTTGAAGTAATGGTGATGTGCCTAGAGTGAGCCCCACTCAAGTTTTTAATTAGTCTTTGCTCACAGAAGAGCTCAGTTGGCATGAAGATAGTAATTATAAGAATATAAATTTTGATTTTTTTTATGTTACAGAAGCTTCAATTCGACTTCTGGAGAATTTAATTGATAAATATGAAGTTGATTGAATGTTTATATTTGCACACATATACATTACACTGCTTGATGTTTTGATGTGAGTATACATGTAAAATCATAACCACAATTAATCTAATATTTTCATCTTCTCACACAGTTTATGTGTGTGTTTATGTGTGTGTATTGAGAACATTTGATGTATGTGTCATATACACATTTCAGAAACATATTAAAACATTGTTATTTTATATTTCTTATACCAATCCTTGTTGATTTTACTTAAGTGAAGGTTCACAGCTTTTAGCAACTAACTTTAAAAGAAAGCAAACTATAAAAAAAGATTTATGTGGCTTGAATTTGGCTGATATTCTTCAATGTATTTCAATAATAATTAGGCATGGCAGTGTTATTAAATTCAGTTTTTTATTTTTATCTAGTTCAATTCATACTGAAATAAATAAAATGTTTAAATCAGTATTTTGGCATTTGTAGTTTACAGTCTATGTTGGCCTTATTGTCCTGCCCAACATCATGCAAGTCTTACAGGTCAGCCTGAAAATCTGGATTTACTCACCAATGCTGGTGATTTTGATGATCTGTAAGAGCATTGGGAATGCATTCCAGAGCTCACACATACAGTAAAATTACCCACTATTAGCCTTTACCGGCAAGGCCAACTTAGTTTCACGGTCTCAAGCTTTCTATCAACTTCATGAGAGTATGTAATAGAGTGAGAATGACAAGCTTTCCTGACCTAGCATACCTATGTTTTACAAAATGACTAACTCAGTCAAGCTCCAGATCCCTTGGCAATCATGAAGTTAATTTAAAGGCAATGCATGATTGAAGTTAACATTGTTCCCTAGGAAGAACAAGGTGAAAAATTTGACTTCATGACTTGGTATTATTTACATACTTCTTATCCTCAGGAACAAATGAAAGGGAAGTTTTAATGGCATGTTTTCTACCAGACTCTCACTGTCTGGCTTCCAGAGCTTCTACAGCAAATAATAAATGAGACTTCCATCTAAACTCAGTGGTACTGGATTCTCCTGGGATACATTTGCATTGCACAACTGTCATACAAAATGCAGAAATAAGCCATTTATTTGAGAATGTCAACAGTAAAATATACAGTTTCTGAATGTGGAATAGTTTAATAACTCTTAACAGAAATGGACTTCACAATTTACTTCCAAATACACTGTCTCTGAATTAATCTAATTGTTCTCTTTTGATTTTGCTCTGCCTTCTTTACACAAGGTCCAAACATCCTGTAGTTTCCTGGAGCTTAGTATGTAGTGATGGAAAATGACCCTGATTCTCTGATTTAACTGCTGGAAGACTGGGATTACAACTATTTGCATATCTGCTTTATGCAGTATAGGAGATAAGGCCTGTGGTCTGTACATAAAAACTGACTTAAATCATGACTCCAAATTAAAAATTAATAATACTTATGATTGGATCCACATGTTGTGGGTATTTGTATTTTTATTATTTCTGTTTTTAAGAGAATTAAATAACTAAAGGTATCCTTTTTTCTTAGATATTATGTCATTATTCTTAGGGACTGTAAACACTCAGCTCCTGACTTTCATTCTCTTGTACCTTCTTTAGAGACAAGAAGGTATGCTACCAATGTCTTTTTAGTTCATCATGAAGCATAGAAAATGCTCCCATATGTGTATTACAATCATAAAGTGGAATCAGTGACAACAGTTCAAGAAACAAGCCTTACCAATGTTGGCCTTCGAGAAATAAACCCTGATGTATATTTGTCTAGATAATCTGAACTTTTCATTACTTAACATTAAAAATGAGACAATCTACCTTGGCGCTAAAACACTGACTAGTGTGTAGTGAACTAGCATACTTAGTGAAACAAAACATAAACTGAGAATCATGCTCAAAGAAGACTCATATTAAGAGAGAGCAGGATGTGGAAAGAACATTCTTAACGAGATAAATGTCCATCTCATTTTATTTAATTTCAATAAACTGCTTCATAGGCACAGCCCAACTCTCACATCACAACTTCTAAATACTGAAACTCTGCTTTGCCAAACTACCTTGGAGAAAAGATGTAGGGTGGAATATAGTCGTCTTTCAATAAGCTCTTCCCATAGATTCACATAAAGCCTTATTTATTACTTTATTATTGCCAGTTTGGCCTGAAGCAACCTCCAGGAGAACAATTTCAGCTGATTTTTTCCCCAAATCTGTTCAAAGAAGTGATGAAAGCTCCTTTTCAGTCATGCAAATCACCACAAAGTTGCATATTTGTGGCTTGAACAAAATTCAGTCTAATCTAAAGTGAGGTAGAAAAGTTTTCTGTACAATCTACATTATGCCCAGGGAATCTTTATTCAAATAGTCTATTTCTTTAATGATGTGTTCCTCAATATTATATTAACTTCTTTTTATATATTAATGATCAGCACTTTCTCATAGACATGTATGTCACAGGATTAAGATTTTCTTCATATTTTTTTTTCTTTTCCAAAATACGCTCATGCTGTCTATTCAAATTAAACTAATAGAATTCATACAGTGCCTCGTAGAGATGAATTTAAAGACTCAGTAAATACGTAGGCTTGTAATACTCAGTTATACAAATACTTGATTAATATTCAACACCTCATTATCCTAACATTCATTTTAACATGATTACTAGATCTTACATTTAAAATTTATTGTCTGTGTATTTCAAATTTGGTTGCTTCAATTTCTAGGCATGTTATAAGGAAGAAGTTGTTTTCACATGTAAAGATAATAGATCTGTAATGAGAACTGAGGGTCTTTTCTGTACTTAGCAAGATACTATTTACTTACGTACAAATAAAACTTTTTAGTTAAGTAGCTAGAATTTCAAAAGATGAATACTTCAGAATTTTTTAATTTTTTGAATGAAACTTTCATATTTCACCTGATGAGGCGAAATAAATGACATTAATCAATGATGACAGTTCATCTTTAACATGGAAGCATTATGGACTTAGGAGGGAATTTGATTCATTAGGGATACAACTTTGGTCAGACGGCTCATGAATTTCATTTGACACTCTCCAATTTATCTTTTGATCTATCTAGACCATCAAATAGCTGTAGGTTTAGATGGTGTCATTTAGGTCATTTATCTGATTGTTTTTTACCAAATTAATTTAAGTTTTAGGCTATTAGTTGACATCCAAAGACATAAAATCAAAGAGCAAATCATAGTAATTATGTCTTTCATTCAGATTATGTTGAGATCATTCTGTGGTGTATCTCATGATGTATTTTTTGGTTTTTTCTTCTTTTTTTAAATTTATGATTTAATTTAATTTTACATATCAGCCACAGATTCCCCTGTCCTCCCTCTTCCTGCCCCCACCCTCTCCCCAGCCCAGCCCCCATTCCCATCTCCTTCAGGGCAAGGACTACCCTGGGGATTCAGCTCAACCTGGTAGATTTGGTTGTCCCCTCCTCCCAGGCTGAGCAGAGTGATGTCTTTTTTAAGTCCTCTGGATTGAAAAAAATCCTCCTATTTAACTTATTTACTTTTGAGAATTTTACATATGTTTCATACTTAAATCATTTCCATCTTTTCCTCCCAATATTCAACTATTCCAGTGTCACCCTCTCAATCTCATGTTCTGCTTTATTATTTTTAAACACATACACATCCCACAATATAATTTATAATTATATTATAAATCTGAATATTAATACATAAAGATAATTTTAGCACTCCTTATCAAAGAAGCTAAAAGAAGTTTCTTTTGTAGAAGGTGGTGACTACTACATTGACCCACAACTTGTCAATGTGCAGAGAACAACCAATCATGAACTGTTTAACTACACTACTTTATCTATAATGCAACCCCTACGCCTATTGCTCAGGAACCATTGCAGAAGAAAGGTTGGGATGAGCCCAGTGGTGGTGGTGGCACGTGCCTTTAATCCCAGCACTCGGGAGGCAGAGCCAGGAAGATCTCTGTGAGTTTGAGGCCAGCCTTCCAAAGATCCTCATTCTTAATAGTTTTCTCCTTTGTTTTTGTTTTTTGCTTTGTGCTTAGAATTTTGCAACTGACTATAATTTCTACTTCACCTTTACTTTTCATCTCTGAGGCCATTAGTCTCCTGGATGTGAAGATGGGTCACCTCCAGATTGCACTGAGGGATTTTATGCTTATATTTGCTGCTGCTACTGCTTCCTAGTTGTAACAAGTTTGTTATGTCACTGTACATTTCAGTGTAGACATGGGTTTACATTATTGCTATCCCCCATCTCATTCCTTCACCTATTCATTCTATTCTCGATGGCATCTTTATTTTTTGTACACAACTTAAAAATACTTTGCTCGCAGAGATCTAGAGAATTCTACCATGTCACAATATTGGTGATAGTTTAGGTGACAGCTTTACCTGTACTTTAACAGCATGCAACAATCCTAACCATTTGTTGTTACAACTGAATCCCTTATGTTAGCAATTTCCCTCTCTCCCTGACCTTCTCTTTCCATCACAGCATGCCTTGTCCCATGTTAATACTTTTAGGCTTCCTCTAGTAAAGCTTGCTAATAGTTTTCTTGTGGGCTGGCCTCAAGTCATGCCTTTAGAATGTTATTGTCATTCTGTTTCAGTATTTTTTTTCTCCTGCTCCCCCTTCAGAGAGTAGAGAGTCCTTCCTAGCACATGGTTAATACACATTTTTGTCTTGCCGTTAAGAAAAATACATTTGTCACTCTTCCATTATGTCTATTAAAATGATAAAACCTCCAAAATATTTGTTACATGTTTTTGTTTGTGTGTGTTGGAAAATCAATAAGCTTTACCTTTTGAATGGAGTGGTATACAAATATTCCAAACTTTGTTCTTATCACAAGTGCACTACAACTGAATGGCTATGAGAATACATTATTATACACAACAGCATCTCTGGGAAGTGTCAGATTTACCATAATAAGAAGAGAGACTGTATACAACATTGTGGTTTCTGGGCATCATTCTTAAACCTTTAGTAATATACTAAATGAGCATAATAAGAACAATTTATGAAGCTATGATAGATTCCTATTATATAAGGGAAGAAGTTTCCCATTTGTCTTCTTAATAGGACTTTAGGATTATCATAGATGACTAATTATTAATCTGTATATCTCAAGTATAACACTATAATTTCAAATGAGTTGCACAAACAAAATACCTTAAACCAGAGTAGAAATGTACCTATAGTATAACAAAATTAACTTTAAATTTGTATCAATAAACTACAATCCATAGCAATGTGAAATATTTCAAACAAGTTGTTGCTCTTTAAAAGTAGGTTCAATAATCTACCCTTTTATCCTATCATATCTATATCCTATATCTCTATATAAGATATCCCTTTCTTCTTTTAGAAAGATATTGACTATGACCAACAACAATTTGTAGCCAACAACCTAAACAAAGACAAGCATCCATAACCCACTTTTTTGGGAATGTGAGCACAGTTTTCCATGCTACATCCTGCTGATAAAGGGCGGTGTATTCTTATGGGAATCCTGAGAAAATTAAGAATTATGGTCATGTTATTACTGGAACAGTCTGTGAGGCTGCATTGTCTAAGCCAGTTGCCCCCAAACAGTTTTGGATATTGGATCACTCATATATATATGAGTTGAAATTTTAAGGAAATACATGGATAATTTCCCCTATTTCAGAAGTTTTAAATGTATTATAAAAATATATGTTTTTCATTAAAAACTAAAATTATTGAATTTATCCATTGTGGTTGTTGCAATTAAGTTTTCAATAGTGCTTTGATCATTAATTATGTACATATTCAATTATAGTATATAGCTGAATAATGTCTCCTTGTACATCTCTACAGAAAGAAGCTATTCTAATAACCCCTCCTCTTAAACATTTTGAATAATCAACAGAGATTTCAATTCTATTTGAGATTTACTGAGTCAAAATTATTAAAAGTGGGGCAGAATTTATTTATTTTAGCATTATTTTCCATCTATAAATTGGAAAAAATCAACTGTGAATATTTTATGCTTTTCTCATTATTTGATTCTTTAAAAAATCCATTACATTGTAAAGGAATTTATTTTGTGTATCTAATAGTCTGTGCATTAAATTCACTGATAGCCTTTATTGAATTTTATTTTTAAAGACAGAATAGTTTTTTAGAAGGCCAATTCAGAGGTGTATGTCTTACTGTTTTGAGTTGACAATGAAGAGGAAAGATAAGAACTTGAGAAACATAGAATATGATAGACCTTGAAGTAGGAGATATAGACTCTCAGCTGCAATTCAAAATGTGAAGTACTTGGTTTGAGTGGAGCTTTTATGGACATTGATTGATTTAGAAAATTGAGTACATTACACAATAGTAAAGTGAGAAAAAGAGAAAAACTAACAATACCAGAGGAAGCTGGATATGTACTGTCTGTCAGCACATAACTGCATAACAGATGATTGGATAAAAGTGACTTTAAATGTTGAAATTACTTTCTTATAGAAGTCAATAAATTCCATGGTCTTAGTCTGAAAATAACACTATACTGTATATGGGGGGAAGATAAGCTTCTTTATCCAGTGAAATACATGAAATGTGCTTATTGTTAAGTGCAACTTCAGATGTCCACAGGCACCAAGTGGTAGATGTTGAAGTTTCTTTCAATGCTCTATAGAAAAATCCATGCCAGTAAACCAAGACACATTCTCTTCATTAAATGAAATTATCCTATTTTCTTACCTTCAGGGGAAAACTGAATAATAGTCTCAACAAAATGATCATGTCCCAATCCTCCAAACCTGTGCACATATTATATTAATAAATTCGCTGATGCAATTAAAATGCTGAGATATGAAGAAAACATCTTTATTATTTGAGTAGATCCAACACAATTTCAAGAGTCCTTATCGGAGTCTAGAATGGAAAAAAATCAGAAAAGATATGGGATAGGAGATCTTCATAAGTCACTGACGTTACTCAACATCATGCTGCTGCCCTTGAAAAAGAGAAAGAGGACACAGGGCAAGTAATGGTTAGAAGATGGGGAAATGGAGGAGGTAAAAGATGCTATAAAACTAGGCAAAACAAAGTCCTGCCACCCCCAAAATGGAAGATCCTAATTATAGCATTAAGATAATAAATTGCATATTCAAACAACTAAGATTGTCAGTATTTTTTTTCTTTTAAGAGCAGCAAAATAATAAAGTAACATTGAGGTTATTTAGAGCAGGAGAGTTAATGCTTATGTATAATGCATCTTTTTTTCCCCCAACTAATTCTCGGTAGACCTGAAATAAATGGCATTTACTTGGTGTATTTTGCTGTGAGGAAACACCCAAGCAAAAGCATTGTAGAGGAGAAAATATTTATTTGGTGTATTTCCCTGGTTACAGTCCATTGTTGAAGAAAACCCAAATTAGCAATGTATGCAGATAGTTACATCCATAGTAAAGGGCAAAGAGGGGATCATGGAGAACAGCCTTTATGGAGTATCTTGTGCAAGGGTTAGATAAAGAGATTCTGGGAAGCTATGGGTGAAGCCATAAGGGTGGAAACTCTATTGCAATAGATACTTCAAGATATAGAAGGCACCATGGTTTATCTTGCCAAGAAAGCATCATCTATAGAGAGTGGAACTGACCTAGTTTAAGACAGAAGCTGTTTGAGGCAGGGGACTAGCTGGAGGAGTGGGGCTGTCATGCCCTTTAGGAGCCAAGAAGTTTAAGCCCTAGATGATGGTCAAAGATGTTGTATTTTTCCTACTGGATTTTGATTTTGTTTTAATGTGATTGTTCATTATGTCTCCTGTATTCTTACCCATTGGGGTGAGAATATTTACTCCCTGGTATAATATGCTGGAAACATAGTGATTTTCTGAGTTTATAGGCATTCAAGTTTAAGAAACTGAAAAAATTCAACTTTTAAAGCTTTTTAGACCTCTAAAATTAGACTATACTTTACATTTAAAGTAAATATCAGACACTGCAGGCAAGGGATGAGAACCCAGGTTTTCAGAATTATATGTTTCCTTCAAGGAAACAGAATTGTGATAGTTAGCTTTGATTGTCAACCTGTCACAATCCACAATCTAGGGTTACTTAAAACAGCGGGCCTCAAAGAGGAAGTGTCTACATTGGGTTGGCCTATGAGAATTATCTTGATAAATGTACTTAATAAAACAACTCAACTCACTCTATTCAGCACCATCCCTCAGTTTATCTTTATAATTGCACTGAAAGTGAAGTGAGTATTAGTCATGACCCCTTCTCAATTTTGCATCCTTAGTAGCTTGGACACTATTACATGGACATTGCTTTTATTGTTAAGTTCTGGTATCAACTTGTCCTCCTTCAATCTTAGCATTGTCAGCCTCTGTGCCTACCTGGTGAAGATATTTTCTATTGGCCCAGTACAACACAGTAAATTTCAGTGGTGCTGACTTTTATATTAATTACAGCTTCCTATTCAGATCCAACCCAAATACCATCATGTTTGAAACTTCTTGTGCCAAATCAAGCTGTGGCAGTGCACTAATGACATCTACCTCTTGGAGCTACTTAAACCTAGAGTGAGGCTGATATGTTCTGAAGTATTCTTTCATGTGGTTTCTTGAACAAAGAAGTGGATTCTCTGTTCCTTGAACAGCATACCCAATATGATATGAGAATATCACAAGAAAGTTTGAATCTTAATGAATTTTTAAGCGCGCGTGCGCGCATGTGCACGCACGCGCACACACACACACACACATACACACACACACACACGCACGCACACAATTTTTAATGAATAAAAAAGGAAGGTATTTTTCTACAGAACAGCAAGCAAAAACATAAACAAATGATATCAACCTATATCAATGTTGCTTTCAACATTTATAGACTCATTTTTTTTCAAGATTGCTTACAATGCTGCTGCATTCTGATACTGACATTAGATCTAATAGCCACACCTTAGACACACATATACTTTGTTGATAATTGGGGTCATGAAAAAGTTACAAGGATGAAATAGGGAATATATAGTTTAAAATTAAAACTATTCACACAGATTAGCTTGTAAAAGCTGATTGCACATAGACGGAAAGGCATAAGAATATTGACTACACTTTTTCTTAAGGGCAATTTAAATTTAAACAAGTTGAGTACACAATGGGTAAGCTGATTGAGTGTATAATTTCAATGCATATTATTAACTGAGTTATAAATTTTGGGCAAAAGTTCAGTTTCCAAAGGCAAGCTGACAACAGGCATTCCCAGAAAATGCCATTCCTACATAAATTATTCCAAAATGTATCAATTCAGCCTCAGCCCGGTTCTTATGACATAGCAGAAGAAAGCCAATTTCTAGACAAAGTTATCCACAACTGCCCCCCAGCCCTATTCACATCTGAAACAACCCTGTTTCTACTTTCTGAATCTCTCTTAACAGTCTTATCTTCCAGGCTCTCAGGAGAATGGTTCACTAATCTGCTCACAACATTCAATGAGGTCTCCTGCACAAAGTTTTGAACCCTTCCACATTTAAGTAATAAAATTGATCAAATTGCATAAGCACCATGACAAATGTTTACCACAGCAACAGCTTCATTGATGTTAACAATTTTTTGTTTCACTTTTATTTCTTTTTTTATGTGATGAAACATACTAAGGAGGCAAAAACCCAACCTAAAGGAGAGGGATTTATTTTTCTTATGATTCCAAGTTAGAGTCCATTATTGCAAGAAGTAAATGCAGAAAATTAAAGCGTCTAGTGACATCCACTGTCAAGAGTAGAGAGATGGTAAATGAATGTATAGGCATACACTCATTTCACTTTCTCCACTTTTATACAGTCCATGACCTAAACCTAGAGAACAACATCATCCACAGTGGGCTGAATATTCCATTGTTTAAGAATGGAATGGTCGTCTATGCTCATGGATCAGTAGTAATCACACACACACACACACACACACACACACACACACATACACACACACACACACACACAAACACATTTCTGAACAGAACACCATTAGTACAGATACTAAGAATAGCAATTAATAAATGGGACCTCATTAAACTGAGTAGCAAAGGACATCATCATACTGACAAAGCAGTAGATGAGTATGTTAAAAGATTTTTACTAACTAAACTATAAGTAAGTGGCTAGTATCTGAATTATACAAAAACTGGACACCAAGAAATGAAATAGCTCAATTAAAAATGGTACAGATCTCATCAAACAGTTCTCCATAAAGGAACACAAATGATTGAGAAGTGCTCAAAATTTTTTCAACATCCTTACTTACCTCAGGAAAACTCAAATCAAAACTAACTTTATATTTTTGTCTTACAGTAGAGAGAATGGCCAAATCAAAAAGACAAATGGTAGTCATGCTGGCAGGGATGTGACATTCCATTACTGAAGGAACTCCAAACTTGTTCAGCCACTATAGAAATCAGCATGGACATTCCATAGAAAGCTAAAAGTGGATCATCCTCAAGATCCTTGTGTACCACTCTTGGGTATATACTGAGAGAATGCTCCATCCTACTTCAGAGACAATGGTTCAACCATTTCCTTTCTGCTTTACTCATAATCACCAGGAATTGGAAGCAACCTAGTTGTCATTTAATAGAGGATGGGTAAAGAAAATGTGGTATACTTACCTAATGAAACATTATGTAGTGTCTAAGAACTGAAATTTTGACAATCACTGGTAAATGGATGGGATTAGAAAAATCATCCAGAGTGAGATAATCCTGACCCCAAAGTACAAATAGAGTATGTATTCACTTATATGTCAATATTAGCTGTTAAGTCAATGATAATCCTTCACAAACCATATAACCATAGTGCTTAGGTATGGATGGAGGGGATGTGAGGAACAAGTAGATCTTTCTGAGAAAAACCAATAGAATAGCTTTTAAAGGTAGATGAGGGAGGCTGAAACAAAAACGAAGAGGAGTGAAGAAGGAGGCAATGGAGAGAACATTGGGAGAGACAGCTAAAATTCAGGGCCTTTTGAGGAGCAGTAAGAACACAGCAGAAACTTCCTAAAATATATTAATAAATAAAGGTAATCTAAATGAAACTGCTAAATAATAGAGGGGATAGAATCCCAACTGGACATCTTCTGTAACTAAATGAACCACCCAGAACTAGGAATTGGTTATATTTAATTGAGTTGTTGGCCAAAGGGATCCTCTTGAAACCCCCACACAAGCTGGGATGTTACCAAGAGTAAAGATTGCTTTACACAAACTGATAGCAAGGCCGTATGGCAGAAAGCGACATCTGCACAATTCCTTGAGCATAGAATCAAGCTTGTAATCAGGATATATTCTATGAGAAAAAAAAAATCTAATTTCAATAAAAGGGAAAATTTAAAAACTAACTTCTGTTACTTTTTATTTATGGACTTGAATGTTCTAAACAACAAAGTTCACGTAAATTGAGCGTTATCTACATGTAGTGATATCACATAAATTGAGAGTTATCTACTATTAAAAAAAATTCTGATAATCTTGTGAGTTTTTATATCCCTTTACTTACTATGTGAGTTCTCTATTGCAGAAACTGTAAAGACCCCAGTATAAGCTGTGTATTGTTATTGATATTATCTTCTCAGCATCCAGGAATCTGAGGCAAGAAGATCTGGAGACTGAGGCCAGCCTGGATTAAATAGTCATTCCCAGGCAGTCTCAATTCAATAACATTTTTTTTCATTTTTTTTTTTCTTTCAAAGCACCAACTCTAATCCAAAAATTAGTAATCTGATTTAGGATTTGAGGGTAGATAGCTACAGTATTTAAATGATTTAAAAATTTCTTTTTTTTTCTGTAACCTGTAAGACAAATTGCTAAATCGTCTTATTAATAAAACCAAAAATCAAACCCCAGAACCAGATATTGGGTTAAAGCTGAAAGTTCAGAGAGACAGAACAAGCCACAGCTAACTCTGATTGAATGCCTCTGAGTCCTCACCCCTGAGGCTTTCTTTCAGTCAGAGGATATGTGCAAACAGGATCAACTAAGGAGTTGGTGAAATGAGGTTGGCTGTGGCTTGTTCTGTCCTTCTGATCTTTCAGCTTTAACCCTAATATCTGGCTCCAGGTTCTTTCAATTAAATAAGACCTTTTAAGATTCATGATACAATAATCAATAGATTAACATAATTTCCTCTGCAATTTCATATGTAATATTTAATTTCATTTTTTCATTCTTGTAGTAATGTTGGAATTTATTTGAACAATATTGCCATATTATGGCTTAGTATCCAATCATTAAACCATGCTTATTTTGGTATCATATAGTAACTTAGTATTATATACAATACTTTTGTGCATAGATGTATTCAATATGTATAAAACATGTATGTGTATATATATAGAGTTGTATATACATATATGTATGCATTCAGCATTTTATAATACATATATATTACATATATTTCTAAAAGTGAAGGCCATGCACTATGTGAGTAAAGTGAAACTATTTACAATATTATTTTCACCTATAATATCCAGATCAATTAAACAAGCTGTAAATTTTCCAAGAATATTAATTATATAATTTTATTATAGAAATTAAACTATAACATATGCCAACTATTTCCCTTAGATACTGATTTGGTAATTTAGAGATTATGAAAGATTCTGTATTTATGAGGTTTAAAATAACATTGATAATTGATTCTAAGCCTAGTAAATGCTCAGTAGGAGAAATAAACCCTTGGCTATGTTTGCCAGGAAGTAATGACAATGTTTCAATATTTCTTGGCCTTGCTGAATTAAATTACATAAAGCAATGGTTCTCTGTGAATACATTGTTATGCTACCAAATCAACAAAGGTAGTAATGGGGTTTGTATTAACTGTCACATAAATATTAATTTTTGTTTATGAACAAAATTGCTTGTAAAATATTTAAGACGAAAAAGATACAATTTTTGAATAACATTCCTTTGTTTTGAAAATAATTATGTATATTATTATATTTAATACTCAACAGCAACCCTGTAAATATGACATTTTTCTATCTTCCTCAGTTCCCAGTTCACAAAACCAGACATTGATGACTATTATAAGGAGCTATGTTCAGACTCTGTTATTTTGGTCTTAGACCCAGGGTATTTTCTGTCTTTCTGTTATGTTTCATAGCAAATTTAAAAAAAAAAATTCTAACATATTTTACAAACATACACACACACTTACTTTTTACTTTTTCATGATACTAAAATTAATTAACATAAACCTATTGAAGTGTCAGAAATCTTAGTATTTTAAATGCTTCTTTTCACCTTTAAAAGTCCTTGTGATCATTTAATGAATGGTGTTGTGGGATATTTGTACACAGTATGAAGATGTATCACTGTGATTGGTCCTGTAAAGAGCTGAATGGCCAACAGATAGGCAGGGGATCATAGGCAGGATTTCTAGGAAGAAATAGAGGAAGACATAGGGATGAATCTAGAAAGATTTTCTGTGTACCACCTGACCTGTGGTCAGGACAAATCTCTCACCTCTGGTCAGGACAAATCTCTCACCCACAATACTGCAGCCTTTTATAAAATAATCACACAGAGGCTTATATTAATTAAAAATGCTTTTCCATTAGCTCAAACTTACTACTGACAGGCTTTTACACTTAAACTCAGCCTATTTCTGTTGATCTATATGTTGCCACATGTTCCGTGACTTTACCTGTGTGCCATTACAGGCTGTTCCCAATATTCTCCTTGTCTGCTTATCCTGCCTATACTTCCTGCCTTGCTACTGGACAATCAATGTTTTAGTAAACCAATATACAAAAATATCATCCCATAGCATTTCTCCTTTTCTGTTTAATTAAAAAGGCATTTTTTTAACTTTAACACAGTAAAATTACATATAACAAACAGTTACCAAGCAAGAATTACAGTTACAATATCTTGTCTATTTGTATTTGGGGAAATTAAAGAAAATATTCTATCTGCCATATACTTGTGAGTCTAATGTTTTATATATAATTTATCTTTTATCACAATCAAGGAAAATTATAACTATCTAGTCTTCAACTATATCAAAGATCCCAGAAGGATATAATATTACCTAAGTAAATAAGAAGTACATTGTAATCAAATTCCAAAAATTTAGAATGACAGAGAAGCTGACTACCTGGACAGTCATCCAGAGTTCCTCTGCAATTTTGGGGAATCCATCTTTAGCCTCTAGATCTAGAGTCTCTCAGTCACTTCTCTCTGTGTCCTGTAGAATGTCTGGCAGTTTCTTCTGTGAAGCAGGAATCTGAAGGACCATTTTGCCTTGTAAAGTACACTGGTCACCTATAGGTCCTGCATGTCTAGTCTATACAACATCTTGTCAAAGCAGTCCAGGCAAGAGCAGTTTCTTACCCAAATGGCTATTTTTGCCAAGAAGAAAATAAACTCCATATAGAGTATCATTGATTACCATCTTTCTCTTTGAAATAAATTGGTGCTGCCAGGAGCATATGTGTCTCATTGTTCAGGAAGTCAAATTTTTAAAACATTTAAAATGCTGTATTCTGTAGTTCTTTGAAGTATTTAAAGATTACTTAACTAATTGAAATACATCTATGTATACCTAGTAAACTTAACTAACATGACTCTAATATTGATTATCATAGATCACTAATTATTAATCTGTATTTCTTAATTATCCTTTACAATTTCAATGAGTTACATAAACATAATACCATATATATACATGTGTGTATACATACATATAGTATAACAAAATCAACTCTAAATTTGTATCAATAAACTAAATTCCACAGCAATGTAAAATATTTTTAAACAAGTTGTTGCTCTTTAAAGGTAGGTTCATTAATCTATACTTTCATTCTATCATATCCATATTCTACATTTCTTTTTTTAATTTTTATTTGCACTCTTTTTTCTTAAATTTAATTTAATTTTACATATTAGCCATGGGTTCTCCTGTTCTCCCCCTCCCGCCCCTTCCCCCCTGCTTTCCCCCAGATCCCCCATTCACATCTGCTCCAGGGCAAGGACTCCCCAGGGAATTCAGCTCAAACTGGTAGATTCAGTCCAGACAGGTCCAGTCCCCTCCTTCCAGGCTGAGCAAAGTGTTCCCCCATAAGCCCCAGGTTCCAAACAGCCAGCTCATGCATAAGGACAGGTCCAGGTCCCACTGCCTGTGTGCCTCCCAAACAGTTCAAGCTATTCAATTGTCTCACTGATCCAGTTTGGGGTTCCTCAGCTATTGGTTCATAGTTCATGTGTTTCCATTAGTTTGGCTATTTGTCCCTGTGCTTTTTCTGATCTTGGTCTCAACTATTCACGCTCTTACCATCACCATGGTTTAAAGTTAGATTTCAACAACAACAAAAAACTACAGAAAACCTACATTCTCATGGAAACTGAATAATGCTCAACTGAACTACTAATGGGTTAAGGAAAAATAAAGAAAGAAATTAAAGACTTCTTAGAGATCAACGAAAATGAATATATATACGCAAACTTATGGAACACTTTGAAAGCAGTGCTAAGAGGGAAATTCATAGCACTAAATGCCCACATAAAGAAGTTGGAGAAATCTCACACTAGTGACTTAACAGTATACCTTAAAGCTCTAGAACAAGAAGAAGCAAAGTCTCCCAGGAAGAACAGATGCCAGGAAATTATCAAACTGAGAGCTGAAATCAATGAAATAGAAACAAAAAGAACAATACAAAAAATTAATGAAACAAAGAGTTGTTTCTTTGAGAAGATCAAGAAGATAGACAAGCCCTTATCCAAACTAACCAAAAGACAGAGAGAGCATGCAAATTCACAAAATCAGAAATGAAAAGGTAGACATAACAACAGACAATGAGGAAATCCAGAGAATCATCAGGTCATACTTCAAAAACCTCTACTCCACAAAACTGGAAAATCTAAAAGAAATGGATAATTTTCTGGATAGGTACCACATACCTAAGTTAAATCAAGGCCAGATAAAAAATTTGAATAGTCCAATAACCCCTAAGGAAATAGAATCAGTCATGAAAAGTCTCCCAATCAAAAAAAAAAAAAAAAAAAAAACCCAAAAAAAACAAACAAAAAAACCCCAGGCCAGATGGTTTCAGTGCAGAATTCTACCAGATCTTCATAGAATAGTTTATACCAATACTCTTCAAATTGTTCCACACAATAGAAGCAGAAGGTATATCACCAAACTTCTTCTCTGAGGCTACAATTACCCTCATTCCTAAACCAAAGAAAGATGCAACAAAGTGCTGGGTGGTTGTGGCGCACACCTTTAATCCCAGCACTTGGGAGGCAGAGCCAGGTGGATCTCCATGAGTTCAAGGCTAGCCTGGGCTATGAAGTGAGTTCCAGGAAAGGAACAACACTACACAAAGAAACCCTGTCTCAAAAAACCAAAAAAAAAAAAAAAAAGAAAAGAAAAGAAAAGAAAAGAAAAAAAAGATGCAACAAAGAAAGAGAACTGCAGACCAATCTCTCTCATGGACATTGATGCAAAAATACTCAGTAAAATACTGGCAAACAGACTCCAAAAACACATCAAAACAATTATCCACCATGATCAAGTAGGATTTATCCCAGTGATGCCAGGGTGGTTCAACATATGAAAGTCTTGTCAGTGTAATACACCATATAAACAAACTCAAAAGAAAAAAAAATCACATGATCATATTCTACATTTTTATACCATATCCCCCTTTCTTATTTTAGAAAAAGATTGACTATAACCAATAACAATTTGCAACCAACAGTCTAAACAAAGACAAACATCCATAATTCATTTTTTGTGGATGTGGCTGTAGTGTTCTAGGCTACTTCCTGCTGACAGGCGGCACTGGTAGTCTTATGGGGATATTGAAAAAATTAAGAGTTATGGTCAAGTCCTGACTGAAATAGTCTGTGAGGCTGCATTGGCTGAGTCAGTTGCTTTGAAACCATTCTGGATGTTGAATCATCTGGGCCATCGTGTCATCGGATCCCATTCGGGGGTTCTTGGTGATGTATCTTAATGTGGAACAAATACATAGCCTCTTTTTTTCTGTGGAAACAAAAGCAGAGGCTTCTTTCTAAAGCAACATATCCTTAGACATAAATTTTAAAGTTGAGATACCTTTAAAATATACATATCAGTTTAATTCAGCAGCCTTTATAATCAAAAGCCTTTTTGTAGTTAAAAGTTCCAAAGACAACACAATCCAGATTCTCTGTGTAATATCCATCTTTAAGTAGTTTATTTTTATATTACTTTTACTTTTTCTTAAAGGCTTTATTTTTTAAAACTTTCTACTTCTTTATATAACTGTATATATTCCATTTCCTACTATTCCAAGCCTACATGTATTTAATATACATTGTAAATAATTTAGAGGTTTCTTCAATCTAAATTTGTTTTATTGTGAATCTATCACTTTAAACTGCCAAGTAGTTAGGACAGAAGCTGTAGCCTTGGCTGTTGACTCCATCCATCTCAGCTTTTCAACATGGGGGTTGTACATTTACCACCATCTCAAGCCATGGGTACCATTAACTCTTGGAAAGCAGTGCGTCTATCCTTCCATCCAGCAGCATGTAGCCCAGAAATCTTTTTTTTTTTTTAATTAAAACTGCTTGCTTGTTAGCTCAGGCATACAACTGACTAGTTCTTACACTTAAACTCAGCACATTTTTGTTAATCTGTATGTCATCATGTGTTCTGTGGCTTTACCTATGTGCTATAACATGCTGCTCCCTGGACAGCAGGCTGGTATCTCCTGACTTAGCCTTCTTTTTCCCAGAATTATGTTGTCTATACTTCCTGCCTCCTACTGGCCAATTAGCATTTTATTTGTCAACCAATCAGAGCAACATATTTACAGCATACAGAGCAACATCACCTTCAGGGAACTAGTTGGACATGCGGGACAGAAGAAAGGTAACCAAACCACATAATAGAATGTAGATTAGTAAGAATAGGTTAATTATAAGACTTAGTTAGAAAAAAAAATAAACTAAGGCCAAGCTTTCATCATTAATATTAAGTGTCTGTGTTGTTATTTGTAGGCTAGTGGTCTGTACCATTATAGAATCAATGCTAGTGAAGTCACTGATTTTCTGTATGTGCATATGAAAAAACTGTATGATTTGACTCACTGTGCTAATTGATATAATGGGTTGTTGAAGCAAAACTTCAAAATATATCAAGGTGTGCTTAGCCAAACATTATAGGAACTCAACTTTCATAAGTTTCAATGATTGTTTCATTTTCTCTCATAAGTGCTTTTTCACAATAAGCCAGGAATTACTGCCCAAATATTCTGCAAATTCTAAAAGTCTGGTAAGTCATCAGCAACTACCTCCACATTGCATTTCTTCTCTGAATATGACTTGCTTTAAGTGAAGCCTGGGTACCCTAAATGAATACCAAGTGGCCCATTACCACACATTCTTTGCTATGAAGGAAGTTCCTCAACCATAACATTGTTGCATGAAATATTTGATGATGAATTATGCTTTCTGTGTGATATCTTTTTGTGGTGATATTTTATTTGTGCTGACATGTGGTGATATTTAATTTGTATGTTAATAAATAAAGTTTGCCTGGAGATCAGAGGACATTGCCTGCCATAAACAAAAGTCAGGCTATAGTAGAACACTCCCTTAATCAGATCACATGTCAGGTAGAATCTCTGTGTGTTGAAGGACACAGCCAAGAGTGGTGACACATGCCTTTAATCCAAGTACCAACCTGGATGTCTGTACATATAGGCAATGATGAGGATGTGTGGTGGCTGGGCTAAGAGCCAACTAGAAGGCAGAATAGCAAGGCAGTAAAGGCACAGGTTAGACAGGAAGAAGTTTGTTCTCATGGGAAGCTATGGTGGGATGGTGAGCTAAGGTTAGCTGGTGGCTATTCATTATTTCTTTGATCTCTACAGGTTTAACCCCTGTATTTGGCTCTGTGTTTCTTATTTAATAAGACTGTTTAGAAATTCGTCTACAAGTTTTGGCAGATGTACTACCTACAGGGAAGGAAGTCTGGTCAGGTATCTAATCTAGTTGAAAGAGAGTTCAGCCCCTTCTTGAGGAAAGTAGTCATATACTGAGTAACTAGAAGATTATCTAGGGTATGCTGTCATATAATGGTCTTAGAGTTGACTTATACTGCTGCAAAATTGGATAATTTACTGTGGTTATGAGAAAATTTTCTGTGTTGAAGCAGAATCTAGACATCTAATTTAGTGCCTCATCTCCATCTCTGTTAGTACAAGACCAGAGCAGAAGGAAAAAGATGCTGACTGATACAAGTAGATGCCTAAAATGTATTAGTAAGATATCAATGTATAAAATAGTAGCACATTTTTCAAAACAACAAGTTTCTACCTCATAGAACTGTATAAATATTTTGGGAAGGTATAGATATTCTTTTTAAAAGGAAGTTCAAGTACTGTACTGTAATGTAAAGAGTAGCGGTACTTTTCTTCCTACAGAAAAGTAGCAGTGCTGGGAGGGCTCTTTAGAGCTACAAACTAGATAGACATTTGTCATTTGTGTAAGCTACTTTGGGCCATTGTCTTAGTTGATCTATTAAACTGGTTAGGATTAGGACAACAATTAAAGGATCCTCAATAAAATGCTTTGGGCAAGATGCTTGGGCCAGATGACCCGGTAAAGTCAACAGTGCTTGGAATGTCAAAGACAGCAAAGATGTTGTTAGAATCATTAAGTTCTGACATATTGTGAACAATAATTATCCTTCTTTGAAAGAAAGCCTTTGCATTGGTACTGGGCTTTTGTAGATTCTGAATGCTTAAACAAACGTCAGATACCTAACATTCTAAACTTTGCATCAGCAACTGGATGTTACACAGTCATCTTCCTATAACTTTAAGCATGGTCATTGGCTCTAATGTCAAGTTGAAGAATTAAATATGATATTGGACTCATTCAGGCCAGACAGGTATAAGTAAGTTTTAAAATGAAGTAGATTCCCCTTCAATCACTAATAATTAGTTTATTAGTACTGATTGACTATGTATATTTCAGTACCAGGGATGGTCAATCTTTTGTTCAGTGGGTCTTTAGCCCAATTATAGGGTTGTGGCTATTTCTCACATGTGGATGCTGCTACTTCACCTACATGAGTCTGGTACTGTCCTAGTTATTGAGACCTGTTTAATTCCTCCCCATTTGAGAGCACACCAAAAATCCTACCTCAATAAAGGCAAAAGGAAACAATTCTGATAGGTAATTAGCTATGAAAATGACCCAAAATATGATTTCTGTACCTCTTGGAGTTTCATAAGAAATTTAGAATATTAAAAATTCCAGGAAACTCACAGGAGACAAAGCAAGTTCTAACTAACCCAACAAATATCACATTAATTTCACTATTGTTGTAACTCCTCATCCTACTAGTATCATCTGCAACTGAGGTTGGCTAGTCTAGCATGGCTCTCCTGGAAAATGTTTTCTAAAGTGATGAAAAAAAGGATATATCTATCTCTCTGACAAACACAGAAAAAGTTCACATGGTGAGATTTTTCAAAGACATGATGTCATTACATTTACATGTTTGAAATTAGCTCTAATTTCTTTTGTTTTTTAATAATTATATCTGTTTTTTGCTTACATTTGAGATTGGCCAGTGAAAAATGCCCTAATGCAGTTATTAAAAACATTGTTCAGATAGACTGAAACAGACGTCAAATGACAAATATAAAGAAAAGACTATTTACATTTGTATTTGTGAACTTTCTTTTTTAGAGAATAGCTCTTAAATAAGCTTCCTTGATAATTTTTTTTTTGTATTTTTGTTTTATGGAAATTAGACCAACAAAATCTTTGACCTACAGTCTTTCTTGCCTGCAAGATATGCTTGGGCAATAGTAGCTCAGAGCTTGTGAGAGTAAGCAGTGAGTGTCTGGGTTAGTTGGAGGCCCACACCATGAGTGGGAGCTCATGCCTGACATTGCCTGAATGGCCAGAAATAGTAGCAGGATGATACTGCCTGGATGGTCAAAAATGAAAGCAGAATGACTGAGAGACCTAGGGTAGAACCAAAAAAAAGATGGGCCAAAATAAAATAAAATAAAATGTCTATAAAATGATTCTTATAATATTCTGCTATACTCATAGATCAGTGACTAGCCACATCATCACTGGAGAAGTTTCCTACAGCACCTGATCAGAACAGATGCAGAGACACAGCCAAACATTAGGTGGAGCTCAAAGAATCCTGATAAACTGTAGGAGATAGAGGGGTTGAGGACAACCAGGAAAATATGGTCTACAGAATAAACTAAGCAGGGCTCATAGGCACTCACAGAGACTGAACTTGCAATCATGGAGCCTACATGGGTCTGTGCTAGGTCCTCTGCATATATGCTTTGGTTGTTTAGGTTGTTTTTTTTAAGACCCCTAATAGTGGGAGTTGGAGTATCTCTGACTCTTTTGCCTGCCCTTAAGACCCTTTTCCTCCTACTGCATTGTGTTGTCCAGCCTTAATATGACAATTTGTGCCTAGCTTTATTGCAGCTTGTTAATCCTTGTTGGCTTGATATCCCTGGGAGGAATATTTTCTGAAAGAAAACAAAGGAGCAGTGGATCTGGGGAAGAAAGTACTAGGAGGAGAGGAGCGAGGGGAGGCCACAGTCAGGATGTATTGTATGAGAGAAGAATAAATAAAAAGAAGAAAATGAAGAAAGACAGAATATAGTTTAAATTCACTTTCCTCACAGTTTAATGCAACCCCACACCAAAACCAAAAAGAACAAGAAAAAGAAAAGAAAAAGAAGAAAAAGGAAAGAAGTTAGATTTTTATCATACAATATAATCTGGTTATGGTTCTCCTCTCTGAAATCCTATGAGATCCTCTGCAACTCCTTTCCAAGAGAATTTCTTTCTCCTTTTAGCAAACAAACAGAAATTTAAAGAATAACAATAATATAAAACAAAATAAGATAAAATAAATACAAAAAAATCAGAATAGGATGAAACAAACAAGCAGTAGAAAAAGAGGCAAAGAAAAAGCAGGAAAAAAACCCAGGCAGACACTGAGGCACATACATTCACATTTCCAAGCACCACATAGAAACACAAGACTGGAAGTCATAAGTATCCACTGTGCCCTCTGACTCTAGTCTGATTCCTCTTAAACAGTGTTTCCTTAGCCCAGAGAGGGGAGATGTGATGAAGAAATCCCACTGAGGACTGAGTGTAACAAGGTCTCTCATTCTCCATAAGTTGTTTAGTTGTGGGTCTTTGTGTTTTTCTTGTCTACTACATGAGGAAGCTTCTCTGATGATAACAGAGCAACTCACTCATCTATGTGTTAGAAATCATTTTATTATGATGTTACTTTAGCAGAATAGCAGTATTTCATATCTTCTGGATCAGTGAACCTAAGATCTTGACAACCCAAGCATAGTGTCAGGGTTTCATCTCATGAAGGAGTCACTAAAATAAATCAGTTATTGGTCCATTACTCTTACAATACTTATTCCAGTAATATACTAGCACATCTTGAAAACAGCTCCTCATTATAGATTGAAAAGTTTGTAGTTGGATTAATGTTTACCTTTCATCTTTGGTAGTGATCAGAGGTTCAGAGTACCTTTAAGTACCATGAACACTAGTCATAATGAGTTAAGACTCTATGTAGACACTAACTTGAATTCTCCATATTCAATGAGCTATAAAGTTATTGTCTTTAGCAACACAGTCCTATCCTCAGTTTGTGGAGGTTTTGGACAATAGCCTTGGGTATTTTTGATTTCCCATAGGGCCCCTTTTATTAGTAACTCCATTAGTTGTAATCATTTCCCAGTAATGGAAGCTTCATTTGGTGATGAGGGGTGTTAAATAGTACTTTGTCACCTCTGTTATTTGGCAATTTCATTTGTCCATACTACAAAGCTTCTAGTATATTAGGTTTCCATGCAACCTTTCAAAAGGCCCTTAGTGTTAGCTGTCCCTCCTTATATTCACCCCCTTCCTCTTCTACCCTCTCCATTTGATCTTCTTGTTCCAGATCCAACCCCTTGATAATCAATACCTATCTATTCTATTTCCCCTTCCCTGGGAGAGCTGTATATCCCCCATAGTCCTTTATTATATACCTATCCCCTGTCCTCTGTAATTTAATGATTTGTGCTTTGATTAGAAAAGGCTTAGCAGTTAACATCCACAAACAAGCAAATATACACAATATTTGTCTTCCTGAGTCTACTTTAACTCATTGAGGTTGATTTTCATTTAGATTCATAATTTGGTTATTTGTTTTCTTGTTGTCCAGGTTGTTTTTGAGTTCTTCATATATTTTAGCTACTAGCCGCCCATCAGATGTGCAGCTGTTAAAAATATTTTTTCATTTTTTTGCCTGCTGCTTTGTTTGAATGGTGGTGTCCTTTGGCATTTAGAACCTTTTCAAATTCATTAGGTCCCATTGTTAACTGTTATTCTTGGTGCCTGTTATCTCAGTGATTTGTTCAGAAATTCAATAGCTGTGCCAATGAGTTCAAGACATTCCCTACTTTCTCTTCTGTCAGATTCAGTGTATCTGGCCTCGTGTTATGGTTTTTGATTCATTTGGAATTCAGTTTTATGCAGGATAATGAGAATGGATCTATATCATTTCTACTACATGCAAGAATCCAGTTTGACCAGCACCATTTTTGAAGATATTGTCTTTATTCCAGTGTGTATTTCTGGCTTCTTTATCAAAAAATCAATTGTTCACATGTGTGTAGACTTATGTCTGTGTCCTCAGTTATATTTCATAGATCAACATATTTCTTTTTTTGGTACCAATCTGTACTTATTACTACAATTCTATAGTAAAATTTGAGGTCAGTGATGATGACACTTCCAGCAGTTCTTTGATTATTCAGGATTATTTTAGCTATCCTGGGTTTTATATATTTCTATGTAAACCTGACAATTGTCCTTTCAACTTTCAGAAAATTTGTGTTGGAAATTTGAGGGTGATTGTATTACATTTATACTTTGCTTTAAGTAGGAATGACATTTTTACTATTTTAATCCTACTAATCCATTAGCTCAGGAAATCTGAGCATCTTCTGATATCTTCAAATTCTTTCTTCATAGTCATAAAATTTTGATGCCCCAAGATATTTTTAATGTTTTTGTGAAAGATATTATTTCTCTGAATTATTTCTCAGCCCATTTATAGTTTGTATATAGGAAGAACACTGATTATTATATATTAATTTCCTATTTTGGTACTCTGGTGAATGTTTTATAAGCTGTAGGAGCTGGTAGAAGATTTACAGTCACTTATATGTATACTAATAATTCATCTGCAAATTAAGATACTTTGGCTTCTTCATTTTCAATTTGGATACATTTGATAACCTTATTTTTTTCTTATTGCTCCATTGAAGTCTTCAATTACTAAATTGAATAAATATTAAGAAATGGGAAGTCTTGTCTTTAACTGATTTTAATGGAAATGCTTTGAGTTTCTCTCCATTTAGTCTGATATTCGTTATGAGTTTGGTGCAAATTGCCTTTAGCATGTTGAGGTATATCTCTTGTATATATTTCTCTTGAGGAAATTTATTATGATGGGGAGTTGGATTTTGTCAAAGACATTTTCTGTATCTTATGAACTTATTGTTTAATTTTTGTCATTCAGTCTGTTTCATAGTGGGCTACCTTAACAAATTTATGTATTTTGAAACATCCCTGGATCCCTGGGATGAAGCTTGCTTGATCATGATAGATAATCTTTTGAATATGTGCTTGAGTTTGGTTTGCAAGCATTTTATAGAGAATATTTCTGTCTGTGTTCATAAGCTATATTAGACTGTGGTTCTCTCTTTGTTGGGCCTTTATGGTGTTTAGGTAGAGTAACTGTGACCTCATGAAAAGAGTTCGCCAGTGCTCCTTCTGTTTTTATTTTTGTGGAATAATTTATAGTATTAATTAATACTATAATTAATAATTTATGGTATTAATTCTTCTTTTAGAGTCTTATAGAATACTGCACTGAAACAATCTAGTAATTACCTTTATTTCTGCATTATTATGTTCAGGTATTTTCTTTTTAACCCAAATCTCCCCAGGAGAGTGCTTACCTGATCTTGGTGTAACTTTAGTACATAATATGGATCAAGAAAATTACCCTTTTTTCTTTTCTAACTTAGTGGAGAACAGTTCTTTTTTTTTAAAACTATGTGCTTATGTTTCTCTGGATTTTCTTAGTATCTGTCCCCCTTTTCATCTGTAATTTTATTATTTGGATTTTCTCTCTTCAATTTTTGTATAATTTAACTAAAGATTTGTCAGTCTTACGTATTTTCTAAAAGAAACAAATCTTTATTTAATTGATATTTGTTTCAATTGAAATTTTTATTTTTGTTTATTCATATATTTCTGTTGATTCTGTGAATTTATTTGAGGTCAGAGTTTAATTATTATTTGCCCTCTGCACCTTTTGGATACAATTTATTCTTTTATTTCTAGAGCTTTCAAATATGCTATTAAGTTACTAATATAAAATCCCTCCATTTTTTGATATAGGCACTTATTTTTGTGAATTTTCCTCTTAGAGCCATCTGCATTGTGTCTTATAATTTTGGGTATGTTGTTTATTCATTTTCATTCAATTCGAAAAGGTTTCATTTCATTCCTAACTTCTGTCTTTACTAGTTTTTCATTATTAGTGAGTTATTTGGTTTCTATGAGTCTTTCATCTTTCTGTTGATGATGTTATTGTTGATATCAAGGTTCAATCTGTGGTGGTCAGATAGGATGTGGAATGTAGTAGTGTGTTATTTCAATTTTCTTCTACCTGTTGGGATTTTCTTTCTGTCTAAGAATGTGGTCAACTTTGGAGAAAGTTGCCTGAGAAGAAGGTATACTCTTGTGTGTGTGTGTGTGTGTGTGTGTGTGTGTGTGTGTGTGTGTGTATGTATGTATGTGAAATGAACTATAAATATTTTCTAGGTCCATTTGTCTTATGATGTTACTCATCTCCACTATTTTTCTGTTTAATTTTTGTATGGATGACATTCCTACTTGTGAGAGTAGAGTATAATATTCATCGTCTATCAGTTTATGAGGGTCGTTCTGTGATTTTAACTCTAGTAGTGTTTCTTTTATGAACTTTGGTGCCCTTGTCTTTTGTGCATAGATGTTTAGAATTGTAATATTCCCTTTTTTGATGGAGGTATCACTTTTTCTATTTTGTCTTTCATGCCTGAGATTAGGATATTCGTCACTTGTATTCTGTTGGTGAGGCTTGCCTGGGAGGTTCCTGTTTGAGTTCTTCATGTCCCGTTTTTATCACAGTTTGGCTTGTTTCGGTGATTCTACTTCTACTTTCCCATCTTTAACACTTTTCTTTGTTTCACTCCATTTTTTGTGTTTTCATAGATTTCACAGATGAGTTTATTCATATACTGTTTCAGTAATTTGAACATGTTCATAGTAGCTACTTAGAAGTTATTGCCATTTGCTTCAGCTTTTTATGCTTTTCAGAGCACACAGCAGTAGTGTTGCAGGCCTCCAGCAGTGACATATTGTCTTGGCGGCTATTAATTTGTTCTTAAGATGACATTTAGGGGCTGGAGAGATGGCTCAACCGTTAAAGGCTAGGCTCACAACCAAAAAATATAAGATGACATTTAGGCATCTGCTTTTGATAATCATATTTTTAAGTACTGATAACTTGCTTGGTCCATTTTTGGGGTGTGTGTTCATTCCTTGCTTTCTGTTGCCCTCTCTGATTCTTAGTTGTGTCAAGACATGGTTTGCCTGGTGTGTCCACTGAGAGTCCTGGGCTGAATGTGTTTCTAGGTATTCGGGGTTGAAGCTAAAACCTGGTGATGGATGTAGAAGGGGGAATTCTTGTGTGCTACCAGGATCTGCATACCCTGGGAATAAGAGCATCAAGGAAAAAAGGAGAGTCTCCAGCAGGTGGTCTGGTAAAAAACTAGGGTTAAGATTAGGGGACTGGAAATAGGGGATGTGAGGTAGAGTGAAGATTGTCTGCCTGGTTCTCTGACATGGCTGGTGGTGTATTCTGGAGTGGGAGGTGGAGTAAAAGGAATGGGTTGCTGGAGGAAATTTGTAGGAGAAGATCTGGGAGTTTGGCTGGGAAAGGAGGTAGAGAGGAAGGGGAGGCAGTAGCAGGTGGTATGTGGCAGAGCTGAGAATAAAATTAAGAATTGGAATTGGAGGATATGAGGGAGAGTGAAGACAACCTAACTGATCTCCCCACCAGTGTGGCCATTGTGAGGGTCCTCTTTTACCACATGTTGTCTGCTGTTGGTTGGATCTTTGCACTCTGAATTTGGTAAGATAAAATCTCAAAGTTGTTTCAATTTCCGTATCCCCAATTAGTCTAAATGATGAAAAAAAATCTCTTGAGATTGTCTTCAGCCACTTCTTTTCTTCTCTTTAGAACTTGCTGTTGAGGCCCCAGACTCATTTATCTAACAATTTGTTTGTTTTTCAGGCTCTTTGTTTATTGAGGGTTTTTGTTCTTGTTTTTTTTTTTTTTTTTTTTTTTTGTATGTTTTAGATAAAGTTGGTCTGTCACATATATAAATGGTATCTGATTTTCTATTGTGTGTTCACCCTTCTTTGTGCTTCTTAATGCAGTTGATTGTTTCTTTAGCTGCACAGAAGTTTTTAGTATTATGAAGTTCCAATTGTCAACTGTTGGTCCTAATTCTTGAATAAATCAAGTCCTGTCCAGGAAATCCATTGCTATGATTTCATTATGTAGCATGTAGTCTGATTTTGTGTAGAAGTCCCAGTGTTTCAATTTAATGGCTAGGTCTTTGATCCATTTGGAATATGTTTATGTGCAGTATGATAGATATATAATTTCATTCTTCTGAATGTGAACTTCTCCTTTTGCCAGGACCATTTTTGAAAATGCTTTTACTTTCTTCAGGAGCTACAACCATAAAGTTACTCAATCAATATAACCCTGTTAATAATCTATATACCATTGTCCTTATACTCACAAATTCATATAGTCTTCACCCATCATCAAGGAAACTTATATTTACAACAAATGGAGATTACTACACTAAAGTACAAAGAGTCAAAATTTAGAGTTGATTAGCCCAGTCTCAATGGATACATCTACAAAGCATCCACACATCTAAGACTTAGGGAAAAAATTGGCAGAATGTGTGGAAATAATATAAAAGTCAGAGGATCAGGTAGTTTATTATGTAGTTGTTTATCCTAGTGATGTCAAAAGCTACCCCCATATAGTCTCACCAACATGACTACCAAATGTATGATGACACCAATGGACATGTCAAAGTCAGAGGAGAAAAGCACATGAGGTCTCAATCCTACACAAAGTATCATAAGCAACCCTGGGAAGTTGGGAGAGGAAGAGATGGTCCTCCCTGGAGGAGAGTACACCAATTTTCATCTTGTCAGCCCACAAAATAACACTGTATGGACTGAACAAGTTACATTTAAGAATATATGTGCATAAAGATACACATATTTTCATCCAAGAATGATTAGTGAAAAAAAGAGGCCATTCATTTGAAGGAGAGTAAGGGCGGGTATGTGGGAAATTTTGGAGGTAGGAAAAGAAAGAAAGAAATGTTGTAATGATATTATAATCTCAAGAAAAAAAAAACAGATGAAAGGAAATGACTTCAAAATCATAGGCCCTGTGTTTGTTACTGTTCGTTTTCTGTATGAGCAGTTTCCTGTGTCCTATGAATCCTTGGTCATATTTGTCTAAAACAATTTGAGGAAAACAAAACTCATACCCTGATAATATAAAGTTTTGTATGATGTGCATGAATCATCCAACAGTGGCCATTCTGATTATTACTGAAAACAGTACTGTAGGGAAATTGCCCCATAATAAAGAACAGTGCACAGGTATCCCTTGGAAGAGAGATTGGCCAGAACTTTGAATATATGTTGACTCATAACTTGCTGTCATTGATTTGTCAGGGACTTGGCATGTAGCAAGAACCGAACTGGAAAATCCAACACTTCCAGATTGAGCTCAAGGGGCATGTGGAAATGCAGTGGAAATGGAAACTTCAGAGAAGATGAAGATGCTTGAATAAACTGTAAACTATCAACAAAGACTTTAGTAATTATGTACTCATACACATGTTAGTGTTATAAAATAATATTTTATGTATATAAAATTATTGCAGTGAAAGGGGTATTGAGATCATATACAAAAACATTTGGTTCTATTTGGTAGGTAATATGCATTACTATACTGAAAAATACTATAAAGCATTTGATAACATTTCAATATATATATGTTCCATATGTGTGTGTGTGTGCATGTGTGTGTTTGTGTGTGCATATACATACACTACATACACACATACATTTGCAGTAATGGTACTTGAAACCAGGATATCAAGTTTATTAGGCAAATATTCAATTACTCAGCTGAATCCCTCTACAGATATTATATAGTTAATATCATATAGGTAATGAAAAAATCTACAGCAAGCTATGTGTAAGAATTGAGTATGTTTAGGTCCTGATCTGTATATGTTTTCCTTTTGAGGAAAGGAATATATATTTCCTTGCAGCTTATCAGTAAATAGTATTTTATTTTCTTAATAAGACTGTTTGTAGAAGATTTATCTGTCACAGGAAATGCTTGCCTCAATCATCATATCTCCCCACAGATAATAGACCAAGCTTAGATGAGAGAATTTACAAACTTTGTTTTCCTTAACAATTTAAGTAGATCACCACAATAAAAGTTTAGTATCACTGTCGTGTTCACAAAATAACTTCTTCATAGGAACTCAAAACAGACATAGCCTCTTCTGTGCTGAAAAATGGGATTTTTGAACCAATAAAGAAAAGTGGGTCATTTGGAGTTACCCTGCAGTGATTACGTCTGTATTTCACTGTAGCAATTTTTACAGTAGTGATGAAATTTAAAACATTCTAGGTGTCTGGCTTCACAGCTTTGTCCCACGGTGCTCTATACAACAATAGGATGTGCAAAAATCTGGACTTGATCTTCAGTAACACACACACACACACACACACACACACACACACACACACACACACACATTTTTTTTTTCTTTTTCAAGTCAGGGTTTCTCTGTGTTGTTTAGGTGCCTGTCCTGGATCTCACTTTGTAGACCAGGCTGGCCTTGAACTCACAGAAATCCACCTAGCTCTGCCTCTTGAGTACTGGGATTAAAGGCATGTGCTACCACTGCCTGGCTAACACATACATTTTTTAATAAAAATTTGCATGAATTTCATTTTTCTTTTCTTATTAAGACTTTTTTTATTCATTTTTACATACCAATCACAGATCCCCCTTTTCACTCCTCCCTCCCCTCCAGCCTCTACCCCAACTCACTCTTCATTCCCTCCTAAAAGAAGGTAAGGCCTCCCATGGGAAGTCAGCAGAGCCTGGTACCTTCAGTAGAGGCAGATCCAATCCCCTCTCCCTTGCCTCAAGGCTGTTCAAGGTGTCCCACCATAAGTAGTAGGCTCTAACAAGCCAGCTCATGCACCAGGGATGGAAACTGATCTTACTGCCAGGGGACCCCTTAATTAGATCAAGCTACACAACTGTCTCAGGATTTCATTTTTATGGAGTAAAATACATTCAATATTTTTATAATGTAGGGAAATCTAAAATTAATAAGATGTACAAGTTACATGACAGAATGAGATCCAAATAAATTGTATATCTTATTCTTTGATTTTTATTATGCTGAAATTGTTTACAAGTTTCATAAGAAAGTAAGAGGCATGATTTATTATGAGTATCTTCAAGTATCTGTCCTTTGTCCTGCACTTCTTCATATTTATTTTTCTTTAAGGTATTATAACACCACAAATCATACTACAAGTTGGTGTATTACCCCATAATCCTATAACAGGAGTCATTTGATTTTGTTTATTACATTCTAGTGGTTGTTTCTCGATGCATGATGTATGCTTTATAGTTAAAATTTGGATTTTCCATTTTTAGTATCTTACAAGCCATGCACTGGCCACAGTTTCAGCATTCTAGGATTGCTGTTATGATTGCCAGGCACTGGAATCAATCATCAGGAAAGTGGTGGCTGACACACATTTCTATGAAGAGATGAAGGTGAAAGCAGAGAGAGTTTTTTCCCAAAGTGAAGTGAATTCAGCTATCCAGTTGGGCACATTTGCTGGGTCATTCCTCCTTGAGTGTCCATCATTCCTTTACATATATTTACTATTGCTACAGTACCAGCCCATACTATGATTTCAGAAAATGAAATCAGGACTTTGTCATTTTCAGAAGACAACATTTTTCAGCCAGGGTATTAAAATATGTGACTCTGCATAGATTGAATGGCACATTGCATTTGTGAAAATAATGTCATGTCAATTTCTACACTCAAACTGCTGTTTACTAGATAAATTATATTAAGATTGCCTAATATAATTTGCTGATAGCTAAATTTGACATAGTTTGATATTTGGAAAACATGTTTAATATTATTATAATAATGATATGTCAAAATTGAAATAGATATAACACCATTGGAGTGGTCTCATTTTTATATGGTTTTATTATTTACTTATTTTAAAAATTATTTTGTTGTGGATATAAATCTATTAAAGCTTTAGTAATTTTTCTTATTTGAATTACTTATTAAAAGTTAATTCTCATATCAGCATTATATCCATCATAAGTTTCCTTAGTTTACATGGCTAGAATATCTCCAAAATAAGTACACATATTGACAACATCATATACTGGAGATTAAATAATCATGTGGGTGAGGGAATAATAAGGTATAGGAGTAGGGAGTAGGTAGATTAATTAAAACAAAAATTATAAAGAGTTCTTAGGTAAACTAATTAGTAAAATAAATTGGAATACAATTAAAATAAGCTTTAAATTTAATTATCTTGTAAGAATTGACAATGTTATTGCCATAAGATGTTGGTAGTTTATTGAAGCCACAATGCAAAGTCTACTTCCACATGAATTATTGGCCAAGGAAGTCTCAAAGTTCTCCAAAATAATACAGGCTATTGGCATTTTCCTCAGTTGCCCACCATAACTTGGTGATGAAGACATCACATACATTAGCTGTAGGTTATAGAGGACCAAATCTGAAACTAGCCAGGAAATTTTCTCCTTGCTGTCTACATTTCACAGTACTAGAAGATTTTTATGGAGAGAATGGAGACAGTGACTCTTAATAATGCCATCAAAGAGAGAACCTTGCATGCAGCTCTTCTGAACTAACAGGAGAGATGTGACCCTAGGTGCAAGAGTGGCATTGCTGTTATGTATTAATTAGTTGCATTCAGATCACCTTAGAGTCCTGCTCTACAGTGTGCAATTTCACATCTGATACTTTAATATTATTTATTTATTCTCTCATACACTTGATCTGGACCACAGAGTCCCCTTTCTACGTTCTACTGAATTCCCCTGCCACCTCCCCTCTCCCTCATGTTCAGTCCTCCTCCTTTTTTTTCAGAAAGGAGCAAGCCCCCAGGGATATCAAACAAACACAATATAACAAGATACAATAAGACTAGGCACAGATCCAAATATGAAGACTACATGAGACAACCCAACAGAAGGAAAGGGGTACCAAGAGCAGGCAGAAGAGTCAGAGACACCTCCACTTCATCTTTTAAGAGTCTCATGAAAATAACCAGCTGACAACCACAACATATGCAGAAGACCTAGTGCAGACCACCTGCAGGCTTCTTCATGATTGCCACTTCCGTCTCTGTGAGCCCTGCTTACTTGATTCTGTGAGTTGTGTTCTCCTAGTGTGCTTGACCTTTCTGGCTCCTGTAATTCATCCTACCCCTTCTGTGCAGTTCCCAAGTGCCATGGGAAGGGATTTTATGGAGATTTTCAATGTGGACTCTCTGTGTGCTTCATGTTTGTCTGTAGGTCTCCAAATCTATTTCCATAAGGGGATAGAGGAAACCTCTCTGATAACAATTTATGAGGAGTCTGTAGGAGGCCAGGTCTGGAGAACAGTTCCAGAGTTGTGAATAGAAGACCTCAGAGTAGCAAGGGCTTTAGGAAACTTTTTTTTTATCTGAAGGTTTTTAGAAATAAATTTCTATCTGACAAGTAAATAAGGAAACACATGCTTTATGACGATAACTTCCTCTTTTACATCATCTTAAAAAAATCTTTCTTTGAAAATCTCTGTCTCCACACAGATACATTCCACATTGCTACATTCTCCATACAGCCAAGTTACAATCCACATTGTTATGTCCTTCAAAAATTCTCCACACAGAATATATGAAGAACTCAAGAAATTAGACATCAAAATACTCAATAGTCTAATTAAAAAGTGGCTACAGAGCTAAACAGAGAATTCTCAACAAAGGAAGATCAAATGGCTGAAAGACATTTAAGGAATTTCTCAATATCCTTAATCATCAGGGAAATGCAAACCAAAACCACTCTGAGATACCATCTTACATCTGTCAGAATGGCTAAGATCAAAAATACTGAAGACAGCTAATGCTGGAGAGGATGTGGAACAAGGGGAACTCTCCTCCACTGCTGGTGGGAATGCAAGCTTGTACAACCACTTTGGAAATCAATGTAGCACTTTCTTAGAAAATTGGGAATCAATCTCCCTCAAAACCCAGCTATACTACTCTTGGGAATATACCCAAGGAATGCTCAATCATACCACAAGGATACATGCTCAACTATGTTCATAGCGGTATTATTTGTAATAGCCAGAAACTGGAAACAACCTTGATGCCCTTCAACTGAAGAATGGATAAAGAAAATGTGGCACATATACCCAATGGAGTACTACTCAGCAGAGAAAAACAATGACATAAAGAGGTTTGCAAGCAAATGGATGGAACTAGAAAAAATCCTCCTGAGTGAGGTAACCCAGACTCAGAAAGACGAACGTGGTGTGTACTCACTCATAAATGGACACTAGATGTAAAGCAAAGGATAACTAGACTGCAACTCACAACTCCAGGGAGGCTACCTAGTAATGAGGACCCAAAGAAATATACAGGGATCACCCAATGACAGAGAAATGGATGAGATCTACATGAGCAACCTGGATATGGGGGATGTAATGGAGGGGAAGGGTAGTGAGAAAGATAGCTTACATGAGTGGGGATTCCCAGCTGGATCAGGGACAAATGGGAGAACAAGGGAAGAGATACCATGATAAGTGAAGACCCCTTGGGAACAGGAAGAAGCAAAATGCTAAAGAGGTCTCCAGAAATCCACAAAGAAACTCTCACAATAGACTACTGACAAGGGTTGAGAGAAAGCCTGAGCTGACCTACTCTGGTGATCAGATGGCCAAACACCCTAACTGTCATGATAGAACTCTCATTGAGTGACTGATGGAAACAAATGCAGAGATCCATGGCCAAGCCCCAGGTGGAGCTCCAGGAGTCCAAATGAGGAGAGAGAGGAGGGATTATATAAGCAAGAAATGTTGAGACCATGATTGGCAAAAGTACAGAGACAAATAGGCAAACTAGTGGAAAAATGTAAACAATGAACAAATAGCTGAGGAACCCTCATAGAACTGGATCAGGCCCTCTGGATAACAGAGACAATTGATTAGCTTTAACTATTTAGGAGACGCCCTGGCAGTGGAAACAGGACCTGTCCTTAGTGCATGAGCTGGCTTTCTGGAACCTAGGCCTATGCTGAGACATTTTGCTCAGACTTGGTGTAGGGAGGAGGGGACTGGACCTGCCTCAACTGAATCTACCAGGACAAGCTGAATCCCCAGGAGAGACCTTGCCTTGGAGGAGGTGGGAAAGGGGCAAGCATTGGTGGGGGAAGGCTGGGGGTGGGAGGAGGGAGGTCAGGGGAATCTGTGTATGGCTGAAATGTAAAATTAAATTAATTATAAAAGTAAACAAATGAAAAATAAAATCATTCTCTGAAAATCTCTCTTTCTCCACATAGATACATACCACATTGCTACATTCTCCATACAGCCAAGTTATATTCCACAGTGTTACATCCTCCAAAAATTCTCCACACAGCCACATACCTCTTTTGCATATATGTATCCTTTTCTATACACATATCTTCTCTCTACTCTGTTATATTCCTTTATATAATATTATATCATTTATGTACTCATTACTCACTCATTTTATCATTCATTCTTCTTTTCTCTCTCACTCTTTTCTCTCCACTCATTCAGCTACATTCCTCAGCACACACCACTGGAAGCCTTACCATTACAGAGGATGGTTACCTCAGGCTCTTAATCCTTCCTTACTAGAAGTCCTTCCTAGGGTCACCCTTGTAGAATCTTGGGAGTCTCTACTATTCTAGGTTTATCTATTGACCTCTAAATGACCTCAAATTCAGTTGTCTCTCCCTATATCCTCTTCTTCTATCTTCCAACATGATTTCCCTGTTACCATCCCCACTTGCCCCAAGTCTACCCACAAAATCTTTTATTTCCCCTTTCCAGGTAGATGCATGAACCCTCTTCAGCTCTCCTTATTCATTAGCCTTTCTGGGTTTGCAGTTTGTAGAATGGTTATTTATTTAACAGCTAATATCCACTTCTAAGTAAATATTCATGAAATTTGTCTTTCTGTGTCTGGATTACCTCACTCAGGATGATTTTTTAAGTTCTATCTCCTTGCCTGAACATTTTATGGTGTCATTATTTTTAACCGCTGAGTAATGCTTCAATGTGTAAATGTTCCATATTTTCTTTGTCTATTTTTAAGCTGAGGGGCATCTGGTTGTCTTCCAGTATCTGGCTATTACAAATAAAGCTGATATGAACATCATTGACCAAGTGTCATGTGGCAGGATGGAGCATCCTTTGGGTATATACCCAAAGGTTGCTCAGGTAGATAAATTCCCAGTTGTCTAAATAATCTCCACATTGATTTCCATGGTGCTTGTACAAGTTTGTACTTCCACCAGCAATGAATGAGTGTTCCCCTTGCTCCACATCCTTGCTAGCATGAACTGTAACTTATGTTATTGGTTTTAGTCTTTCTGACAGGTCTATGATGGTATTACAAATTACTTTTAATTTACACTTCCCTGATGGCTAAGAATGTTGAACATTTTAAAAGTATTTCTTAGCTATTTGAGATTTCTTTCTTGAGAAATCTATTTAGATCTGCGTCACTTTTTAAAATTGCATTATTTGGTTTGTCAATATCTAGTTTCTTGAATTCTTTGTATATTTTGGATATTAGTTCTCTATTAGACGTGGGGTTGGTGAAAATATTTCCCCATTCCTTAGGGTGCTATTTTGTCCTATTGATGGTGTCCTTTATCTTATAGAAACTTTTCAGTTTCATGAGGTCATATTTATTAATTATTTATCTTAATGCCTTTGCTATTGAAGTTGTATTTACAAAGTCTTCTCTTGTGCCAATGAGTTCAAGCTATCCCCCACATTCTTCTCTATCACAGATTCAGTGTACCTGGTTTAATGTTTAGGTCTTTGATCTACTTGGATTTGAGATGTGTGCAGGGTGATAAACATTAATCTATTTGCATTCTTCTAATACAGATATCCAGTCAGACTAGCACCATTTGTTGAAGATAGTATTTTTCCAGTGTGTAATTCGGGATGTTTATCAAAAATCAAGTGTCTATAGGTATGTGGATTTATGTCTTGTCTTTGATTGGTTCCATTTATCAACTTGTGTGCTTATTTGCCAATAACATGCAGTTTTCATTACTACAACTCTGTGCTACAGCTTAGAAACAGGGATGGTGATACCTCCAGAACTTCTCTTATTGTATATAATTGTTTTAGCTATCCTATGTTTTTTGTTTGTTTGTTTTCTGTTTTTCTATATTACATATAGTATTGTTCTCTCAAGGTCTGTAAAGAATTGTGTTGGAATTTTAATGTAGATTGCATTGAGTTTCAAGATTTATTTTGTATAATGGCTATTTGTACTATGTGTAGTTTTTTTCTCTCTCTTGGCAATTTACTCTTTGGGAGCCCACCACATAGTTCCCAAATAAATTACATGGAGTCTTATTCTTTCTTATGAATGCCCAGCCTTAGCTTGGCTTGTTTCTAGATAACTTTTCTTAAGTTAAATTATCCCATCTACCTTTTGTTTTGGGGCTATTATTTTTCTCTATTCTATATACTTTTCTTTCTTACTTACTCCATGGCTTGCTGTGTGGCTGGGTGCCTGGCCCATGGAGTCCTCCTCTCTTCCTCCTTTTCTCCCTCTTCAATCCTTTCTTTCCATATTTCTTCTATTTATTCTTTATGACTGCCAGCCCCACCTGTCCTTTCTGATGCCTAGCTATTGGCCCTTCAGTTTTTTATTAGACCAATCAGGTGTTTTAAACAGGTAAAGTAACAAACCTTCATAGAGTTAAACAAATGTAACAAAAAATGCAACACATCTTTGAATCATCAAATATTTCACAGCATAAATAAATGTAACGTATCATAAAATAATATTCCACAAAAATATGTTAATCCTACAAATCTATGAACATGGTATATCTTCCTATCTTCTGCTATATTTTTCAAATTCTTTAAGCTTTTACCGTACATGTCTTTCACTTGCTTGTGAAAATTACCCCAATATATTTTATTTTACATTATTTGGGGCTATTGTGAATGGTGTTCTGTTATTGTCAATTTGACATTTGTATGTAGGAGGGCTCCATAAATATACATGCATACATACATGCAAACATTATATGTTATATGATATATATTAGTTAATCTTGTATCTGGAATTATATTTAATCTTCTTCAATTGTCTTATTCTTCTGGTTAGCAATTCAAGTACTGTACTGAATTAATATGGAGATAGAGGGAAGCATTATCCTGTTCATGATTTTAAATTTTAGTGGAATTGCTTTGCATTTCTCTCCATTTAATTTGATGTTGGTTATAGACTTGCAGTAAATTGCCTTTTTTATGTTAAGGTAGGTTCCTTGTATCCCTTTCCTGTCTAAGACTTCTTTTCATGAAGGGGTGTAGGATTTTGTCAAAGACCTTTCAGCATTTAATGAGATGATGATGTGGTTCCTTTATATGGTGAATTACATTTATTGATATTCATATGCTGAAAAATTCCTGTATTTCTGTCATGAGGCCTAATTAGTAATGGTGGATGATTTTGTTGACGTGTTCTCAGATTCAGTTTGTGAGTATTTTATTGAGTATTTTTGCATCTATGTTCATAAGGGAAATTGGTCTATAATACTATTTCTTTGTTGAATCTTTGTATGGTTAATATCACAGTTATTGTGGCTTCATGAAAACAATTTGACAATGTTCACTTTCTTTCTATGTCCTTGAATAATTTGAGGAATATTGGTATTAGATCTTCTTTGAAAGTATGGTAGAATTATGCCCTAAAACCATCTTCCCTGAGTCTCTTTTTGATTGGGTAACTTTTAGTGACTGTTTCTATTTCCTTGGGGATTATAGGTCCATTGAAATTGTTTATTTGGTTTTTATTTCACTTAGTAAGTGGTAATTTTTAAGAAAATTATCCATTTCTTTAAGATTTTGTGGAGTATAGATTTTAGAAATATAACCTGATGATTCTTTGGATTTCCTCAGTTTTTTTTTTTTTTCTTATTGTTTTCAAGACAGGATTTCTCTTGTGTAGTTTTGGTGCCTGTCCTGGATCTTACTCTGTAGACCAGGCTGGCCTCAAACTCACAGAGACCTGTCTACCTCTGCCTCTGCCTCCCTGATGCTGGGATTAAAGAGGTGTGCCACCACTGCCTGGCTCAGTGTCTGTTTTTATGCCCCCCTTTTTCTTTCTGATTTTGTTCATTTGGATATACTACATGTCTTTTAGTTAGTTGGGATAAGGGTTTGACTATCTTGTTCATTTTCCATAAGAATAAAGTCATTGTTTCATTGATTATTTGTATTTTCTGTCTTTTTCTTTCTTTCTTTCTTTCTTTCTTTCTTTCTTTCTTTCTTTCTTTCTTTCTTTCTCTTCTCTTCTCTTCTCTTTCTTTCTTTCTTTCTTCTTCTTCTTCTTCTTCTTCTTCTTCTTCTTCTTCTTCTTCTTCTCTCTCTCTCTCTCTCTCTCTCTCTCTCTCTCTCTCTCTCTTTCTCTCTCTCCCTCTCTCCCTCCCTCTTTAATTTTAGCCCCCAGTTTGATTATTTCCTGCCACCTACTCATTTTGGATATCCTTGCTTCTTATGGACATCTTCTTAAGATTAGGAAATTTTTTTTTCATGATTTTGTTTGTTGTCTATGGTACATGTGAACCTCTCTGTGTGTGTGTGTGTGTGTGTGTGTGTGTGTGTGTGTGTGTGTGTGTGTGTGTGTGTGTGTGTGTGTGTGTGTGTTTGCATATGTGTTTAAGCATGTGTACACATACTCACACTTTCCTTCTTTTGTTTTTGCTGATGTAAGATTATTTGTTCCCTATGCATATATGTAGTTTACCAGCTAGGGTGGGAGATTTCTTTCTAGTGGTTTGTGTTGGGCTAGATGTGTGGATAGACATTGTTTAAATTTAACTTTATCACAGAATATCCTTTTTTTTCATCTATGGTGATTGACATTTTTGTGAGATATAGTATTATGGACTGGCATCTTTGGTCTCTTTGGGTCTATAGGTCATCTGTCCAGGCCCTTCTGGTGTTTAGAGTCTCCATTGAGAATTCTGCTGTAAGTTTAATTGGTCTGCCTTTATATGTTACTTGGTCTTTTCCCCTTGCAGCTTTTAGAATTATTTCTTTCTCTAGTTTATTTAGTGTTTTGATTATTATGTGGCATGGGGACTTCCTTTTCTGGTCCAATATATTTGATGTTCTCTAAATTTCTGGTACCTTTATAGGTATGTCTTTCTTAAGATTAGGACATTTTTATTTTATGATGTTGATGAAAACATTTTCTGGACCATTGAGCTAGGATTCTTCTCCTTCTTCTATTCCTATTATTCTTAGGTTTGACCTTTTCTTGTCCCAGAGTTCTTGAATGCTTTGTGTTAAGAATTTGTTTTGTTTTGTTTTTCGAGACAGGTTTTCTTTGTGTAGTTTTGGTGCCTGTCCTGGATCTCACTCTGTAGACCTCGAACTCACAGAGATCTGTCTGTCTCTGCTTCCTAAGTGCTGGGATTAAAGGCGTGTGCCACCACTGCCCAGCCAAAAATTTTTTAAATTTAACATTTCCTTAGAATTTAATGCAAACAAGTGCACAACATACCTGAACTTACAGGACACAACGAAAGTGATGCTAAAGGGAAAGTCCACAGCACTAAATGCCTTTGTAAGGAAATTATACAGATCTTATAATGGTGACTTAACCACACACCTGAAAGCTCAGAATAAAAAGAGTCAAAGACACCCACGATGAGTACACAGCAGGAAACAAACTGAGGGCTGAAATCAATAAAATAGAAACAAAGTAAGCAATAAAACAAACCAACAAAGCAGGGAGTTGGTTCTTTCAGAAAATCTAGAAGATAGAGAAACCCTTATCCAAACTAACTAAATACAGATAGAGAGTACTTTAATTAATAAAAGCATAAATGAAAAGGAGGACATAACAGCAGACATCAATGAAATACAAAGCATCATTGCATCATCCTTCAAAAACGTATACGTCACAAAATTGTAAAATCTAAAAAGAATAGAAAAATTTCTTGATAGATTCCACTTACTAAAGTTAAATCAAGTTTGGATTAAAATTTTCAATATACTTATAACCTCTACAAAGAGAGAAGTAGTCATTAAAAGTCTCTCAACAAAGCAAACAAGCAAGCAAACTGTAGTTAGTGATTTCCTGCCTAGCCCACAGTCAGGACAAATCTCTCTCACCCGCCAGTCCTACAGTTGCTCAGTGTTAGGGACTAAGACTTCAGGAACCAAACATGAACCACGGAAAGTACTAGCTAAGCCAGAGAACAAGTCATAAGCCCACCACCCTTCCCCAGAGCAGTAACACCCGTTTACTAACCAGAGGCTCCCAAAGATAACAACATTCCACAGTCAGGTGCCATGGCAACTGAATGTAAAGAGCATTCCATGGTCAGGTAGCCTAGCAACAGAACAAATGGCCCCTGACCTTAGCCGACTTCCTGCAGTTGCACGACCCCTGCATGTCTCCCATGTTCTGCATGTCTTCCACGTCCTTTCCCCTTCCCTCCTTCCTGCCCCTTCCCCTCTTATGCTATATAAGCCATGTGGAGGAAAATAAAGATTGGCTGCTTGATCAGAATACTGACTTGCTGTCATCTCTCATGGAGTTTCTGTTCTCTCATTCACTCCCACAGGTAGGTTGCCCCAGATGAAACACCACTGGCTGGGGCAGCTCAGACCCAACCAAGAAAGCACATAGAAACTTATATTGCTTACAAACTGTATGGCCTTGGCAGGCTTCTTGTTATCTACTTTTTCTATCTTAAATTAACCCATTTCTGTTAGTCTATAATTTGTCACATGGCTTGTGGCTTCCTGGTGTCTTTACATGTTGCTTCTCATGGCAGTGGCTGGCAGTGTCTCTTCCCAGCATTCCTGTTCTCAGCCTTCTCCTCTTCCTTGTCCCGCCCACCCTATCCTTCCTGCCTGGCTACTGGCCAATCAACACTTTATTTTAACCAATCAGAGCAACACATTTGACATACACAACATCCCACAGCACTTCCCCTTTTCTTTTTTTTTTTTAAAGCAAGGTTTTAACTTTTATATAGTAAAATTTCAGATATTAAAAAAATTATCAAGCAAGAATTACAGTTACAATATTAAAGAAGATATCCTATCTATCTTATATTTGTAAGTCTATGGTTTTATATCTAACTTATCTTTTATCATAACTGAGGAAATTATAACTATCTAGTCTTCAATCATATCAAAGGCCTCAGAAGGATATGATATTACCTGAGAACCGGGAGAAGGATGCTAAGCATTTTTCGGGAGTCTTACAAGAGTAGACAGAGACAGCTGGCAGCCTGGACAGTCACCTAATGTTCCTTTGTAAAGTTGGGGCATTTGTCTTCAGCCCACAGGGCTAGAGTCTCTTGGTCACTTCTCTCAGTATCCTGTAGAATGTCTGGCAGTTTCCTCTGTAAAGCAGGAACCTGAAGGACCATTTTGTCAAGCAAAGTTTAGCGGACACCTTTCTATGGGTCCTGCATGTACAGTCGATCAAGCAGTCCAGGCAAGAACAGTTTCTTTCCCAAATGGCTATTTTTGCCAAGGTGAAGATAAACTTCATATGAAGTGTCTTCAATGCCCATCCTCCTCTCTGAAGTAAATCGGTGCTGCCAGGAGCAGACATGTCTCACTGTTCAGAAAGTCTAAATTTTAAAAGTATTTTAAATGCCATATTCTGAAGACCTTTGAAGTGTTTGAAGATTACCTGTTTATCTGAAATATCTCTGTGTATACCTAGAAGACTTAACTAACATGGCTATGAGTATGATTATCATAGATGACCAGTTATTAATCTATTTTAATTATCCATTACAATTATAAATGAGCTGTATAAACATAATACCTTAAATTAAATAAGAGTAGAAATATACACACAGTATAACAAAATTAACTTTAAGTTTGTATCAGACTAAAACTTATACCAATGTAAAACCTTTTAGATGAGTTGTTTCTCTTTAGAAGTAAGTGCATTAATCTACCCTTTCATCTTATCATATTTATATCATACCCCTTTTTATCTTTAGAAAGGGATTGCATTTATAATCAACCTGTTTTAAATAAAATATTGTTTTTTCTCTGTCACACACCAGAGGGCTCTTTTGATTTGGGACACAAGAATCTCTTAACCTTTTCTTTAAACAATGTGCTTGGGTTTAGAGAAGGAGTGAGCCAATTCCAAATCCAAAGCCAGCTGGGAATTGGGGTGTAGTTTCTCTTACTACTTCCTGCTGGAGGGGGGTGTTGTATCTTATGGGGACACAAAGAAAATTTTAGGATTATGGAGTAGTCTGTGAGGGTAAACTTCTGAGACAGCTGCCTTGAAACCATTTTGGATGTCGGATCATCTGGGCCAATGGTGTCATTGGAGACCTTTCAGGTGGTCTTAGCTGATCAAACCTAATGTATCTTAATCTGGAACAAATCCATAGCCTCTGGCCTTCTGTGGAAACAAAAGCAGAGACTCTTTTCCAAAGCAACATATCCTTGTATCCAAATTTTGAAGTCAAGGTACCTTTAAAATTTACATATTTGTTTAACTCAACAGCTTTTATGATCAAATCTTTTTCTGCAGTTAAAAATCCCAAAGACAAACCAGATTCTCTGTGTAATATCCATTTTTGTAAGACCGAAACACCACTGTGGCTGCTGGCTTCACCCACATCAGCTTTCCTACTTGGCAGTGTTACAGTTTACCGCCAGCTCTGGGTCTGGAGCCATGTGTACCATCAACTATCAGAAGCAGTTCTATCAAAGCAGCACATAGCCCAGAAACCCCCGCCCCCCTTTTTTTTTAACTAGCAAAGGGTAAATCCACCCCGCAGCAGAGTAAAGTGTCCCTTGTAGATTCCTCATTCCTGCCACACTGCAGGTCAGACTCACATGCCAGGAACCTGCCCTAGTAGCTCAAACCGACAGGCTTACACTAACTTGAGAGAGACAACTAAATAGCTGTTTTTAGCTCCGTTTTAGAATCTTTTTTGTCAGGTTTGACATACAGAACATCTGACACCAGCAAACAAACAAACAAAAAAGCCCAGAGTCACATGATTTTAGCATACAATCAGACTTTCAAAGAGCTAATACAAGTACTCCTCAAATTGTTCTGCAAGATAGAAGCAAAAGGAACATTTCCAAATTCATTTTATGAGGCCACAGTCACTCTGATACCTAAGCCTCACAGACTCAACAAAGAAATACAATTATAGAACAATTTCCTTCATTAACATTTATGCAGAAATACTCACAAACCTAATCTAAGAACACATAAAAAAATCAACCACAGTGATCAAGGAGGTAAATCACAAAGATGCAGGGATAGTTCAATACATTAAAATCTGTCAATTTAATCAATCACATAAACAAACTGAAGGAAAAAAAAAACAGATGATCATATCATTAGATGCTGAAAAGTCCTTTGACATAATCCAATACCCCTTCATAATAAAAGTCTTAGAGAGGTCAAGATTACAAGGAATATATCTAAACATAATATAGGCAATTTAAAGCAAACCTATAGCCAACATCAAATTAAATGGAGAAAAAAATAAAAGTAATTCCAACCGAGGAACAATACAATGCTGTCTGCTCTCTATGTATCTATTCAATATAGTATTTGATGTTCTCATTGTAGCAATAAGCCAACTAAAAGAGATCAAGTGATTCAAATAGGAAAGGAAGAAGGCAAAGTATCACTTTTTGCAGATCATAGGAGAGTATACATAAGCAAACCCATAAAGTCTGCCAGGGAACTCCTATAGCTGATAAACACCTTCACTAAGTGACTGGATACATTATTAACTAAAATAATCAGTAGCCCTTCTATATACAAGCAATAAACAGACTGAGAAATAAGTTAGGGAAACAACACCTTTCACAAGAGCCACAAATAATATATCATGGAGGTAACTCCTACCAAGGAAATGAAAGACTTATATGACAAAAACTTCAAGGATTTCAAGAAAGAAATTGAAGGTGATGGAAGTAACCTATAGATTGGTAGGATTAACATAGTACAAATTGCCATGATACCAAACCAATCTATAGATTCAGTGCAATCCCCATCAAAGATCTAACATAGCTGTCTACCACATAGCTGTCTACCGACTGTGGGAGAAGGGCCTATGGAGCCAGATGCTAGTACAGCTGGTCCCTAGTTGTTTACAAAAAAATATGATTGGAACTTCAGGTCAAGAAAGATGATGCCGGTACATGATTCTCTCATAGACTAAGCACATGATTGGGTAACCTTTTAGCTGATTGACCCAATGGGGCATTTGCCCCATTCCTGGTCTTATTTTCTTTATGTTTCAAAAAAAACTTGTTTTTAAATAAATGAGCCTCACTTGGCTCCCTGATGAGTCCTGGAAAAAGGGAGGCTGGGGAACTGGCCAGCCAAGGAACAGTCCTCAGTCCCATGTCTTCATTCTGGGGGACCTAAGTTCCCAGGGGGGCAGAACCCCACAACTGACCTTGAAAGAACAATATCTAATTTCATATGGAAAAACAAGAAATACCATGTTATATAAAACAATCCTGTGCAATAAGAGACCTTCCAGAGGTATCACACCATCCCTGATTTCAAGTCGTACTGTAGAATTGTAGAAAAACAAAACAAATAAAAAAATAAAAATAAAAACAAAACAAAAAACACTGCATGTTATTGGCATAAATGGGATTGAATATAAGAAAGAGATATAAATAGACACCTATGGACACTTTGTTTTTGTTAGAGAAACTAGAAATATACAATGGAGAATACAAAGCATGTTCAACCAATGGTTCTGGTCACATGGATATGGGTATGAAGAACACAAATAGACTCATATTTATCACCCTGTACAAACCTCAAGTCAAAGTATACCAAAAGTCTCAACATTATACTAAATGTATAGAATCTGGTAGAAGATAGAGTGGGGAATAGCCTTGAATGCATTGATATGGGTGACAACTTCCAGAACAGAAACACCAATAGTGCAGGAACTGCGATCAATAATTGATAAATCAGAGCTCACAAAACTGAGAAGCTTCTGTAAGGCAAAAGACATTGTCAAGAGGACAAAAAAGTAGCCCAAAAAATGTTTTCCAACTCCACATGTGATAAAAGGCTAATACAAAACATATGAGGAACTCAAGAAACTAGACACCAGCAAACTAAATAATCTGATTTTTAAAATGGAACAAAAATCTAAACAGAGAATTTTCAAAAGAGGAAACTAAAATGGCTGACAAAATAAAAAAGAAGTGTTCAATATCCTTAGTCTTCTGGGTATGCAAATCAAAATGATTTTGAGGTTTTATCTTATATCTGTCAGACTAGTTAAGATAAAAATACAAGTGACAGCTCATGTTGGAGAGGATGCTGACCAAGGGGAACACCTCTCCATTGCTGGTGGGAATGCAAATTTGTATAGCCACTTTGGAAATCAAAATAGTGGTTTCTTAGAAAATTGGGAGTCAATCTACCCCATTACCCTGCTATAGCACTCAAGATATATCTAAAGGAAGCTCCATCCTTTCACAGGGGCACTTGCCCAACTGTGTTCATAACAGCTTTACTCATAAGAGCCAGAAACTGGAAACAACTTAGATGATCCTCAACTGGAGAACCAATAAATAAATTGTGATATCTTCACACAATGTAGTATTACTCAGCTATAAAAAAACAATGGCATCACGAAATTTGCACGTAAACAGATGGAACTTGAAAAAAAATCATCCTGAGTGAGGTAACTTGATATGTATTCACTTATATGTAGATATTAGCTGTAAAGTAAAAGATAATCATGCTAAGACCCACAGACCCAGAGAAGCTAAGCAGCAAGGAAGGATTCAGAGGGATAAAATGGTCTCTTATGGGAAGGGATTGTAGAATAGATTTCAAGGGTGGGCTAGGAGTGGGTACTCTTGGGAACAGAGATTTAGTGGGTTTGAGAGGGAAGAAGAAAAGACTGGAAGAAATAACTGGAATTGGAAGGACATTTCAGAGCTGATGTAGACACCTAGTGCAATGGAAACTCCTTGGAATTCAAGAGTGTAACCCTGGCAAAGACTCCTTGTAATGAGGGACACAGAGCCCAAACTGACCATCTTCTATATCCAGTCAAGGCCTTATGTGAAGAAATTGGGACACCAACTCAGCCACATAACCTTCCATCTACATTGTATCCCACCTGCAGAGTGTTCTGGGACCAGAGCCTAAGAGAATCCTCATCAAAGGGACTCGAAAGATTCATCCAACAACTGATTGGAGCAAATGCAGTTTTGTAGCCAAATATTAGACAGAGCTCAGGGAGTCCTGTCATGGAGGGGAGGGAAGGATCAGAGGAACAAGGGGAGTCAGGGACAGCAGGAGAACAAATCCTACAAAATCAAGTGACTGGAGTCTTTGGGGCTCACAGAGATCAGGAAGGCAGCAAGGGTCTGACCTGTGTCCTGTGCATATATGGTCTGACTGAGTAGCTTGGTGTTCTTATGGCTTTTAACAGTGGAAGCTGGGGCTGTCTCTGACCTATTTGCCTTCTTGAGGGACCCTTTTCCTCCTAATGCTTCATCTTGTCCAGCCTTGATACGATAGTATGTGCCTGGTAATATTGTTGCATATTATGCCATGTTTCATTGATGTTCCTATAAGGTAAGGCCTGCTTTTTTTGAGGGGAGATAGAGGGAGGGTGGGTCTTGGAGAGAAGTGAGGTGGGGGGAGAGACTTTGGGGAGGGGATGATAAGAAAATTGTAGTTGGGATGTAATGTATGTGACAGGGATTACAACAACAATAATAAAGAGACTTAAAAATGTAATATGTTTTCTTTATTTTAAAATAAGAATTAAGATCCATGAGTATGACACTAAAAATTAAAAAGTGAGTACTGTTGATTTCCTAATTCTTTCTGTTTTTAATATTTCTTACTATCCAGGCACTTACCAACACTCATTAGGCTAAGGTACAGGATATTGATGCTAAGGAAGACCAATCCACAAATCATTTTTGATATCAAAGTGTATTTCAAAACAGCATACCTAAATGTTTTCTGCACATTAAGAAGAGATGTATGAAAAAAAACAGATGGGATTTTTACAAATATATTTGGTTCATTGTATTTATCTATAGATGTATTTGAATCATAATATAATGCAAGACCTTACAAGAACTCCAATTCGTGTGTGCGATTAATTCTATGTACAAGCTATAGAGACATGAAATGACTGAAAAGATGATTTAACTATGTCACAATAACTTGCTTTTATGAACACTGAGATTCCTGTTAAGTCTTTTTCATAAAAGGGGCTGTATTTCAGCACAACAGCTCCCTGCTGGTTTTTCTATGGCTTGCTTTCCTGTACTGTTATATCTGAAGCTGCATCATTACTACTGCAGAACAGAAACTCATGTGTGATGATGCTTTGAGAGAGAACTGCAGATGAGAGTGGAAAGTCCTAATACTGTCTTATCTTTGTTTTTTGTTTGGAGAGTGAAAGCATTATTTCTCCTTTCCCTTGCTTATAGAAGAGATCTCTATTATGAGCTTAGATATTTACATGTTTGGCCAAGAATTGGTTATTGTAAATAGCATACGTTCATTTGCATCTCATTGCCAAGGTAAAAGTGTAGGGTTAACTTCTATGATGCGTGCAGAGTTTTTCACAGAAATAGAATAAAGTAATATATGTAGTTTACATGACGCATATTCATGTTTTTACAAAGCTTTCTTCTCTAGAAGTACAATTTTCATAAGGGGAATTTTCAATGTAGACCATATCAGAAAATAAAATTGATATATACAATAAACCACCCCGCCACTCCAATGTCTAAGAATGCCTTTGTTAAAGCTGGAAGGAATACTGCCAGAGTACTCTTGTGTATAGTAATTAAGTTACTTTTACCATATGTGGTACTAAAATCCTGCAGGTGTTGAGTTGGAATCTGCCTTTTTCCACTTCACTAATAATATACACACTGAGCATTTCAATGGCAAAGTTTTATTTTATTTGCACTCACCAAAATATGTAATAAATCATAACATTTTTATTTTGTATTTTATGGATTTTATAAAAATATTTTCAGAAAACATATTTTATGTTCTTTCCACACTAATACCTTCCTTCCCAGCACATTTGTTTTCTATTTGTTTATTTTGTTTTGTTTTGTTTTTTATCTCTCTCTGTCTTTCTCTGTATCTCCATCTCTCTGTCTCTGTCTCTGTCTCTCTCTCACACATACACACACATACATATAAAACAAGCAAACAAGAACCCCCCCAAAAAAACAATTTAGCTCAGTGGTAGAGTGCTCGCCTAGCAAGCACAAGGCCCTGGGTCAATCCCCAGCTAAAATAAAACAAAACAAAACAAAACAAAACAAAAAAACAAAAAAAAAAAAAAAAAATGTAGTTGGAAGTATTGTTGTGTCCTGCCAAGTCCCTCAGCCACTTAGTCCCAAGTAAACACACAAAGGCTTACATTAATTACAAATTCTGTGGCCTATGGCTCAAGCTAATTGCAAACTAGCTTTTATAACTTAACTCATTTCTTTTAATCTACATGTTGCCATGTGGCCAAGAAGTTCTCAGTCTGCTGACATCTTGTTGCTCCTTGGGTGGCAGGCTAGGATCTCATCATACCTTTCTCTCTGTCTCTCTGCTTGGATTTCCCATGTGCCTGTAAGCTTTCTTGATATAGGCCAAAACAGTTTTATTTATTATCCAATGGAAACCACACATATTCACAACATACAGAAAGATATCCCACAGCACACATAAAAAAATATAATGTTTCAAAAAATACCAAACAAAACAAAAAGAACACACACATCCATTCACAAAAAAAAACAAACAACTGTGGAGTTCATTTTGTGTTTGCCAGTTTCTCTTGATCATGTAACCTGCTTGAGTGTTGTTGATATTCCCCTGGGTAGGGAGGTGTGATGAGTACTTCTCCCTTTCCCAGCAAGTATCAATAGAAAGTAGATTCTTTGTTAGAGGTCATCCTTTAACTCAACTTCCAATTCTTATTGTTGCAGTTTTGTTTGGTTTGAATCTGTGAAGGTCCTTTTATAATTGTTAATGGTCAGGAAAAAAGCTGAACATGGAGATTATATTCAGAGGTTTTGTTTAAAAAAAGGAAAAAGAAAGAAGAGAATATTGATATGAGGTAGATCATTGACTCTATTTTGAGAAAAAAGATAAAGAAATAATAGGATAAATGGAATCAGGGTAATTGTAGCCTCATAGAAGGAGTTTGGTAATATGCCTTCTGCTTCTATTGTGTGGAACAATTTAAAGAGTATTGGTATTAAGTCTTTGAAGATCTGGTAGAATTCTGCAGTGAAACCATCAGGTCCAGGGCTCTTTTTGGTTGGGAGACTTTTAATGACTGATTCTAATTCCTTAGGGGTTATTGGACTATTTAAATGGTTTATCTGGTCTTGATTTAACTTAGGTATGTGGTACCTATACAGAAAATTAACCATTTCTTTTACATTTTCCAGTTTTGTGGAGTAGAGGTTTTTGAAGTATGACCTGATGATTCTCTGAATTTCCTCATTGTCTGTTGTTATGTCCCCCTTTTCATTTTCGATTTTGTTAATTTGGATGCTCTCTCTCTGTCTTTTGGTTAGTTTGGATAAGGGCTTGTCTATCTTGTTGATCTTCTCAAAGAATCAACACTTTGTTTCATTAATCCTTTGTATTGTTCTCTTTATTTCTATTTTATGGATTTCAGCTCTCAATTTGATAATTTCCTGACGTCTGTTCCTCCTGGAAGACTTTTCTTCTTCCTGTTCAAGGGCTTTCAGGTGTGCTGTCAAGTCACTAGCATTAGATTTCTCCAGCTTCTTTATGTGGGCATTCAGTGCTATGAATTTTCCTCTTAGCACTGCTTTCATAGTGTCTCATAAGTTTGGGTATGTGGTGTATTCATTTTCATTGATCTCTAGGAAGTCTTTAATTTCTCTTTATTTCTTCCTTAACCCATTAGTGGTTCAGTTGAGCATTATTCAGTTTCCATGAGAATGTAGGATTTCTATAGCCTTTTCTGTTGTTGAAATCTAACTTTAAACCATGGTGGTCTGATAGAACACAGGAGGTTATTCCAATTGTTTTGTATCTGTTGAGATTTGCTTTGTGGCCAAGTATGTGGTCGATTTTAGAGAAGGTTCCATGGGGTGCTGAGAAGAAGGTATATTCTTTTTTGTTTGGGTGGAATGTTCTGTAGATATCGATTAAGTCCATTTGAGCCATAACATCAGTTAAGTCCATTATGTCTCTGTTAAGTTTCAATTTGGCTGATCTGTCCAGAGGTGAAAGTGGGGTGTTGAACTCTCCCTCTATTAATATGTGGGGTTTTATATGTGATTTAAGCTTTAGTAATGTTTCTTTTACATATGTGGGTGCCCTTGTGTTTGGGGCATAAATGTTCAGAATTGAGACTTCATCTTGGTGGATCTTTCCTGTGATGAGTATGTAATGTCCTTCATCATCTCTTTTGATTGATTTTAGTTTGAAGTCTATTTTTGCTGGATATTAGGATGGCTACACCAGCTTGCTTCTTAAGACCATTTGATTGGAAAGTCTTTTCCAAGCCTTTTATTCTTAGGAGGTGTTTGTCTTTGAATTTGAGGTGTGTTTCTTGTATGCAGCAGAAAGATGGGTCCTGTTTTCATATCCATTCTGTTAGTCTGTGTCTTTTTATAGGTGAATTAAGTCCATTGATATTAAGGGATATTAATGACCAGTGATTGTTTTGCAAGAAAGAAAGAGAACTATAGACCTATCTCCCTCATGAACATTGATGCAAAAATACTCAATAAAATTCTGGCAAACAGACTCCAAGAACACCTCAAAACAATTATCCACCATGATCAAGTAGGCTTCATCCCAGGGATGCAAGGGTGGTTCAACATATGAAAGTCTGTCAATGTAATACACCATAAAAACAAACTCAAAGAAAAAAAACCACATGATCATCTCACTAGATGCAGAAAAGGCATTTGATAAAATCCAATACCCCTTCATGATAAAGGTCTTTGAGCGATCAGGAATACAGGGAACATACCTAAACATAATAAAAGCAATCTACAGCAAGCCAACAGCCAACATCAAATTAAATGGAGAGAAACTCAAAGCAATACCACTAAAATCAGGAACAAGGCAAGGCTGTCCCCTCTCCCCCTACTTATTCAATATAGTACTTGAAGTTCTAGCCAGAGCTATAAGATAACATAAAGAGATTAAGGGGATACAAATTGGAAAGGAAGAAGTCAAGCTCTCCCTATTTGCAGATGACATGATAGTATACATGAGTGACCCCTAAAATTCAACCAAGGAACTGATACAGCTAATAAAAACCTTCAGCAACATTGCAGGATACAAGATCAAAAAAATCAGTAGCCTTTCTATATACAGTAGACAAACAGGCTGAGAAGGAAATCAGAGATACATCACCCTTTGCAATAGCCACAAATGATATAAAATACCTTGGGTTTACTCTAACAAAGCATGTGAAGGACCTATATGTGAAAAACTTTAAGTCCCTGAAAAACGAAATGGAAGACGATGTCAGAAAATGGAAAGATATCCCACGCTCCTGAATGACAGTGGCAGCAAAGGGTAAGAAAGGTTTTTAATATCTGAGCTACTGCTCTGACTTCTTGGACATTTAACTCTGCATTTGGCTCTGTGTTTCTTATTTAATAAGACTGTTACATCTACAAGGCATGCTACAACATTCTCTGTAAATTCATGTGTGTACCAGTCCTGTTATGCTTGGGAAACACTGTTTAATTGAAGTCAACCACCAACTCTGGCACTTACAATTTTTCCACCTTGTCTTCTATATAGATTCCTGAGCTTTGAGGGGAGAAGTATGATAAAGATATCTCATTTTGGGCTGAATGCTCCAATGTCACTTTCTGTTAATTCCCCTGTAATGTAAGAAACTGCTTCTTTGAAGAGGACTGGATGAGGCACTGATATATAAGTGTAGCAATATGCCATTAGTAAGCAATTTTTTTTTTTTTTTGCTATACTCCTTGTCATGCTTATAGTAGTGGGATTAGTCAGAAGGCCCATGACGTATCTAGTCTTAGGTTCTTGGACATTCTAATGGACACTATTTTGTACTTAAGTTTCCATTTATTGAAGTAGTGTCCTTAGAGCTTTAGAATAGCTAATAATAGATAATGTGTTTTGAGGGATAACTATACAATAAACATTTATTAACAATATGCCTGGAGTTTTATAATCAAATAGCAAAATGGTTTTTTGAACTGAAATAATTAAATTTTGATATATGGTGGATATTTACACTGAATGTCATTGACTATAAAATTAAATTACTTCTGAATCAGATTTTGCTAGAGTTTTATTATCAATATCAATCATAGATAAACAAATTGAATATTACATACTAATATGTTTTGGATAAAATCATAATATTACATAAATGAACTGCAATTCTAATCTATATGCAAATTTTACAAAGATTTGGTTCCAACTTTACATGAGTCAACTTTGTCCCATGTGAACAATGCTCTTCTTGCTAGATTAATACGACATCTCCTAAAGTCCTGTGACTGCTTAGGTTTCCATTTAAAGTGCATCCAAACAAACTTTTGTGTTAACTCAAGGTACCCAAGGATCGTACTCATATCATAAACATATTTGTTGATGGGCAAATGTTAGTATTGGTTTCTTTTTTTTTATTTTAATTTTTATTTTTTGTATATATTTTTTAAATTACAGTTGTTTAATGTGTGCTTGGCCAGTGCCTGTGTGTGTTATGTCTAAAAGTGTGTACCTGTGTGTGTACACTAGGGCCACAGCATCCATATGGAGGTCAGAAAACAAATTTTATAAATTGATTCTCTCCTTTTACCATGAGGGTCCAGGGAATGAAACTCAGGTCATAAGGCTTTGTGGCAATTGCTTTTACCCTAAGATCTATCTTTCAGGCCCCTTACTTTTAATAATCATAAATAAGATAATTTGGCAGCTATGTTTTAAATAAGAGACATATCTTAACTTCATGAATTAAACCACTTATGATAAATGACAAAATTAAATCAGAATTAAAAAATAATAAATTTACTTAAAAGAAAAACAGGAAAAGATTCAAAACTAGAGTGCTGTTCCCTTAAATATATCTAATGCAAATTCAAATGATCAGAAATCATATCTTGTCCCCAAAGGCCATGTCAATACCACATAGGAACTCTAATCATCAGTACTAACTCTTGAAATGAAGGAAACAAGTGGAAGCCAGTGAGAAGAAACCCTGGCAAGGACACAATACGAGTAGCTGCTCTGGGCATCAGGCTCTGGCTGGCGAAGGATCCTGGTCCTAGATCGGAGGAGGATAGACATCTGGAGAACCATCTTGGCTTCAAGTTGGGGGAACTGGCAGGATTCAAGGAGGGAGCATTGCTGCAGCCTCCAAAGTCAGTCTTTACTTCTCATTCCCTGGAGCATGTGCTCCCACACTTCAGCACGGTCTCCTCAGGAGGATTTGCTGTCGCTCGTGAAGTGACGATACAGGAAACCTGTAAGAATAGCGCCCAAGATGGGGAGAATCCAATATGCCTAGCAACTTTTGCACGTACTACTCTTTGAAGGATCCTTGTTATTACCTTTAGGTTTAAGGTCACTGGGGTGGACATCACCAATGTAGTACTGCTTTAGCATTTCCCTGGCATCGGGGGAGTGGACAACATCTTCAAAGCTTTCTGTTGCATCAGCACCAGCTTGTTCCAGCAGAACCTCTTCCCCACCAGGATGGTTGCTGAGGAAGCGGGTGATATGGTAGACTCGCCCGTGGATCACCATCCGCGTCTCCTCCGCCGAGTTTCGCTTCGCCACCTCCTCCAGCCGGAAGTAGGTGACGGAGGGGTTGCAGCCCTCGCCATTCCCGCCGCTGCCACTGGCCTCTGGGGTCACCATTGGGTCTGAGTCGCTCTCCACCGCTACCTGGGGTTCTGCCGCTCTAGTATTGGTTTCTAACACTTTGTTCGATGGATTTATATCCATAATTAGTCATTCACCACAACAAAAGAGTGAACATTGGTGCTGACATTCTCTTCACCTGACTACAGTTCATATATACAATTAAATGAGAGTGATATTTATTGAGCGAGAACTGAAAGCACAAATGATTTAATGTATAAATTGGGACATCAGAGAACTGCTGCTTTACATAATTATTATCAGACTACTAATTCAACATGATCTATTGCTGTGCAAATATAAGACATCAATAAATCTGTCTCTCTCTCTGTAAAACCAATGATTTTATTTGAGCTAAATATCTAAATTAACTTGTTAAGTCAGTCAGTATTTCCTGTTACTTTTTAATACTATGTAATTTATGCAAAAATCATAAAAATGTGCATATTAATAGTTAGTCTAATAATTTTGAGCAAGTTTATATTGTGTAATATTTAAATCATGATAAGCATATTTACCTCCTAAAATGTATATAACTTCTAAATAATAAAACCTTTAAAATCATTTCATCTAATTTTAAATGTGTATATTTTATTATTATCTACAGTTAGCCTATGGTTCAAGCACACACAATAAACTTCTTGTCCTCAGCTCTAACTTAATACCTAGTCAATTTTCAAGTGGTTATTTCCTAGACATGACAGAGAAGTTGCATATATGAGTTCATTGTACCTGACCTTATAGCACAAAGTTGGGTGAAAAAGGACATGATTAATTGGGTGGCGAAGGGAGTGGATGAGGGAGTGAGGAAGCTCACTCGCGTGTTACGAAATTCTCAAAGAGTAAATACAATTATTTATTAAAATTAACTGCAATTCCCAGGTCATTGACTATTGCTGTGGGATCCTGAATGCTGTGAATAAGTTTTGCTCTCATTGGTTGATGAAAATGCTGGTTGTCCAATGATGAGGCAGAATAAGGTTAAGTGGTACAATCAAATTGAAGATGGAGATGAAGAGGTTTGGAATTGTGCAGAAGCCAACTGCAGTGGAAGCAAGACATAGAAAATGAGGTTAGAAGCTCCAAACCACGTGGCAAAGCATAGATTAAAAATATAGGTTAATTTAAATGTAAGCGCTGACTAGTTATAAGACTGAGCCATCAACCAAACATCCAAACATTTATAATTAATATAAGCTTCTGAGTGATCATTTGGAGATGGTTATAGGATGGGTGGGACAGAAAAAAGCATCCATTTATAGACTATCCTAATTTTAATGTATAACAAACAGTACACAGTACTCACATCATTTTCTTTTGGTTTGCTCTATGTGGTTACTTTTAATTTTCTTTCCTTACTTTTATTTATTCTTCAAATGTATGCTACAATTTTTCATTCATGGTACATAGAAACCAGTTCCTTCAACATGGTAGGCAAGCACTCTCCTACTACATTAACTGATCACATTTTACTCATTTACAATTTTGGGACAGTCTCATTAAGTTGCCGATCCTGGCCTTGAACTTACTCTGTAGCTGATGCAAGACTTAAACTGATTTTTGCCTCCAAAATGATTGGAATTATAATCCTGAGTCACAAGATCAGATTGTTACGTTCTTTGATTTTAAAGAAAAATTAATAAAAACTTAGAGGTAGAAATCCCCAAACAATTTTACAGGCAATACACATTATTCAAATCCAGAATGAAAACTGAATTCTCATTATAAAAACACCAAATAAGCTTTTATAAGACTTCAGCAGCACACATACTCACCCACTGAAGCTATTTTGCTTGACTACTGCATCTTAATTACTATGATTTCTATTTTAATACTTTCTTTGTGTTTTGTGCAATTATAACTTGTCTGGATAAATGTATGAAAATTAATTTAATTTATCTTCAGTGATATTTCCTGCCAGGCAGGATGTATCCACTGGTGCAATAATGTCATGCCTGCTATGGGGAGAGCATATTGCTGTCTGGTTGGATATCAGTCATATGCCATGGAAGAAACTCATGCCTGATTTTTAAAAGTGGTTAAGAGCCTGGTATCTGGAGAGGCAATAGACAGTAGTGGAACCCACTACTGTTGTTTTGCTGAACTTTCATATTTTCTAACTGTCCTTTCAATCCTAGTATTCATAGCCACAGATTAGCAGAGCAAACAGTCTTCCCCTGAGAATCTTACCACAGCAGGCAAAGTTTAATTCTGAGACCCATAACTAGCAGAAGTACAAAAAAATAAGTGATGGTGGAATTTTCCTTCTAATAGCAACAACAAAATCACCCAGCAAAAGCTCAGGGAATAACATAGAGGAGGGACATAAAAGAGCAAAAGGAGAGAGAGATGTTCATAAGGGGCTGTCTTCTGGGCATGACAGAGACTTTGCATATAGGACTTTATTGTACCTGATCTTATACCACAAAAAAATTCTTAAGACTGTGTCCTTCAATATTGTATTTTCTTCTTTCCATTTTTTAAAATATTAAATAAACAGCACCTTATTTATAATATTATATTACATCTAACTAAAATTAACTATACTGTTAATTAAAAATTTTGTAGTTTTATTAAAATACTAACCATATTAATTTCCACTAGGGCATTTAATCTAGATCTAATATATTTTGATATGGTATCTCTAAACAATAGAAATTATTCTAAACTGTCTGGAAGAATCAAATTTACATATAAACATATTTGCTACATAGGAAATATAAAACTATTATCTCAACCCATAAAAATGCATTTGCATCAAGATTTTATGAACAAAATGCTATAAGTAGTATTAGAAAAGTCCATAAATTTTAGTTAACACTGTACATTAAAATTAGAAGATGGGTTAGGTGGTGGTGGTGCTTGCCTGTAATCCTAGCACTCAGGAGGTAGAGGCAGGTGGATCTCTGTGAGTTCAAGGCCACCCTGGGCTACCACGTGAGTTCCAAAACAGCCAGGGCTACACAGAGAAACACAGTCTCGAAAAACCAAAAAAAAATTATATAAGATATTTTAAAAGTGAAAATAAAGTTTCATACAATACTGTTCTAGCTCAGCACATGATACATTTCTATAATCCCACTACTCAGGAAGTCAAGACAAGATGTGTTCAAGGACAAACTGTGCTACATAGTTACACTGTTTCAAAAGAAAAATCAGATGAAAACTTTAAATTCTTTAATAACTTTATAATCACCTTCAGAATTATCATGGAGTTGCTATTAAGATAAGATTCACTTTATGCTTATGAAAACAGTGGGATGAATCCTGTTCATGTCACTCACCCATTCCACCATACTATTTTTAAGCATGTAATAGTGTAGCTATCACTCCAGCTCTCAAGTTGGAGTTAGTCTGACAGCAAACAATGATATTATTATTATTAATGTAAAATGTTGTCTTCAAAGACACTTTGTAGTCTGTGTCCAATTAGTTCATTCCAGTTTTAATGATCAGCAGGGACAGAATGGCAGTCTTTTCCTTTTTAATCTTTACTTTGTACTTTGAAGATTTTATATGCACAAATAATGTGTTTGAATTAACTCAACCTCCCTATTTCCTTCCCTCTAATTTTTCCTTTGTCTTTCTCAAGAATTTTCCCTCCCAACTTCATACTGAAGTTCATGTGTGCAACCACATTGCCATTTCTAACAATGTTTCCTTATAGGTATCTATTCACTGTGGTTCATACAGTTTTCCTTTACCCTCTTCTGTGATAATCCTTGAGACTTGTTGTGATATATATTATCCCTTTAGATCCTTGAATTCTCTTCAGATTGACTAGTTGTGGGTCTCTTTATTAATTGTAATCTACTACAAAAAAAAAAAAAACGAGAGTTGAGAAATGAAATTATGTATTGCTATGAAAATAAGAACTGAGAGAGGAGTTTAAAACTATGTCAGTTTAGCAGAATGTTAAGAGTGGTAATTTCTCCTCTAGGCCTATGACCTAAACAGACATATTTTGTTTGTTTGTTTGTTTGTTCTGTCTAGTTAACCATACCAAGCATTAATCCCTTCTTGTGGAATAGCCTTTAAATATAAAGACAAAGAATTTGATTACCCCACACTATCCATACTACTAATGCACTGGTCAACATATCTTTCTAGGCTGGTCATGTTGTGGCTCACATAGTTCATAGCTAGGTAAGAAATTTGTTGAGATAAGATTTTCTTCTGTAATTTACTTACTGATGAGTTGCCGTTTTCCCATTAGATAACTGCCTTCCAGTCACCCACACACTTGGGCAATAAACTCTAAACTTAGGTGTGAATTGAACACATATATAAATCATTTCCAATAAAGATAAAGAATTAAAATGAATTACTATGGATGTCTTCTTCTTAGCAATATAGTTAGTAAATATTCTATTTTATTTAAATGGGAGTTATATGTCTGAAAGAACCACAAATTCAAACCAAAGATAACATCACTGATGTTATGGGTCACTGTAGAAACATTCAATTTAGTGTGGGAAAGTTAAAGATGAGCTGATTCATTCAAAGTCTATTTTTGGAAAAGTGCCTGAGTGAGATGCCTACAAATTAAACAGTTGGCAAAATTCCTTAGTTGAACAAGAAAGGTCATTTTGAAAATTTATTTGGTAGATTTTAACAGCTGCACTCTAAAATGTAATTACAGTTTAAGCAACCACCACTGACACTTAGCCACCTTCGCCTGCTACCTCTCAGTGCCTGCATGAAAGGAACAAGTATAATTTTATAAACTACTGAAGAAATATCCTCAATTATTGATTGACTACATGGTCATCACTTCCTATGACTGACTGAAATGTCAAAAGTGGCCCAGATTTTGCAAAAACACTCTTCTAAATCTTGAGATTAAGACCAATTAATTTCCTAAGGCACTTAATTCATGTTCACTTACAAATCACATTGAAAAATTAACCTTTTAAAAAAGAAAACTGTAATTGGATATATTTTCAGATCCATTCTTACCCTATGAAACTAACAAATTTTAAAACTTTATATTGGATTATAACTTTTGGAAGATGTAGCATTACAGTATTTATTGTTAAAATTTTACATCATATTATTTTCTAATACTTAGAATAAAATCTAATGCCTACACATACAGTAGGCAAATACTAACCATTGAGCCACACCTCTGGCTTTAATAATTAGTTTAGTATTATAAAATCACATACCTTTGACTCTGCATTTCAAAGCTAACATCTCTTTCAGAAAATCAACCTCTGTCAACTGTTTTTTTTTTTTTTTTTCTACTTTAAATGAAATTTCTGCTTTTCATTGAAAGGCAAATTTACAGAATTAGAAACTATTACATAATTGTATTGTACTTTATATTTTTAATTCAGTGAAAATTGATTTGAGATACTTTAAAGAAAACAATAAAGCCACAGCATGTTGAAAAAAAAAAACCACATAAACCTTTTGTGAAAAGAACATATAACATATAACACCAAGGATATGAAGCTGTGCATATAATGTGTGAAACCCAAAGTAGATATTAAAAGTATGTGGCTTTTTAAAAATTTACTATTAACAGCTCACCCGTCACAAAAATGTCAATGAATGTAGAATTTTTTTCTGAGACAGAGTTTCCTTGTTCAGCTTTGGAGCCTGTTCTAGAACTCACAGAAATCTACCTGCCTCTGCCTCCCAAGGCTGAGATTACAGTTGTAAACCACCACTGCTACTTGAATGTAGAAATTTAAATAGGTGTTTGGAAAGATGGCTCAACCTTTAAGAGTGTATATATTCACTCAACTAGTTTCAGAGTCCCACTGTTTATTTATGTTTTCCCGAATCTCTTTAAAGGGTTTGCTCATGTCATCTTTGAGGATTTCTCTTATCTTCGCAAGGCTGTTGTAAGGTCTTTTTCTTGGGCTTCAGCTATGCTGTGATATTTTGGCCAGTGTATGGTTGCTGTACTCTAGTGGAGATATATTATCCTTGCAGCTGTTGAAATTGATTTTATACTGGCATCTATGCATCTGGAATTGGGATGACTATCTATCTAGGTGCTGATATCTGATTTTGATTTCATTGGGTGGGTGTTGTGTTCTTTGCTCTCTTTCTGGATTTTAGGAGAGTGTGATAGCTTTGTGTTGCCTGGGAGAAAATTTTCTGTGGACTGGTTTCCTCAACCTGGTCAGCTGCTGTGTTCTGTAGATGTATCCGGCTTGTTAAATAAGAAACACAGAACCGATTGCAGAGTTAAAAACCACGAGGTCAGAGCAAAAGCGGAAAACCTTACCCTTCACTGCTTCTGCGGTTCTTCCTCTCTGCAAGAGACCTACTTCTCTGCGTCATGTCTATTTAAAAATTTTCTGTTCTACTCTCTCATTGGTTGTAAACCCAGCCACATGACCTCCTCGTCACTGCCTGTTTGTACAGACCTCCAGGTCTTCTATGGTTGGTATTGAGATTAAAGGCGTGTGTCTGCCATGCTGGCTGTGTCCTTGAACACACAGAGATCTGCCTAGCTCTGCCTCCCAAGTGCTGGGATTAAAGGCGTGCCCCACTACTGCTCAGCTTCTGCTCTGGCTTGCTCTGACCTCAAGGCAACTTTATTGACATACAAATAAAATCACATTTCAATACAAATAAAATATCACTATAGTGTTCCTTGGAAATGTGTGCTGGTATTGAAAGCTGGTTTCCTAATAGGAGTGCCTAAAAGAAATGCAGGAAAATATACACACTGTAAATAAGTAAAACTGTTCAAGATCTGAAAATGAAAATAGAATCAATAAAGAAAACACAAGTGGACGGAATTCTAGAAATAAAAGGAATTTGAACAGGAACTACAGAAGCAAGCTTTAACAAAAGAAGACAAAAGATAGAAGAGAGAATCTTTTTAAAATTTTTTTATTATATTTGTGTTTTAATTTTACACATCAGCCATGGGTTCCCCTGTTCTCCCTGATCCCGCCCAGCACCCACCTTCCCCCCATCCCCTCCCCTCTGTTCCCATGTCCTCCAGGGCCAAGACTCCCCTGGGGATTCATTTAAGCCTGATGGATTCAGTACAGGCAGGTCCAATCCCCTCTTTCCAGGCTGAGCAAAGTGTCCCTGTGTAAGCCCAAGGTTCCCAACAGCCAGCTCATGCACTAAGGACAGGCCCAGGTCCCCACTGCCTAGGGGCCTGCCAAACAGTTCAAGCTATTCAATTGTCTCACTTATCCAGAGGGCCTGATCCAGCTGGGGGCTCCATAGCCTTTGGTTCATAATTCATGTGCTTCCATTCATTTGGCTATTTGTCCCTGTGCTTTTCCAATCTTGGTCTCAACAATTCACTCTTACAGTTCCTCCTCTTTCTCATCAATTGGACTCTTGAAGCTCCACCTGGGGCCTGGCTGAGGATCTCTGCATCCACTTCCATCAGTTATTGGATGAGAGTTCCAGCACAACAGTTAGGGTGTTTGGTCATCTGATCACCAGACTAGATCAGATCAGGCTTTCTCTCCACCATTGCCAGCAGTCTACAGAGGATGTATCATTGTGGATTTCTGGAGACCTCTCCACCACTCTGCCCATTCCTGTTCTCATGTGGTCATCATTAATGATGGTCTGTTATTCCTTGTTCTCCTTTCCGTTCTTGATCCAGCTGGGATCTCCTGCTCCCCTAAGCTTTCTTTCCCTCAAACCTTGCCATTCATTACTCCAACTGTCATCCAGGTTGTTCATATAGATCTCATCCTTTTCTCTATCATTGGGTGATATCTGTGTCTTTCCTAGAGTCCTGTTTTCTAGGTAGCCTCCCTGGAGTTGTGTAGCAGTCTAGTCATCTTTGTTTTACATCTAGTATCCTACTATGAGTGAGTACATACCATGTTTGTCCTTCTGAGTCTGGGTTACCTCACTCAGGATGATTTTTTTCTAGATCCATCCATTTGCCTTCAAACCTCATGATGTCATTCTTTTCCTCTGCAGAGTAGTACTCCATTGTGTATATGTACCATATTTTCTTCATCCATTCTTCAGTTAAAGGGCATCAAGGTTGTTTCCAGGTTCTGGCTATTACAAACAATGCTGATATGAACATAGCTGAGCAAATGCCCTTGTGGTATGATTGAGCATTCCTTGGGTATATGCCCAAGAGTAGTATAGCTGGGTTTTGAGGGAGATTGATTCACAATTTTCTAAGAAAGTGCCATATTGATTTCCAAAGTGGCTGTACAAGCTTGCATTCCCACCAGCAGTGGAAGAGAGCTCCCCTTGCTCCACATCCTCTCCAGCATAAGCTGTCTTCTGTATTTTTGATCTTAGCCATTCTGACAGGTGTAAGGTGGTATCTCAGAGTCGTTTTGATTTGCATTTCCTGGATAATTAGGGATGTTGAGTAATTCCTTAAATGTCTTTCAGCCATTTGAACTTCCTCTGTTGATAATTCTCTGTTTAGTTCTATAGCCCATTTCTTAATTGGACTGTTGGGCCTTTTGTTGTCTAACTTCTTGAGTTCTTTATATATTCTGGATATCAGCCCTCTGTCAGATGTGGGGTTGGTGAAGACCTTTTCCCATTTGTAGGCTGTTGCTTTGTCTTGTTGACCGTGTCCTTTGCTCTACAAAAGCTTCTCAGTTTCAACAGGTCCCATTCATTGATTGTTTCTCTCAGTGTCTGTGCTACTGGTGTTATAATTAGAATGTGATCTCTGGTGCTAATGCGTTCAAGAGTACTTCCTACTTTCTGTACTATCAGGTTCAGAGTAGCTGGATTTATGTTGAGGTCTTTGATCCACTTGGACTTAAGTTTTGTGCATGGTGACAGATATGGATCTATTTGCAGCCTTCTACACGTTGACATCCAGTTATGCCAGCACCATTTGTTGAAGATGCTTTCTTTTTTCCATTGTACATTTTTGCCTTCTTTGCCAAAAATTATATGTTCATAGGTGTGCAGGTTAATGTCAGGGTCTTCAATTCGATTCCATTGGTCCTCATGTCGGTTTTCATGCCAGTACCAAGCTGTTTTTATTATGGTAGTTCTATAGTAGAGCTTGAGGTCGGGGATCGTGATGCCTCCCAAGGTTGTTTTATTGTAAAGGATTCTTTTGGCTATCCTGGGTTTTTTGTTTTTCCATATGAAGTTGAGTATTATTCTAACCACATCTGTGAAGAATTGTGTTGGTAATTTGATGGGGATTGTGTTCATTCTGTGGATTGCTTTAGGTAAGATCGCCATTTTTACTATGTTAATCCTGCCTATCCATGAGCATGGGAGATCTTTCCATTTTCTGACATCTTCTTCAATTTCTTTTTTCAGGGACTTAAAGTTCTTGTCATATAGGTCCTTCACATGCTTAGTTAGAGTAACCCCAATGTATTTTATATCATTTGTGGCTATTGTAAAGGGTGATGTATCTCTGATTTCCTCAGGCACTGAAGACATAATAGAAGAAATGGATAGTTATATCAGTCAAAGGCAAGATTAAACATCTTTAAAAATTCTGATACAGAACATCCAGAAGCTTGAGACATTATGAATGGACTAAATCTAATAATTATAGGGATAGTGAAAAGAATATAAACCCAGACCAAAAGCCTGGAAAATATTTCTAATACAATTATAGAAGAAAATTTTCCTAACTTATAGAAGGAAATGATTATAAATGCACAAGAAGCTTACAGAACACAAATTAATAGACTGAAACAAAAAGTACCTTCATCACATACTTATATACAAATCCAGCCCTACAGAAAGAATATTCCAACCAAAGAAGGCTAAATACAATCATAGAATCTCAGAGGGTTAGGGTTTGATTGCTATAAAGTAATGATATGACCATGGCAACTCTTATTTTTTTTTTAAAAGGAAACCATTGGATTGAGGGGGCTCACATATATTTTGAGAGTTTCAGTCCATTATCATCATGGCAGGGAACATGGGGAATGTATGCAGACATGGTATTGGAGAAATAGCCGAGAGTCCTATATCTTACAGGCAACAATGCTGGGTTGTATCCTGAACATAGGATAGCTCAAAGCCTCCCACCCCATGATGTACTTCCTCCAACAAAGCCACACACACTCCAACAAAGCCACACCTGCTAATATTGCAACTCTCTATGAGAGAGGGGCTAATTACATTCAAAGTACCACAGATATTACACAGTCTCAGATCCCCAAAATCAAAATAATGGAAGGATACTCACACACACACACACACACACACACAAACACACACACAGAGAAAACCACACACATTCGCATATACACAAATATGACACCACAACCAACACAACAAAAATAATATAAATCAAATATCGTTGGTCATTTGCTCTCAATATCAATGGTCCCAATTTCCCTTTCAAAAAGCACAGACTAAGAGTATAGATGTGAAAAGAGTATCCATTTTTCTGATGCATCCAAGAACCATACCTTAATATCAAGGATAGATATTACCTCAGGATAAAGGGTTGGAAAAAGATATTCCAAGCAAATGGACCTAAGAAAAAAGCTGCTATAGCCATTTTAATATCTTAGAAAATTGACTTCTAATTAAAACTAATCAGAAGAGATGGAGAGGGACACTATACATTTATCAAAGGAAAAATCCAACAAGGTGACATTTCAATTCTTAACATCTATGCCCCAAACAAAAGCGCATCTAAATTTGTAAAAGAAACACTACTACAGCTTAAATGACATTCTGACCCTGACATTGATAGTGGGAGACTTCAAAACTGAATTCTTACCAATAGACAAGTTATCCAGACAAAACCAATCAGAGAAATGCTGGAGCTACTGTATGTTATAAACCAAATGAATTTAACTTATTTACAGAATATTTAACCCATAACAGAGAAGAGTGTACTTTCTTTTCTACACCTCATGGAACTTTCTTCAAAATTGACCACAGACACAGACACAAAGCAACTCTCAACAGGTACAAGACAATTGGAATAACTATCTGCATCCTATTTGATCACCATGTATTAAAGCTTGAAATCAATAACAACAAAAACAAAATAAAACTTACATTGTTGTGGAAATTAAACAGATCTCTAATCAATGACAAATGGGTCAGAAAATAAATTAAAGAGTTTTGATAACAGAATGAAAATGAATACACAGCATATTCAAACTTATGGGACAGTTCAGAGCACATCTGAAAGCCTTAAAACAAAAAGAAGAAACCACACATCAAAGTAGAAGCAAAAAAGTAGTTTGAAATCAATAAAAATATAAACAAAGAAAGTGATATGGAGTATCAATGAAACAAGAGTCGGTTCACTGAGAAAATGCAAGTATTACCTAATTGAATAAAAGACAGAAAGAAAACATATCCAAATTAATAAAACCAGGAATGAGAAAGGTCACAAAATAGCAGACACCAAGGAAATCCAGAGAATCATAGGACATACTTTAAAATTTGTACCTGACTAAACTGGAACATATAAAAGAAATAGATAGTTTTCTCCACATGTACCATTCAACATAGTTTAACCAATATAAGATAAGCAATTGAAACAAAACTATCATCCCCAGTGAAATAGAAATAGCCATTAAAACCCCCAAACCATAAAAAGGCTAGGGTCAGATGATTTTAGCATAGAATTCTACCAGACATCCAAAAATGTGTTAATGCCAATATTCTTTAAATTATTCCACAAAATAGAAACAGAAAGTCACAGTTACCAAAACCACATAAAGAGCCAACAAAGAGAATTACAGACCAATTTCTTTTATGAACATGGATGTGAAAATAATCAAAGTCAATAAATTTTTTCATGCTGTATTGAAGAACATATTAAAAAGATAATCTACCATTTACCTTGATCAGGTAGGCTTCAACTCAGAAATGGGGATAGTTCAATATATGAAAATATAAAAGGGTAATCACTATATAAGCAAAATAAATAAAAAAAAATATTTGACCATCTCATAAGATAGAAAAGAGTCTCTTAAAAATTTTAACACCCATTTATGGTAGGAGTGCTGGGGAGATTAGGAATAAAGGGGATATTACTCAATATCATGAAGGCAGTTTACATCATGCCCACACCCAAAATTAACTTAAATGTAGAGAAATTCAGAGCAACTAAATTAAAATCATAAACAACCCAGGTTGTCCATTCTTTCCATACCTTTTCAGTATAATACTTGAAGTCTTAGTGAGAGCAATCAGGCAACTGAAGGAGATCAAAGAGATACACATTGGAAAGGAAGAAGTCAAAGTATCTTTTTTGCTGATGATATTATAGTATATATAAATGACCCTAAAAATTCCTCTAGAGTACTCCTACAGCTGGTTAAAAAAAAAAAAAAAAACACAAAAAAAAACAGCAAAGTAGTGGGATACAAAATTAACTCACAAAAAGTCAGTAGCCCTCCTGTATATTAATGACAAATGGACTGAGAAAGAAATCAGGGAAATAAAACTCTTCACAACAGCCACAAACAATATAAAATATCCTGTGGTAACTCTAATCAAGCAAATGAAAGAAAGACCTATATGACAAGAACTTCAAATATTTTAAGAAAAAAAACTGAAGAAAATATATCCAAAGATGAAAATATCTCCCATGCTCATGGATCAGTAGGATTAACATAGTAAAAATGGTCATCTTACCAAAAGCAATCTATAGATTCAATGCAATTCCCATAAAAATTCCAACACAATTATTTACAGACTTTGAAAGAACAATACTCGACTTCATATGGAAAAACAAACAAACAAAAAAATCCCAGGATAGCTAAAACAATCCTGTACAATAAGAGAACTGCCAGAGGTATCACCATTTCTGATGTCAAGTTCTACAGAGCTATAGTTCTAGCCTGTACACAAAGCTATCAGCTTTCCAAGTCACTTGATATATGTGGCAGAGTAACACATTGAAATGAGGAATGTACTCTCTCCAGAATCCAAATAGGCCCACTAAACATTGTGCTGCATTCTTAGTGATGGGGCAGCCAAGAGGAACAACTTATCCTTCACATTGGAAGAAAAATTTCTGCATGCCCCACACCCCTGGAATCCTAAAAATTTCACTAAAGTAGAAGGTCCTTGAATTTTGGCTGGATTTTTTTCCTATCCTCTGATACACATAGGTATTACCAATGAGTTCAAAGTTGTTGCTACCTCATACTAATTTGGCCCAACCAGCATAATGTAATCAATATAGTGTACCAGTGTGTTATTTTGTGTACGATATAGATGTGCAAGATCCCTTATGGATATATTATGACACAGAGCAGAAGAGCAGGGATTAACATATCTCTGAGGCAAAATTGTAAAGCTATACTGCTGGCAATGCCAACAAAAAGTAAATTGCTTCTGGTGGTTCTTATGGGCAAGTGCTCCAAAAAGGGCATTTGCTAAATCAATAGCTATATACCATGTACCAGGAGATGTGTTAATTTCCTCAAGTAAGAGCACTACATCTGGTAAAGCTGATGCAATTGGAGTCACTAATTTATAGCAGGAATATTAAATGGTCTTATTAATAAAATTAAACCTGGAGTCAGGTATTGGGATGAATGCTGGAAGATCAGACAAACAGAACAAGCCACAGCTTCCTTACCTCACCAATTCCTCAAATGTTGCTGTTTCCTCAGATTGGAAGCCTCTGAGTCCTTATCCAGATGAATTTCAGGTGAACTGCTTATTGAAAGGCTGAATGCTTAACCAGCCTAGTTCCTGGTTCTCATACCTTATATACCTTTCTGCTTTCTGCTATCACTCCCTGCAATCAAAGGCTCACTTTCTGGGATTAAAGGTGTGAGTCACCATGCTTGGCTGTATCATTGAACACACAGAGATCCAGGAAGACCTCTGCCTCTGAAATGCTAGGATTAAAGGTGTGTGCTACCATTGCCTATCCTCTATGTTTAATATTGTGGCTGTTCTGTTCTCTGACCCCAGATAAGTTTATTAGCATGCACAGTATTTCAGGGAACACAATACCACCACATTACCTGATTGAGTTTTTGATAGTCAACTGTCATTCTCTATGATCTATCTGTCTTATGCACTGGACAGACAGAAAAGTTGAGGGAGATGTGGGAACTACCACCCCTGCATTTTCCAAGTCCTGATGGTATCATTATTTTTCAGTTCCACTAGGGATGCAATATTCTTTTTGACTCATTATTTTCTTTGTCATAGGCAACTGTAAAGGCTTCCATGTAGTCTTTTCAACCATAAGAGCCCTCACTCCACTGGTCAGGGAACCAATGTGAGAATTCTGACAACTCTTAAGTGTATTTATGCCAGTTATACATTCTGGAACTGGGGAAATAACCACAGGATGAGTTCTGGCAGGAAGTATAGATGGGATAAGCAGACAAGGATAATTCAGGAAGAAGAAAGCTGAGTTAGGAGATGCCAGCCCACTGTCCAGAAAGCAGCATATAATGGCACACAGGGAGAGTAATGGAAAATGTAGAGACATACAGATTAATAGAAATGGGCTGAGTTTAAGTGTAAGAGCTAGTCAGTAGTGAGCCTATGCTAATAGCCAAGCAGTTTTAATTAATATAAGCCTCTGTGGGTTTATTTGGGTCTGAGCAGCTGTGAGCCCAGGCAGCACCAGAGAAAACTCCAGCTACACCCTATTGAAGCTGAGAACTTTGAACGATCAGATTCTCTATGGCTTATCTCACCTGAGAAAGTAGTAACCTCAGCCCCAGCCCTTGAAATATTCCTTTATCACCATCTAGTGAGTAAATTAATCCTTCAGTGTCTACCAAAAAAACAGTTACTTTTTCCGAAGAAATTGCCATGCATGACAATATTGATGTCCCTCAAGGTCCATCACTAGTTGTCCCTAGCCCTATAGCCAGACTCAAGGCAAATCAGGCTCCTAGAGGAGAGGTAGAAAGTGTAGTCCATGAGGAAGGTCACTACACTACTAAGAAGCTTAGTGCTTTTGCTAACTTAATCAAGCAGAAGTCTGGAGAATATGTGCAAGAATATAATTTAAAGATGTGGGATAATGGTGGAAGAAACACAGAACTACATCAGGCTGAGTTCATTGGTATGTGCTCACTGAGTGTTGATTCTAGGTTTTAAGATAGAAGCTCTCACAGTTTAAAAGGGTGTGAAAAGTGAATGGTTAATTGAAGAATTTATCAAAAGATTGCTCCCTGAAAAGGAGTTAGAGATACATGATATTCTTTGATTTAATGTTGATGAAGGGACTTTAAGTCTCAGGGAATTTGGCAATGCTAAAGCAGATATGCTGTATGAAACCCAATCCTCCACAATGGGAAGCCCAAAAGACAAGCCCCCCAGGAATAATAAAAGATGCACACTGGTGAGGGGAACTGGATAATTGAAGAGTTTTGCTGTTGCCATTTTCTTTGTGCCAGACCTTAGGTTTGGAGATGCTGCCACTCAATTGGATGAATTAAATGCAATGGGTTCAATTTGGCCCTGAGGTAGCAGGGGACATGTGGCAGCAGTGAATAACCAGATATAAGGTGATCATAGCTATCATAATGGAGAGTGTAGACAAACAATGTTCACAATGGCCTAATCAATAATGCTCGGCACAGGCAAAGTGAAAATTATATTGGTATAACTCATATAGACCTTTGCTTCTGGCTGATCAGTCACAGTGTTTCCAGGCATGAAATGCATAAGAAGCCTACTGCATTTCTGAGTGACCTGTATAAGCAGAACAATTCTCAAACAAATGAAAGAAAGGCTGCACTGGATAGTGGTAAAAGGCAGCCTTGGCTCATGAATCAATTTCCAGACTTGAGCCAGTTTGTAGACCGCAATCCCTTTAATGGTGGGGTGACTAGCTTTTCCCGAGTAAGAATCCTGATAAGACAATTAAAAGTTTTACAGTTAGCTTCTTCAGGTTCTTTCCCAAAGGGACCTGAGGCTGCAAACAAGGTAACTGAACACTGGGGGAAAGGAAACAATCAGACTTTCTGGGGTCTGTTGTATACTGGTTCTAAATTGACACTGATTCCAGGAAATCCAAAGAAACATTGTGGTCCTCAAGTTATGGAGGCCAGGTGATTAATGGAATTTTCCCTGAAGTCTGACTCACAGTGGGTCCAGTGGGTACAGAACTCATCAAAGGAGAAAGCTAAATACAAACCTAGCTACAAACTCTTTGATATACAATGATAATCTGTAGCTTGTCTTTGTCCTGCCAGCCAGCTCCCAAATAATGACATAGAGACTTATTAATTATGAAAGGTCAGCCTGTAACTTAGGCTTATTACAAACTAGCTCTTATAACTTAAAATAACCCATATTTTAATTAATCTACATTCTACTACATGGCTTTGAACTCTATCACATTCTATGTGTCTGATTCATTCTGGATCTGGCTGGCATCTCTGCTTCTCATCTTCCCAGATTTTTCCATGTATCTGGATATCCTGTCTATTCCTCTGCCCAGCTATTTACCATTTTGCTTTTTATTAAACCAGTCAGAATGTATCTTGGCAAAGATACATCTTCATAATGTACAAAAGTATTATTCTCCAACATTGTCCTGCCTATAAGTTGTGGTAGGACAATAGTGGCAAAAAGCTGGTAGGTGTAATGGACCACTATCTGATTGGATTTAAGATCTACACCACATTATGGAGCCCATCCTCATCACTGCTTGGGTAGACATGAAATTGAGACTAGGCAAACCTGGGACCAAGGGGAAAATCAAATACTGTTTATTCATCTGCTAAAGGAATGTATCAACAAAATGATTCCTAATGACATTCTACTATTCTCATAGATCAGAATCTTTTTCAGTACCAGCAATCATCAGAAATATATCTTCCTGCAACAAATGGGAACAAATACAGAAACCACAACAGGACAATCCTGCAGGAGAAGAAGCAGAATGATTATATGAGCTAGAGTTGATGGAGGATACATAAAAATCAAGGTCTTCTAAACACAGCAAGAACAATTAACATATGAACTGACAGATTGTTGCAATATGCATAGAGAATGCTGGGATCTGCACCAGATGGGGGTCCCAGCAATGTAAAATGTCAATACAAGACCCCATTACTAACCCAGGAGAAATCTCTATCTGACCACTTCTTTCAAAGGAAATTTTAGTTCTGTACAGTGTCCCACTGGGTATGCAAACTCCTACAGCAGGCCCCAGATCAAGTAGTATATGGCCAAAATAAAATGAAATCAATGACATATTATGGCATCATCATCATCATCATCATCCTCATTATTATTATTATTAATTTTCTTTTCAGGACTTTTATAAATTTATGTTGCTTTCTGGTTTGTTTTATTTTATTTATGAAATTTCTCTGCAAAGGTTTGTGTGTCTGTGTTTGTCTGTGATTCTTGTGCTTTTTCTGTACCTATTTCCTCTGATTGTGTGTCCTATTCTGATTTTCTTCTGCTAACCTAATTTTTTATTATTATATTTTGATATCTTTTTTTCTAATGATAGAGAAAAAGAAAGGCTATGGATTTGGTTGGGAGAGAAGGTCAGAAAGTAGTTTCAAGGAGTGGGACAAGTGGAACCATAGTCACATCATGTTATATGATTAAATCTATTTGAATACAAGAGAAATAATTAAAAGATGCACAGATGAAATCTTCTCTTACAGCAATTTTTATTGCTGTATTATTCAGTGTAATAAATCCATAGAAAAAAATCTTGGAGCCCATTCATAAATTAATGAATAAAGAAATGTGGTATTATTTAGACATTAAGAAAAATAAAGCATTTCTGATTTAAGAGTATGAATAAAATTATAAGAGACAAATACTTTATGTTTACTCAAACAAATATAAACTTATAATGAGACATAAACATAAAAGTATAGAATAGGGGAACTATTAAAGATTAGAATGGATAAACTCCAGCAGACAAACTTCCTTCCACTTTCTTCCACAGGCCACACCAGCCAGAGGTGAATGACCCATCTTCCAGCTGAAATGCCCCACTCCCTAGGCTCTGTTCCTAAACACCCACCTTATTCTTAGTCTTACTTATAAATGTCTGGCCTTAACTTGGCTTGTTTCTTGCCATCTTCCCTTAACTTTACATTATTCCATGTGCCTTTTGCCTCTGGATCATTTCCTTTATTTACTTCTGTGTATCTTTCTTTCATTTTTACTCAGTGGTTGCCCATGTGGCTAGGTGGCTGGCCCCTAGCATCCTCTTCTCCTTGTTCTCTTGCTCCTTCTTCATACTCCTAGATTTTTCCTATTTATTGCCTCTGCATGCTAGCCCCACCTATCCTTTCTCCTGTCTCACTATTGGCTGTTCAGCTGTTTATTAGACCAAACAGGTGTTCTAGACAGACAGAGAATCACAGCTTCTAAACAGGTGCAACATAAAGGAATGTAACACATCTTTGCATCATTAAACAACTGTTCCACAACATAAACAAATGTAACACATCTTCTACCCATACACTGCCTAGCTATTGACCTTTGGCTTTCTTTTAGCCCATTTAGATACCTTAGGCAGGCAAAGTGAAACAGCAACACATCTTTATATAATTAAACCAATACAGCATAAACAAATGCAATACATCTTTACATACTTAAACAATTATTCTGCAACACAAATACATGCAACATACCTTTACACAGTTAAGCAAATATTCTATTTCACAACAGAACTAAGACACCATCTAAATTTTTACATACATATTATGTATAAAAAAAGCCTCAGTTGTTTATCTTAAATTGTTGAATAAATAAATACACCATTTGCACATAGACTAAACTGACACACCTGAATCTTTGATAATAGAGAGTGCTGCTTTCTGTCAGAATTGTAAAAAAAAAAAACAAAAACAAAAACAAAAAAAACAGTTTTATGATTTGGTACAACTTTCTGGATATATACACTATTGTTGCCAAACATTACATGTGTTTATAGAGTCATTTTTAGGGGTACAATAAGAATGAAGTACAGGTACAAATGTAGCATTCATAAAGAAATAAACTTTTCTTATAATTAACAATTTGATTGAAAATGCAAAATAATGGTTGATCATGCTAAGTAACTACCAAGGCTTAAAATTTCCAGTTGAGGTCTACAGACTGAATTACAGGACAGCTAGAGCTACACAGAGAAACCCTGTCTTGAAAAAAACAAAACAAAACAACAACAACAAAAATTTCAGTTGATTTTACCATTCTCAATACTTGCTTTGGCTCACAGTCTGTTTTTATCTATTGTGGGCCAATTTGCTTTTCTCAATTGTTCTATATGATTAGGTCATTAATATGGCCCATGGCCAATAAATGTATTAGAGTAACAGGAACATTGGCAGACATAATCTCATCTGTCTTCCATTCATGATACATTTTTTATTTCCTTCTACAGTTTCTGTTCTAGTTTAAAATGTCATAGTTTAAAGTCATACATATTTGTTACACACAAATTAATTTATAAATTGGAAACCAGATACTGTGTTATGCCATTTCATATAAATAATTTATAATTGATTCCTGTAATTGTAATAATCTATTGAAAATGCAATGATGATAGTGTAATTTTCTAAAGAGAAATGTAAAACAAAAAATTTCTAAATTATTAATGTTAGAGAAATACCTTTTGGATTAGTATATTCAAGCTGGTTGGGGATTATGGATTTGGAAGTTTCAAGTATGGTTGGGCAATTTGATAATAGAGAAGAAGGAAAAGAAAACCAATTCTAAGGATGTTTGAAATATTCATATCCAAAATTACTGTTTTATAAGATGTCTAATATATACATTTGTTTGTGCACATCTATGCATATATTTAATTATTAAATAAAGGATTTGAACAGGAGAGATGGCTCAGTCATTAAGAGCATCTGCTGCTCTTATGGAAGACCCAGGCTTGTTTCCCAAAATCAATATCATGCCTCACAACCATCTACAACTCCAGATAAAAGAGATCTAATGTACTCTTCTGAGCTCCATGAACACCAGGTACATATGTAGTACATACATACATGCAAGTGAAACATTCATACACATAAAATAAAAACAAATAAACTATGTAAATCTAGGGAATCTTATTGGATTTCTCTTACACAAGTCCCAGAAGCAATAGGTTATCAAGTGATAGGCTAATGCTACTTAATTATTTAATCAGTTGGCCAAAAGGGACAGGTCTAATTGTATTAATAATTAAAAGTCTATGTGGTAGTTAGAATGAAATTGGCCCCCATAATCTCATAGGGGCATGGCAGTATTAGGAGATGTGCCTTTATTGGAGTGTGTATGACCTTGTAGGAGGAAGTGTGTCACTGTGGGTGTAGGCTTTGACATTTCTTATGCTCAGGATACCACCCAGTATTTTAGAGGACTTCCTGTTTCCTGCAAGATGTAAGATTCCAGCACTATAATCTGCCTGCATGCTACCATGTTCCCTGTCATGATGATCATGGACCAAATCTCTGAGGCTGTAAGCTGCCACCTCAATTAAATGTTTCCTTTATAAGAGTTGGCGTGGTCATAGTGTCTATCCACAGCAATAGAAACGCTAACTAAAACATAAGGGTCAAAATTGTACAAAAATAATTATAATAAAGTTTGTATTTATTAGAAAATATTTCAAATTTTCATTCATTTCAATTAAATACATACATATATACACATATATATTTTGCTAATATTGTAGTTAGACCTTTATATATCACACAAAATATGTAATTTTATGGCACATTTGTCTGAAACATTGAACTTAGCAGGTGAATTCTAACTACATAAAATATTAGAACTGCAGAATCCTCTCTGAACATAGTAACCTATGTTAAATGAAAGACTATTAATGCTATAACTGAAGGAACTTACCAAATCAATATATATGTGAAGGATAAAAGCAACACTATGAAAGTATGAGAGTTTTTCTTAGACTTTTATGACTGCTCTTACAACTTACCACAAACCCAAGGACTTGAAACCTGCCAAATTTATTTTGTCTCTTTTGGCAGCAGAACATCTGAATGTTATTGCCTCATTGAAATTAAGGTGTCAGGAGAGCATCTTTGAGGCTCCAGGGAGAATTCATCACATGCCTTATTGGGTTTTGGGAGATATTAGCATTGCTTGGTCTGAGGCTGTATCTCCATTTCAGTACCTGCTGTCACTTTTCCATCTTTTCAGTCTACCAAATCTTCCTGCAGCTCCTTTTTAATAGGGGTTCACATGATCACATTTATAACCTACAGGATAAGGCAGCACAATCACTTCATCTCTGCACATACAACTCTGTGCTCATGTTTGCAGTGAAAGGAAATACTACAAGCATCTGGGATCACATGCAGATATTTTTTGACAAAGATTTGTCTACCTCATTCCTTTAAAATGTCTTATAATTCTCAAAGTTTCTAGTTCCCTATGCATACACACTGATTTAAAATTTCCTAGTGGCCAATCTTCATAGTAGATTTGAAGTCATAACATAGTTTGTCTGAATCTCGACCTATGCTGATCAATAATCTAGAGGGTGATAACCACACTTTGTCCATCAGTGAGTCTGAAATAAGTAGCCTTTCTCCAAGTTAATCTGCAACCAAGACAAATCTTCCATTAGCAGAACCCATCATTTCTCCTTGTGACTTTGGATCCAGGTTGCTTTCATTTTCCTATTTTTCTCCATTTCTGTTGTGAGGATCATACCAGGTTAACCCCTATCTGAAGTGTGCCAGTAGCTTTATATTGATCTTAACTTAATATTTATCTATTTCAATATCTCCCTCTACCTTTTACTCTGCAAGTCACCATTTTTCCCTCACAAAGGACAAATATACTGTTTAATCAAGAATAAATCCCTTCTCTGATTTTACTTGAAAATCAAATTATTAGTTTGATCAAAATACTGAAGTGCCATAGAATCTGTTTCAAAACACCCAGGGCACCTATTTTCTTAGTGTTCTGCTATTTAGCCAACAGTTCTGTGTTAGAGAAATTTCCATCATCTCAAATCCCACCTATTACATGACTACTCTGGTCACACTTAATTAGTTCTAGGACAGACAAAAAGCCAAGGAATGAAGAGTTCCACTTAAAGCATTTAAAATGAACAAAATAGTTACGTAACTCTCTGATTAAAAAATCATTATGTTGTATATAATTTAAGTTACATTCAGACAAACAGATATCACATGTTTTCTCTGATATATAGAATTAATGTATGTATCAGTAGAAAAGGTATGAAGACCTTTTGGAGAAGTGGAAGGGATATAGGTATGGTAGAATGTCAGAGAGAATGTCAATAAAAATCAAAGTATGTTACATTTATGAAAAGTCTATTATTTTGTGACACATGCTAAAAAATCACATTGTAAGCTTATGAAATGAATATAGGAAAGAAATAGAAATCTCAAGAAAGAAGCATAGAAGTAGAAAAAAAAAAACCTGGACTGAAGAGATCTACTCATGCTCCTGACTACTGTACAGCAATGCCAAACTCTACTCCTATTTCAGATTCTCCAAACCTTGCTGTCCCTGATACATTTTATTTCTAGTCACCTGTTAAACTTTCATTTACTATGAAACTTGAATGTATCTTTGTTTATTAAAACCAGCAAACAGTGAATAGGCCAAGAAACTAAAGTCAGCAAAGATAGAAAATCCTTGGCAAAATAAGTGGAACTGTCGCAAACACTATCTTCTAAGGTAAAATGGGCCCAGTTTCCCATTACATCTTTCCCATGTTGAAAGTCATGTAGGTGTGTGTGTGTGTGTGTGTGTGTGTGTGTGTGTGTGTGTGTAACAAAAATTAATGAAGAAAGAGGCCATGAATTTGAAAGAGCATGGAAGGGCAAATTCAAGGGTTTGAGGGGAAGAATAGAAAAGGGGAAATGATGTAATTATAGTATAATCTCAAAACAGTAAACGAAATAATAAAAATAAGAGACAGCTAGTAAAAGATAAATTACTGGCAAAGTAATTATAGGAGTTACTTGAAGGTGTTGAGACTGGTTTTGTTTTTTGTTTTGTTTTTTCCATAGTTGTGTACTATTCCAGGGAATGTTAGAAATATTCAGTAAATATTAACTATTTTTGTTCGCATTTAAAGAGACAAATAATTACATTTTTCTTGAATTTATCTCAATTAACCAGAGCTGAGCACTACTAAGGTCGTATAGTTATGTATGTTAGAGTTAGCTCTGTTCCACATGAGTGCTCACAGATTGGCTTCTTGCAGCAATTAGTCATTGTGGCTATGTGTGTGCCTGATATAGGGCTACATTGAAACGTAGGAATGCACTGTAACACAAATTTCTAAACTGTCTTATTAAGCAAACAAACAAACAAAAATCCAGGGCCAGGTATTGGGGTGAATGCTGAAAGATCAGAGAAACAGACCAAGCCCTGGCCAACCTCACCTTGCCATTTCCTTAGCTGATCCTGTTTCTTCAGACTGAAAGTCTCTGAATCCACATCTGAATGGATCACAGCTGAACTGGTGCTAAAAGCTAAAAGCTAAAAGTTTAAAGAGTTAAAGTTCCTCCTCCTCATGTTTTATACCTTTTTGCTTCCTGCAATCACTTCCTGGGATTAAAGGCATGTGTCACCATGCCTGGCTATTTCCAGTGTGGCTTTGAATTCACAGAGATCCAGATAGATCTCTGCCTCCTGAATGCTAGGATTAAAGGCATGTGTTATCACTGCCTAAACTTATGTTTAATATAGTGGTTGTTCTGTTCTCTGACCACCAGATAATAAGTTTATTCTGGTACACAATATATCAACCACAATGTACCTCTAAAATGATGATTGCTTAGGACAGATAGTCCTTGTGGTTTACTAGGTCCCTAATTTCATTTTTGTGAAAGAAACCCTAGATGTTTTGCATCTTTGTGATGATATGGAAACAATTCTCCATTTCTTTTTTTTCCCTCTGCATTGTCAAATACGTCATATTGCAAAGGTATCTTGGAACATAAATCAAGCCATCCTTAATATGCTGAAGACTAATTTCCATCTTTCTACTACTACATCAAGCAGTCTGATTGTTTTGATTATCTGATGTCTCTTTTCCATATATTTGCACCAAGAAGAAACATCAACTGACAAAGTTGCTCATGCAATTATAATAATTGCCTTAATGCTATAAACTTGTAGCAGCAGAACCAGCAGAAATTATTAATGACAGCAGTCAAATATTGTGTAAGTTAAATTAGATGTTTAGCTGCACTGATTTGTTTTGTGTTAAATTATGTATTAAATAGAAGGAAGCATGAGCCAGAAACGGAACTCACAGACATCACTGCAGCCTGATAAATAGGACACTGCTTAAATGAAGGTGTACTTCCTAGCTTTCTGTACCAGCTTACACAAGCTAAAGTAAGTGGAAAGAAAGGAGCTTCAGTAGAGGAAATGCCTCCAAGAGATCCAGCTGTAAGACATTATCTTAGTTAATGATTAATGGTGGAGGGTCCAGCCCATGGTGACTGGTGCCAACCCTGGGCTGGTGCTCCTGAGTTCTATAAGAAAGGAGGCTGAGCAAGCCAGGGGAAGCAAGCAAGTAAGCAGGTGTCCTTCCATGGCCTCTGCATCAGCTCCTGCCTCCAGTTTCCTGCCCTGTTTGAGTTCCTGTCATGATTTTCTTCAGGGATGAACAGCAATGTGGAAGTGTAAACCAAATAAACCCTTTCCTCCCCAACTTTCTTTTTGGTCACCATGTGTCATCATTACTGGAAACCGTAAGTAAGACAGAAGGAAATAGAAGGTCCTTGTAATTTTAAAACATTCAAAAAATTAAGTAATGAAAACAAAATCTCACAATAACTTATGATTTTCTCCTAAAAAGCTGTAGTTGATTTATTAGGCACATATCAGAAGCTGATCTTGGAGGATTTGGGATCATAATTTTGAAAGTGTGTTACATACAAGGAATCCTTGATAATTCACTTGCAGTTAAAATAGCCAGTTCTCTATTCCTGTTCTACAATGTCAAAGTAAAACCTATACTGCTCTAAGATGTTCACTTTTACCCCTTCTCAAACAAAGAGGAGTGTATAGTAATGTGAATATAACACTAAATCAAGTTCACAACTTACAAAATCAAATTCCTTATCGACTATTTTAATGAGGTGGTGTGTTGTATAATAAAGATTCATTAAACACCTAATTACTGGATTTGAATGATGAGCTTTAGAGAATACCAACATCAGTGAATTTTTTACAACTCCACTTCATGTAAATTAATTCAACTTAAAATTTAATATTCATTTTGCAAATGTATTTTGAACTTCATAGAATCTTGTATTTTCTTTAAACATATGTACCATGTCATTTTTTTAAAAATTGTGCACAAATATGTATACACACAGTGTAGATTTTGTATGTTTGGTGTTACTGGGGTAGGATAATATGCAGAGCATGGCAGTCTTCTCTTTATGACATATACTAATTTTGTTTCCATATTAATACAAAAGATTATAAACAGTCCAATACACACATAGAGAAGAATCATTTTCTATGGATTGAATTCTTATATTCAAACTGTGTTTTTTGTTTGTTTGTTTATTTGCTGTTTTTTTCCTCCCTTTAGAACTTATAGAAGGTTTCAGATTCACCACAGGCTAATTTCAAAATGCCCAGTTAAACACAGACTTCAGAGGAACTGAAACTTGGTTTTAACAATGTATTTTATGCTAATATCTCCTCAGGAGTCCTTATACTAAAGGAGTGTTCTCTGTTTCTTTTAAATCCAATGTAAATGAGTCTCATATATCTTATGTGTATCCTAGACAAGCATTGTTTGCATATTTTTTTCTCTTTTATTTTTGGCAGCTTCCAATCTTTCATGCTCCACATTATTATTCAGTATCCTTCTGTTCTATACTAGACAATCAATGTTAAACAGATCAGAAACTATCAATGTTAATCAGACAATAATCTTTTGAAACTACTTTTCATGAAAATGCAAGTATTAATTATTAGCAACAATAAAATAATTGTTGAAGTTTGCTGTATACATAAATAAATTTTCAGAGTAACCGACTATATGATATAATTATTTCTTCCATAATAGAAACTTAACAAAATGAGGCTATTGAAGTTAAACAACATGATACAGTTGATGTAGCTGATATGTTATGTACCAGGACTATGATTTAGACCTCACAATACTGATTTCTTAATCTACAAATCAAAGAATTATTTTATGTGTATGTTACTATTTTTGTATTTTACAGATATTAACCTATATGTGACCTAGGAAACACTACGATATTATAATTTTCAATTCCTCACAACCAAAAGCTTTGGTCATTACAAATTCAGCAAAAACATCCCTAATATTATGAAAAAATGGTATATAGGAAAATAGATTTACATTCTAAGTCATCGAAATAGTTACACAGCAGAAATTGTGACTTTTAAAACCCAAACCATTGGTGTGTCTCCGCTTTAGCTAGTTCCATCTTTTCCTTCCTTTCCCATCTCTCCTAAGGCACACATAGATATTGTGTATACACATACACATGTGCATAGTTTGAGCAAAAGCACATGTGTTGCTGATGCCTGGAAATACTTTTACTTCACGTGAAACATCACTCTGAAGATGTGCTTAGTACGCCAGAGTAAGTGTGCTATTGTTCAAAAGGGTACTCGGCTCCTCACATTTCAGAAACATTGTGAGTGTGGTTCTTTCTTTCATTAAAGCTGCTATACTTCAAACTCAGGTGCCAGCCTTGAAAACAGAGACTGTCTTACTGTTTTCTTCTCCCACTGGGTATGTGAGCTAAAATTGTTTTGCTTTCAAACTCTTAGGGAGTTAGATAATAAATTTAGTAATATTTAGACAGAAAAGAAGTGTATGCTTCTAAAATAATTATCCCAAATTAAAATCTGGTGTGAAAATTAACATCTTTTTTTTTTCTACCCAGTGTGAAACATTTCAAAGTCTCAGTTTCCTATGCTACAATCGTCTGTGATATTCCCTTCATTATCAGGAGGATAATGTAAATTCTCTGGACCATTTCAGTAAGAACTCTAAATACCAGTGTTTAATAGTGAAAGATAAGTCAAATCAAATGCGTATGCAGTCATGTTTAACAAAAGAACCTAGGACTGCTTAATTAGTAGAATAAAGTATGTAATTTAGAGAATATTTTAATTCACTAAATGAATGAAAATAACTGTAATGCCAAAGAGCTATTTTTATAACATTAAGTGTCTTCCTTGACAATAGTATACATGCATAAAGCATATTCTGACTTCTGTAACCACTGCACCCACTCTAATCTTCCCCTTATTAATCTTACTCCTCCTCGTTAAATGTATCTTTCTTGCATACATGTGTTTCCTTGTTTCTTTTTTCTTTTCCTTTTGAATCACTGAGTTTAAACAGCACAGTTTCTGCAATCATGGGTGTGAAACACATCATTGGAGCCTGCTGAGTTCCTTGGTGGGTACCTGAGGACAATGGCTACCCCTCTGCTAGAACCCATCAGTAGCTAAATTCTCAGCAGGAACTGGAAGGTCTCCATGAGCTTCTCCCTAATGCAGGAATGTTAGGCCCTGTCTTGTACAGGCCTATTGAAGGCATCCAGGATAGTAGAATGGCCATGAGTGCATTGTGTATAAACACTCAGAAGACAGTATTTCACAGCTTCCTTTTCTGTTGTCAAACTCCTTTAACTAATTTGTACACAATGATACCTTAACAATAGAATGGGCTGCATATATGCCGTGTATGAGTGAACACTTAATCATTTATTCTAAACACCTTGAGCAGTCATGCTTCTCTGCATTCACCCATGCTAATTGCAAATAGCAAATTGCAAGAGACTTCAGTTAAGTAACATTTTTCTATGGGTAGAGCCATAGGTCCGAAACCTTCTTAGTCATTTTGTCAGGATGTTACTTTTATTTTTATTTGTTTGTGTGTTTATTTCTATGTTTGTGTATGTTCTTTTGTGTGCAAGTAACCACAGAAGCCAGAAGGGGCTTTTGGCTTCCCAGGAGTAAGAGATGCAGGTGTTTTTAGGTTGCCAGAATGTGGATGGTAGGAATAGAATTCTAGTCCTCTGCAAATGCAGCAGTTGCTCTCAATTTTTTAGCTGCAGCCATAGTTCAAGACTGAGCAGTAACCATGAAACCTGCATAGGATTTCACTAGGTTTTCTGCTTATATGTTATTTTATTTTTAGCTTGCTGATTTTGGTGTTTTGTGGGACTCCTAACAGTGGGAATAGGAGGTGTCTCTGATTCTTTTGCCTGATTTTGGGTTCCTTTCCTCTTACTGGGTTCATCCAGCCTTGGCTTTATGCCTTGGCTTATTATGACTTGCTATTCCATGTTCAGTTGATATCCCTGGGAGGCCTGCTGTTTTCTAAAGAGAAATGGAGGAGGAGTGGATCTGGGTTACAGGAGAGGTGGGAGGGGGGCAGTGGGAGGGGAGAAGGCAGGTTGGAGTGTATTTTATGAGAAAAGACTATATATAAAGCCTTGGTTTGCAGTATAAGGAATGAATTGCTTCTTGTGGAGAAGAGCTCAGTTCCAGAGAGTAGTTGGTTGTAACAGTAACTAGTTGTTTTGATGGGGACATACTGCGTGGAAGGCTGGTATTGTCATCATTCATGGGATCGTAACTAGGTGAGAACATTGAAGCCTTTTCCTCCTTTGTACCATGCATTTCCAGAATCCAGGAAGCTAGCTAACAGTGAGAAAATTTCTATCTCACTTACTACTTTATTTCTTTATACTTGGACATGAGTATATGTTGTCTTCAGAAACATGGCCTTATTAAGTGTGTCTAGTATATAGCAAGAAGAGTGGCAAGAGCCTTCATTGCTTTTGTGCCTTTGGAGATTTCCTGACCCAAAACTCATAAGGTCTTTCACATCTGTCCCTGAGGTTAGAGTTTAGTAACTTTCTCTCAATGTTAATGTTGACAAAGAAAGGTCAATGATATGGTGATGCACTTAGATGGAATCACTGAGGTGCTACTGCCATTAGAAGGTAAACCTAACAATATTAACAACATTCACTGACTGATTCTTTGGATCAAGAGGATTTATGAGTCTAAGATATAATGTATTACTTAGCCAAATATGACCATGTCATAGCAGTTCTTATTTTCATTTATTAATGGTGAATACCTGAGATTTTATCAGGATTAAGGAGATATCCCACCTGAGTCTGACAGACTCTGACCTTTAAGACTAGAGATGTGGTTGCAGAACCTGGACTCCTAAGATATATTTGTGAAAGGACATCAGGAGGCAAATGTTCAAACTGTGTGGAGGTATGAAGAATATTGACTTTCAGAAAAATGACAAACTTTTAAGTTTTATAGAGTAATAATTTACTTGTAAAAACAATCTTAACCCACTGAAAAAAGTAAAATGTGTATATTCATTCCTTGATTTTTGTAGTCCAAAAATACATCTTAGATATGACCATTTTAGTAAAAATTAAAAATAAACTTTAGTCGCATTTGAATTAATTTTGGAAAGTTTAATAAATGGCACAGTTTATAAGTGAATGTTGTCATTTCTCCTTAGGTTCTTAGCTTCAGTAGTTTTGTAGCCAATTTGCTGTCTCCCTACCAGTAGAAGAACGACTGTACCAGCCTACTGTGCATCTCCACCTCACTGTCAATAACAAACTTTTGCTCCACTTTTTATTATCCTTGGCTACAATACAGGACTCATTAGTTTCTCCCTGGGACACTTTATGCTTTTCATTCCACCCCAATAACAATAAACATATTCAACAGAATACCAGCCATCTTGTGAATTAGCTGATATTCAGCATCAAATGGCACGCATAATCAAAATAACAACAGAAATAAAATTACTTCACAATCTGAAACCAAGGATCAGATGAAACCCATCTTCTTTCAAGTAGAGAATGTTTCCTGTCAAAAAATGTTTCTTCTACTTGTACTCTGTTTTTCCCACATGAAGGTGGGTGATGAGATGACTATAGTCTCCATTTTCCTTTGTAAATTATCAGAATATGCATTTGTAGATTATTTTACTTATTCATACATCTAAAATAACACGTTCATATTCATTGGAGTTATGAAAGTCTCCATTGAAAAGTGGATAATCAAGGAAGCGATCTCTTGAAGACAATGTGACCTTTTACGATTCTAAAAATTTTTATTACAAACATTAATACTTCATTCTGCTGTAATTAGTATTGTCTTTGTGGCAGAATACATTGATCATAAAGGAATTTTCCTTTTCTTTCTCATTACTTTATTTTTTCATTGCATTGTCATGACTTTTGAAAATATTTGTTACTTACAAGTTTTCTAAAATGATGAATATCCAGTAGTTTCTAAAATTAATTTAGAGATATATAATGCTCTGGTAGTACAAACTCTGCATTTAAAAGAATGTCACATGATTGCCATTGTAAAGCAATATTAAAAATTTTTAATGAAAAAGATACATGGTATCTGTTTTAGTTTAGAGTTCCTCCCTTACTTAGACATGAAAAAATATTTAGGATTTTATATGCCAATTAGTTGAATTTTATACGTGCTGTTTTATTTTGAAAATTTGCTTCTTTCAGTATGTACCAAAATAATAATTGGATGGTTACCTGTAGATGTTTTCACTTTTAACTGGAAAGGATCACTTTTAAGTAAAAGTTTGAGAGATTTATAAATGAGAATTTCCACATCACCCTAGCAATTTGTCTTGTTAAGCGTTGATTTATGAGGCAGATGTTCCTTGGATGAATAAAGGGAAGAGTAGAACTCAACTAATACAATCCATAAAGCGCAGTGTGGAGTCTATTAGGGCTCGAAGCTGTGTTAGCAGTCTGAGAAATTAGGCAGATGTTTCACTAAACAGGAGACAATAAAGAGAACACAAAAATATGCAGGAGCACATCTGTGCCACTTCTCCTAACCCAGAACTGGTGAGAAATTCAGTCAACGCTTCTTTTCTATTGGCTTTAATTATGTCCTATGTAACTGTGTCAGTGAATTTAAATTTATAAATCATAGGAGTGTTATTTAGTTGCTATTCTGAGACAAATGTGATAAGTTAGATTTTAATAACTTAATTAATAAATTAAATATATAAATCAGATAGAAAAGTGACAAAATAATTTTATGCTACTAGAATTTATGTAATAAATAAAGTTAGATACATCTGGAAAACAATAAAATTTTCCTAAAAGAAATGTTAGGGAAAATTAAGTATTTAAATTATTGTGTTTTGAGACATAATTCATGATATAATCTTGCCCCTAGAAATCAGAGTAATCATAATTTTCACACAGTGTGAAATAAGAAATGAGTACTTCACATAGGAAATGAATGTTCCCCTATGTGTTATATAGGGTAAATATATAGGGTTATTAATGAATGTTTCCCTATATGTTCTTGCATACCATTTCATTCCAAACAAAGGGTTGCAAGTTGGATGATTATTCTAAAAATATTTTACAATGATTATACCAGTTACATAAAATACTCCTGATGTTTTATGTTTTTAACAAAGACCCTTTGTAGTTGAAATGTCTATCTAAACAAGAAAATAATTCAAGTACATTAACACAAAATGAGTAAATAATTGCACATAAGTATAGGTAAAGGTTTGCATTTACTATAATATCTCTTTGTTATCAAAGTTTCTCTTTTTAAAGAAGTAGTTTGTTTTTTTTTTTTTGTGTTTGTGTGTGTGTATCTGTCTGTCTGTCTGTGTCTGTGAATAGGTGTATTTGTGCATCTTTGTGTCTATGCTCTTGGGACACCCATGTGGAGGTCTTAAGATGACCTGCAAGAATATGTTCTCTCCCTTTATGATATGGGTTCTGAAGACAGAACTTGGGTTATGAGGCTTAGTAGCAGTCCTATCAAAGACTCATAAATACTTGAATTATAAATGGAAGTCTTGGTATCATTCATACCACATTCCCAGATTTCTGTATTCCTTGATGTTATTAATGATCTGTGTTAAATTTCCTTTGCTCCATATTCTTGGCTACAATTATAAGCATGTAATATTTGTAGAAATTAGTGGAGTTTAGACTATTCAAATCACTTAACTATTACAAATTATCAGAAAGACATATAAGCCACCTATATATGAATGAGATGGAAAAATGTCCTATTTTGTATGTGTTAGAGAATAACAAACCCAGATGAAACATGGTGAGTGAGATGTGTTTATATTTTATTCATAACTTCATTACCTACTTTATTTATTTATTCTAAGATAGGGTCTGTCTATATGACCCAGTTGGCTTAAAGAGAACAATGCCCTTGCTTCAATTCCTCAAATTCAGGGTAACAAACATGCATTACTATGCTTAGCTTACATTTATCTCTTTTATCCATAGCTTCTAATAATTATATGAAAAACTCAGCTATAGTTTTTTTCCATAAATGTTCATATTATTGAAACTGGGGACATTATCTCTATTATCTGTGTGATTATTGATTCTCTACACAGACCACTATAGCATGCTGTCATGAGTTATGGATCCAGGTAGTGAATAGAGTGTTAGCCATCTTCTGTTTTATCCCATTATATAGTCTTGTATCACTTTAGATCTGAGTGGGGATGATAAGAATTATTGTTCTCTTGTTTGTTCTTAGAAAAACTGAACATCCATAGGTTAACATTTAAATAAATAAAACACACAAGAAAAGAGAGGAACTATGTCTTATCTTACAGTAATATGTTTTTCTTTGTGTACACAAGAATACAACCAGAACCATATGTGAGTTAGTGACCAGAGGCTGGACTATGTAAATCAGGAGAAATGGTGACAAGTTCAGAGGAGTTCCCAAGACAGACAGTGTTCATGGACCCTCCAAGGTTAACTAGGATATTTCTATTAAAGAACCATACAGATCAGTGGTCTGACTTGAACTCTTCTAAGAGTTGGTGCATTAAAAGTACTAGAGCTCATTTATCCTTGGTAGGTTCACAGAACTCTGAATATTCAGACCAGAAAGGTGGCCCTGAACTTGGGTTCAGGCTAGAATATCCTCAAGCACATGTGATGATTCTTACAAACTTATAAGTGTTGGGTATAATTATTTACTTCACTTTCACATTTGGGGCAACTTTGTGAAACACTGAAAATAGCTTATATTCTATTTTCTATTTCATCTTACTACAGTTTTGGAGAGTTCTCCTTTCACAAATGAGTTGAAGGAGTAAAGTAGTATTTAGCTGAGTGCTGCACAGTTCTTAAACAGTTAGTGGAGAACCTCAAGCTAATTCTCTAATGACAGCTTTTGTTTCCATTTTTTCTAATTTCATGAATATCTCAAAATGTATACTGTGTTGAGAGTACTTATTTATTACTTCAACATCATCATCTCTCTAGTAATTCTGAGAATCACACATTATCTGTTTAAAACTAATATATAAGATACTATTTTACTATAATTTTCTTATATAATAAATGAGAAAATAATAAAGTTAAATGGCTAAAATTAATGCCCTAAACTAGACTAACTCTATTTTCACTTTTAGAAATATTACAAAATAGAATTGCTGTGCTTAGTTTCGGTAACTGGCTAGAGAACTGTACTTCTCTCACCTTCCCTGTTATTCATAAACTGTTTCTATACCTCAGCCTGAAAGGAATATCTTTCAAACTGATAAATTTAAGAAACTTGCTATGAAATGGTATGAAATGAATGACCTGTCAGTTTCGATATCTCTGTTCCACTTGGAAGACATGTTCTGGCTTTCTGTGGTATAAAGGAAGAAAACAGAGTTACAAAGATGCAATCTAACTACAAAAAAAGAGAGAAAGATTAGTTTGTCCCTCAAAGAAGAGTAAAATGTGTCTGAGAATTTTCTTAAATCATTTAAAGCTCATTATTTTCAACACTAGGGAAATGCTTTGTGAGAGAAACAAAACAGTAGAAAAAAACAGAATTGCCTTTGAACAATTTGATGATTTAAAATCTTTGAGATGAGACATTTGGATAATATTCAAATTTTTATTTTATTTTGTTTTGTATGCTTTTACATAAGATGTCTTAAATTTATATACAACACAATGAATTTATCTGTTGTAATCTGAAGACTCTAAACTGTTAGGATTTTTTTTCATAAAACTTATCCCTAGGTTTAAGATATTTCATAAAATAATAAGAGTGGATGTTCATGATACTTTGCTTAGACAATGAGATAGAAAATTCATAGGATAAAAATTTTAACATATAATCAGTATTTTGAGATATGTTGTAAGATTTTATTCATCTTATAATCAGTCAACATAATTTGTTGAGGACTGCTTATATTCATTGTTTTATCTAGATTCGTATTTACATGATACATGTAGTTTGTTGAGTTCAGAAACTCATTTATTTAAATTTACAGATTTCATATTTGATTATGTGTCTGGTTCCTGTGGAAGCTAGAAGAGGGTGCCTGGAACTGGTATTACAGGTGGTTGAAATCTCTAGATGGGTGCTAGAAAATGAGCCTGAGACATCTGCCACAGCAACAAGTGCTCTTATCCTCAGAGCCATCTCTACAGACCTAGGGAAAACTTTGCTTTTTGTTGATGTTGTTTAGTTTTATTCTGCTTTTTATTGAGACAAGATCTTAGTTTGAATTTCAGATTAGCTTGGACCTCACTATATCCATAAAGTCATGCTCAAGCTTGTGGAGGTCATCCATTGCTGACATTTCAGATATGAACACAATGTTCAGTGATGTAGATTTGCCTATTTCTGTCCTATGTATCTGTTTTCCAGTGGGTGATAAGTTAAATTCACATACACAGATGTACAGAATATCACTTACTTCATTTTCATAGGACTGAAACTCCCCACTGTACATTATAACACCAGAGAATTCACTTTGCTAAGGGGAATTTCTATTCATTAGTGTCAAAGAAAAAAAATAATCGGATGAAAAATAGCTGTTATCACCACAGTTTTGCTTTCTTTTTTTTTCAGAGAATAAGATAAATCAGTTTGAGTCCTTTAGCTGTATGTGTATTGATGTTTCCACACACAAGGATGGGAAAAGTAGCTTATTATCCTGTCTTCTTCAGGGCTTCAGGCAAGGACTTATGTTTTTGTTTGAAGTGGATGTTCTCAGTCTTTCCTCAGTGTCTTTAGATGAGCTTTAATTTCTCGTTTAATAGAGCCCAATTATCATAATTATGCATTGCCTTGGACTTTCAGTATATGTAGTTCTAAAAGAAATAAAACATTTACCAATTTAGCATTAACTTATTATTTCATATCACTTTCGGTGTATGTTTTACAGTTATATACTCCTTTGTTTAGATGTCACTATTTTTTTTGTTTGTTTTTAGAGACAGGGTTTCCCTGTGTAGCTTTGCACCTTTCCTGGAACTCACTTGGTAGCCCAGGCTGCCCTTGAACTCACAGAGATACGCCTGGCTCTGCCTCCCTAGTGCTGGGATTAAAAGTATGTGCCACCAACACCCAGCTAGATGTCACTCTTATACACATAAAAAAATAAATCATTATATGAAGTACTCTAAAACGAACTCTTCAGAAGGAAGACATTAGATTCAGAGTCATCAATTCCTTTGTTATTTCCACACTAATTATTTTCAGTGATGTTACAAACATTGGTGATTCAGCATTTAATGAAATAACTCTACATTATGTTTCCTGGGATTATTGCCCCATGTTTGATGTCTACCATATGATTTTTGGTACATAGAGAAAGATCATGATATCTATATTTATATATTTATATACACATATATACAAACACAAAGAAAAAAAGAAAGAAAGGAAGAAAGAAAAAAAGAAAAGAAGGAAATAAATAAAAGGAAAAATACAAGAAATATAATAGCATGGCATGAAAGATCAGATGAATCTGTTACTAGACAGAAATAGTCAGACATTTAATTACCCAAGTCTATCCAGACTAAACCCTCTCATGCTTTCAAATGCAGTTCTAAAAATATTCTGTCCAGGATCTAAAAACATAATGACAGAGTCTAGGTGACAGATTATTTTATATTAGGTAGTTGTATTGAGTAGTTTTCTCCAGATATGAAAATCAGAAACTACTTAGTGGAGGTAAGTATAATATCCATTTACTAGACAATCTTCCTACCTATCACAAATCCGTTTGCTATGCAAAACAAAAACAACAATATAAAAGACAGCTAAAGTATGTGTTTTTTTGTTTATTTGTTTGATATTTTCTTTCTTTCTTTTTTAATGTGTGTTTCTTTGAGTGTGTGGTGGTAATCCTTGGAACTGAATCTTGTTCCTTGTTCATGGTAGGCAAACAGTTAGCATGTGAGTTATATCTCTAGTCCTGGACTTGCACTTTTAACTAGTAAGCATTATTTCATGGCTTAATAGTCAAAGCAAAGCATGATTGATATTATTCAACCCCACACTACTGACTGGTAGTTAATCACATTCAGTGAAGACACTAATCTGAATGAAATGTACTGATTGAAAACTATCCAGGAGTTCTGATGCAATAGACAAATAAAAATGAACTTACACATGCCCAGATAAAGAATGTGTAAAGCTATCATTGCTATTCAAGGCATTATATATATATATCACTTAAGAAGTTAGAAAATGTCACTCACTTGGTAAGTCAGGGAATTCAAGAGAATCTGCAGACACATTCAGTGAAGCAAAAGAGGAGCATAAAGTTGAAGAGCACTAGAAAGTATCAGTGCTTGAGGGACTAGAAGGGCTTCTTGTACAAGCCTTTAAGGTGGAGAAAGACAAAAAGAAACTGGAACAGGCAGAGCATTTTAGAAATCACAGATACTGATATACAAAACTATATATTACATTACTGGATGTGAAAAATCCACAATGTACATGGGAATATAAAAGACAAAGAATAATTGAAGCAATGCTGAGTGAAAAATAAAATAAAGAAAAGGAAAACTATGGCACCATATTACCTGATTCCAAACCATTCTGTGAGGTCAAAAGACTATTCTACGATAACAGTTTGATGCTGAGATTGGAAAAGATGTATAGAGTTACAGAACATAACAGACAAACACAAAATAAATCAATGTGAATAAGTTTAGCTGGCACTTGTCAAAGCAAACAAATCATGATGCAGAAGCAATATAGTCTAGTCCATACATTGCTGTCAAAACTGGACATGTGTATGCAAAAGAAGGAACTATATTTTGTACACCAAAAGCAACTAAAAATAGATCAAGTGGTGTATCTCTGACCTGAAAATTGTAAAGTTTATTTATATGTAAGTACAACAATTTCAAGACATTAGAGTAGGCAACATTTTGAATAGCCATTATAATATCTGACAAAATAGACTTCAAATCAAAATTATTAAGAAGAAAAAAAGGACACCACATATTTATCAAAGGAAAAATCCACCAAGATGACATTGCAATTCTTAACATTTGTGCCCTCAAAACAAGGGAACTGGAATTTTTATTTTATTTTATTAGTATTTGTTTGTTTTCTGAGATAGGGTTTCTCTGTGTAGTTTTAGTGCCTGTCCTGGATCTCATTCTGTAGATCAGGCTGGCCTCAAACTCACAGAGGTCTGCCTGGCTCTGCCTCCAGAGTTCTGAGATTAAAGGCATGCACAACCACTGCCCAGCCTTGGAATTTTTTTAAAGAAACATTTCTACAGCTTGAACTACATATTGACCCATACACATGGATTGTGGGAGACTTCATTGCCACCAATAGAAAGGTCATTCAAAGAAAACTAGACAGAGAAATGCCAGAGCTAAAAGAAGTTATAAACCAAATAGTCCCAATGGATATTTACAGAACATTTCACCCAAATACAAAAGAATAGACCATTTACTCAATAAATTATAAAACATTCTCCAAAACTGATCGCATACTCAGAGACAAAGAAAGATTCAACAAATAGTAGAAATTTGAAATAATACTCTACATCTTATCTGACCATCACAGATTAAAGCTAGATAACAATAATAACAGAAATATCAGAAAGATTACAAACTCATGGAAACTGAACAACTCTCTACAGAATGAAAAATAATATAAAATATCCTGGATTATCTCTAACTAAGAAAGTGAAAAAATTATAAGCTTCAAGTGTTTGAAGAAAGTAATAGAAGGAGATATCCTAAGATGGAAAGATTCCTCATGATCATAGGTTTAAAATAGAAAAATAGTCATTTTTACCAAAGTCAATACCTATCAAAATTCCAATAAAATTATTCAAATATCTTGAGAGGAAAAATTTCAGCTTTACATGGAAACACAAAACTACCCAGGACAACTAAAACAATCCTTAATAAAAAGCAAAAGCTGCTGGATATATTGCCATCCCCAATTTCAAGTTGTAGTTCAAAGCTGTGTTAATAAAATCTGCATGGTATTGGCACATAGTCAAGTTGATCAAGAGAATCAAGTTGAAGACTCAGATGTACATCCACATGCTATGTACAGATGATATCTGATAAAGTAGCCAGAAATGCACACTCGAGGAATGACATGATCTTTAGTAAGTTGTTCTTGTCATACTTGATGATTTCATGTAGAAGAATCCAAATAGATCCATTCTTAGCACTCTGTACAAAACTCCACTTCAAATGAATAAGAGACCTGGATATAAAACCATATTCTGGGAAGCTGATAATAGAGAAAGTAGGGATAGCCTTAAACTCATTCCCAAGAGAAAAGACTTTCTGAACAGATTAAAAATAGCAAGGTACTAAGACAAAAAAATAATAAATGCAGCCTCATGAAATTAATAAGCTTCTCCAAGGCAAAGGTCCTTGTCATTTGTAAAAAGTAGCAGAATGTGGAATGGGAAACATAGTTCACCAGTGATATATCCAATAGATTGCTAACATCCTAATGTACAAATAACTCAACAAAGTATATATTAAGAAAACAACTGTCTTAGTTAGGGTTTCTATTGCTAAGATGAAACACCTTGACAAAAAACAAGTTGGGGAGGAAACGGTTTACTTGACTTATACTTCAGCATTACTGTTCATCACTGATGGAAGTCAGGGCAGGAACTCAAACAGGGCAGTGTACTTGGCATTTTCTTTGGGTTGCCATCCAACTCCCCTAAAAAGCCATGGAGACTTATTATTAATTATGAATGCTCGGCCTTAGCTTAGACTTGCCCTAATAGTTCTTTTAACTTAATTTATCCTGTTTCTATTCATCTATGTGTTGCCTCCATGATTTTTAGCTTTCTTTTATTTTGTATGTTTTACTTTCCTACTTCCTCTGTGTTTTGGCTAGCTGGCCCCTGGCATCTCTCATTTGTCTTTTTTTCTTTCTTTCCCCATAGCCTAAATTCCTTCTCCTACTTACTCTTCATGCCTGGGAGTCCCACCAATACCTCCTCCCTCTCTAGTGGTCATTCAGCTTTTTATTAGACCAATTAGGTACCTTAGACAGGCAAGGTAAAACAGCAACACATCTTTTCATAGTTAAATATTTTGCAACATAAACAAATGCCACACTTCTTTATGTAGTTAAACAAATGCAGCACATCATTGCATAGTTAAACAAACATTTCACATGTAAACAAATTCAACATATCTTTGCATAGTTAAACAAATTTCTGTAACAGGGCACAAACCCGGAAGCAGGAGCAGATGCAGAAGCTATGCAGGCATGCTGCTTAGTGGTTTGCTTCCATGGCTTGCTCAGCACACCTTCTTGTAGAGCCCAAGAACCATAGCCTAGGGATGGCACCACCCACCATGTGCTGGGCCCGCCCCCTTTGACAATGTGAATAAGAAAATATTTTACCGCTGGATCTCATCAAGGCATTTCCTCAACTGAGGTTCATTCCTCTGATGACTCAGCTTGTGTGTCAATTTGACAAACAAAACCAGCCAATGCAACAATCCAATTAAAATGAGGTCCAGTTCTAAACAGAGAATTCTCAATAGAGGAACCACAAATGGTTGAGAAAAATTTAAAGCAATGTTCAAAATTGTTACTCATCAGTGAAATGCAAATGAAAACTACTTTGACATTTCATCTTACCCCTGTCAGAATGGCTACTATTACCCAAACAAGTGAGAACTTACACTCTCAAGTGTTGCAGAATATTTGTGCACAGTGAAGACATATTTTTTCCAAGGCACCTTCTGATAGGTTTGATAAAGAGCTGAATGGCCAGTAGCTAGGCAGGAGCGATTAAGTGGAATCTCTAGGAAAAGAGAGGGCCCCAGGGAGAAGAATCTAGGTGTGCAGAGATGCCAGCAAGACATGGAAGAAAGATGACATATAGAATGGGAGAGTGTTATAAATTTTATGTAATAGTGTAGATCTTAAATCAAAAGAGAAGTATTTGATTATTCTGATAACATTTGTTCTATGAACACACAGCATATCTAGTCAGCAGGGTGCTGTTGTAGGTCTCAGTATTTATAGGCAGGTGATACTCATGATTACTTTTCTATTTCAGTAGTACCATCCAGCACCATGAATGCTCATTGATAGGGATGAAGTTTCTTGTTAAGAAACCAGTTTGACTTCTCATTGTTTGATGACATAAGTCAGTGTTATTTTCAATAAAATGGGCTTACCATTAGATTGTAAAGAGTAACCAGTAGTCTTGGCCATAGCCTATGATGTTTGGTGAATCCCATGGGAATACTCTGGCTAACAACTCAACATGATGCAACTCATTTGTAGCACTGAAGAATTTACTTGGTGTCTAATTCAGGCATTGTATCCACTATAACTTGGTGAACCTATTTTCTAAATTATAATTCAAGCATTGTATCGTCTATAACTTGGTGAACCTATTTTCTAAATTATATTCATATGTGAAATTATAGTTATATTGTAAGGGTACAGAGTACAGAAACCTTTGGATTTTGTTGAAGCATATGTTAATAGAGCCATTATTTAAAACCATATTTTATGGAAGTTTCCTCTGAATTGAAACATTTATTCTAGGAAGTTTGACTTCATTTCATGAAACTCAGTAAGGAAACAAACTTCACAAGTCTGAGAAAGGTTTACTTGTATGGTTCATGAGGGCACCTCCTTGTGGTTAGAGAAGCAGGAAACTACTGCTGGGCAAAGATCTAATCTTCATAGACAACAAAAGGAGAGTCTGCAGCCTGATGAGCTGTTTACAAGTTATGAAAAGAGTTCCCGGGATTAAAGTATCATGAATTACCACTTATGTTGGACAATTTTTGGGTGGATTGGGGTAAATTTTTTTGTGATCCAGTCATTTTTGATACATCATTGCTCTTGTAAGTAAGCTGTCATCCACACTGCTGTTATTGGCCCCAGTAAACATATCACTCCATTCAGCTGGATTTTGCTGAAATTGTTATTTTGGCTTGCTGTGGGTTCCCTATTTGGAAACCATTCTGATATCAGGTGAGCAGATGTGTATGTATTTTGTTTCTCCCTGGAAAATTTACAAAGCTAACAGTTACAGATTTTTTCCCCAAAACCTAAAAATTAGAACAACCATAGGATGCAGAAATTCTGCTCCTGGGTTATATTTCCAATTGCAACAGAAGCTTTATAGAGAAACAAAACAAAACAATCAGATACATCTAAACTATATTGTCACTGTGTTTGTTGTAACAAACTTATTACAGTCTAAATAGGAGGAATCAAATATCCTTCAGTATACAAACAGTTAAAGACAATGTAACATAGTTAACACAGTGGAATATTAGTAGAAATCATGTCATTGGGAAAAAGATAGATAGTGATGTAAACTATCTCACTGAGTGAAGCAGGTCACACAGTGGAATTAAAATGCCACACATTCTCATTCATATGTAGGATCTGGTATAAAAAAAAAAAAAAAAAAAAAAACCTGGTGGAAATACAGAATAATACTGTGTATGTTGAATTTGAGGTGGGGGAAAGGACAAAAATCATGTGAAAGACTCATATTAACTTTAAGAAATGTGGAATACTGTGACAAATAAGGATTAGAGCTGATAGCCATGTTTGGAAGGTGAAAACTTTAGGGGGTGGAGTCTCACTGAACATGAGTCATTGAGGGTAGAACTTGAGGCTTTATAACATAGTCTTGTTTCTTATTCATTTTCTGCTTTCTGGGGGTAATAACCTGGCCTCCTGCTCCTGCTATGATGTGTTTCCTGCCTGCTCCCATGTCGCCTATTGTGAAAGAATGTGTCACTTTGAAACTATACGCATCATCATTTCCCCCCTTGAGTTGCCCATTTACAGAGTATTTTATGGCAGAAAACATGATGTAGCTAAGACATACAACTTAGAACCAAGAAGTGGAGTCATTTCTTTGATAAATCTGAGTGTATGATTCCTAAGTCTCTGTATCTGGATTATGGGAGAAATGTGGGATACTTAGAACATTATGCTTGAGAAGCCTTTCATTGCTTTCAGGAGCCTGTACCTGGAAGGAGTTGAGTAGAGGAGAAGGCAGAAACACTGAAGGATGAAGGTTTGACTCAGGATTTCAAGGTCAATAAAGACTTTCTGGGGAACAAGCCTGAGACCATTCTTGTTACTTTCTGGCAATGAATCCCCTTTAATTTTAACTATGACCTAAAAACTTAGGTGAGACTATATTCAAAAGCAGTAATCTAATTTGTCTGATGAAACAAATAACAGGGGAGGGCAACATTAAGTCTTACCCCAGTTATTGTAACTGTGATAGTTTCGCACACCAGAACAACAGGTTGAGCACATTTTTTTTTAATATTTATTCACTTATTTTATTGAAAATGAATCTCTTTCATACATAATATTCTCAATTTCACATTTATTTTAAAAGGAAAGTTTTGTGAGGAAATCTATGTGTGCAAATTTCAAGATTTTAAGGAGGAGAATGACAGAGACTCCATAATTGTTAAAGAGATTATCTTAAAGAGATTTGTCCTGCTTTTCATTAGGATATAAGACTGGTACTCTAAGAGAAAGAATCACTCATCAAATACTCCAATACGGAAAAACAGAATTTCAGAAAGGAGATAACCTCGAGATCAGGATGCTGAAGAAGATTCCTGTTTCTTGAAAGCTGCTGTCACATGAAGTGTTTCCCTAGAGTCTCACATAAAGCCAACACAGGCTGTGGTCCAATGGGGGCAGAGTCTATTTCAAATTGGCAACAAAAAATTGATAATGTTGTCCACATATTGCCAGTTTTATAGGCATGAAAGATGCATGAGGAAGTGGGTCAGGAATATTTGTTCAACAATTTCATAGAGGTACTGAGGCCAGGATTTATGTAGCCAAGAAAGAACACTGTGTTAAAATGTGATGATGATCTCTAAGTTGCAATAGAAATGTAAGTTGTTGCAGAAACAGGAAACATGGTGTCTCAGTGAGAATTTCTACTGATGTGAAGAGACCATAGCAACTCTTACAAAGGAAACCATTTAATTGGACCTGGTTTAGAGGTTCAGAAGTTTAGTCCATTACTGTCGTGGTGGGAAGCATGCAGGCCTGCAGATAGACATGGTGTTAGAGAAGGGTCCAAGTGTTCTACATCCACATAGGCAGGCAGCAGGAAGAGAGAGTGACACTGGGCTTGGCTTGAGCATTTGAAACCTCAAAGCTAAGCTCAGTAACCAACCTCCTTGAACAAAGCCTCACCTATTTCAACAAGGCTACACCTCCAAATAGTTCCACCCCAATGAACCTATGGGGGCCATTTTCATTCAAACCACCATGTATGGTATGTTCACTGAAGAAAGCTACATTTTTGGAGTGGATCCAGGCCTGAAGAGAGACAAGAAATGAGATAGGCTGTAGAGATAGAGAAATGGGGTCATCTAAGCCTTACAGAAATTAGACAATGGTGTAATGAGGAATGTACAGAAAATTTTCAAAAAGCAATCATCATGTGGAAAAGTCTTTATCATGTGATCACTGATTAGAAACAGTTAAGGTATGGGTTGAAAGTCATGGTCATGTGTTTAAAAAGGTCAAGTTCCAGGAAATGGAAACATAAAAACAGAAACTCAGCTCTTTTTTTTAATTAAACTTTTTTTCATTTTACATACCAACCTGAGTTCCCTCTCCCTTCCCTTCTACCTCTCCCCACACCACTCATCCCACCCCAATCCACTCCTCAGAGGGAGTAAGGCCTCCCTTGGGTAGTCAGCAAAGTCTAACATATCAAGTTGAGGCAGGGGCTAACCCTTCTTCCCTGCATCAAAGCTGAGCAAGGTATCGCACCTGAGGGAATAGGCCCCCAAAAGCCAGTTCAGACACTTAGAATAATTCCTGGTCCCACTGCCAGGAGCTCCACAAATAGATTATACCACACAACTGTCACCTACATTCAGAGGGCCTATTTCAGTCCCATGCAGGTTCCTCAATTGTCATTCCAGAGTTTTTGAGCTCCTGCTATCTCCAGTCAGATATCTCTGGTTATCCCCACCATGGTCTTGACCCCCCTTGTTCATATGATCCCTCGTCCTTCTCTTCAACTGATCTCCAGGAGCTCAGTCCAGTGCTTGGCTGTGGATTCCAGCATCGGCTTCCATTAGTTACTAGATGTAGGTCTATGGTAACAATTAGGGTACTCACTAATCTGATTACAGGGGAAGGCCAGCTCAGGCACCCTTTCCTATGTTGCTAGGAGTTTTAGCTGGGGTCATCCTTGTGGATTACTGGGAGTTTCCCAGGAAACTCAGCACTTATTGGTGGCCTTTGGAGAACCTGCTCTAAGACTGCCTCCAGGGTATGCAAAATAATACATAAATGTGACAAAGGCTAAGACTTTTCTATTTGAAGAGAAAATTAGGAAACAAAAAAAATCTTTCTGATGGTAACTTTCTCTTTTACTTCATCTTAAAAAATCCTCCCTGAAAATCTCTAAAGGTGTCCACATAGTTACATTCCATACAGTTACATTCTCCATGTATTTTCCACAAAGCCACATACCTCTTTTATCCATTTCCATCTCTTTTTTACATAGCTCCACATCTCTCTTTTATACAAATTTCTTCTCTCTGGTCTGCTACATTCCTTCACATATTACTACATCATGCACTCACTTTTTCAAACTCTCTCACTCACTCACTCTCTCATTCACTCACTCTCCTCTCCTCACATATTTCTGCCCTACATACACATCTTTGTTCTATACAACTACATCTTTTATATCTCTCTACCAATTGTGCTAAATCTCTTCACACTTCTCTCATACTTCTTACATCTCTTCTCTCACTCTTCTCCTCTACACACTCAGGTACATCTCCCTTTCAGGACACACACACCCTTCAACCACCAAACTCTAGACTGTTATAAGTTACATTTTCAGGGCCTGACCCATTCTCATAACACGTGATGATAAGTCACACAGTTTCTCTCAGGCTTGGGATGTCACCCTGACCAGGCATAGTGAGTAAAGTAAGCACATAGCACTGAGGTGTTAGCATTACCACACAAGAAATGACACTGAAATTCAGGACTTAAACAATAAAGAGTTGGCTAAACCTTGTAGTTAAAAGTACATGTAGAAAGTCCATTACTGAAGGGGATTATGTCTGCCAAAGTCTTTCATGCTTGATCATGATTGACCAATAGACACCTGGGAACTTGTGCTCTTATGTTCATCTCCAGGGACAACCAGTTTGCTTTGAATTTATTCTGAAGTCTAAAATTAGCTGTCTTTGTGACTGAGAATACTATTTCTTTCCTATGTCAGTCTGAGTAATGAAAAATATCCTAGTATTTTTCTATTCATCAAAATTATACAGCTTACGCAGAAATCATCTTCCTGACCATCTACAGCTATACGCGTATCCAATAGATGGAATATTTTCATAAGATAAACATACAATCAGTGGTAAAATGCCTATAACTGTTTCTAGGTAAGAAAAGTAATTGTATAGAGAGAAATTAAAGACAGAAGCAACAGGTTTTCAGGGGCTCTGTGGACTTGTAAGCCTTGCTGATAAGATCCCTCCATCAAAGGGTTATTCCTCTAGTGGGTCAACACCTGAATTATTGTCATCTGCTGTGTTTTCTTGTGGCCTCTAGTAACGCCATCACTACCAGCAACTCCCAGAAAGCTTACTTTATAATACAACAAATAGAAAAATTGCTCCAACTGCAAAATGGAATCAGGCAGATTTCTCAGCCCCAAACATTAGACAGATAATTTCAGGATTTGATGCTTATCATGATTGGTTTTGGTCTTGTTTTAGTCTTGCTTTGGTTTAATGACATTTTACTTTTCTCTCATTATTCCCCTTAAAGATGAGAAAATTTCCTTCATACTTTTGTATTTCAAAAGTATGTAATTTATTTCTGTGCCCCGTTTTAAGAGATAATCTTGAATCTCAGAAGAAATTTTTGATTTAAGTATTGAAAGGCATTGACACTGTTATTTACTATGGGGATTTCTGAAGTTGTGATGTACATATTCTGCATCCTCAGATACCTATGGACAGATTCTACCCAGGGGAAGAATATTCTGGTATGGATAGGAAATGTTATGCAAGGCTATGTGTTTAAAATCTTTGTCTGAACCAGATGATGGTGTTTGAGAAAGTTATGAAGCCTGCATCAGGTAGAACCTCACTGGAGGATGTGGATTGCTAAGTATATCAAGACTTTCTAACCCAAAATTAGAAATAATACTAAAGTCCATAGACACACTATAATCTGTGATTTCTATCACACCCAGGGATCTTGAAATATAAGCCCCTAGTTTTGTTCCACTATAACTACTAAATTAGCATGTAAGCTTCTTTATTATATATCAGATTCCTCTCCATAACAACTCCTGATGCCACAGTTAGATTTCCCTACAAATAGCAGGCTCCCACAGTTACCTCACAAGCAATAGCAGGCTTCTACATTTTTACTGAATCCATGACAACAGCAGCTTGTAGTTTATTTAGAAATTTAAATTTTTGTTCCAATAATAATTTTTTTTATTCGATTTCTTCCACTTTTGAATTCTTCCTCAACTATCTCCAGTTCTTTAATGCATTGTGTCATGGTTGTCTGTCCAGTATGTTTGCATTATTTGAAGTCTTCCAATTTATCGCCACCACCGCCCAGTTTATAAACATCTACCCACAATTGTTTCAGTATTGCCTATGTTCAATGAAGAATATTCAGCTGTTTATTTTTGTTAATGAATCAACTGCCTACATGGTATAGCTCAAGTTCTAGTCTAAGTGTTTGAGCTAAGAGGTTTGATACTGACAAGTATATCATAGTAGTACTATTTTACTAACAGCTAATTTCTCATGTTTTGTCTTATTTTTTATTAATAACATTCATTGCTGTAAGGCATTGGTCCCATGGATGCAAGAAGAAGGACCACTGACCCAAATCATGACCAAATCAATTAAAACAAACAATTAATTAAATCAAGCTTTGTTATATTATTGTATGCAGATTTTCTCTCCCTAAACTCAGGGTTCAGGAGATCAGCATTGTACATGGGTGAGATAAGGGTTTTTATAGTTCAGAAGTAAGGGATTTCCAAATATGGAATTTGGCAGACAGCTGGGTGGAGTTACAGAAGCAGACCATAAGTATAACAAGTTGTTAATAACCTTCTGAAATAAGACATAGTTGCAAGGTGGTCATAATAAGGTAGCAACAGGTGGTCATAACAAGGTGGTCACAATAACCTTTTGAAACAAAGTTATGGTTGTTGATTCATGTGACAGTGCAGAACTATTTGTAGTTAAGGTGGGGCAGAACCCAATCCATGAGAAACAGAGATTTCTAATTTAATTACACAATTTGTGATGAAAAAACTGTGGCAGCTGGGACCCACTTCAGAAGTCAGATCAACAGGAAAGTTTCTGAATGACAATTTGGCTCTGACCCTCTCTAGCTCTTGTTCTTTGTCTCCTAGCTACATGGCATGAAGAATTTTCTTTGGCCAGGCTTTGGTTCCATTATGGGTCAATATTACAATAGACCTAAAGGCTTTGGAACCAATCAATTTTGGATTGATGCTGCTGAAGCTGGACTGATAAATATGCTCCCTCCTAATTGTTGTTTATAAGATTTTATTATAGTGACAAAATTTAAAAAATGTTGCTCCAAAGAAAAGGAATTGGAAGTTTATCAAAACGAGATTTTTCACATTTGATATTTTGCTTAGATCCCTTACAGGAAATACAAACATTTTTATCCATGGTAATGGTGTCTCATAGCCACACTCAATCAAATTAAGATGAATAATATAGTTAGAGTTTATTTGTTTGTTTGTTTGTTTGTTTTATATGGTGGGAATCCCATGCAGTTCTAATTGAAATAAAATATCTTCTCCAATGTTATTCAACAGGTATTCCCTGCAAAGATTCCTGAATCTCCTGGCCTTCAATACATGTTTAGGAGGAGTTTATAGTAGCACTTCTAAAAACAAAGTCTCCATCTTCTAGAATTGCATTTTGATTCATTACTATGTCACAAGTAATTAGTATGCAATAGGTATATGATGTATTTTTGAATATATAGATTACTAAATAAATAATCAAATTTAAAACAAAGTCATTCAAAAACATAGGAAAAATGAATCTTCCCATTAAATTTCTGATAGTGGCTAAATGCAGATTTTTTATTTCATGCATGAACATACTACTTGACCACAAAAAGACTTAACTAATTTCAATGATATCCCCTGGCTTAAAATAGTATTGATTTTATTCTATCAAATGCCAAGATAACTTGTGGACATATAATGATCATATAAAGATCATTAATGTTAACTTCTGTTTTGACAGGATCTAGAACCCCCTAGGAAACTGTTCTTCAGGAACATTTGTGAAGAATTATCTATTCTTTGGTAATGACTATGAGATGCTAATTTGATCAGATATAGAAGTTCTAATGAATGTGAGTAGGATCATTACCTGTGCTACGATTCCAGAATATATAATAAAGGAAAAATTGAACTCGATACTAGTGTTCATTTGTCTCATCTTCCTAATTATATAACCATCTGCTTTAAGCTTCTGATGATTTGATTTCCTTGAAGATGGCTTTTTTTCTTACCTTCAGATCATTCCATGCTGTGTACACTTTCACAGCTCCATCAGTATTACATTTTCCTCTGTTACTTGTCCATATGAAATAACAAATCACTAATCATCTTGTACTGTGGATTATTCTGAACAGCAATTTTTTATTGAGTTATGTTATAAATAGTTATGTTATAAAATAGAAAAGAACACTAACCTCAGTAAATGCTTGGACAGATACAGGAGTAATATAAATTCTTGCTAAAGTTGCAAGAAAAATGTGTTCATAACAAAGTATTGCAATAGAATAAGAGAAGAATGAAATGAAACTATTAATATTTATTTTGTTGTGACATTAAAATAAGAATCTATAGTTTCCTTGTTCAAGAGAGTAATATGAGCATATCCAGATTTACTGGTTATCTTAATAAAGTCACCACACTAATGTATAAACCATATAATAATGGTAGGATATCAGACTTGTTATCACAGAAGATATGTAAAGGTTGCACGTGGGGATACATGTCATAAAATCATACTGCATTCTTTGCAAAATGATCTAGAATTAGATATTGTAAATTCATTCTCATTATTTAAGCTAGATGATAAATTCATTAAAAGTACTATAAAATACATAACTTTATATCTCCCCTACTAAAATGGTCTAGTTCAATTAAGTTATAAAATATATTTGTATAAATATTGGACTGGAGGTCCTTAAATTATTGTTAAATTTTCTCTTTGCTCATATTATTCTTGAAAACCTTTGCTCCTCAAATAATTTTGGATTTTGGTTTTTCAAAATTTATATATGTTACATGAAATGAACTTTTAACTTTAGTATTTTTTAAAGACTGTGGGCCAAACTATTTCATCTTATTTCATAGAAAGTCATGGATTAAACAATACTTGCTTCTTTCATGAACAATGAACCATCCAGAAATATGAAAGAACAGATTATTGTATAGGCAATGTGTGATACACCTTAGGCAATACTTTATTAGAGTTTGAAACTAATAAAATTTTCACAAGGTGTCTCTACCAAGTACAGAAGAAGGCATGCTTTATGTAGTTAACTTCAGTATCACAGACTATTTCAGGTCTAAGTCTCTTCCAGATTTCAAAGCAAACTTTACATTTTGTTTATGGAAACAAATGAAATAGATAGGATGGGAGAGAAAGAATGCAAATATTTGAAAGAGTTTAACAATCTATTGTAATGATAGTGAAATATAAAGACATCCTCACTGAGTCATAAAACACTGAAATTTTATATTATTCTGGTCAAGTTTCAAGGAAAGGGTGTAGATATAAAAAAGGAGGCTAAAAAATTAACATTGCTAATTAATAGCTTCAAACATTTCAACAACCAGAAAAATACTTTGAAAATATTGCATACAAACTTATGTCTAACTAAAATCCCACAGTTAAACAGTCAGCAAAAAAGAAAGACTAAAGATGTTTCTAGTTTGTAAACATCCACATTTTTTATTGATTTTGACCAAAACATGGAAATAAACCTAGACAGAAAATAAAGGAATGCAGTATCATTTTATGAGATTTATCCACCGTGTAACTTTTACATATCTTCTATGATGATTAGAATTATTATATGGTTGATACATTAGTCTGGTGACTTTATGAAGATAACCAATAAACATGCTCATATTCAGGAAAAAAAATAAATTAGGAAAATATAATAAATGTTAGTAATGGGAGATAATTATTGCCAAGTGTGTCTGATATTTCAAAGCCACCAACTTTTCCCTAGTAAAAGTTAGAAGCCTTTGGAAGTTATTCATGAATTTTCAAACTTTTTATAAAAATGAAATCAACAAAGTTTGCTGCAAATAAGTAAGTTGAAGGAGACATAGCTAGTTGACAGAAGCTGTAGAGTGTAATCGATGACATGATTATGAACAAATCAGCAAAACATTAAAAGTGACAATTAATTCTGGAGGAAATAAGCAGAGATGTAAATTCAATAACATATCATGTGTACAAGACAGAACAGTACTCACAGAATAAAAACAAGATTAATAAACACCATGGGCCAAAAATTATGTAAAATTTTATTGGAATAGATGGGTGGTAGTAGGCAAGTATGCATTTTTTTAGTATGCTTCATGTAATTTTAACTCCTTAGACTGGTAAATTATTAAGATCCACACTCTTCCTATTCACCCAGAACTCTGCTTATTTATGTCTATTTTCTAGATGTAACTATTAAAAAACATACCATTCTCAAAGGAGTTCTGGTCTCGATGACAAATTGCAGTGTCAACAAGGCTGAGAAGGCAGGGGTTTATTTCTTGTCCGTGTTAATGTAGGGGTCAACAGTGCTTACACTTATTGTTACATACTTTTCTTCATTTCAGGATTTAGGCTAAGGAGCATATCCCAAATGAGAACTGTAGCTCCTGGGGAATAGGAGAGAGTGCAAGAGGTACTAAAGTCATAATGACCCTGCAAGCTGCTGCAGCTGGAATGGGTAATACTCCCGCTTCTGTTAAAAGTTCACTGGACTACACAAACTTGTCTTAGTCTCTCATTCTTGGCATGGTGGTGATGAAGGAGGCAAAGCCGTCCTACCCTAATGCTGGAAATTTAGTCACTGAAGGAAGGGAATGAGAACAAGGGTGCTAATAAAATTATCTTTCTGAATATATAATGAAAAAGTAACTGAAAAAAATCACTATGTACCGTATCAATAACCACAAATAAATTGTAGGAGAATATTGTTATGAAATAGTAACATAGCATTTGCATAATGGTTTTAATTTTTCAGTTAGTTACTGTGTTCACAACCACACTTGAATCTCATATCAATGATCATTTATTCGTTTATCTCAAGAGCATTCCTGTGAAATTTTATATAAATTGACAGACTGATATGAGTGTTTAGTATTCTAATGTCTAGACTCTAGCTGTGAGTACAAGTTTTATTCTATCTTTATATAAAAATATTTTCTTGGTAAAGAGTATCCAGGTTTATTTTATGGCAATTTTGATACTTGTTAATTATTTAATTGTTTAGATGCTATTTTCAGTTGAATTACTTTTTTATATCATGCTCAGTGTGTTGTGTGGGTAGGAGGGGATAGAGGGGTGAGTGGTTGTGTGGAGGGAGGGGGGAACAAATTTTGTGTGCGCGCGCACGCGCATGTGTGTGTGTGTGTGTGTGTGTGTGTGTGTGTATGTGTGTGTATATAATAGAAGAACACAGAAAAGTGAACTGTTTTTAAAGATGACTGAGTTTGTATTTTTTGACCTACTAACACTACATTGACCAAGAAGTTTTTACTTATAATAATTAATCTGCTTATTAATATAATATATGAATTAATATTGTAGAAATTGGAATAAAATATAGATGAACTACTATTTCACTTTTTAAAGATAAATCTGACTTAGCAGATTTGTTTGGTAAATGAATGCTTAGATCTGACATGACTATGTGATTTTCGCTTTAATAGATACTCCAGAAACTTAGTGTAATTATCAATAATAAAAGCATTTGAGTGAAACATCATCTAATATTAGTCTTCTACAGCACTAGACCGTACTAGTTGTATAATGAATATTTTGTGATATATAAAGAACAATGGTACAATCACCACTCCAGAATCTTATTCTCAAATTGAATTTCTATCTTTATTTATTCATCTGATTATTTGCTTATTAACAATGTTTTAAATTACTTGTGGTAGTGTGAAATTTTTCTTGTACTAAAGGCTTAAAATCATGTGGTCGATGCATAATCTTCCTACATAACAGCCCAGGAGTGAGGTAAGTGTTAACAGAGGTGTGTGCAAAACTAAAATAGTGCTTACACTGTGCGGACAGGTTTCCAACATTTTGATGAGCAGAGAGTAAACATGTGAATCTACCATATTTCTAAAGGAAAAGAGGAGGAGGTGATTGTGAATAAATGTCTCTGCTCCTTAAGGAGGTTATGGTCAGTGAAAAAAAAATGATCGCAATATCCTGAAATTTACAGTGCTAAATTGATATAGTTTAACATATTTGAGATTTTAATTTAATTACATTCCTCCCTTATCTTTCTGTCCTCCAATCCCTTCATATTCTCTCCTGTTCCCTCTCACATTTATGGCCTCTTTTTTCCAGTAATTGTTATTGCTTGCATATATTTATATGTATATGTATGTGTATTTCTGAATACAACTTGTTTAGTCTATATAATGTTACATATATGAATGTATTCACAGTTGATATTTGATACTGGCATTTTCTTTCCTTGGGATGATGACCCATCTCCCTCCCAGCTATCCTGTGTTGTTTTTATTTCCTTGTATGGAGTTGGGGATTTCTGGTGTTTCTCCATCCTGTTTGTCATGTTCCTAATTTCATTCTTGTTCTGCTCACATTTGGGTAATCATGATGGTGATGGTGAGAATTTATTTGCATAGATTTTGGTATTAGTAAGAGACACCATCTCACAACAGAATCTTTGACTCTCTGGCTTTAATAATCTTTCTTCCTCCTCTTCCAAAGTTTTCCCTAAGCCTTAGTTATAGGAATGCTTTTTAGATGTGTCCACCGGGAGTGAGCTCCTCAACTCTTCATTTTGATTGGTTATGATTTTCTGTAGTAGACTCCATCTGTAGCAAAGAATAGTTGTTTAGATGAGTCTTCACTACACATATCTATGGGCCTACAGACATGTTTATATGTTGGTATGGGGGTTATGTTGGTTTAGTTATTCCCAGAGTAGGAAGCTGAATGCTTACTGCTGAAGATAACATTCACTTTAGAAACAGGGCCCAGAACTACACATTAGAATTGATGTTAATGCCCTCTCTGTGAGGACAATCTTTCATGGTGTCAGAAGGTGCCTTGAAAGCTTCCAAATAAGGGAAGCAACCAAAAGTCCTACTCAGCTATGATGCTTCTGAATCATCTCAACAACCAATAGGGCATGGTAATGCCTACAGATGCAGTAGTGGCATGCATACATTGGTGGTAACCAACAGCTCTCTAATTGAACTTAAGAACCACTCAACAAGGAGACCATGCCTGCTACAAAAAACCTAGCTAAATATTCAGTGTTAGTAAAGACATGGTTATTATATGAGACTCTAAAACCACTAATTTGTTAAATCAGCATAATCCTCTTTTTTAATGGATTCTTTGAAAAGTTTATATATCTATTTTGATGTTAACCTCTTCAACAACTCCTCACAGATGCCCCATCTCCAACCACCCAGCTTTGTATGCTTTTGAAAATAACAGGTGCTATTTGTGCTTTCTATATATTATGGGATATGAAGCTATCCACTAAAGCATTGTTGATCTATCAGGATCAATACCCTAAAGAAAATTGACTCTCCATATCCCACAGTGATCAATTTCTAAAGGTTTCACCACTAGAAATGGAACTTTCTACTTAGATTGTGTATGGATTAAGCTGGTGCTGGTCTTGTACATGCTGTGAAGAATTCTCTCATTTCATATGTACAACTGCTTGTCTGTTTGTAGAAAACACTTTCTCTTAAAAAATGTTCTGCTCTCTCTTCCCTAAACCATGGAGGTGGGAGTTATAGTATTGATATCTCATGTGGAGCTGAAAATTACAATCTCTTCTTATCTTTCACCATTTGTGGGTCTTTGTGTTAATTGGGAATTACTTCAGAAAAAGCTTCACTGAGGAGAGTTAAGAGTTGCACTAGTCTTTGGGTATACTAATAATTCATTGTGTTACAATTTAATATTATGTACACTCAGGAATAATAATATTTGTAGTTTTTTACTTAGCACCTATGATCACTCTAAAAACAAATACTTTACTGGCCCTAATATTAGGCCAAGGCATGGATTTTATTTTATGAAGATGGTGTTAAATCTAATGAGCAATTGTAGATAAATTTTTATGTGGTCTTATTAAATAAAAAACATGGAAGCAAATATAGGGGTGAAAGCCTTAGAGATCAGGGAAATAGAAATAGCCACCAGCTAACCTTACATCACCATGCCACAGCTTCCAAAGTGAGCTACTTCCTGTCTACCCATGTCTTTATTGCCTTTTCTGCCCTCTCATTGGCTGTTAGCCCAACTGCCTCACTTCTTTGTTACTGCCTGTCTGACCAAAGACCTCCAGGTCTCTATGGTTGGTACTGGGATTAAAGGTGTGTGTCACCACCATTTGGCTCTGTTCCCTAGTGTGGCCTTGAACACACAGAGATTCTGCCTGCCAAGTGATAGGATTAAGGGCATGTGCTACCCCTGCCTGACTTTTGTGTTTACTTAAAATGAGTTGCTATTTCCTCTGAACTCCAGGCAAACTTTATTTATTAATATACAAATAAAGTATCACCACATTTCAGCACAAATAAAATATCACCACAAGCAATTTTTACTTACTTACTACCATAGCATTCTTGTGACTATTACATAGGAGTTTATGTTTTTCCAGACCAGTCGTTCTTGTTGTTCAAGGGTCCACAGCTAGGTAATATTTATGATTATTTTTTTTCTTCAGTAGCATGCACAATACCTTCCAGTACTATGAAAGGTAAGTGCTAAGGATGAAGTTTCCTTGTGATTAGCAGACTGATTTATCTATTTTATATGACTGAAATATGGAGTATCTTTAACAATAGGGCCAGGAGTGGAACCAAGAGCATCAGCAATAGTCTATCATGTGTAGAGACCTATGGGACCCTATTGGCCCAGCAACTTCAAAAGACTAAGCCAATTCCTGAAACTGGACTTTTAATTTGTTAACCTCTGTTGTATACTAAGGTCATTTTCAACCTTTTAAAAGGTAAACTTATTCAAATATTTACATATGCATATGTATAGATTTGAGGATGCTTATTAAGTAGTAGGTTCCCACATGACTTTCAAAAAAGAGCTTTATTGTTGTTTTTGGCTTCCTGTATTTTCTTAAGTACCCTGCCCTCTCACCCTGTTTAAATCTTCATGTCCCATTACTCACCTTTAACTTTTACACTGATGGATTTCTTGCTTCACAAAGAGAATATTATTCCAACAATAATTCATGCAACAATAATCTGCTATGAAGCTATTTTTCCTTATTAGTGTTCACATTGTTTTACCCCCAAAGCTTATTTGACCTGGATAAATACAGTTTTGACTAGCTTAGTTCTCACAAGCTCTAAACGGCAAGATCAGGATGTCTGTCCTGAGATGGAAGCATTAGGTCCTGGGTTGGAGGTAGCAGAGACAAATGAAAGGTGTTAACATGGAAACAGAGTGAGGCTTAAATATATGTATCTTTTGAAGCTTTCTCTAAACAAAACATTATAGGTTGGAATCTGCACTTGTGAGTGTTAAATATCCATTACCTATATTCCTTTCTTTCAAATGTTAGTAAAGGCCACTCTTAGAGAATTTATAACTAAATTTACCATAGTGAATAGTGTTTATAGATTTGTTACACAGTGAACAGAGAGCACTGACGATTCTTGATGTTTGGGATGTAAGAAATGAAAAACTCAAATTAGAAACAGAGCAGAGAAATTAAGGATGGCCAGAAATTCTGGTGACAGTGAAGCCTCTGAAAAACAGCAGAGTCAATCACAGTAAAAATTTCAGTGGGGAAGGAAGACATTTTTATTTGATCAAGAGAGCTTCTTGAACAGTGGAGAAGCATAGGATAAATTGTGCCAGACTGAATCTCCAATGGTGGGTGACCTGTGCACTCCTGCTGCTGACTCATACCAAGTGAGGTAAAGCTTCAGCAGTGCTAAGAAAGCTTCCATTTGTGTGGTAGTCTCTGGAGAAAGATCTCTGTTTTGGCTGCTACAGTTAACAACCAAAACATTTTGACTGTTACCACATCTAAGGTTTATATTTTTCATTGACTGGAGATCAGTCTATTTCTAGAGTCATTAAGCTCTATTAATGATTTCTTGATGACATAAACATCTTTAAAAATTAAATGACTTTTGTTAGAAAAATGATGCTCACACTAAATATGAATAAATAATGTGCTTGAATATTTATGTGCATAATTTGAGTAATCTGTACATATAATACACATGACATAGATAGGGAATAATGAACATATTTATTCACATTAAATAATGGAATATTAATAGACTAATTTGTTATGCATTTTAACATGTCACTCTTATGCCTATATTTTCATTTGCTTTGAATCAGTATTATAAGATTACAGTTTTACAATGTTCTTTTTATAATTCCTCTTTCCTTTATGACTTGGAACTCTCAGTTAAAAATGAATGGAAAGAAGTCTAGTAGCTATTACCACCAGGTGATAATTTACCAACAAAAACAGAAAAAAAGTTGTGGGGAGCCTGAATAATAAGTTCCTCACAAAAATATCTTTGTATAATATGGTGATGTGAAATACTGGGTGTAATATTCCTTGTCTGGTTTGATGAAGATAATTGGAAAGTCTGCCCTCAGGGTCTGCCACGGCAGTCAATGATGTGAGTAAGTTTCCTTCACACAGATGGGAAATAACTTTTAAAGTTCAAAATCTTTTAGTTTAACTATGTTTTCAGTAATAAAGTCTATGAAAATAGCACAATTTCTTGCACTAACAACACTATAGTGAACTGAGATAGGACTTACAAAAATTATTATGATGATTAATATCTTTTGAGCAAAAGCCTGTCTGTGGAGCTCTGGCTTGCTGGAAATTTTAGACAATCCAGTGATTGTACGTTGTTGTTTTCTCATCTTGACTTCTTATTAACACCCTAATACTAAATGCTTTAACATTAAATGTGTTTTTAAGCATATTTAATATGAATCAGTAACTATTTAAAAGTCAGTGATGCCATCCTATTACATCTGGAGGTCTGGATCTGGTTCATTTTGCTCTAAAATCCAGTTTCTCTATGAGGAATAGAATTTTAAAAATCTTTGAAGGGTCTTCCTCCTTAATTTAGGGTTAACCCAAAGATGTTGCAAGGTTGTGCCTTGATTTGGCCTTAAACTCAGCATCTCTGTCAGCAGGTGTTCTCTGCTCAGGACAGAGAAGGCTGGGCTTGTGAGGGGTCAAGGAGTTCTGGCAGGCCTTTGTTTAAAGCTGCCAGGCTTTTGCCTCAGATGAGGAAATGTCAGACATCTTGAAAGTGCTCCATCTTTACTCACAAGTCATGCCTCGTTCCCTAACTGTCTGTGTATCAGGAATTTGTCTGACTCCTTTGATCCAGTTCATGAATCCTTTGATCAATTTTCCCTTCCTTCTGTTTTCTACCATCCTCTTTATTCCTGACTTACGTGTTTCCTACCTTCCTTCTTTTGAGGTTTCATTTAATCTTAGACCATATATCAAAAATTCATTAATATATTAAAAATAAAATATGTAAAAATGAATCATTTATTCCATTTATGCACAATAAATACATGTTGCTATTATTATATGTGCAAATTCAAGCATTATATATATAGTATATATTATACATACATATCTATATCTATATCTATATCTATCTATATCTGTATCTATATATATATATATATATATATATATATATATATATAAATATTCTGAATTTAATAGACCGATGTTAAATGTTAACCTGAAACACATATGGATCAATCAGCTATCATGTCTGTATTCAATGACAGTTCTGCATAATAACGTCATCACCAAACATCAAATATTATCTTAACTTGAGCTTTGTAATGAGAGTGTTAACTTTCACACATTTTCAGCATAAAAGAAAGTCTTGATTTTTGAAAATATTTTAAATTTACTCTATATGGTTTGAGAATATTTTGTGGTAAATGAATCCATATTTTATAAGACTCAGCAATAAAGAAATCTCAGGTAACAATCCAGCTGTCATACTATCCTCACAACAAACAAGGCTGTGGAATGTGATCTGATAGTTTTTATTTGTCTCCAGAGAGTGAATCATTTGGTGATGTATTAACTCATTTACATTATACATTTGCTTGTTAATTTTTATTTCATTCAGAAATATTTTAATGTTCCTGGATGACATTAGAGTAATTAATATCATTTGCATAAATTGTTAGAGATAATTGCCTTGTGGCTAAAAGCAAACAAACAACAAACAAGAACAGCAGAGAAGCACCACCCCCACATAAAAAAATTAAAGTACAAACAATAAGGAAATATTTGAGAAATTAATTGAACAGATGTTTATATGAAGTAAGAATTATTTTAATTAGAGTTTGTTCAATTAATGCTTTATATTAACATGACAGAGGCACTGACTACTTTTATACCTAATTATTATGTTGTACCCTGAACGCATTTATTTTTTGTTTTTTCACTTATTTACTTTATTATAAAGCAAGTCAGCATAGTTTCATGGTGCAAAAGCAGTTATGCAGAAATTCATTAAGTCAATTGGTTATTATAGATTTGGTTGATGGTTTATGTTTATTTTCTTAATTATTATTAGGTGAAATGTTAATGCTGGTATGTATAGAAATAAATCTTTTCCACATGTTCTTAATGTAAAATGCTAAGATTTTTCTTACTTACTGAATTATTTATTAATTGGCAGTCAAATGTATTCATCTAATTTTAATGTAAATTTCAATTCATGCAATAATAATTATGAAGATAGCATCTCAATTTTGTAAATATTTCATTAATTAAGTCTAATATACAGAAAAGGAATATGCAGCTCTCATTACCACTATAGAGCAGAGCCCAGAGTCCATTCAATTTTTATTAGCATGATTTTGCTATTATGACATATAGATGTGTACTTTAATTGTGTCAAAAGGAAGTGACAGTTCATGTACAACTCAAATATACTAGTGAGTTATTTTAGTCATATTCCTTAGGATTAATTAACCTGGATTAAAAGCATGAAAGTGTACTACCTGAATGACTGACTACTTTGTTAATGGCTCATAATGACTTCCATGTGTTTCTAAGAATTAGTTTTTTCCCAGAATTATGTGGATTTATTTATGTATATTTAATTAAAAAATTAGCATCACTTTGGGGATTTGTTTGTGTCCCTTCAACGTTCCTCAAATAAATCAACCACCTTCTGCTTTTGGAAAATATCTAGAAAAAATATAAACTACTTTTTAATGCATTTGAATTTAAAAATAAACCAAAAATAATTAAAAAAAGAAAAGTGGGGGTTGGGGTTTAGCTCAGTGGTAGAGCACTTGTCTAGTAAGCTCAAGGCCCTGGGTTCGATCCTCAGCTCCAAAAAAAAAAAGAAAAGAAAAAGAAAAATGGCCTACTGTATGTTATTTATGCATAAAAAAGTATATTTTATCAGGGGAAAACATAAACTTATTATTAAATTATTCAAGTTATGTATAAGTCTATTCTTCTAGAAGGTTTAAAGAACATATTTCAAAAAATTAAATTGAATTCTTTGTGGTTTTGCTTGTGCCGTAGATTAAAATCTGAGATTCATCTATGCTAGGAAAGCACGCAGTTATTTCAGCACATTTGTTCATTGCTAAAGTAATCCTTCAAATGAATTTTAATAAAAAATAAAGGAAATAATATTTTAATTTTATGTTATTTCCTATTGGAATAATTTTATTTTGGATGTATGTTTCTTGTAAAATTGCCTCCTTTTAAAACAATATTCTTATTAATTCTTTGTTAATTTCATACAATATATTTTGATCATAGTCCTATTTTTAATGCCTTCCAGATTCAAATCACCTGTCAACCAAACAAATTTTATTTGCAGATTTCTAAGATGGCTACATCTATATTTATCAACATCTATCTATCTATCTATCTATCTATCTATCTATCTATCTATCTATCTACCTAAATGAAGAGAGAGAGAGAGAGAGAGACAGAGACAGAGAGAAACAGAGACAGAGAGAGAGACAGAGAGAGATTGATTGATTGAATGGAGTTACCCTATTACTCTACAGTGGGGATACTATCCTTACTAGACATTCTCAAGCCTCCTACTAGCAAATAAAATCCCAGCACCAGAAGGGATTACTTCCTTTGAGTTTTTGGCTCTAGGTTTTCGAAGAACCCCCAATATAAGAGTCTGCCATCGCTGCTCTTTGTTACCCTCCACTAGATGGTAAGACCCTATGGTTTCGGGTTGTATTTTAATTTATGCATTAGTAGAGTAGTAATTTCTCTATAACTAAACTCTTCATGAAGATAAAATAATCATGTTTACACAAAAACAGATAATTTGTCCTTTTTATGTTGCACACTAAAATCAGAGTCAAATCTCCTAAAACCAAAGTGTATCTGTTAATGTGAAAAAACAAAACTAGATAAATTAATTAAGAGGACATTTTTTTTCTTTTCCTTTTATTTAAAATAGATTTCTTTTGCACATAATATGTCCTGATGTGGTTTCCCTCCCCTCTACTCCTACCAATATTACCATACTTCCCCTTCCATCCAGATCCATCCCCATTTTGTTTCCTATTAGAAAATGAAGGGGCTTTATGGAAAAATAATAAAACAAAATATAATAAGATAACACAAAAACTAACACAATAGAATTGCCCCAAACAAACAATAAAAGGAAAAGAGCCCAATAGAAAGGCAGAAGAAACAAAGACACACTAGTTTACACACTCAGGGATTCTATAAACACACTAAACTCAAAGTCATAATATATATGCAGTGGACCTGCAAGGTTAAAAGAAGAAAAGCATTAATAAAACATAATAATTAAAATAAAAACAATAAAATAAAATAATTTTTTAAATGAAGAACCTTCACACAACATTATGAAACAAGAAACCTCTAAAGATGATGGTGAATTTGTTTCTCTTGGGTCTTTGCTGCTGGTCATGCAGCCTTCCCTTAAAAGTAGTTTGTTTCTACAGTGAGAATCCTTTGGAAGAAACTACATTTTCATTTGCAAGTGTCTATCAATTGGAGATTGTTTCAGAGTTATGGATAGGGGCATGTGTTCACTTCTGCTTTCAGCTCTAGGACCCTACCCTGTGCAGTCCTATGCAAGCCCTGTGCATGCTGCTTCAGTCTCTGTGAGTCCATATGTGTATCAATCCTGTTGGCTTAGTGGTCCTTGTTTTCTTGGTGTCCTCCATCCCCACTGGATTTTATGAACTCTGAAATGAGGGATTTGATGGAGACATCTAATTTAGGGCTGAATGCTCCATACTAGAAGAATAAGTATTTTTAATAATTCATTTTGTTTTAAGTGTCCACAAAACTATGTGCAAATGATCAGCTGTCCAACAGAGTAGCATAATGATTCTAGCTTTGGTGCAAGTACATCTAGATGAGTTGGCAGTGTCAGTCATTTTATAGACACTGTAATCATATTTCCCTCTTGAAAGTGGCGAAAATGCTAAGGAAAGGAATAATGTGAAGCAAGGACAGAAATCTGATACAATAAATGAAAAATATGTGGGAGACAGGAAAACCTGGGATCCAGCTGAAGAATTAAATCATGTCCTGAACAAACTTCACTAAGTTATTTATATTCTCTGAATGTTGATTTTTTTCTCATCTGTAATATCCATAAATTAGTATAATTTCAGTATTACTGTATGGATTTTAAAAAGTAGTGTATATAAACATCTCACAATAATGTTAGTAAGATTTTATTAAATTACTGTTTATTTTTTCTTGCCTGTTCTAATTTATGTCTCTCCTTTTCCTCATCTTTTCTCCATTTCATTTCTTCTCTCCACATTTGACGCTGTTTATTTAATCTTCTAGATCTTTATGCTTCTATCCTTTCTCACACTGTAGTAATTGCAAAAATGAAAGGGCATGGCCTCAGCTCCCGCTGAACTGTGTTTCTGCTGAAAAGTGGTTTGTTAGCAAATGTCCAGACTTGTGCATATAGGATACTTTATTTTGGATAATTTTGAAAGCGAGTAAAATTGACAAACAATAACACATACATTCATGTCCAATGATTGTAAGTACATCGAAGATAATGATTTTAAAATGCAAATCAAAATGAGATATAAAATTCAAGATGTGTAAATGATAGTCAAACATGTTACTTATGCCTTTGGATAAGATTTAATTGGTAGATTGCTTGCCTGCAACACTATGTTCAATTAGAAGTAGAAAGAAAAATAATCTTATTCTTAATGGGAAATACCACAGCTAAAGTGCATCAAATTTGTTAACTGAATCATAATAGTTTGCTTAACAGGAAACACTTTATTTTTAAGAAGTATTATCTATTAATTTTTCTTTCTTTCTTTTCTTTTTTTTTTTTTTTTTGGTCTGAAATAAAGTCAATGATATTCTCAGTAATAATGTTGAAATGATACCAGTCACTTGGTTCAAACATGTATTGCTTATTTTTCTGTTTGTAATCACCAAACACCAGGCAAGTAATTAATGGAGGATGGTTTATTTTGGAGGGTGTAGTCCATGACAGCAAGGCAGGCTTGGTGATGGGTGGTCCTTCACAATCATCTGCACAGGTGAGGTAGCAGACAGGAATGGAGGCTAACTTTCCACTGACTTCCTCTTTCCTTTCCTCTTCCAGGAACCCCAGCCCATGGAGCAATGCTTCACACTCTTGCCTGCTCTTCCTTACTCATTTAAACTCCCGGAAAAACGCTCACAGATACATTCGGAGTTGTGTCTCCTAGATGATGCTAAATCCAGCCAAGTTGTTTAGTCATTACGATATGCCATTTCAAGACAGAATTATGAGGAGACATGAAAACTCATGTGATTTCAGTTAAATGTCAAAAATGACCATTAATCTAAAATGCTGATAATTCATTAACAAGAAAATATAGCTAAAATATGGACTATAGTGCTATTAATTAATTTTTATAAAGATAATTATAGTTGGGTTAATTTTTCTTTCAGAAATATAACTGAATTTCCTGTGAAAATATTATTAGTTTTAAAAATAGTAAGACTGTATATTATAAAAAGTAAGATGTAAGAAATATAAATTCAAAATAGAGATATCTGTTAAGACCATAGGAATACTCAAATGATTTGAGAACACAAATACAAAGGGTTTATGCAATCTCCACCTGCATATTTAAAAATATTGTATTATATGTATCATTATTTTTAAAATGATTTATTTATTTTGAAGTGTGCTGATGCTTTGCCTTTATTTACAATGTTGCACCACATTGTGCAATGACTGCACAGGATAGAAGGTGATACTGGACCCTCTGGAACTGGAGTTATAGGTGTTTATTCACTGCCATTTGGGTTATGGGAAATGAATGTGTGTCCTCTGGAAGAGCAATCAGTGCTCTTAACCTTTGATCCATCTCTCCAACCTCTATACGTTTCATTATTATACTGAATTTAGTATATTATGTCATATGATTTCCAAAGTTATATTAATTGAAAAATAGGAATATTATTAAGGTAACAATGCATTTAAAAGAATTAATAATTTATTTTTTCAAATTGGTCAGGGTTTGTACACTCTTTTTAGGTGTGCTTGCATGTGTGTGTGAGTGCATGCACGCATGCATGCGTGTGTGTGTGTGTGTGTGTGTATGTGTGTGTGTATGTGCGCACATATAAACCAAAGGTTCTTGCAGTGTGTCTTCTTCTATAACAATCTGAATTATTTTTAGTTACTGTCAGTCTCTCAATGAATCTGCATCTCACCACCTGGGCTAGACTAGTTAACTGTAGACCTCCATGTATCCCTCTTTTCCCACCTCTATAGCACACTTGTGTACTTAATACATGTCTCCTTTCCAAGATTTTACTGTGAGTGTTTATGATCTGAGCTCAAGTAACTCTGGCTTGTATAGTGAATCACCACCAAAGCACTTTTCCATTCTAACTTCAAAAGATGCCTAATAAGAAGAATAACTAGGAATTGCTATATACATGATAGCTGCATCTATACATTAGAAAAAAAATTTAATCCACAGAGGAATGTTTTTAGTGTGGTTAACTCTAGCTATTTCAGAATATCAAGCAGTACATTTACAAATACTATAAATATGCAATTCAGTGACAATCATGCTTAATATTTCTATCATGCACCATCTAAAGAAATGTTTCATGTTTCAGAATTTGGAAAAAGATCATATTTTATATAAAACCAAATCTGATAATTGTCTTGATTTTATTTTTGTTACTTTAAAAAGAAAAATGGTTTCCTAAGAATTCAAGTGTGCTTTGTAAATTATTAATACCACAATGTACATTAGGGAAACAGCCACAGTAATAGATCCAGACAGCACATCTGTGGATAGTAACTTTGTGATTTCCTTCAGGTAAAGAAAATGAAAAATATTGATTCTGTGAAACCATGTGAGTGTAGAAAAGGTCAGTTTTTGACTCTTTGTGTCTTAAAGCTTCTTACTTTGTCTGCAGATGTTCCACTCCTGTAAACATCTATTTATAGGAAATAATCCATTTATGAATTTTCCACTTCAGTTACAGACGCCTACTTAAAATAAGTCTGAGGTTCAGCAAGTTCTTTACAAGATCTGTATCAGTTAGAGTTAAGATAACAAAATATACACAAGAAAATCTAAAGTGACTGATGTGTGGAGATTTAAAATTAGAAATCTGTCAAATAATTCTAACAAGTTATATAATATAGAGCTGGTTTCAGTTAAGAGTGACACATTTTTATTTTGTCTGTTGTAGTATTTATGAGGGACTGTCTTGGCTAAGTGTCTCTAATAAAAATTTCCCATCTTAAAGTTCCATCTCAGTGATTGACATCATCTTTATTGACAGATACTTCCTTTTCAGATGAACTGACTTAGTTCTCCTGAGTTCAACTCTGTCTGTAGATCCTTCTGCAACTGTTGATTATTAACACTTTGAGAAGAGTCAACATTTGTTGTGGATCTTTTACAAATGTGCCTGCATTACCTTCATCCTGGGGTCTATGTGACCCATGGAATGCTCATCTGTGTGTCCTCTCCTTAACATTCTGCTCTTACTGTCTTTTCCAGCCAATCTCTGATCTCTGGGCTTTCCAGGTGCCAATCAGATGACACTCAACTGTGATATCATCCTACATGGGACATTTGTTAAGGGTTTTTTTGTGGGGGGGGGTTATTTAAGTATTGTGATCATATGCAATCAATTTTCTCCAAACATTTAGCACATCTTTACTGATGAGTCAACACACAAAATATAGTATAGACTACACTGGATATAGATATCAAGATAAAAATTGCAAAAGTTATAAATGGAAATGTTTTTAAATAATTTAAAATTTCCCCACAGAAAATCAATTCTTCCACTACTATAACATAGAATATACTATGTTTTTATTTTAGATTCCTATTTTGAAGAATTTTGTAAGAAATAATGCTACTTATTAAAATATGACTATAAAGTTTCATTGAATAAAGCACACTCTAGAAATCTTTACTTTGAATGCTCTAGCCCTGCCCTTACAGTTAGTGTTCACATACCTAAGAGGTGCTATTTTTATCAAAGTCTTATTCTACATGGCACATACCTCTCATTCACACTAGTGCTGTCTCTCCCAACAAAACTATAATTTCAGAGGATCTAATATGGAGTGCATTGCTTGAAAATTTAATTGTTCTTCTTGACTAGGAATTAGAAAAAGCAAACTGTTATCACTACCCTTTACTTATTTATTGTTTTCTGAGTAAAATAAAGTTTTGTAAAGCCATGGATTAAACTGTCTCAATGGTTGTATCTGTTGATCATTACAATGCTGTCTCTCAGATATTTAGCAACACCTACCTCCAAAAATACTATGTTCAAATATTGTTGACATGACTTTACCAAAATGTAAAGGTGCAAAGATACTTGTACACATCTTATATTTGTTAACCTTGTAACTGGTTATATTACATATTTTATCTGTTTCTGGCCATTTTAACACCTCACAGAATTAAATAGAAAGGTTGGAAACTAAAATTTGGGATTAAAATAAACTAAAAATATGCTTAGGGCTTTTAAATAGTACATGCCAGTGAGAGTTTAGACAAATTCTATCTAAAGAACTTGAATTTTTAAATAGAAGACAAAGTTAAAAACATTTGTCTTGCAAATCCCACCTAAATTGTCATGTGTGGCATTGATACCTTTTGTATGTAATTTAGTGTATTTTTCTACTCTGCTACATGTCTGAAAGCAAAACTTTTTAAAATGATGAGTGCTTATTACCCTACAGTCTTACTGATGAAGACTTTAGGTATAGCTGAACTGGGCCATTTCCTCAAGGTCTCTCATATGACTTCAGTTAAAGGTTTGCAAACCATTAGAATCATATCAAGAATTCTGTTACAAGTGATAGCTGCCATAGGTAGTGATGTAAATGATCCATGGTGCAAATTGTGACTTGTTCAGATATGGTGCATTGAGAAGAAATGCTGTAGTTAAAAGGAAGGTTAAAGTTTATAATGATAAAGTCTGGAACACCGCGGACGATGAATTAAAGAGTTTCTAGCTGGGTATTAAATAAGTACAGTAAAGAATAAGAGGAAAGAAAGAGCCCTGGGCTAGTGATGGCAGGCATGCTGTTTTGTAAGCCTTTGAAGAACACATGTAAAGCACAATCATGCTTTCATATATTCTTGCTTCTAGGGCAGCTTCTATCAGCTTAAGTGTAGCTTCTAAGGTAGGCTCTACCTAATTCAGGAAATAGAGTCCAGAATATTCCATTAATAAATAATTAAGAACAATTACAGCTACTTGGCAGCTGTGAGAACAAAGTAAGCATAGTTAATGTGTGAGACATCAGCAAGTTCAGAGGGCTATAACAGTAGTCAGGACTAACAATGAATAGATAGTCAAGTTCAGCAGCTAACAAAACAGTAGGCAGAGATGAACAGAAACCAAATGAGCTGTCTCCAACTACCTCTAATTGGGTAGGTAGTCGATAAGCGATGCATGGTCATCCACAGGTGGATGGAGGTCACCACCTCATTGGCTCCACCAGCAAGGCGTCTTTATGATTAACCATTTCCCTAGGAATCACCCCAGCCAGAGTCCAGTTTCTATCACAACCCATAAAAAAATACCTAAACAAGGTATGTCAGTGGCTTTTCCTTCTTGAAAACACAGTTTTTTTCTTTTTTCGAGACAGTGTTTCTCTGTGTAGCTTTGCGCCTTTCCTGGATCTCGCTCTGTAGACCAGGCTTGGCATCGAACTCACAGAGGTCCACCTGCCTCTGCCTCCCGAGTGCTGGGATTAAAGGCGTGCACCACCACCTCTGGGCATGTTTGAAAACACATTTTATTCCTAGGATATAGTCCCACTCTTGAATTTTTCAGTGTTCCCCATTTTTTCTCACTTTGCTTTATTTTTAGTTAAGCTTGCTCTGCTTTGCTTGTTTACATAAAGGTCTTCACCTTTCATCTTCACTGCTCTGAGGGGAAAAATAGCTCAGGAGACACTTTCCCAAGCAAAAGTTTCACCTAGTACTTAGTGTGAGGGATGTTAGGTCTTTGTGTTAAGATTACTTGGCAGAGAAAGTTCCCATTGCACTATAAATTCCTGCATCAATTTACTGGCCAAGTATCCACTCTTCAGTTCATTTGCAGACTTACTTGCTCACCCAAGGTTCTCACTACCTACTGACCATAGATATCATTTCTTTGCCTGTTAGACCTGTATATATGGAAGCTGTTTATGTATTAGCTAACATTCTCTAAAAAAAAATAAGTGGTTAGCTGGGAAGACATATAAAATCTTATTTCTTTTTGACATTTGACATTCTGTTGCTCAGTAGATCCCTGGGTTTCCTCTAACGAGGGCACAGTTATATGCAAGCTGGTGACGTTGGAAGATGAAGATGGCCACATCAAATGTTATGTACCAGAGGTTTCCATTCATGATCCATCAGTCTTCAAAAGCTAGGTGTTTTAAATTGGTTAATGATAACTTTGGAGCAATGCGAAATTCAATTAGTCTCCACTGATTTGTTGCACATTTGCTTCACATTTCATCTGTTAGGTGTTGAACATTTTCTCCTAATTTTTTAGATGAAGTATGTGAAATGACAGATGGAAATGTAAAAACTTATTACTCAAAAACTTTAGCTTACATATTTTGTCATTATGATATTATTTCTTAAATGCCACCTGTAGTTAGTTGCCTTCTGTGTATACTGCAGTGCAACCTAAGTCAAACAAATAAATTCATTATTGTATACTTCCATTCCCAGGTCTGTAGTATATGACAAAGGATGACCATGTTCATAACCTAAAGACTTTAATTAATATCTGAGTCTTTGTTATTTCTCATTTCCCCCATATGTTCCACCACTTTACTTCCATCACCACTTTCAAGAAATATTAGGTTTCTTTGGGTCCTAGCTCCTTAATCTCTTCTTATTCATCCTACTAATCTTTCTCTTCCTTGCTTGCCTTTTTCCTGATACACCAGCATAACACATCTCAAAACTATGCCAACCCTTTTGCCTCTACTTCTAGAATACCAGAATTATAAATATATGGAACTATGTTTAGCTCCTTAAAACATGCAAGCATGTTGACCTACAACTTTCTGGCTTATGGACAGTTAGAAAAAATTTGAGCATCCTTCATATGTCTTTCTTTGCCATTCTTTTCTTAAAAATACAATGATGTAAAATTGGACAATGCAAGTTAAGGCTTTTAGAGGATACTGATTTTTTTTTTTTGTACTTCTGAAACAATTACTGAAATACCAGGTAATCTGAAGGTCTATCAGCAAGAAATGACATGTATAGACATCATTGTTCATTTCCATTCGTCTATCTCTATCTATCTATCTATCTATCTATCTATCTATCTATCTATCTATCTATCTATCTATATCTATGTTTTCTTTTGCTTTCTATGCTGTGAACCGAATTTGAAGCCTTGGATATGCTAAGCAATGGAGCTATATCTTCATTCTATGCAGTCTTTGCCCTTACCATCCCCACTACTCTCTCCTACCCTTCCTCTATTCCTTTACAAGTAATAATTGTAAATCACAGTAACAATTTTATTACTGATTTGAATTGAGAATTCTTTTTTCTCTCCTTTATTAAAATTTAATATATTTGTGTTTTAATTTTACACATCAGCCATGGGTTCCCCTGTCCTCTCCCCTCCCACTTCTGTCCCCAAATTCCCCCCATCCCCTACCCTCCATTCCCATCTCCTCCAGGGCCAGGACTCCACTGGGGATTCATTTAAACCTGGTGGATTCAGTACAGGCAGGTCCAGTCCCCTCCTTCCAGGCTGAGCAAAGTGTCCTTGTGTAAGCCCAAGGTTCCAAACAGCCAGCTCATGCACTAAGGACAGGTCCCAGTCCCACTGCATAGGTGCCGCCCAAACAGTTCAAGCTATTCAATTATCTCACTTATCCAGAGGGCCTGCTGCAGCTGGGGGCTCCACAGCCTTTGGTTCATAATTCTTGTGTTTCCATTAGTTTGACTATTTGTCCCTGTGCTTTTCCAATCTTGGTCTCAACAATTCACACTCTAACAGTCCCTCCTCTTTCTCGACAATTGGACTCCTGAAGTTCCACCTGGGGCCTGGCCGAGGACCTCTGCATCCACTTCCATCAGCTACTGGATGAGAGTTGCAGCACAACCATTAGGGTGTTTGGCCATTAGACTAGGTAAGATCAGGCTTTCTTCGACCATTGCCAGCAGTCTACAGAGGATGTATCATTATGGATTTCTGGGGACCTCTCCAGCACTCTGCCTATTCCTGTTCTCATGTGGTCATCATTTTTCAGGGTCTATTATTCCTTGTTCTCCCATTCTGTTCTTGATCCAGCTGGGATCTACTGCTCCCCTAAGCTTTCTTTCCCCCAAACCTTGCCCTTCATTACTCCCACTGTCGTCCAGGTTGTTCATGTAGATCTCATCCTTTTCTCTGACATTGGGTGATCCCTGTGTCTTTCATAGGTTCCTGTTTTCTAGGTAGCCTCCTTGGAGTTGTGTAGCAGTCTAGTCATCTTTGTTTTACATCTAGTATTCTACTATGTGTGAGTACTTACCATGTTCGTCCTTCTGAGTCTGGGTTACCTCACTCAGGATGATTTTTTTTCTAGATCCATCCATTTGCCTGCAAACCTCATGATGTCATTGTTTTTCTCTGCTGAGTAGTAATCCATTGTGTATATGTACCATATTTTCTTTACACATTCTTCAGTTGAAGGGCATCTAGGTTGTTTCCAGGTTCTGGCTATTACAAACAATGCTGATATGAACATAGCTGAGCAAATGCCCTTGTGGTATGATTGAGAATTCCTTGGGTATGTGCCCAAGAGTGCTACAGCTGGGTCTTGGGGGATATGGATTCCCAATTTTCTAAGGAAGCGCCATATTGATTTCCAAAGTGGCTGTACAAGATGCATTCCCACAAGCAGTGGAGCAGAGTTCCCCTTCCTCCACATCTTCTCCAGCATAAGCTGTCTTCTGTGTTTTTGATCTTAGCCATTCTGACAGGTGTAAGGTGGTATCTCAGGGTCGTTTTGATTTGCATTTCCCACATAATTAGGGATGTTGAGCAATTCCTTAAATGTCTTTCAGCCATTTGAACTTCCTCTGTTGAGAATTCTCTGTTTAGTTCTATAGCCCATTTCTTAATTGGACTGTTGGGCATTTTGATGTCTAATTTCTTGAGTTCTTTATATATTCCGGATATCAGCCCTCTGTCAGATGTGGGGTTGGTGAAGACCTTTTCCCATTCTGTAGGCTGTCGCTTTGTCTTGTTGACCATGTCCTTTGCTCTATAAAATCTTCTCAGTTTCAACAGGTCCCATTGATTGATTGTTTCTCTCAGTGTCTGTGCTACTGGTGTTATATTCTGAAAATGCTTTCCGATGCCAATGCGTTCAAGACTACTTCCTACTTTCTCTTCTATCAGGATCAGAGTAACCTGATTTATGTTGAGGCCTTTGATCCACTTGGACTTAAGTTTTGTGCATGGTGACAGATATGGATCTATTTCAGCCTTCTACACATTGACATCCAGTTATGCCAGCACCATTTGTTGAAGATGCTTTCTTTTTTCCATTGTACATTTTTGGCTTCTTTGTCAAAAATTATTTGTTCATTGGTGTGTGGGTTAATGTCAGGGTCTTCAATTTGATCGCATTGGTCCACATGTCAGGTTTTTTTTGTTTTTTGTTTTTTTTTTTGTTTGTTTGTTTTTGTTTTTTTGCCAGTACCAAGCTGTTTTTATTCAGGTAGCTCTATAGTAGAGCTTGAGTTTGGGGATCGTGATGACTTCAGAGGTTGTTTTATTGTACAGGATTCTTTTGGCTATCCTGGGTTTTTTGTTTTTCCACATGAAGTTGAGTATTATTCTTTCCAGGTCTGTAAAGAATTATGTTGGTATTTTAATTTGAGGGGGATTGCATTGAATCTGTAGATTGGTTTTGGTAAAATTGCCATTTTTACTATGTTATTCCTGCCTATCCATGAGCATTGGAGATCTTTCCATTTTCTGACATCCTCTTCAATTTCTTTTTTCAGGGACTTAAAGTTCTTGTCATATAGGCCCTTCACATGCTTAGTTAGAGTAATCCCAAGGTATTTTATATCATTTGTGGCTATTGTAAATGGTGATGTATCTCTGATTTTCTTCTCAGCCTGTTTTTCTATTGTATATAGGAGGGCTACTGATTTTTTTGAGTTGATCTTGTATCCTTCTATGTTGCTGAAGGTGTTTATAAGCTGTATCAGTTCCTTGGTTGAATTTTTGGGGTCACTCATGTATACTATCATGTTATCTGCAAATAGGGAAAGCTTGACTTCTTCCTTTCCAATTTGTATCCCCTTAATCTCCTTATGTTGTCTTATTGCTCTGGCTAGAACTTCAAGTGCTATATTGAATAAGTATGGGGAGAGGGGATAGCCTTGCCTTGTTCCTGATTTTAGTGGTATTGCCTTGAGTTTCTCTCCATTTAATTTGATGTTGGCTGTTAGCTTACTGTAGATTGCCTTTATTCTGTTTTGGTATGTTCCCTGTATTTCTGATCACTCCAAGACCTTTGTCATGAAGAGGTGCTGGATTTTGACAAATGCCTTTTCTGTGTCTAGTGAGATGATCATGTGCTTTTTTTTTTCCCTTTGAGTTTGTTTATATGGTGTATTACATTGAAGGACTTTCGTATGTTGACCCACCCTTGCATCCGTGGGATGAAACCTACTTGATCATTGTGGATAATTGTTTTGATGTGTTCTTGGAGTTTGTTTGCCAGTATTTTTGCATCAGTTTTCATGAGGGAGATCGGTCTGTAGTTCTCTTTCTTTGGCATTGTTCCCTTAGTATTATATTCAAAAATATTTTGTATATGTATCCATAGGGACTAGGATTTAGCAATATGCATTTTGATTGGTTGTAGTTTTCTGTACTGGTTTCCATGTCTTTTGTGGGTTGTTTCCACAATCATTTTATTACATATTGTTAATTTAATCTAATTATTAAGCCAGCTGCTCTGATAGCTCATAACTAGAGGGCACCTTAGGTGACAAAGAAAAGCTTTATGGATGAATGATATGAATCTTGAAAACTAATATACATGAATTTCACAGAACTAATATTTAACCTAAATGCATATCAGGGACCTTAGAAGAAGGATGTTTGTATAATTGGTTTATTTGTCAAGGAAATATACTATTAAGCAATGCTTTTGCACATTTGTGGACTAGTCTGGGAACTCTTGTGTAGTATATGTACAGAATGGTATACTTAATTTTCAAATTCTTAGCAATGAAATAAGCTTTGTTATCAATTTTTTGATGTGTGTTGAATAGGAAGTAATAATGGTCTACATGACTATTGCCAAAGCTTGAGATACTTGTGTTGTCAAACTGTATTGATATCCTGTAGTTTCCCTAATTAGAATGCTGGCTTAGTATATCCAGCATTTTGGATAGAGAAGCAATTTTCTGACCTTTTAATTAATCACTAGTTAGTGTCATGAACCTCAATAATTCATATAATCTGAAAATAAATATTATTTATAAGAAGGTCCTGGATTTAATACCTAGTACCATTATTGCTGCTACTACTACTATTGCTCATAATAAATTCTCAAGATATATGAGTATGTATATATATATATATATGTGTGTGTGTGTGTGTGTGTGTGTGTGTGTGTGTGTGTATACTTATATAGAGGGGGGCAAAGAGAGAAATTTGCTTTTAAGCTCATGATTAGAACATGAGTTGCCATGGTCATGGTGTCTTTTCCCAGCAATAAACACCCTAACTAAGCCATTAAGTCTCTATTGCTGAGGACACCAGACAAAAGTAATATCAGTCTTCTGTACTGTATGTTTAGGCTTATTTAATATTTCCTCTCTCCCTCTCTCTCTTTCTGTTTCTATAAACTTATTATTTTTATATCTATTTACTCTGAATTGAAACTTTCTCTTCAAGGGATATGTTCTATAAAACAAAAGAAATAAGCAAAACATGAAGCTTAGGAAATAAAATAAATAAATCTCAGGAATATTTTGAAACTCACAGACCCTACAATCCCCTCCCCCATGTTTATATAATCAGTAACAATTTCTGGGATGAGGATCTCTCTGATCACCTGATATACCCAAAACTACAAAGATAAAGGTTTTGAGGTCATCACTCATGGAAGGTGGGACTTTTTAAGTGAGATAATTGCCTTATATTTGAAAGTAAGTCCTGATCCACACTCCTAACAGTAACCACAATAATTTCTTGGTTCACTTACCTACATTTGTGTAAATTGTTTCTTTTATCTGTCATCAGTGCCACAACGGATGTGAATGGTTGAAGCCAAAGATGATGATGAGAAAGATGTATCTAGCAAAGTTTTATTTTGCTGGACAATATTTAACTCCCCTATAAACCACTCATTCCTTTAAAAAATCATGAAAATACAAGTCTTTGTCTGATTTGTTTTCGTATTGTATAGTCTTTTTTGTACAGCTAATAATACACTAATAAATATAGATACCCCTACAATGGTATTGATATTTTCAGTAATTACATAAAAAGTAAGTAGTTGTTCACTATAAAGGAGATCACATATGTTAACAATTTTTTTTGTTGTATAATTTCATAGGAAATAATTTTTGGTCTGCTAACTAACACCTGTAACACCATAAGAAGTTTAGTCAGTCTGTTAATTTTCTGAGGGCTCTAAGAAAAGACATTTTACTAGTAAAAGAAAAAAAAAAGGATAAATAATTTTAAATTTCTGATAAGGATTCTGGTCTATTCATGTTTATTATACTTATAACAAATTCTAAAATGTATCATTTCAAAAAAACCCAAAGCTAACAACAGAGACTTTATAAAGTATAATGAACATCAGTTTAATTATATTCTAGAGGATCTAATAAAAACCATCATTCTCTTGTCATAGTCACTTGAGGCATATTAATGATCAATATAGATAATGATTTTTGTCTTCATGGAATTCAAATTCTAGTGCAAAGTTCAGTAATTCATCAAAGTAAGTAGTACCTCAGATAGGAAGTAAGTCAATTCATAATTTCAAGGCATTTAGGGGAACATAACATGGCAAATGGGTAGTTTTACAATATATTAAAAATATTGAGTTACAGAGATCCATTATAATCTGATCTGACTATATTTATGATTATTTCTTTCTGATCTTTTATATATGCTGTGAGATATGTACAATGAAGCTTGGGCCAAATATATTCAGAAAATTTTTCATTAAATCCCATATATTAAAATACATACATCTACTATAAAGTGAACCCATTTAAGTTACCATAGAATCTTCTAAGTCTCTAAGAATACTCATTGAGTTAACTAAGCTTATTGCTTGAATGTAAAAACAGCAACAAAAAAACCCTAAGAAAATCATGAATTGATGGAAATTGCTGTTTTTATTTAGATGAAATTCAATGAATATATCATCCTAATTTGATAAATGTATTTCATAAATGGCTGTTTAAAAATATCTTGCCTTTGTTTCATGTTTGATATGGCCAAAATTAGTAAAAAAGAAGGAATTCCAGTAGTGGTTTGGTAAACAAAATAGAGTATAATTTAAAGATTTCACCAACTGTGGCTTCTATCACCACTGAATACCTTGCAGAGGCTGGCTGAGGTTGAGAGACACCTGAGGCCATGCTGGTCTTTAATGGCCAATCTGCTGCCAGAGCCATACAGATCTAGGTGGTCTGTGCTGCCACCCAGATCCTTGATGCTGTCTGGACCAAAACTGATGCCAAGGGACATGTCAGGGTCTGTGGTACTACCATATCCTGAGTCTGTGTTGATGTCTTCAGCCTGTGCTGCCACCAAAGACCACATGGATGCCCACAATCTGGGCCACCACCTGTAGTCATCTTGGTGTCTGAGGGTCATGATGCTCCTGGGCCCATATAAATCTAAGTGACATATGCTGCTACCTAGGGTTATGGAGTCATATAGGACAAAGTGGGATCTGGACCCATGTCAGGTCTATGGCCCTGCTTCAGCCAGGGTTTACATTAATGTTCAAGGCTCTATTACCACTGAAGCTAGTGAGGATTGGGATGCACAGAATTGGCCCTGCCCTTCACTGGCTGCCATACTAGGAAGGACTGGCCCTACTCCCCACCAACTGCACCACTCTGGAGAGTAGGCCCTAAACCTTGTCTGGGCATCACAGTAGAAATGTCTTTTTAGCAGGGGTGCAGGTGAGCCATGAAGGTGTGAAGGTGGGAAAAGCTAGCCCCATTGTGTGTCACCTGGTGGCAAGGGTGGGGGCAAGATAACACCCTTACTCCTTGCCTCTTGCCCCCTACTGCGGGTGGGAAAAATTGGTCCCTGGGTCACAAAAGTGGGAGATCATACCCTGCCCATCACCAACTGCAGAAATCAGGAGAGTGGAACCTGTACCTCCCCTGGGTAGCACATAGAGCTTACCTTATTGACCTTGTATGAGAAGGGAGGTGGAGGCACCGGTGATCCAGACCAGCAAAGGGACTTGGGAGTTTTGACGCCACCCCATCTGCCATTCTGTGGAGTGGGTGAGGGAGAAAAGACCTCTTCCCTTTCCCCACTCACTGCCTGCAGTGGGTGGGAGAGCTGATCCTAAGGTCATGAGAATGGGAGAGCTGGCACTGTCCCACATTCTGGCAGCACAATAGAGCTGACCCTGTTGGCAGGGACACAGGTGACCCAGCCCTGAGGGTGAGAGAGCAGGAGAGCAGATCCTTCTTCCCATCACTTACCATATGGTAGCATGCATGGGTGAAGGAAAGATGATCTCGCTCTACTGCCTCCTTGCTACCTTCTGAAAGAGAGCTGGCCCAGATATCCCAAAAGTGGGTAGAGCAAACTAGAGCAGACCCTGCTGGTAGGAAGCAGGTGAGCAGACCCTGAAGGCACAATAGCAGGAGAGTTGACCCTGTCCCCCATCTGCCTCCTACAGTTACTGGGAGAGCTAGTACTAGTGGTGTTTCTTTTCTGTCGTGGGCAATATGTGTTCTTTCTTTGCTCACTGTTGAAACCTTAAAGGCATATTCAAACTTTCTGAGAGGAAAATATACAGAAAACTAGAATCACAATTTTTAGAATAGAATAATTAAAGGAATGTTTAAGTCATATTTTAAAAACTGGCCCATCATCACAATTTTATGCATTGATTCCCTATGCACGTTCTCCATAAAAACTTATTTTTATTCCTCAACTTATTGCTCTGTAAAATGACAGCAGAATTCTGGAGTGCATAAATTGCACTCAAAATAAATATTTAAAGGGTGGTGAATGTATATTTTATATGCTTTAATGAGAAGATGAATACAGCACACTTTTTGTATTTTGCATTCATGTCATCTACCCTTGCTTTACATACTATTTAAACATTTAAAGATTACAGTTAGTTAAATTCTTTTCTGAGATATTTTGTTCCATATAAATACTATGAACATTTTAAAATCTAAGAAAGAATAGTGAAAAATGTTTTTAGAATAAGAAAGAATTTGTTAAGTTACTGATGCTATAGATGTAGCATTATAGATATATTTATAGGTTTACAAATATTGCTGCAAAAATATTAGTAAAATTCAAATTTCATATAATTTTAAGAAAATATACTTTTTATTAGCTGTATCTTGAAATATAGGGTTATAACATAAAAATAAATATTTACTTATACCAACTATAGTCTTTTTATGTGGTGTGTATGCAGTCTGCATGGTGAGATGACAAATGTCTAGACTCTGATTCTTTCTGTCAAGTAACCGTATTTACTCAGTAAGAAGAAGCTAAAGTAAATGCAGAGGTTCTTAATCAAATCCACATGAATACATTGCTCAAGACAGTAATTTATTAATCAGTGGGGATGATTTCAGGATGATAATGAACTTTTCTACCATGGTGACTTCAGTGCTATTGATAGAGACAATGTTATCTCCACCTCAATATGCATAATGTTTAATATTTGTTTCTTTCGGAAAATATCATAATTTACAATGTTTTTAAGACATGAACTATTATTCATACATCTGAAGCTGTGCTAGCTTTTACTTCTTGTACTAATTTGAAACTCAGGTGTTGATATATCACTAGACAAACACAAAACCACTTATTTATACCAGGATATTGGTTCTTAAGGTTTTCTATAGTAGATTTATATGATGTTTTTCTAAATGGTGATAACATTATTAACAATACAAACAGACAAAACACTTTACTCCCAGAATAGGAGTTATATATATATATATATATATATATATATATATATATATATATATATAAAATTTTATTTAATTCCTCTGACAATCATGTTAGGCTCATGTTAAGATCAGACCTATGTAACACAAATTATGTTACACTGTGTCAAAATACTTCCTAGTGGTTTTTCCTATGAGATAAAGTAATGACTTGAACTCAAACTTACTATGTTGGACCAGTTAATTTCTTAGGGATTACTAATCTTCTTTTATATAATAATATTAAATAGTTCTTAGGGTATCTTTGAATGCCTACAATGTGAAAATGGATTTTAAAAATGGATAATATAGTAGATATTCCTAGAAATGCAGGTGACAAATAAATATAATAGGAGATTATAAAAGTAACCAAAATGCAAAAGATGTCACCTAACTAAACCTGAGTAGTAGCAAGCAATGGGTATGTTTATAACTTCACTTAGAACTACCTTGGGAATTATCACTTTATAGCAGCTGATTGTCTCTTGTCTCCTGATTTTTATATTGTTGTATCTACAAATGTATATTCTATAATTATAACTCATGTAAGCCTAATGACATTGGTAATTCATAACAAACAAATGGAAATTTCTGAACTGTACCAGGATTTCTCCTCTGTATATTGTGGGTAGCACATAAATGATGAGCTGCAGATTCTTCTGTGCATATATAGAGGCTCAAAGCCATTCTCAGATATTGCCCCTTGGGCTTTATTCACCATTTCTTTGTTTGGTAGTCTATTACTGGCTAGGACCTTGTGAAGGAGAAAAGGCAACCAGGCTGGTGATTTTCAGGGATTCATTTCCCTCTGTTTCCTCGGTGCTAGGTCTATGAGTTCAGGCCACCACATTCAGCACTTAAAAAAATTATTAAACCTGGACAATGGTGGTAAATGTAAGGTCTTTGTGCTTACATAGCAAGTGCTGTGATGACTGAGCTATTTTTCCATACCAGTGTCTGTCTACTCTTTGCCCATGGATTTTTTTTTTTTTAGAATTTCATACAATATATCATTATCATATTCTTTTGGACCCCCAAGTCCTCCCATACCCCCCATCCCTACTCAGCAATACTCATGTTTGATATTGCTTGAAAGAAAGAAAAAAGAAAGAAAGAAAAAATGGAATGAAGGGAAGGCCAAAAGAGTTTCTTTATTAACCAATAGTGGCAACACATATTCACAGCATACAGAAAGACCATTCCACAATAGGAAGGAAGAGAAAAATAAAGAAAACAGCTTCAAAAGAGCCTGGAGTTCCTGTGCACGAGGCCTTCAATGTAGCATAGTAAATATATCATTGTCAAAACTGAAGAAGCTTAATTTTCCCTCTCCCAAAAACCATTATTTGTAAATAACTTCTTGGCTAGGAAAATGTCTTTGTGCCCACTTTCCTCCTCCTTGCTGGGATTTTATTGGCTTGAACTTTTTCAGGACTTATGCAAAATGTCAGTTTCTTTGAGCTCTTATGTGTGTATGCCCTGATGTGTCTGGAAAGTGCTGTGTCCTTAGTGTTGTCTTTTACCTCAGGTTCTTAAAATCTTTCTCTCCCCTCTTCTGTATAGTTGCCTGAAACTGCAGAAGAGGGGTTATTTGAATGCTTCCAAATCTCTCTCTCTCTCTCTCTCTCTCTGTGTGTGTGTGTGTGTGTGTGTCTGTGTGTGTGTGTCTGTCTCTTTTTCTTTCTCTTCCAATGTATGCTGTCAAGTTGTGGGTCTGTGTGTCAACTATCATTTATTCCAAGAACAGTGTTCTGTGCCATTAGTTGAACAATGCATTGATCTATCAGGAAGGAAGAGATAGTCCAAAGAGGGGGATGTAGAATTCAGCTTTCTAACAAATAAAGGGGAATTAGAACAGGCAGGTTCAATGAAGAAGATGATTGGAAGACAAGGAAATGGAAGAAATACTCAGAAGGATAACTAACACTAAAATTCTTGAAGGGAGCCATATGAAAACTTATTCTCGAAGAAGCTTCCTAAACGTATAAAAGTTTTAAAAATGGAATCACCATATAATGGAGGAGACAATACCTTGACCAGACATCATCTCCTACCAAACAAAATCCCAAGTATTAGGAGTGGTTTGTAACTTTTAGTCAAGGGCCAAAGGTCCCATAGACACCCTAAAAGATTATAGATTATGGCCAATGCTACTGGCTACCATCTACAATGTGATAGTAGTTACTTATTGCTGAGAATTCCACATACTTATGACATAAAGAAATGAAGAAATATTGCATGTACTTATCTGGAAGCTTCCCTCATAAGGACTAGTGTTCAAAATGCTAACTAGGTGTTATACATAATAACAGAAGAGAAAAGTAACCTTCAACCTGATGTAGCTACAAATGGTTTGAACTATTAATGCTTTGCCAGCAAGATATGCTTACTTATGTAATAATGGTACAAATGTTAGGTGTATAAAATACCATTGAAAACAAATGTACTTAATGTCCCTATCATGAGGTAGAAACTATACTTGTCATTGTCAACAAGGCTAAGAACCTTAGACTAGATAGGTCATAGGCCCAGGGAAAAATCATTATTCTGTTAAAAGAGTTTAGCCATAAAATTATTCCTAATAACATTAAGTGTTATTTAACATGGGCTTTCTAGATTAAACTCAGGTTCTTGTGCTTGTTATGCAAGGACTTAGTCAAATGATTCACCTCTCCAGCCAAAGCTGGGCAATTTTAAATCAGAACAACTCCCCCTGGCCACCCTAGCAATTACTATCTTTTGTTTTCTCATGTTAGGAACACTAAAGGAAACAAACAAACAAAAACATCTAGTACCTTAAATACTCTTTTTGTGTTTTTGTAAGTATTTAAGAATGTTCTATTGTTTCATGATGGCAGAAAGATAATTCAAGAGACTGTTCTAAATAGATCTGTGTTTCTGTGGGAGGTTAAAGTTCATTTGTACATCAAGCATTTCATACAGATGCTTTATAGCTATAAAATGTTATGTTGCTGTATAATGATAGAATTTTACTTAGAAATTATGCTGTTTGTATTGTAGTTAGAAGTATTTATGAGAGACAGAGCGGCGGCCGAGGCAGAGCAGAGGCAGAAGTGCGGTCGTAATAAAGACCAGAAGATGAGTTTTTATCCACTGAGGAGTTGGTGAAAACATCCAGCGAGATTAAAAGCTTGAACAGGGATACCCCTAATCCCAGCACTCAGAGAAGGAGCCGTCTCCCTGGGACATGACCAGAATGGATTTGAACATTCTATCTGAGGCCAAACCAGGGCCCAGCTACCGATCCTGTGAAAACCAACAACTTGGAGGTTTGGTGAGATTGCCCTACTAAATAACCTGCTCAGCTGAGATCCATTCAGAAGAGGTTTCAGAAGCCAACAGTATGCAGTCTGAGGAAACAAGATCAGCTGAGGAGTTGACAAATGAACAAAACATGATCTGAGAACACAAAAGAAGGCACTGCCCAGCCAAGGAACCAGATCCCCAGAATCATAAGCCTGCCCTACACCAACTGGGAACAGGTAAGTCCCCATCTCCTGACTGGCAGATCAGCTTTCTAGCCCCTAGGCTTCAACCATCAGAGTCTCAGGGACCAGACAGCTACCTTTCTCTACTACCCCACCAAAACAAAAAACAAAATAAACAAAACAAAAACAAAACAAAAAACCAAACCAAACCAAACAACAACAACAAAAACACAATCCCTATGAACCCAACCACCACTGGACCTATAAACACACCCTGAACCAATTGGGAACAACTGCTCCCTGAGAGAGAACACACTAACACTGATTGGACTAAACTGCTCCCTGAAAAACAGAGCCAAACAGCACTGATTTGACCAAGAACTTCTAGTGGATCAAGACTATCAATTAGAACAAGAGAGGCATCTTCAGACATAGACACTGCTGGCACTGAGCAGAGGAAGAGATGAGTAGACGCCAGTGCAAAAATACAGGCAACAACATAAAGACCTATATGATAATATCAGAACCTAGCAATTCTACACCTGCAAGACCTAAACATACCAAAGCAGAAGAAACAGAAGAAATCAATCATAAAAATGACTTTAAGAAGATGATAGAGGCCCTTAAAGAGGAAATGAAAAATGCACTTAAAGAGGAAATAAAAAATTACCTTAAAGAAATGGAAGAAAAAACAAACAAAAAATGGGAAGAAGAAAAAAAAAAGCCAAGAAAAAGTAATTAAACAGATAAAGGAAACAGCTCAAGACTTGAAAATTGATATTGATACAATAAGAAAACACAAACTGAGGGAATGTTGGAAATAGAAATTCTGACTAAATGAACAGGAACTACAGAAGCAAGTATAACCAACCTAATGAAAGAGATGGAACAGAGAATCTCTGGTGTTGAAGACACAATAGAGAAAATAGATTTGTCAGTCAAAGAAAACACTAAAGACAAAAAAGCTGTAACACAAAAAGTCCAAGAAATTTGGGATACCATGAAAAGACCAAACCTAAGAATAATAGGGATAGAAGAAGGAGAAGAATACCAACACAAAAGCACAGAAAATACATTCAACAAAATCATAGAAGAAAACTTTCCTAAACTAAAGAAAGAAATACCTATGAAGATACAAGAAGCTTACAGAACAACAAATAGGCTTAATCCAAAAAAAGTCCCCTCACCATGTAATAACTAAAACACTAAATCAAAACACTAAACAAATTAAGAGCCACAAAGGAAAAAGACCAAGTAACATATAAAGGCAGACACATCAGAATAACACCAGACTTCTCAATAGAGTCTATGAAAGCTAAAAGGTCCTGGACAAATGTTACGCAGACACTAAAAGACAATGGATGCCAATCCAGACTAATATATCCAGCAAAACTCTCAATCACCATAGACGGAATAAACAAAATATTCCATGATAAAACAAGATTTAAACAATACTTATCCACAAACCCAGCCCTACAGAAAGCACTAGAAGGAAAAAATGTAACCTAAAGAAGCTAAATACACCATGAAAACTCAGGCAATAGATAATATCACACCAACAAATACCAAAGAAGGGAAACAAAATACTACCACAAAAAATTAACAGAAATTGACAATTACTGGTCATTAATATCCATCAATATCAATGGTCTCAACTCACCTATAAAAAGACACAGGCTAACAGAATGGATAAGAAAACAGGATCCATCCTTCTGCTGCATACAAGAAACACACCTTAACTTCAAAGACAGACACTACCTCAGAGTAAAGGTTTGGGAAAAGGCTTTTCAATCAAATGGACTTAAGAAGCAAGCTGGTGTGGCTATAGTAAAATGGACTTCAAACTAAAATCAAATGAAGGAGATTGGGATGGACATCACAGGAAAACTCCACCAAGATGAAGTCTCAATTCTGAACACTTATGCCCCATAAGTGGCATAAGTGCAAAGGCACCCATATTTATAAAAGAAACATTATTAAAGCTTAAATCTCACGTCAAACCCCACAAACTAGTAGTGGGAGATTTCAACACACCACTCTCACCAAAAGACAAATCTACCAGACTGAAAATTAACAAAGAAATTAAGGACCTAACAGATGTTATGACTCAAATGGACTTAACAGATATCTATAGCACATTCCATCCTAACACAAAAATAGTGTATCTTCTTCTCAGCACCCTATGGAACCTTCTCAAAAATTGACCACATGCTTGGTCACAAAGTAAATCTCAACAGATACAAAAACATTGGAATAACCTCCTGTATCTTTTAGGACGACTAGGCCTTAAAGTGAGATTTCAACAATAACAAAAACTATAGAAAGCCTACAATCTCATGGAAACTGAAAATGCCCACCTGAAACATCAATGAGTCAAGGAAGAAATAAAGAAAGAAATTAAAGATTTCCTAGAAATTTAATGAAAATGGAAGTAAAATATACCTAAGCTTATGGGACACTATAAAAGCAATGCTAAGAGGGAAATTCATAGCTCTAAATGACAACATAAAGAAGGTGGAGAAATCTCACACTAGTGACTTAACAGCAAAACTCAAAGCTCTAGAACAAGAAGAAGCAAACTCACCCAGGAGAAATAGATGCCAGGAAATAATCAAATTGAGGGCTGAAATCAAGGATAGAAACCAAGAGAACAATACAAAGAATCAATGAAACAAACCATTAGTTCTTTGAGAAAATCAACAAGATAAAGCCCTAGCCAAATTAACCAAAAGGCAAAGAGAGAGCACTCAAATCAACAAAATCAGAAATAAAAAAGGGAGACATAACAACAGACAATGAGGAAATCCAGAGAATCATCAGGTCATACTTCAAAAACCTCTACTCCACAAAATTGGAAAATCTGGTAGAAATGGACAATTTTATAGATAGATATCACATACCAAAGTTAAATCAAGACCACATAAATTATTTAAATAGACTAGTAACCACTGAAGAAATAGAAACAATCATTAAAAGTATCCCAACCAAAAAATTCCCAGGACCAGATGGTATCAATGCAGAATTCTACCAGATTTTCAAAGAACTAATTCCAATACTCTTCAAATTGTTCCACACAATAGAAACAGAAGGAACATTACCAAACTCTTTTTATGAGGCTACAATTACGCTGATATACAAACCACACAAACATACAACAAAGAAAGAGAATTACAGACCAATCTCCTTCATGAAAATTGATGCAAAAATACTCATCAAAATATTGGCAAACCAAATCAGGAACATATCAAAAAAAAATTATCTACCATGATCAAGTAGTGATGCAAGGATGGTTCAACATACAAAAATCTGTCAATGTATTACACCATATAAACAAACTGAAAGAAAAAAGCCACATGATCATCTCATTAGATGCTGAAAAAGCATTTGACAAAATCCAACACCCCTTCATGATAAAGGTCTTGGAGAGACCGGGAATATAAGGAACATTCCTAAACATAATAAAGGCAAGTTACAGCAAGCCAACAGCCACCATCAAATTAAACAGAGAGAAACTCAAAGCGATTCCACTAAAATCAGGAACAAGACAAGGTTGTCCACTCTTCCCATATTTATTTAATATAGTACTTGAAGTTCTAGCTAGAACAATAAGACAACAAAAGGAGATCAAGGGGATACAAATTGGAAAGGAAGAAGTCAAAGTTTCACTATTTGCAGATGATATGATAGTATAAAAATGTTACCCCAAAAGTTCTACCAGAGAACTCCTACAGCTGATACGCTCCTTCAGTAATATGGCAGGATACAAGATCAACTCAAAAATCAGTAGCACTTCTATATACAAATGATAAAAGGGATGAGAAAGAAGTCAGAGTAACATCACCCTTTACAATAGCCACAAATAATATAAAATACCTTGGGATAACACTAACTAAGGACCTGTTTTATAAGAACTTTCAGTCTCTAAAGAAAGAAATTATGTAAAACAAAGATGACTAGACTGCTACACAACTCCAGGGAGGCTACCTAGAAAACGGGACCCTAGGAAAGACAAAGGGATCACCCAGTGACAGAGAACTGGATGAGATCTACATGAATAACCTAGACGAGAGTGGGAGTAATGAAGGGCAAGGTTTGAGGGAAAGAAAGCTTAGGGGAGCAGGAGATCCCAGCTGGATCAAGAACAGAAAGGGAGAACAAGGAATAACAGATCATGACAAATGATGATCACATGAGAACAGGAATAGGCAGAGTGCTGGAGAGGTCCCCAGAAATCCACAATGATACACCTCTGTAGACTGCTGGCAATTGTCAAGAGAAATCCTGATCTGACCTAGTCTGCTGATCAGATGGCCAAACACACTAACATTTGAGCTGGAACTCTCATCCAATAACAATGGAGGTGGATGCAGAGAGCCTCAGCCAGGCCCCAAGTGGAGCTCCAGGAGTCCAATTTTCGAGAAAGAGGAGGGACTGTAAGAGTGTGAATTGTTGAGACCAAGATTAGAGAGGCACAGGAACAAATAGCCAAACAAATGGAAGCACATGACTTATGAACCAAAGGCTGTGGAGCCCCCAGCTGGATCAGGCCCTCTGGATAAGTGAGACAATTGAATAGCTTGAACTGTTTGGGAGGCATCCAGGCTGTGGGACTGGGACCTGTCTGCTGTGGATATCTCTCTGTATAAATAAAATGCTGTTTGAGCAGTGGCCAGGCAGGAAGTATAGGCGGGACAAGAGAGAAGAGAATTCTGGGAAGTGGAAGGCTGGGGGAGAAACACTGCCAGCTGCTGTCATGAGAAGCAACATGTAAAGACACCGGTAAGCCACAAGCCATGTGGCAAAGTATAGACTAACAGAAATGGTTTAATTTAAGATAGAAGAAGTAGATAACAAGAAGCCTGCCACTGCCCATACAGTTTGTAAGCAATATAAGTTTCTGTGTGCTTTTTTGGTTGGGTCTGGGCGACTATGCGACTGTGGGCCAGGCAGGAAATCACTAACTACACCTGTCCTTAGTGAATGAGCTGGCTGTTTGGAACCTTGGGCTTATACAGGGACACTTTGCTCAGCCTGGAAGGAGGGGACTGGACCTGCCTGTACTGAATCCACCAAGTTTAAATGAATCCCCAGGGGAGTCTTGGCCCTGGAGGAGATGGGAATGGAGGGGAGGGGATGGGGGAAGGTGGGGTCGGGGGCAGGAGGGGGGAGGACAGCGGAACCCATGGCTGATATGTAAAATTAAAACACAAATATAATAATAATAAAAAAAAGAAATTGAAGAAAATATTAGAAATTGGATGGATCTACCATGCTCTTGGACAGATAGGGTTAACATAGTAAAAATGACAATCTTACCAAAAGCAATCTACAGATTCAATGCAATCCCCATCAAAATACCAACAGAATTCTTCACAAACTTGGAAAGAACCATATTCAACTTCATATGGAAAAACAAAAACCCAGGATAGCTAAAAGAATCCTGTATAATAAAGCAACCTCTGGAGGCATTACCATCCCTGACCTAAAGCTCTACTATAGAGCTATAGTAATAAAAACAGCTTGGTACTGGTATAAAAACCAACATACAGACAAATATAATCGAATTGAAAACCCTGACATTAATCCACACACTTATGAAGAACTGAATTTTGAAAAAGAAGCCAAAATTATACAGTGGAAAAAAGAATCTTCAACAAATGGTGCTGGCATAACTGTATGTCAATATGTAAAAGATTACAAATAGATCCATATCTGTCACCTTTCACAAAACTCAAGTCCAAGTGGAACAATGACCTCAACATAAATCCAGCTACATTGAACTTGATAGAAGAGAAAGTAGGAAGTGTTCTTGGACACATTGGTACCAGAGATCACTTCTTAAATATAACACCAGAAGGTCAGACACTGAGCACAACAATTAATAAATGAAACTTCTTGAAACTGAGAGGCTTTTGTAAGGGAAAAGACACGGTCAATAAGATAAAAAGACAGTCTACAGAATGGGAAAAGATCTTCACCAACCCCATATCTGACAAAGGACTGATATCCAAAGTATATAAAAAACTCAAGAAACTTGACATCTAAATACTGAACAATCAATTAAAAAATGGGCTAAAGAGCTAAACAGAGAATTCTCAACAGAAGAAGCTCAAATGGCTGAAAGAAATGCTCAAGATCCTTAGTCATCAGAGAAATGCAAATCAAAAGGACTTTTAGATACCACCTTACACCTGTCAGAATGGCTATGATCAAAAACACTAATGACAATCTATATTGGAAAGGATGAGGAGCAAAGGGAACATTCCTCCACTGTTGGTGGGAATGCAAACTTGTACAACCACTGTGGAAAACAGTATGGCAGTTTCTCAGAAAATTGAGAACCAATCTATCTCAATAGCCAGCCATACCACTCTTGGGCATATACTCAAGGAATGTTCAATCATAGCACAAAGATACGTGCTCATCTGTGTTCATAGCAGCACTATTTGTAATAGCCAGAACCTGGAAACAACCTAGATGCCTTTCAACTGAAGAATGGATAAAGAAAATTTGGTACATGTACACAATGGAATACTACTCAACAGAGAAAAACAATGACAGCATGACGTTTGCAGGCAAATGGATAAAACTAGAAAGTATCCTGATAGAGGAAACCCAGAAGGACAAACATAGTATGTACTCACTCATAAGTAGATACTAGATAAAAAACAAAGAACAATCGAACTGCATCCCACAGAACCAGGGAGGCTACATAGCAGGGGGAACCCTAGGATGACTGTGGCTTATAATAAGTTTTGGTTTTACTCAATCACTGTGTAAGCCTCAGTGAAAAATTTCAGTATTACAATAAGAATTTGTACTGTATCAAGCTAATAGTAGAAAAAGAAAGAAAGAAAGAAAAAGAAAAAATATTTACTATGACTAACATTAAAATTAGGTTACTTATTAATAAAATTTACCATGAGTATTTTCAGAGGTTTGACTACACATAGAAAAAAATAACAAAAGACAAAATAATCATAAAGTGGAATGTCACTGTAAGATAGTGGTGCTTTTACTTGCTGTTGACTATTCATCCCGGGGCCTTGCAGATTCAAAATAAGTATTTTACCCCAACGCTGCATCTCCAGCTCTAAGTTGAACATTTTCATAATTAAACTGACATCAGTTATATATAATAACTTATTCATCTAAAAGTGAATAATATTAAGATTACAAATTAATTTGATTTTTGAAAAAGTGATAATATTTAAGTTGAATGAAAATAATATGATTGATGGGATTATGTTAATTAATTTAAGCTACATTCATAAATTTGAAAAATATGTCAGTGAATTACATAAAATTACTTTAGCCTCATTTTATTGAATTCATTCATTTATTCTTTAATTGGACAAATAATTATAAGCACATACTTCATCTTATAATTGTCTTACCCACTGAGCAAACATTTTGACAACAAAAAAAGAAATTTTCCTGAAAGAGCTTTCATTTTAGTTGGGTCATAAACAAGAAAAGATGGGTTGGTTACCTGGAATGGCATCTTAGAAACTGATATTTTAGGGAGAGAAATAACACTATAGACAAGGTGGGTAGGAGATCTATTTCTATAAATAAAAATCTCCAACTCTTCATATTAAAAAAAATAACTATTTATGATCTAGGAAATAGAGGGTTGAGGACTGCTGTTGTATAGGAAGGAACATGAAATATTGCACACGGTGTACCTTGGGAAAACCAAACAGCTTGTCATATTGAGACATTTGTATTAAATTAAAAAGTGTGAAGAGATGCAATGGCCATTCTGTCTGTAGGACAGTCAAATAATTTAAAATATATTTTATAAAAAGAATTGCATCTTTTTTGGGCAGTAAATTATGGACAGTGGCAAATAACAGAGTAAAACATGGAAGATGGGGGTGACCAGTTATTAATCTATTTTAATACTTGGTCTCTTAAATTGATATATTTGGCCAAGGACTAGAATAAGAAAATTACATATAAGTGAATTCTTTATTTCTGCAAATCTAGTAAATTTATTTCTCTAGCTTTTAAGGTAATGATGAAAAATAGAAGTTTTACTAGAAGCAACCCAAACTCTGTTTGCCTACCATCTGTATGGCATATGCTGGCTGAGTGATATTTTGCTTAGCTCTTCAGATTCAATGACTAGCTTTGTCAGGAAATTAGTAGCCATGGATATAATAGCCTGAGTGGTTGGCAAGAGGTTGGAGTAAGTGATCACAAATGGCAGAAATGTAAAACAAATTGCCAAATAGTCTTATTAATAAAAAACCCAGAGCCAAATATTGGGGTGAAGGCTGAAAGATCAGAGGGATAAAACCAGCCAGCCACAAGTTCTTACTGCTAGGAAATTCTCAGCCCAAGAGAGTTACTTCCTGCATACTCGAGCCTTATATGCCTTTCTGTGGCCTGCCATCTTACTTTCTCTCTCTGTCTGGCTACATCACTTTCTCTTTCTCCCAGCTCTCTCACTTCCTGTCTGTCTATACAGACCTCCAGACCTCTATGGTTAACTAGTGCTGAGATTAAAGGCATTTGCTACCATGCCTGCCTCTGTTCCCAGTGTGGCCTTGAACCCACATAGATCTGATGATTCTTTGCCTCCTGAATGCTAGGATTAAAGGTGTGTGCTATCACTGCTTGACCTCTATATTTAATATAGTGGCTGGCTTTTTTCTCTGTTCCCCAGGCAAACTTCATTTGTTAGAGCACAAATAAAATATTACCACATTTCCCTTTTTCTTTTTGTTTAAAATTTAATATATATGAAAAACTATATATAATATAATAATTACAATAACTATATGTAATATATACAGACAATAAATGGATCAACAATGTCTAATCCATTTGCATTTGACAAATTCAGTGAAAATATTCCACTATCTATCTTATTTTGGTGAGTCCAAAATTATTCACTTTCTATCCTAACTTGTACTACCAACCAAAAACTCCCTTTTGATGTCTTTCAAATTTATACACATTACAACTCTTTAGTGAGTTTCTTTCCTAAATTTGTTAACAAGGAAAACTATAACTATAAAGATCTAACCTTCAAGTCTCTCAGAGACCCAAGAAGCAAATAATATTACCTAGTTAAAAAGGAAGTGCAAACAAGCGACTTCCAAAAATGTGAAGAATGACAGAAAAACAGCTGGCTGTCTGGACAATCACCAGAGGTTTTTCTGCAATGTTGGGGTATCCATTTTCAGCCTACAGGACTAGCATATTTAACAGACTCATCTGTGAAGCAGGTTTGTCTAAAGGGCTTTCCTACCTTGTCTGGACCAGGATCACCAGTCCTTCCTTTTGTGTCTTCCTTGTCCGTTTTAGACAGGATACTGTGAACAGTCAAGGCAAGGGCACTTTCTTGCTCAGTGGCTAACTTTTGCCACAAAGAAAGTGGACTCCATAAGGAGTTTCTTCAGTGCCCTTTATCTTCTCTGAAGTAGATTTGTGTTGCCAAGAGCAGACATGTCTCATTTTCATAAAAAATAACCTATGTTATTAAAACATCTTAAATGCCATGTTCTGTAGATTTCCAAAGTGTTTGAAGATGACTTCTCTATCTAAAATATATCTCTGCTTAACCTTGAAAACATACCTGATATGAATACAAATTAGATTGTAATGACTAACTACTAATTTTCATTTCTTTATATTCTAATTGGTTGGTAATAGTAATTTTTAAGGACTAGCAATTTGCATTACATTGTTAAATGAACTGTATGGGTAAAATACCATGAACAAGATTAGAAATATATATATATATATATACAGTATTTTCTAACAAAATCAATATCAAATTTTATCAATATACATAATTTGCATACAATATACAAAAATCCAGTCCAATGAAAAATATTCAAAACTAGTAGTTGTCTTTAAAAAGTAGATTCAAGCTGGGCGGTGGTGGCGCATGCCTGTAATCCCAGCACTTGGGAGGAAGAGGTAGGTGGATCTCTGTCTATGAGTTTGAGGCCAGCCTGGGCTACCGAGTGAGTTCCAAGAAAGGCTCAAAGCTACACAGAGAAACCCTGTCTTTAAAAAAAAAAAAAGTAGATTTAATAATCTATCTTTAATGCTTACATCTATATCTTCCCCTTTTCTCTTTTCAGAGTATATCAATAAGCAACCCTTTAATTCTATTATTTCTATAGCTCTTTTTATTCAGAGTAGATTCAATAATGTACCTTTTTATCTATATCCATTTTTAAAATTTTTTTCAAACACGAACCTTAAATCTAATCTCCTTTTTTAGCCTTTTTCATGCCCATTAACAATAACAACTTGTACAACCATCCTAAACAATGACAATAATTCCAAAATCCATTGAAAGACCAAAACCTACCCACCCCTTGGTTATGTGAGTGTCATGTTGTTAAAAATACTTTCTGCTATCTGGGGGTAGGGGGTGATGGAAAAAATTTGGGTTAATTGTCAAGTCTGGTCAGAGGTAGCAGTATCATTTGCTGTCTAGTCTCTGCATAATTTGAAAATTCAGGGTTTGTCTCAAGCACTTGCTTGAATACTCTATGAGGCTATATCATCTCAGTTAGCCATCTCAAAATTGTCCTGAGCAGTTTGTAGTCCAAAGATGAATTTTATCATCCTTCTGATGGAATCTTCTTTTTGGGGCCTCATCATCTTTTTAGAGACTTCAAAGACTTCAAAGTTAGATGTAGTCATGATTTCCTACAGAAAACTGAAAGATACTCAAACATGAATGTACAGGAAGCTGTATGAAGCCTTTTTTTTCTAGAATTAGTACTCTACTACCATTAATGTCACGACAAAAGTTTAAAGTATATAGACATATAAATCTTATAAATTCATACCTAAAGAAAAGTTTTAAATAGTCAAAATAGAACCATAGAATTATGAGATTAGTGGCATTAGAACAGTCCCTAAACTTTTATTTTTCTTCTGTCCCATATCAGGTGGCTCTTCCGACAAGATACAGAGATTTTGCATTTTCTTTTAACAAGTATGCACACTCCATCTCCAAAGCCAGTGTTAATTTTTAATTGAACTGAGACTACATAAAGACCATTTGTGTTATGTGTCTGTAGAAACAAACATTTATGAAGACTTATGAAATTGTATCCTGTTAAATATGTGATATACCAATAGGCAAAAATTATTCTTTTTCTAGGGATATTTTTTAGATGATTTGTCCTTTTTCTTCAGATGTCTCATTTGTCCAGTGTTCTTCAGATTCCTTAGCCTTCATTTTCCTGAAAGACAAAAGCTAAAATTCCTTCCCAACCCTAATTTCAGGGAGGTTTTATTTTTTGTTTATTTAATTCCTCTGAGAAGGGGTTTCTTCTATGATGGCAGGAAAGTGCTGAATAAAATGTGAGTAAATCACATTTTAGCACACATAAAATATCACCATAGAACTTACCATGCTGGTCTGAAAGAGGCTTCTCAGAGAGTCTCCTGAAGGCAAAGGCAAAGGATTACCTTGTCTGTCCCTGGTTGATGTACATTTGTTAGTTCAGTGTTCTGTTGGGTAGGGGTATTCTGTTGCCATGTTCCTTGAAAAAGCATTGTTCCTATTTACACTCCCTTTTTAGGTGACCTTGTTTACTGGAATTAAAGCATCTGGCATTATTATTTTTCTTAAAACCTCTGGAAATCACTTCTCCTATCCAGGTATCATCATGGTTATGAGATTCCATATTAATTGTATCTTGGATTTTTTCCTCCACGGGTGCTGATCTTACCTTTAATAGCCTAATTACCCTTTTGCATTGTGTATTAGCATGTTCAAAAGCCAGACATTCAATTATTATCTGTCTAGCTTCTAAATTTGGCATCATTCTATTTATTGCTGAAAACAGCCTTTATTAGAAATCCATGAAGGTTTCTTTTAAGCCCAGTATAACTTTTTTAAATGACTCAATCTTCTTTCCTACTTCTTCAATTCTGTCCCAAGCATTCAAGGCTGCCATAGGGCATAAAATCAGGGTGTTGTCATTATATAAAGATTTTTTTTGAGCCAGGCGGTAGTTACACATGCCTTTAATTCTAGCACTTGGGAGGCAGAGCCAAGTGGACCTCTATAAGTTTGAGGCCTGCCTGATCTACATAGAGAGACCTAAGTTAGGCACGAAAGCTACAAAGAGAAACCCTGTCTCAAAAAAGATTGTCTTTTTATATGAGCATAAACACCTTCTCCAAGAAGCTGATTTTGGGAAATTTCCATATCTCTAGCCCTACAACTTTGTTCTATAGCCTTAACCTTCTCTTTCCACCAGGTCTTCCATTGTAACTTCATTCCAGCCTCTAAAATTGCTGTAACCAAATCTTTCCAGTCTTGAAGGATAACTTTGTTACAAATTGACCATGAATTTAACATCTCCTTTACAAATGAAAAATATATACCATAGAAGACTACAGTTTCCTTGAATATCCTAAAATCTAACATTTGCATAGGAGTCCAATCAGCTTGTACACAGGCTTGAGCATCTGGCAGTTCCTGTAAAGTTTCTCTGGATAGATTACTGTCTACTGTTTGAAAGCCTTAGGCAGTTCCTCTGTACCCTTATAATGCAATGCTGAGATAGGTTCACCTTTAAATTCTTCTGTCTGGGTCTGAATATCTCTATGATCTGTTTTAACGAATTTTTCTAAAACATTTATCTTGGCACTCATATCAATCAACCTTTTTCATGATAAAGCAAAAATAATCAAAAAAATAATATTCATAATTGACATTATATACATCCCATCAGCATTAATTATCCTCTCATTTAATTGTTCTATTTTAAGACCTCCTAATGTGCTTTCAAATAGACCAAATTCCCTCAATTGTAAAAATGATTCCCATTTTTTAATATGGAAAAAAGTTATCTTTTAACTAATTTCCCCCTTTAAGACATCTTAATTGACTCACCAAGTCTGCCAACTACATAGAACAGTAGAAACCTGAGGGAGTTTTAACACAGCTAGCTAGTGTGGTAGCAGTCTAAGATGAGAATCCAGAGAGAGTCCACAACCTAGTAGGAGAAAAGAAGCCAAAGAGACTCAGGCCCACATGGCATGGAGACTCCAGCCAAGTGCAGCTTGGGCCTGAGCCCCAGGTAAGCTGCTTTTATGTGAATTTGTGCTACAAACATTGGGTTGCCAGATGTAACATGAATTGCTAAATGGTCTGGTAATAGAAAACCCAGAGCCAGATATTGTGTTAAAGGCTGAAAGATCAGAGAGATAAAACAAGCAAGCCACAAGTTCTTACTGCTAGGAAATCCTCGGCCCAAGAGAGAGCTACTTCCTGTGTACTCAAGCCTTATATGCCTTTCTGTTCCATGCCATCTTACTTTCTCTCTCTCTCCAGCTACATTACTTTCTTTCTGCCAAGCTCTAACACTTCCTGTCTGTCTGTACAGAGCTCCAGACTTCTAAGGTTAACTAGTGCTGGGATAAAGGTGTGTGCCACCATGCCTTGCTCTGTTCCCATTATGACCTTGAACTCACAGCGATAGGGGAGAATCTCTGCCTCCTGAATGGTAGGATTAAAGGTGTGTGCTACCACTGCCTGACCTCTGTTTTTAATATAGTGTTTGGCTTTTTCCTGTGATCCCCAGGCAAGCTTTATTTGTTAGAGAACAAATAAAATAATACCACACAGAAGACCGCTTTTTCGCAGCCAAAGCCTTCCTGCCTGGTCTCTTGTTCCTCAAATAAGTTCATCTTCTATTAGTTAGGAAAGAAACATCTCATTTGAGAGGTGAATCATGGGAAATGGGTGTTTTATGTGAAGAGTAACTGCCTTAGTACTGATAAAAGACTCAGACCAGAAATCCTTCAGAAATCCTCATCTCATGAGATACAGAGTATGGAGTTTGAAAATTTCCTTTTATCACCTTAACTATTTCCTTTCAGTTTCTTCTAGGAGTTTTGATATCCTGTTTACAAATGAAAACTAGAAGTCCATTCTTAATACTAATATCCAATACTGATATATTATGCAATCTAATCTGTCTTATAGGTTTTTAATTGTTTCATGTGACAACTATAGTGTTTCTTATTCAAAGTCAACTGTGTATTTTATTTTATCTATGACTATTACATATGTCAGAAATATAGTGACAATTAAATTTAAAATGAAATTTAACTCAAAAGGTCTTTATTGTTCATTTCTGCAGGGAAACATTTCTTTATTACATTAGTTCTTACTGTTTCCATTGAAATTGTTATTCAAGGCAGATATGTTACTATGACTCAGGATTTCCATCCTTACTGCTCAGTTGTAATACAACATTGTGTATTCTCTCCTCACCAACCCTAACATTGTCAATACAATCCTGTATGATCATGACTCTTATCATTCTTTATTGGTTAATCTTGCTTAATGGTCTCCCTCCTGTAAAACCCTCCAGTGATCTAATTAGGTTTTAATGTCAAAGAGTTCTTCAGGTTTCTGACTCAGAAACCCAGGGAATACCCTTTCTCTGCCTGGATTGTTTTCTCTCAGTTTCTAATTGCTTCAACTTTAAGGAAGGTTAAATTTTATTTTATGTCCACATTGAAACATAGAAGCCAAATTATTAAAATGTTTTAGGCATCATCTCTGAAAATTGCATTTGGCTAATTTGTCTTCCAAAGCACTTTTTATTTCACCTCATGTAAGATTCATCCTGGTTAGTATGAAATTTGTAATGGCATATGGTTAAACATAAATTGAATGAGTAACCCTGTTTAATGATGGCCTGAATCTTGTCTATTTTGCTAACTACTAAACGCAAGGGTTCAAAGCCAGCTGCTGAACATCTGGGATTCCTAGAAAAGTGCCAAAAAGATTTCTTTTATTTGTGCTTCCTGTAACTGAGAAAATAATTTTAATGAGATTCTATAGAAATATATTTAAAGGTAACAATATTTTAGTCAAGTATAAAAAGTAAATAGAATAATAAAATTATAATTATAGACTGTACACACTGGCCAAATCTGGTAATATCAAGAGTAGGTAGGCAAGGCAGAGGGATAGCATATTTTAGAATACCCAAGGAAATATTGCCAGAACCTGTCTAAAACTTTCATATAAACAAATGATTATTGAATTCACAACTTCAGAAAAACATAATTAACAAGTTTTCTAGATATTCATGATAATTTAGCTGAAAATTGTTCCCATACAGAAAAAGGGAACACTTTGAAAGAGTGTATTCTCTCATTTTACATTATTTTCAAAAGTATGTGGACTAATGCTTATATGGTTTTGATTACTACAGGGGGAAATTTGTTGTTCAACAGAAATAGATCATTTTAAAAATTATAATGTATCATTATTTTTAGAAGTCACATAGGAACAGAATTGAAAACATGAATTTTGTGCAGAAATTACTAAGCTTCTGGATAATGATTTAGTAGATTTTGATAATGAGGCAAATATTAAGTAAATCCTTAAAGATTTAAAGTTTAAGGAGACAATTACAAAGGAAAAACAAATAAAATATAAAATGCTGCTTTTTAAGTATAAAAATATACCTATCAATATTTATAATGAAATTTCCAGATTAATTGATGATTTTGATGCTTTAAAATGTTCCTTTATTTAAATATTTATAAATTTGATCTTTGGTATTTTTTTAAAGTGAAATTTATTCTGCATAAGCTTATGCAAATGAAAGAGTATAATACTTACTCTTACACTATTACTTAGACCTTACTTGATTATATTTTAGATTGTGGCCATCTAGGGCTATGTAGCCAGACCCTGTCTAAAATATATTAAAAGATATAGAATATTTAATCATGCATGACAATTGACCTTCACTGTAACATGATAATCCAGTTTAAAGAATGGATGATATAGCTATATTTAGAAAACCATGTCCTCTAAATTCATTTGTAGAATTATTTCATTAAATATATGACATATTTCTATTCATGCTATAATGTTAGTGCCAAAAAATGGCATCAATAATGATTTCCCTTAGTCTTATTTTTTTCCACAGATAATTCTATAATAAAAGATCCAGGACACAGTTTTGAATCTAGTTGTTGTCTTCACATATCCTTCTGTTTCTTTGCAAATGAAAACCTAGTTTGCCTTGTCTACAAAGAAATTTTTGAAATGTCTCACATGTTGAGAGGGAGAGAAAAGAGAGAGAGAGAGAGAGAGAGAGAGAGAGAGAGAGAGAGAGAAGAAGAAGAAGAAGAAGAAGAAGAAGAAGAAGAAGAAGAAGAAGAAGACGACGGAGAAGGAGAATACAATTGGTATTAAGCTCCTTTTATGAAGCTACAGTTACTCTGATTCCCAATTCAAACAAAAAGGCAACAAAGGAAGAGAATTACAGACCAATCTCCCTCATGAACATTGATGCAAAAATACTCAATAAAATATTGGCAAACACAATTATCAAGTAGGCTTTATCCCAGAGATGCAAGGTTGATTCAACATATCAGCATATGAAAGTCTGTCAATGTAATACACCATATAAACAAACTGGAAGAAAAAAAAAAGATCATTCATTATATGCTGAAAAGGCCTTTGACAAAATCCAATACCCCTTCATGATAAAGGTCTTGGAGAGATCAGGAATACAGGGAACTTTTCTAAACATAATAAAGGTAATTTACAACAAGCCAACAAGCCAACATTAAATTAAATGGAGAAAAACTCAAAGCAATTCCTCTAAAATCAGGAACAAGACAAGGCTGTCCACTCTTCCCATATTTATTCAATACAGTACTTGAAGTTCTAGTTATAGCAATAAGACAACAATGGAGATCAAAGGGCTACAAATTGGAAAGGAAGAAGTCAAAGTTTCACTGTTTGCAGATGATATGATAGTATACATAAGTGACCCCAAAAATTTGACCAAGGAACTCCTACAACTGATAGACACCTTCAGTAAGGTGGCAGGATACAAGATTAACTCAAAAATATCAGTAGCACTTCTATATACAAATGATAAATGGGCTGAGAAAGGAATCAGAGAAACATCATCCTTTACAATAGCCACAAATAATATAAAATACCTTGGGGTAATTCTAACTAAGCAAGTGAAGGGCCTATATGATAAGAACTTTAAGCCTCTGAAGAAAGAAATTGAAGAAGCTATCAGAAAATGGAAAGATCACCCATGCTCCTTGATAGGTAGGATTAACATAGTAAAAATGGCAATCTTACCAAAAGCAATCTATAGATTCAATGCAATCCCCATCAAAATTCCAACACAGTTCTTTACATACCTGGAAAGAGCAATACACAATATCATATGGAAGAAAAAAAAACCCAGGCAAGCTAAAAGAATACTTATAATAAAGCAAACTTTGTAGGCAACATGATTCCTGACTTCAAGCTCTACTATAGAGCTACAGTCATAAAAACAGCTTGGTACTGGCATAAAAACCAACACGTCAACCAGTGGAATCAAACTGAAGACCCTAACATTAATATGCACATGTATGAACATCTAATTTTTGACAAAGAAGCCAAAACTGTACAATGGAAAAAAGCAAGCATCTTCAACAAATGGTGCTGGCATAACTGGATATCAATGTGTAGAAGGCTGCAAATAGATCCATATCTGTCACTGTGCACAAAACTTAAGTCCAAGTGGATCAAAGATAATTAAATATATTTACTCAACTTAAATCCATTTACTCTGAACCTGATATAAGTGTCAGTAGGAAGTACTCTTGAACACATTGGCACTAGAGAACACTTCCTAAATACAACACCAGTAGCACAGACACTGAGAGAAACAATTAATAAATGGGACTTCTTGAAACTGAGAAGCTTTTATAGGGCAAAGGACATGGTCAATAAGACAAAATGACAGCCTACAGAGTGGAAAAAAAGCTTCACCAACTCCACATCTGACAGTGGGCTGAACTCCAGGATATAAATGAACTCAAGAAACTAGACATCAAAATACCTAACAGTCCAATTGAAAAATGGGCTACAGAGCTAAACAGAGAATTCTCAACAGAAGAATCTCAAATGGCCTAAAGACATTTAAGGAATTGATCCTTAGTCATCAGGGAAATGCAAATCAAAATGACTCTGAGATACCACCTTACACCTGTTGGATATGAGTATTTACTTTTCTAAGTGTTCACATTTTTTATGGTACTTGAAAGGAACACAGGATCTCATTCATTCTAGGAAAATGTTGAATTGCTGAGTGTTATCCCAGTCCTTAATACATAATTTTAAATAGTAGAAGACTGGTTTCTACTGCTGTGATGAAAACACCATGGCCAAAGCAACCTGCCTAGGAAAGGGTTTATTTGTCTTATGTTCCCAAAGCACTGTTTATCACTGAATAAAGTCAGCGCAGGAACTCAAACAGGGCATAAAACTGAAGGCAGAAGATACAGAGGCCATATAGGAGTGCTGGTTACTGCCTTTATTCTCATAACTTCATACTCAGCCTGTTTTTTAATAGAACATAGGATCCCAGCCAATGGTAAGCACAATGGGCTGGGCAATTCCCCCTTAATAATTAACTAAGAAAATACCTCATAACCAGATCTTATAGAGGAATTTTCTTAATTGAGGTTGCCTCCTTTCAGATGATTCTAGCTTGTGTCAAGCTGTCACAAAGCTAGCCATCACAGGAAGCAAAGAGAAAAGCAAATAATTGCAACAATTACATCAAAAATATGAAAGTTTTAAAAAGAGGGACATTGAATAACATGAAGTCCTAGGTAATATTCTAATATTTCCTCAAATCAGGTCCTCCCATTTTTCAAAATATGCTGTTAATATTTAATATTTCTTTATCTTTCTTATAAGATTATTTATTTAATATGTAATTATATTTAGTGAAATTAATAGGTATATGGATCTAAGGGAGAAACAAGGTTGCTGGAAAACAGGTAGCTACTAATAACTAATGCAAATAAAGTAATGGAAACAATATGAGTCAAAAAGATATTGTAGTAATCCAATGAACAGCAGCTAAACTGGAGAATGCCATTGTGGAACTCATTAATATGCTGAACATGACTACAGACAGAATCAGAGGCTTCTGGCTCTTACATTCCAATTCTTCTTCTGCAATGTTCCTTGAGCCCTTGGAGTTAGAGTGTGATACAGATATTCCACTTAGGGCAGATGACCACACAGTCACTTATTATCAGGACTTGGATCAGTTGTAAGTCTCTGCATAACCATTGTCTATCATCAACTGATTTGGGCAAGGCTAATCAGGAATTCAAAGAGAGAAGCATAGATTTTTTTAATAAAAAATGTTCTAAGAGTTGGATAACTATACTCATGCATAAATGTAAAAATAATCAAATCAATTAATTCTTCAATAAGAAGCATATAATCTATGTTGCATTTGAGTAAACTGGGTCATAGACATATGAAGCTTTGAGAAGAGAACAAGGAAAAAGTATTCATGATCAAAGCCTAATGAAGAATTTTTGATATGACATGAAATTTGCAGTCTAAAAAAATAACTGACCATAGGGTTTCATCAATAATATACTTTTTGTCTACGAAATTGTGGGCAGGTAGAACACATCAGAAGAGAAACAACTACAAACTTGAAGAAAATCACATATCTGAAAATTATTTTTATCTAGAATGCAGTTAAAAATTCTTAAAATTCAATACGAAGAAAGAGTCTTAGTAGATAATGGAATAACTCTTTTACTCAAGAGGATATGTGAGTACTAAATTTTGAATAATGAATATGCAGGAGACAAAATTGAAAACTATACTGAGATATCATAATAAATCTATCAGAACATCTAAAATAAAAATATATTAGCAAATCTACTATGATTTATCAAAATACTATATAAAATATATAGTTGAATTGAAATCACAAAACACAGTTGAATAATGCTGCTTCCAGAAGGTGTAGAATATCAAATAAAAACCCCATAGTAGTCATTGGATATCTCTTTTCCAATTAAGGATGACAGTTGTTTCCAAGAGACTTCCCAAACAACACAAGATATAGTCACTTTGCTCTTGTTTGACCAGAAAACCTATACAAAAAGGGGGTATTCCTAGAGATATATACACTTTTAATCCATAGACTTGGATAAATCCAGCTACTGCTGACTTTGGAATTTATTCCTTGATTACTAACAGTCACAGTGTGAAAAGATGCCATACAAGCCGTTGAAAGAGAAAACTTACCAACAGTCCTATCTAGTTTTGAATCCTGCAAGCTTTAATACTGAACATCTGACAAGATTTGCTCAACTATACAAGAGTGGTACTCATATTGGACATAAGCAATAGCAGTCTGATTAGACATACGCCCCACTCAGTAGGAGAGTACTCATCTCTGGTGCTGTAAACATAGCCAGCAACTCATTACAAAGCGAGACCCTAAAGGATAACTTTCTACTTACTCTTTAGTAAAAAGGGATCTAGTACCCAGATGTCCTCTAAATACATGTGGTTATACTCATAGACAAGTGCAGCTCTTTGCCTCATCAAATAAAACTAATTTTAGCAGCAGGTGAAGCTTTTACAGAGAACTGCAACTGATAAAAATGCAGAGAAATAGTTACTGTGGAGAGTTCCTTCTAAATGGAATATCTATAACACAAACTATGTTACCATAGGCTCAGATAACATTATGGACATAGAGGGGAAAAGATTACAAGGGCCAATGGATCAAAAGGATTGTTCCAAACTGCTGTTTTGTGTACATAAAATTTATATTACACCCATCAACACTCAACAGCTACAATTGTCTACACAAGACCTGCACAAGATCATACCAGTCAACATCCCAGCACAGAAGGATTCATCAGGTGAAAAAATATACACAACCAAACTTCTGAAGGAGGAATATATAGCTTTATGCAGAGATAAAACTGAGAGCTGCCTAAGTAATCAGTCCTATGATCATATGCTTAAAAGGCCAGGCAAATAGGATAAAGTACTTTGGAAGGTGTGTGTGTGTGTGTGTGTGTGTGTGTGTGTGTGTGTGTGTGTGTGTGTGTGTGTGTGTGTGTGTGTGTGTTGCTTATAGAAGAGGACATGGGATGGAGAGGGAGATGTAGGGAGCATAACATAAATATGATGGGTAAGGAAGTCATGGATATGGTCCAAATTCATTAACCAAGTATAAAAATTTCAAAATAGAGTGTCAACACTAAGTAATGTTGGAAATAGAAAGAAATTTAGGCAATTCATATAGATTTTCTGAAAATCTGAAATTAAAAACCCATTTGAAAATTTTATATAATTTATTCAAAAATTTAGAAGATGTTCATATAATTTACTTTACAGCAATTTTGTGTCACTATTTCAGAGAAATGACAGTTGTTTTATCTCTAGTTAAATTTTAGAACTCTAACTTGGAAGTAATAAAAATACCCTTCAATGGAAAAATGAGTAAACAAACATAATAGAGTATAGTTCAATAGTGATCTATTGGCAATTTGAACAGACACTAGGATAAACATAAGAAAATGGCAAAGGGTAATAAAAAACTATATCTATATCTATCTATCTATATATAATTTTATGTATATAATGTTGTAAAAATGTCAAAATTACAGATGTAAGTGGCATTCTGCTAGTTTCCAGGAGTTAGAAAATTTGGAGCTAGTTATCAGTTTATTTAGAAATGGAGATGCAAAATGAGATATGTATTTGAATGTGATAGAGGAGATACATATCTTCATTTTAGTAATCCTTATAATATACAATGTAAAAGTAACATAGAAATTTATGTTCATATGTACTAACACTAGTTCCTCAAATTTGAGATTTTACTTCAATGATGTCCTATGTAACTAGTGTCATAAATTGGTTAATATATATATGAATAGTCGCTGATCTATCTTAGAAAATTTCTGTGACCTACAATTAGAGTTATTCCTTCTATTCTATAGTCATCACAACTCCTGGATAATTATTAAATTATGATACTTAATGAAAGTCTTTCATATGCCTTCCCCAAGGAGCTTTCTCTCAGAGTCTAGGGAAGGCATTACAAGCAGCAGGAATCAAATCTGGCAGATATCAATGATTCTATGCATATTGTACTCTTCAGTCCATCATTTTATTGTTCAAAGTAAGCTTTCTGATCTCTTTGCTATTCTTTGTTCTATTGCTTCTTTAAATCTACTGTTTCTATAAATCTACAGCTTCTTTTCAGCTCGTATTCTTCTCTCCTCTCTTGTCTGACTCCTTACATTTGTAACTGGAGACTTCTTGGAATCCTAAGAAAAGTTTCCAAACTTTAAAGTTATAACACATTCCTAGAATAGGTGATAAGGAGCAGAGCCTTTATAATAGTAATTCAAGGTTCTGAGGTCTCAGAACAAGAGGGAGGGAGCACAGTGCAACAAAATCTGAGACATAGTTTTTTTATCAGCAGACTTGGCAAGTGAAGAATTGGTAAGCTTTTCTTAGGGTGCTTTGTCTTAGTAGCCTTGGTGAGACACCTGTGACTCTGACCTTGCATAATTTTAAAGTTTTAAACTTATGATCTATTTAGAAAGCCTTTATTCTAGTTTGAACTTGCTCTAAGGTAAAAATGAGCTAAATGTGTGAAGTTTGTGTTAGACTGAGGAGAGATTATTATTTTCTGTGTTAGTCTGAGTAAAAGGAACAAAGCAGCCTATAAGTGTCTACAGTCTATGGGACAATGGATCTGGTGGCTATGAAGCATGTCCTAGTATATTTTCTATATATCACAATTATACAGCTAAATGAAAAGTCATCTTCCTGACCACCTACAGATACATGTGCCCATAAGATTGAGATGTAATCATGAGATTTCATATACACGTTTTATAAAAATGCATGGTAATGGGGAGAGATCACAAGAAATTTACACAAGAAGTTTACAACAAGCCAACTCATTCAAAAGGCAGTAATTCCAAAATGCCTTGCATAATGGTTTCCTCCATTAGAATATTTGGTTCTGATAAGTTGACCTTTAGAATGCTAGTTTCCCCTGCTGTATACCCCCACAGACATTTGCTACCAGCAGCTCTGGGTAGATATTTAGGAGAAAGAGTGACTAGTTTTCTGTGAACCTGAGGGTATTTTCAATAAATGATTAGTACAGTCATGTATATCTATTTGTTCCATTCAAAAGCAACTTATTTAATGTACATTTCTAACACACACTTAATATAGTATTTCTTTATGGGAAAACACTATGTTAGAAACAGGACTCTGTTAAATGTGGAAAATCTAACTATAAATTTCTATTGGTTTTTAGCCTCAAAACAATGCTGTACACTTTAAAATCATATCATAGCATACATATGCAAAACTAGCCAATTTTTTACAGCTTCATTACAGATTATAACTTTACTTAATTCTTTTGAGTGCAGCTTTACACACACATTGGTGAAAACCTTCATGTTTATGAGTGTTAACTAATTAACACTGAACTCATGCCAACAGTGCTGTGAAGAACACTTGAATGTAATTCATGTAACACTTCATCTATCCTTTATTTAGCTTATTTTATCCACAAACACACAAAACCTACAGCTTCCTTAAACATAGAATCTCACATTATGTTAGTCGACTATTTATTTACTATGGGATTATCTCAAATACACCAAGTCTATGAACAGTAACAAAAATACAATTACTCAAACTGCCCTCATATTACTAAAAAGTATACTTTCCAAAAAATCTGAAACTGTGAAACTGTGGGTGATTTTCTTCACCTTCACCTTGTACATTCATCAGAAAGATTGCAGCTCTTAAAGTTTCATTTTTGCTTAGTCTCCCAAGAATTACTTTAAGTAATGTCTTAGTGTTTATTAGTAAATGTTAATGAATAGGCAAATTTTCAAATATATAATCCACAAATTCAATGAGTACTGAGTATATTTCAAACTACCAAACTAAGAAGTTTAACATTAAAGAAAATAAATGAGTGGACACTGCTACCCATGCACATCCAGTTGTCAAGCAATGCAGAGCACAACACACTAGTTGGTCCTTTGTGAATATGTACTATAGGTAATCAACACAGTTATAAACCAGTCACAAATACTGCATATTTCTGGACAAGCATGACACATGTTTATTCACATTTGTTACTAATAATCTGAAAACCTAGAGACAGCTATATGGTGTGTGAAATGCAGTGTAAGAATCAATCACTTCCAAGCCATTTTGTCCAGTTGAAAGATTCAAAGTTATATTATTTTGTAATACTGTCAAGAAAAAAAAAAAAAAGCTATTTCTCTTCAGGTAACATGGTATGAAAAAGAGGAAAGGAATCCTTTGGAAATCTTGTGCTACAATGCAAATGAAAACATATTTTTTTCACAGTTCATGAGTTCCTACTAGTTTGGCTTTGTTGTCTCTGTACATTTCCCCATGATGATCTTGATGCCCCTTGCTCATAGAATCCCTCTTCTCTCTCCTTACATGGACTCCTGGAGCTCAACTGGGTGCTTGGCTGTGGATCTCTGCATCTGCTTCCATCAGTTACTGGATGAAGGCTCTATGTTGACAGTGTATTTACCAATCTGATTACTTGAGTAGGCCAGTTCAGACACCCTCTCCACTACTGCTAGGTCCTCTGCATAGGTGAGACAGTTATGTAGCTTGACCTGCTTAAGGGACCCACTGGCAGTGGGATCAGGATTTGTGCCTGGTGCATGAGCAGGCTTCTTGGAGCCCAGTGCCTATGGAGTGTAGTTAGCGTTTTCCTGCCTGGCCCAGTCAGGACAAATTTCTCTTACCCGCCAGTCCTACAGTCGCTCAGACCCAACCAAGTAAACACACAGAAATGTATATTGCTTACAAACTGTATGGCCATGGCAGGCTTCTTGTTATCTACTTCTTCTATCTTAAATTAACCCATTTCTATTAGTCTATACTTTGCCACATGGCTTGTGGCTTTCCAGTGTCTTTTACATGTTGCTTCTCATGGTGGTGGCTGGCAGCTTCTCCCCTCCACCGCCTTCCACCTCCCAGAATTCTCTTCTCTCTTGTCCCGCCTATACTTCCTGCCTGGCCACTGGCCAAACAGCATTTTATTTATACAGAGTGATATCCACAGCACTTCCCCTTTTCTTTTTTGTAAAAAAAGGAAGGTTAACTTTCACATAGTAAAATTACACATAATAAAACAATTATCGAGCAAGAATTACAGTTACAATATTAAAGATATTCTATCTATCTTATATTTGTAAGTTTAAGGTTTTATATCATAACTGAAAACATTATAACTATCTCATTTTCAACCACATCAAAGACTTCAGAAGGATATAATATTCAGGAGGATATAATATTACCTGAGAACCAGGAGAAGGATGCAAGCAACTTTTGGGAGTCTTGCAGGGTAAACAGAGACAGCTGGCAGCCTGGACAGTCACCTAATGTTCCTTTGTAAATTTGGGGCATTTGTCTTCAGCTCACAGGGCTAGAGTCTCTCCATCAATTTTCTCAGTGTCCTGTAGAATGTCTGGCAGTTTCCTCTGCGAAGCAGGAACCTGAAGGACCATTTTGTCAAGCAAAATTCAGTGGTCACCTTTCTATGGGTCCTGAATGTCCAGTTGATCAAGCAGTCCAGGTAGAACAGTTTCTTGCCCAAATAGCTATTTTTGCCAAGGTGAAGATAAGATATGAAGTGTCTTCAATGCCCATCTTCCTCTCTGAAGTAAATTGGTATTGCCAGGAGCAGACATGTCTCACTGTCCAGAAAGTCTAAATTTTAAAAATATTTTAAATGTCATATTCTGTAGGTCTTTGAAGTACTTGAAGATTACCTATCTATCTGAAATATCTCTATGTATACCTAGAAGACTTAACTAACATGGCTGCGAGTATGATTATCATAGATGACTACTTATTAATCTATTTTTAATTATCCATTATAATTTAAAATGAGCTATACAAACATAATACCTTAAACACACAGTATAACAAAATTAACTTTAAGTTTGTATCAATAGACTAAAATCTATACCAATGTAAAACATTTTAAACAAGTTGTTCCTCTTTAGAAGTAAGTTCCTTAATCTACCCTTTCATCCTATTATATCAATATCATATCACCTTTTCTTCTTTAGAAAGAGATCTCATTTATAATCAAACTGCTTTACATAAAAATACTGTTGTTTTTTTTTTCTGTCCCACAACAGAGGGCTCTTCTGATTTGGGATATAAAAATCTCTTAACCTTTTCTTTTAGCAGTATGTCTGGTTTAGAGAAAGAGTGAGGCAATTCCATCTCCAAAGCCAGCTTGATAATTTTGGGAATGTGGGCATAGTTTTTCTTACTACTTCCTACTGGAGGGGGGGTGCTGTATCTTATGGGGACACAAAGAAAATTTTAGGATTATAGAGTAGTCCGTGAGGATAAACCTCAGAGCCAGTTTCCTTGAAACCTTTGTGTATGTTGGATCATCTGGGCCATGGTGTCATCGGAGACCTTTCAGGTGGTCTTGGTTGATCAAACCTGATGTATCTTAATCTGGAACAAATCCATAGCCTCTGGCTTTCTGTGGAAACAAAAGCAGAGACTCTTTTCCAAAGCAACATATCCTTACATCCAAATTTTGAAGTCAAGTTACCTTTAAAATTTACATATTTGTTTAACTCAACAGCTTTTATGATCAAATCTTTTTCTGCAGTTAGAAATCCCAAAGACAAGACAAACCAGATTCTCTGTGTAATATCCATCTTTGTAAGATTGAAATGCTGCTGTGGCTGCTGGCTCCACCCACCTCAGCTTCCCAACATGGCAGTGTTACAGTTTACTGCCAGCTCTGGGTCTGGAGCCATGTGTACCATCAACTATCAGAAACAGTTCTATCAAAGTAGCTCATAGCCCAGAAACTTTTTTTTTTTTTTTTAACTAGCAAAGGCTAAACCCACCATGCAGCACAGTAAAGTGCCACTTGTAGACTCCTCATTCCCGCCACACTGCAGGTCAGACAAACTCGCCAGGAACCTGCCATAGTAGCTCAAACTGGCAGGCTGCTGCTAACTTGAGAGAGACAACTAGGAAGCTGTTTTTAGCTCCATTTAGAATCTTTTTTTTTTTTTTCAGGTTTTAGGTGGAAACTCTTTCCAACACATTGGATGCCATTTGTAGTTAGAGTTTTCCTGTCTGGCCCAGTCAGGACAAATCTCTCTTACCCTCCAGTCCTACAATCACTCAGACCCAACCAAGTAAAGGCACAGAGACTTATATTGCTTACAAACTGTATGGCCATGGCAGGCTTCTTGTTATCTACTTCTTCTATCTTAAATTAACCCATTTCTGTTAGTCTATACTTTGCCACATGGCTTGTGGCTTACCAGTGTCTTTACATGTTGCTTCTCATGGTGGTGGCTGGCAGCTTCTCCCCTCCCCCGCCTTCCACCTCCCAGAATTCTCTTCTCTCTTGTCCCGCCTATACTTCCTGCCTGGCCACTGATATCCACAGCAATGGAGGGACACTTTACACAGACTTGGTGCAGGGAGAGGATCTTGGACCTACCTGGACTGAATGTATTAGGCTCTGCCAACTCCCCATGGGAGGCCTTGCCTTGGAGAAGGTGGGAATGTGGGATGGGCTGAAGGGGAAGGCTGGGGGGTGGGAGGAGGGAAGAAAGCAGAATCTGCAGTTGGCATGTAAAATGAATAGAACATTTCTTAATAATAATAAAAGACAAAAACATAATTTTAAGAGCCACTATACTATAACACTCTTTTGTGTTTTTGTTTCTGAATGTTATTATCAAATGATTTTACTTGCAGAGCAGATATTAATGAACAGTGTCAGCCATAGCTTAGCTTTAGAAACTATTATGTAAACAACATGTAAAAACTATACACATTCAAAGTGTTAAGCAAATAAAAGGGTTTTTCTAGGATTCTAATATTTCTAAATAAGAAATTTATTATAAAATATAAGGCTTGATAAAGAAAACACATTTTATTAGCTGAATTTATGCTGAAAATGAAGAATAGATGAATATAAATATAATCTTTATGTTTGGTTTACAGAATAAATTAAATGAAGTAATAGAAACTACTCAAGAAGATCATCAATGTTCTATAATCAGCTATTGATCCTAGCTGGTTGAGTATAGTGAGATAGAAAAATCTTAGGCAATCATCATTAGAATAAATATCTACTTGGTCATTTATACCTTGACTGAATTACTCTATCAGACATTGGTAAAGAAGAATCATTATGATTTGGTCTTTTTAAAGAGATTTAAAATGCTTGGTAACATGTTGGTACAACACCTTTTCATAACAAATTAAATTAAGCACTAGTAATAAATTAATTACTGATAATTATGTTATCATTATTGGAAAAATATACCGATAGCTAATTACAATACAATTATGAGTCTCTTAAAGATCAATATTCAGCTTAAATCCTTGTTTTTTGGCTGCAGAATAAGTGTTATTAATTAGGTTCTGTATCACATATTTTTTAATTGTACTCATTTTTGCTGTTGAGAATATATTTTAATTACAACATTTCTTCTTTCCCTTTCCTCCCTCCAAACCCTCCCCATATTCCTTGCTCTGCTTACCTTCAAATCCATGGCCTTTTTTCATTATTAGTGCAGGCATGAATAAATTTTTACATATATTTATATCCAGAAAAGTAACCTGGTGAGTCCATATCATGCTACTTGTATGTTTGTTTTTATTTTGCTTTTTTCACTTAGTTCAAGACTTCTTTTATATTTTAATTTAATATAAAAATTTAGGTACAATATATTATGATCATGTTTTCCCCTCTCCCAACTCCTCTCAAGTCTTCCCCACCTAGTCAAATTCACCCCCCTTTTTCTCTCTCTCACATTAGAAAACATATCAAAACACAAAAACAACAATATAAAAACAAAAATAGAATCAAACAAATATTGGTGAAATTATTAAGGCCATTCCATGTAGTTGAAAGGTAGGTTTATTTTGTGGGATAACTTACAAATGAAGGGATAGGTTGCAGGGTCTGTTAAAGGTAAGATGCAGTCCAGCAGTGTTCTCTGGAGAACTCTTCTCGGTCTACCTCCAGCATCCAGGGTCCTGGAACCAAGAGAGCCCTTTCCTCTTGATCATGGGTCTTCATTGTTCTCTCCCAGCCCCACCTTGTAGATGTGACCATTACCGAAGCCTTAATGGAGGTTGGAACTTCCAGGCCAAGGCTGGAATGGCTACCCACTGCATCTCCCCCTTTTGTCTAAATAAGAATGTTCTATCCTAATACAAGACTATATACAAAGAAATGGTTATCAAATATTGTCCAGGAGTAATGAGGGATAATGACCTAGATAAGTTGGAATTACAATCAATGCAAAGAATATCAATCAAAAAACACATACTAAAATCCCGGGAAGTCTAGAGCATGGGTAGGTGGCATGTTACAAAGATCATTCCAAAAGGTGTCCTATCCTAAAGAACGTGAGTCTAATACTTAATATATATATATATAGTTGTAACTATAACTGCTAGTCTTCAGCCTCATCAAAGACCTGAGAAGGAATATAATAATACCTGAGAAATGGGAGAAGGACGCAAGCAATTTTCGAGAGTCTTGCAAGTGTAGACAGAGACAGTTAGCAGCCTGGACAGTCACCTAATGTTTCTCAGCATCATTGGTAGCTCTCCAACTACAAACAAAAGGAGAAAAAAAAATACCAAACACACAAGGAACACAGATGCAGAGGCATACACTTTGTACAGACAGAAATCAAATGAGAAACCTGTAGTTGGAAGTTTTCCTGTGTCCTCGCCATTCAGGGGTCAGGACAAACTTCTCCCACTTATGTCTCCCAAAATAAGCACACAGAGGCTTATATTAATTGTAACTGCTTGGCATTACCTTAGGCTTATTACTGACTAGCTCTTACACTTAAATTATCCCATAATTCTTATTTATGTGAAGTCACATGACTGCGTGCCTTTTCTCAGTTTCTGCCTTGCCATCTTGCTTCCTCTGTGTCTAACTGGCAAGTCCTGACTAAGCCTTCTGCTTCCCAGAAGTCTCTTCATCTGCTTACCCACCTTTACTTCCTGTCTGGCACTGGCCTATTAGTGTTTTATTTATCAACCAATCAGAGTAACACATATTCACAGCACATAGAACAATATTCCACAGCAGAAAGCGTAATACATATACAAAGGATCTGTAAGAATATAAAAGGAAATATCTGGGCACAGCATTATAAGACAAAATCCTCAAAATCACCATTGAGTTTGTTTTGTTTTGGCCATTTATTGCTGGGTGTCAGACCTGCCCCCAAATGGGATTTATATAACCAGTGAGAGGCCTTTGGAGAAAAGCAACTTTTCATTTGCCAGCAGTTATCACTTAGAGCTAGCTGTTGGGCTTGTAATGAGGTCTTATATCTACTTTCAGTCTCAGAGATGGAAGCCTATCTGGCTTAGACCTGTGCAGGCTCTGTGCATACTGCCACAGTTTCTGGGAGTTCCTATCTGTCAGTCCTATCTTTCTGAAGGACTTGGTGTCTTCCTTCCCTCTTGTTTTTATCATCTTTCTGCCTCCACTTCCACAGGGATCTCTGAGCCCCAAAGGGAGCTATATGATGGAAACATCTCATTTAGGACTGAGTGTTTCAAGGTCTCTCACTTTGTTTAAGGGCTGACCATTTGGCACTGGACAACCAATTAGTATGCTCTGCATTTTGGCAGTAATTTCTGATCACAGAGGATTGATAGTGATTTCTCAGATTGAAAACTACTATGTATTACTATGTTTATGATATTGAAATTATCAATAGCAAAATGTCATCTTTTATTAGGCAGGTCCTCAGTCTGTGGGAAGAATAGCTGAACAGTGGCATACTCCTTTAATCAGCATAATGGAGGAAGAGTCAGGAGGATCTCTGTAAGTTGGAGGCAATAGAGAGTGATTTCCATGACAACCAGGGCTACACAGATTAATTCCATCTTGAAAAACCAACAGAAAGTATTCTTAATAGATGATTATTTCAGCTTCTTAGCCAATAATTTCAAAATTAAAACACATATATTTGAACCTGTTTCTGATCAATTATTTAAAGTAAGACAACTTTTTCAAGAACCTATTTTGCTTCCAGTAAACAAAATAATACTGACTTATACACATTTGGTTTTTACTTCTTAAGCAATGAAGACAAATAAGTTCACATATTTGTGGTAAAGATCACACTAAAATTATATATAAAGTACATTACATAAATGAGCATTTTTTAAATTATATATAATGTTGCTAAGGCATTATAAAATCTGACATTTTCTTCCTCAAAAATTTAGCTAATTTGCTTTCCTATTGATTTATGACAGCTTCTAGTCTCATACTATATTTTTTCCATATCCCCTCGAGCTTCTACTACAGATTGTTACAAGCTGTCTGGCATTAGTGCTTGAAACAATATCTTGGCTCCCTGGAAGTTCTTCAGTTAAATTAGATACTACTAAAAGTTTTCTATATATTTACACATAATACTCAAAAGAACACTATGATATAAACACCACAGTGAAGTGTATCAAGTGGGGATGCTGAGACACAGATAGATTTAAAAAGTTCCCCTAAAGTGATGGGGTTAATTAGTGATGTGTTTGTTTCAACTCAACACTGCCAATAGATTTTATGCCCACCCAACATTTATCATATCCTGTTATAGGTAAAGAATTAAAATTTCATTTCTGCTTATTTGCTTACTTGATGTTTAAATTTAACTCATATAAGAAAAGATATAGAAGTTAGAATTTCCTAAAATTTTTGATGATGTGTTCCCCTGTATATATGAGAACATCACAAAAGCATTGTCTGATACCAGTGTGTGATTAAGTATTTAAATATACAAATAATAACACATTCTTCGTGCAACTCCATGATGCTTATAAGATGCTTGAATCTTATCTTGTAAGATATAATCTCGAAGCCAACCTCAGAGCTTAATAGAACTTCCCTTCTGAGACAATTTTTATTTAAAATGTTTGGGGGTGGGTGTTAGCAGTGTTTTTCTTTTCTTCTTAATTCTGATTTGCATATTCTGATTTAAAAATATCATACATAGATGCAATGTATTGAGACATATTACACACACACACACACACACACACACTCTCACACACTCTCACACACACTACCTCTCTTATCTTTTGCCACTGCTAATTTACTTCTCAACTGTGTCTTTTTGTTTGTGTGTGCAGTTATAATTCAGGTGAGCACAGCTAGTGTGAGTTCATGGTTACCATGATTATATTAAAAACAGAAGACAGTATTTCATAGTAGTCCTCCCCATTGGGTGGCTCTTGAATTCGATCCTTTCCCTTTTCCATGATGTTTCCTGAGCTTTAGAAGTATGGGATTGATGCCATTTAGAGTGAAGCAATCAATACTCACTTAGTCTTAAAGGGTGTGTGGTTGGGTAGGTGGTGAGGTATGGAGGATCTAGGAGAACTAGTTAGAAGGAAAACTATGATCAGAATATATTTTATGAAAAAAATTCAATAAACATTCATATTATAAAAGAAGCTTATTGACTGTGGCTGAAAATATCATTTGTCTATGTGTATAGACATAAATGTTTAAGAGGTAGTTTAAATAAATATCTATAGAATAAAACATAAATCCTATATCATACTCGCCATGTAGTATATTGCCTTCTTAGCCATACAGTTTTGACCTGTATTATAACATTCTTTCCTTCCCAAAAGGTAGTTCTCAGTTCCAATCAGAATTCATTAGTTATTTAAGGAATACTCATGCCGCTGTTACACACAGGCATTTCTTGCATAGCAGGTTTGCATTGTACCATGTAGGGTGCACAGCTAAGCATGACCATTGATAGATTTTTCTCCCCAAGCTGGCATAGTCACACTCTGTGATTATGATCAATCATTAGAAAGACGTAAGTGTAGCTACAATTTTCCTGCCTGGCCCTGCCTGTAAGTTTCCACATGGCTCGTGGCTTACCAGTACCTTATATCTCGCTTGTCATGGCAGCGGCTGACAGTGTCTCTCCTCCTTAGCCTTCCACTTCCCAGAATTCTCTTCTCTGCTTGTCTTGCCTATACTTCCTGTCTGGCTACTGGCCAATCAGTGTTTTATTTATTAACCAATCAGAGCAGCATATTTGACATACAGAACGTCTCACAGCACTTCCCCTTTTCTTTTTTTTTTTTCAAAAAGGAAGGTTTTAACTTTCACATAGTAAAATTACTGATAACAAAAGAATTATCAAGCAAGAATTACAGTTATATAACTACTCTAGTTATAATAACTAGTCTATTTGGCAAAATTAAAGAAGATATCCTATCTATCTTATATTTTTGAGTCTAAGGTTTCATATCTATTTTATTTTTTATCATAACTGAGGAAAATTATAACTATTTCTAGTATTCAACTACATCAAAGACCCCAGAAGGATATAATATTACCTGAGAAATGGGAGAAGTATGTAAGCAACTTCCAGGAGTCTTGTAGAGTAGACAGAGACAGCTGGCAGCCTGGACAGTCACCTAATGTTCCTTTGTAAAGCTGGGGCATCTGTCTTCAGTCCACAGGCTTTTTGAGCTTGACTTCTAGATGTCCTATAACCAAAGTCAGTGGTCTCTTCAGCCAAAAGATATTACCATATAGCTCTGAAGACTGTATTAGAGCAATGCCAATAATCTATATTGTTTTTGATTCTAATTGTCTCCCTAATCTTCAGTTAATTTGGAAGCATCCTTTGCCTAGCATTGTAATTTTGTTTAAAAATAATCTGTTACTTCTGGGTACAGTATAATCTACTTTTACAGAGTACTTCCAATTATGCTCTTTTAAGAAAAATTTTGGTTATTCTTTATCCCATAGATTTTTGAATATTGAATTTTTAATATATATTCAGTTTAGAATTATTTTTACTTGTTATTACTATTTCCCCTTTGACTAAACGATTTTCAAGTAGTTGTGGATTTTCTTTTTCCTTTTCATGTTACTAGGTTACAGCACAATTTCTATATGGTAAGATAACATATTTTAAAGAATATCAAATCTATTACAATTTGTTTTATGTTATAGAAAAATATTTTAGATGTGTATATTTAAGGACTTTAAAGAGCTTTTATTATTTAAGTGCTTCCATAAATTATAGCATCAAATCTACTAAAGGCAATAGCAATCATTTTGCTATTTAAAAGAAAAGAAATTGCGATCACAGAAATGCAAATGTTTTTGAAGGTGGTAAAAAACTCTTCATGATTGTAGGAGATTCAATAAGAAGTAAAATATGAGCATTTCCTAGAAAATACAGATAATAAGTACCCAGTTGATTCACAATTTAGATTTTCTTTAACTTTGATTACTATTTTTGCTGTTTACTAATTCCCATAGAAGATTGCATCAAATGGAGCTCTGTCGGTGGTGAGAACAGCAAATCTCTCAGTCTAAGTTAATTTGATGATGCCCATAGTAAATCGCTAATGAAATGTAGAAGGGTATCAAATTTTTGTCAATGATTGTGCTAATTTTCTTTTTTCTAAAGTTATTTCTTATAAGCTAAATCTTACCTTAATCCTACAACAGTAAATATATTTTTAAAAAATGATTTAATAAATGCCAATGTTTCCCAACAGAAATATTTTATATATCACATTTTATATGTTCCATTTTATTGTTTTAAATGAGTTTCCTTTTTTACCAAAGTAGGTGAACAGAAAATGCATATATATTTATAAATAATATTAAAGTAAATTAATTATTTTTATACAAGTCCATCCAATTTAGTACACACAGATTAATTTTTTAAAATATATAATTAGCTTCTCCATTCTTTAACAATTCCATAATGCATGCATTGCATTTTCAGCATTTGTCACCCTCCATTAATCTTTGTAGTACCCTCATCTCCCATTGAAAACACTTTTTCACCAATAAGTTCCATTTACTTCGTTTTTTTTTTTCAAGCTATCAATTTTAATTTTTATTTACATGACCATGAGTGGTAATTGTTTTCTGTAATATAAGCCACTTTTTAGTAGCTATACAATTGAAGAAAATAACATTCTTGAGGCTGGAGGGATAGCTCAAATGTTAAAGGAACATGATGCTCGTCCAGAGGCACTGAATTTGTTTTCAAACATTTGTGCTAGATGTCTTGCAACAATCTTAAATGAGAGCTTTAGGGTATCTGACACCTGTGCCTTCCCAGGACACCCGCAGCATGCACATACACATACAAAATAGAAATAATAAAAAATAAATCTGAACAAAAAGAAAACAGAACACCCTTTTCCTCAGCTCTCATAAACTCACCTAATTTCCTCAGTATGTTGTGGTGCCACATGAGTTTCTTCCTTCAATGTTTGTTGCAGCAGTGATGGGATGAAGCTTGTGTGTGTCTGATGCAGGTAACCACAGCTGTTGAGAGCTCATGAATGCAAGGCTATGTCATATTAAAAGACCTATTCTTTTGAAAGACTTGTCTGAAACCTCTGGCTCTTCAATTCTTTTTGTATCTCCTTTTTCACAGTGTTCATTGAGTGTTGAAGAGGTGGCATAGATAATCTTACTTAGGACTGTGCACCTAATCATCACACTTCTTAATGACATAAACAATTGTTTGAGCCTCCACATTAATAACTGCCCATTTCAAAAAGAAATCTATCTGATAAAGGATAAAATAGCACTAATCTATTTCCATAATTATAAGTATTATGGAGATAGTTTATCACCATGTCTATTTAGGAAAAGAACAGTGCAGCCTCCACTGGGTCCTGTGATCAATTCAGGCCTGAGCATACCATGTTTATAGTATCACTCTGTTCTGTGAGACAGACCTAAAATCCAATCAGAAAACTGTTGGCTACTGTTGTAGAATATTTAAGATGAGTTACATTTGTTTATGCTGTGAACCATTTGTTTAATGATGCAAAGATGTCTTGTATTTTTTATGTTTCATTTGTTTAACTCTGTAAAGCTGTGTTGCTTTGTCTGTCTAAAACACATGATGGTCTAATAAAGAACTGAACAGTCAATAGTAAGGCAGCAGAGAGGATAGGAGTGGCTGGCATGCTGAAAGACTAAATAGGAGGAGAAATCTGAGAAAAAAAGATAAAGGAGCAAGAAAAGGAAAAAGATAGGAGGACATCAGCAGTCAGTCACCTAGCTACAGAGAAAGCCATGGATTAAGAAGTATAGAAAGGTATATAGAATGATCAAAGTTGAAAGCCCAGAGGCAAAAGATAGATGTGATAGTTTAATAAAGACCTGGCAAAAAACAAGCCAAGGTAAGGCCAGACATTCATAGGTAAGAATAAAAGTGCAAATACTTATTAGGGAGGTTGGTGGTGGGCACCCCAAAGAGGCAAAGAGTAAACAAAACCAACTACAGGCTACCAACAGTCAGGCAATTTCTCACTTGTGGATACATCTTTCTAGGTAGGTTGCCATTGAAGATCATGGCTTCCAAAGCTATATAATACTATTGATGATTTTTCTTCTCCAGCAGCTTCCATACCACTTTTCAGCTTTTTGGAACCTAGCCATCAGGAAGGAAACTACTAGTTCAGATCCAGCTTTATTCTTTCAGTACCCTCCACTAACATGTGTGGTATCTTTGGCAATTGGGTCTTACTATCTAGTAATTGCTGACAAAAACAGTATTGAAAATGATCTTATTGTTTTAGTTACCTCTGTGTCCTCCCTGACTTACAGACATAGAGAAGTAGCCCATATCTGGTAGTGGGAGTCTTTTTAAAATCATTTTTGTTAATTTTTGAAGAATTTATTATATTATTATTTTTACATATTTTTGCTACTCTCTCTTTCTGTTACAATTCTTCTAGTCTATCCGTTCTTCTTCTATAGTTATATATATATATATATATATATATATATATATATATATATATATATATAATGTTGCTGTTAATCTATGGATTTATATATAGTAGTGTGTTTGCTACTTTTCTATATCTGTATAAAGCAATTGGGCCAAGGCAATTTAGATTATTTGAACTTTTTTTTTTTTTTTTGAGACAGGGTTTCTCTGTGTAGCTTTGCGCCTTTTTCTTGGAACTCACTTGGTAGCCCAGGCAGGCCACGAACTCCAGAGATCTGCCTGCCTCTGCCTCCCAAGTTCTGGGACTAAAAGTGCGCTACCAACACCCGGCTTAACCATCTTTTTACACTAATGCAACTTCTTTCTATCTTTAATGGTTCAGTATGTTTCTTGTAGACAATAAAATTATGAAGCATACTTTCTAATTTAACCTACTAGTCTATATTCTATGACTGCAGAAGAGAAACTTTGAATATTCTGAGGGTTTTTAAATATATATTAAATTCTGTTGCTTTGTTAATTTTATACTCATTTGTGGCTTGCTCACACCTTGTTTGCTCAGGTAATTCTATAGCATTATTTTGTTTATCTTGTGTCAGCTTGAATATGCTTACCTTTCTCTTCATTCTGAAGTATTCCTTCTAGTATCTGGTGTACAGATGGCTTTGTCATCATAATTCTTTAGTTTGTATTTAAAATTTTATTTTTATTGTTTACTTTTTATATAATATATATGGAAATACACACACATGTATATATATATATATAACCATATATATTATATAGTAAATATTATATAGTAAATATATATATTATATAGTAAATATTCTGCCAAGGCTATCATGAAATAAGAAACACACCAGGCATATGCTCCATTGCATATGTCATGCATTGAATGTCTCATTTTTCCTAATTCTGTATAATACACTAAAAATATTGAGATATTCATTTTGTCCACTAAAGAAAATTCATTTAACTTCCAGATTCCTGGAATGTCTGCCTATTTTTATTCCTGCACATAGAAAAGAATAAGTGCATGATCAACTTGTGTATCACGTGATAATCTAGCAGCTTGATAACTATTCTTCTGAGCCTCTGGATATGATATAAGGTGATCCAAGGAAAAAAGTCTTTGTATGATGAAATATTGTCCTGAAATTTAGATATCTAAAATAGTGAACTGTATATATTTCTATGAAATCCTCAGATAATAAATAATATCATTATATAAATTAAATAGATTCTGACTTCACTCCTATTTTTACTTTCTGACAAAAAAGTAAACCCTATGCTTGATATTAAAGTAGTTATTGTTCATCATTTAGAACATGACAATTATAATAATTGCCCATTAACTGTCATCTATGTTTAATATCTATGAAAACAGCTTATGTATCCAATCCATCACTTTTATACATTCAGCTACAAAATATTATTTAGAAAATCACTAATATTAATTCTGGGTGTTAGCTCATAGACCATTATTTACAGTGACAAAATATTTTTTCCTATTTTAATGAAAATACATTTTTGATACAATTTATTCTAATCATGATTTTTCTTCCTTTAACTCCTCCCAGATGCTCCCTATTTACCTTCCCCTCCATATCCATATATACTCTTACTCTTTTTCATTAGAAAACAAACAAGCAAAAGATAATAATAAAATAAGATACAACAAAAACAAGCTACCTAGAATAGGGTAAGCCAAGTAACAACACAGAAAAAGAACCAAAGGAAAAGCTCAAGAAAGACATACAGACACAGAAGTGCACACAAAAGCATAAATAATCTTCCCTTAAAAATCAAAATTAGAAGTAATTACCAAGGATCTATATTCAAAGGACCTATAAAGCTAAAACATGCCCTAATGAAGCACTGTCAGACAATGAACTTCCAACACTACCATTGAGTTCATGGTGTGTTACTATCTACTACTGGGCATGGGGCCTGTCCTTAAGAGTGATTTGTATTCCCAGTGAGACTCCATTAGAGAAAACTAAATTTTCATTTACAAGCTTTCATGAATTGGAAATAGCTTCTGGATTAGGGATGGAGCATTTGTCTACTAACCCTCTCAGAACTGGGACACTATTTCACCCAGACCTGGGCAATCCCTGTGCATGCTTCTACATCTCTGTGAATTCATACGTGCATTGGTCCTGCTGTGTTTAGAACGTCTTGTTTCCTTGGTGTTCTCTGTCCCCTCTGGTTCTTAGAATATGTCCACCTCCTTCCTCTTTTACAGGGTTCCCTGGTCTCTGATGGGAGGGAATTTACGAAAATAATCTATTTAGAACTGAGTGTACAGATGTCTCACATATTCTGCACATGGTATGGCTGTGGGTCTCCACATTTATTCCCATACTCCTGAAGGAAGCTTCTCTGGTGATGGCTGAACAAACAGCTGCTGTATAAATATAGTGGAATGCCAATAGGAGTCTTTGAATTCCTATTTCTTTTATCAGAACAGTAGGATTTGGTTTTACTCTAAGTCCATGGCCTATCTGATCTCACAGTCTTGGCTACCCAAGCAGTGTCAGAATGGTTATTATCTCATGGAGTAGGCCTTAATTCAATTAGGCATTTGTTGGCTACTTCCACAAGCCTTTCTGCCACTATTGCACTAGTGCATCTTACATGCAGGTCATCATTGTGGAGCAAAAGGTCCATCACTGTGTTTATGTCTACCTTTCTCTATTGGCAGAGTGCAGAGTACCTTCAAGTACTTTGTTATAGAAAGAGAAACCTAGACACCAACCCATCTACAAAATCATCAATCTACAATCTGGCCTGTCTGCAAGATGTGCCAGACCAATGGTGGTACAGAACCAATGTTTAAATTGAGGCCCATGCCATGAGATGGAGCCCGTGTTCTACATTGCCTGGATGGCCAGGAACAGGAGACTTCATAGCAACTAGGGGTGGAACCTAACACTACTAGCAAATATATGCATGTATGTATACATACTAACACACACACACACACACACACACACACACACACACACACACACATGATTCCTAATGAAATTATGTTATTTTCAGAAATCAATACCTTGTCTAGTCATCATCAGAGAGGCTTCTTCTGGCAGCAGATAAGAACAGGTACAGAGACTCACCACCCACAATATGGAGAGGGAGTCTAAATTATATATCTCCATGAGGTCCCTCTCTCATTCTGATAACCATATGGAAGATAAGGAGGAAATAATGTAAGAAGCTGAGAAGAAAGAGGATACCAGAAGAACATGGCCCACTGACTCAAGTACTACATTTGCTTTCTAGGTAATTTAAGAATCATTAAAAAAAAATCTCAATTTATGTCAACCTGACACAATTAGAGTCCTTTTAGAGAAAGGAACCTCACTTAAAAAAGTGTGTCAATAGGATTGGACTGTAGGCCATCACAAAGGACATTTTTCTTGTGATTGATGGCAGATGGCCCAGCCCACTGTGGGGGGTACCATCCAGGGCAGATACTCCTGGATTCTATAACAAAGCAGGCTAAACAAGCCATAGTGGGCAAACACTCTTCCATAGCCTCTGCATCAGCCTCTTCTCCCAGGTTTGAGCCTATTTGAGTTCCTTTCCTTACTTCCTTCATGATAAACAGTTATTTAGAAGCATAAACCAAATAAACTCTTTCTGCTCCAAATTGCTATGGTCACAGTGTTTCATCCCAATGGTAGAAACCCCATCTAAGACAGTACCTATGGTGTAAAAGAAACTTGTCATGAGTATTCAACTTATATAAGGTATTTAGAATAGTAAAATGAAGAGATAGAGAAAATATACCATGGGTGACAGAATTGGTGGATATGTTAAGAGTAGATTGTTTTTAAATGGGTGTAAGGAAGCTTACAGAAATTAAGCAATTAGTTGTGAGGATATTTCAACCTCTTGAATGTATTTAATAAGAATAAATTATACACTTGAAAATGGTTGTGTTAGCAACTCTATATTATGTATATTTGGGCACCATAAAGAGTGAAAAAAAATTTGGTTGGGAAGATTTCTACCAAATTTATACCTACTATAATGGGATATCCTTCATAAATTACTGTGGATCCCAAACTAAATGCCGATCTGTCTAAAAGTTTTCTTGCTTTGATACTTTCAAAATAATCCCAATTCATTTTAATTTTATTTTCTCAGCTATAATGTTGTTGACTTTTCACCAGGGCAAATCTTCCTTATTGTTTTTCTACATAATAAATGTTCAGACATATGGCACTACTGTTAGGTGACAAGTATGATAAATTTAATTTTTCTCTCATTTACATACATATTTTTGTCAGATTTTACAAAGATACCTGCAAGATTATCACAAGATGCAAACAAAGTTTGTGTATGTTTGCAAGTGTCGAGATGCACAAATAATTCTTAATATTTTTGCCAAACTGAGCCATCATAAAAATATAACTAGTGTGATCTTTTCTTATCCATTGTTTTTATACTCTATACTTCAAATTTCTTTTCCCTCTCCAATGAACTTGCCTTTTACCTATTCTCTCTCTGTGTTACTTTATGACAATGGAAAGAACACATTCCATAACGTTTCATGGATGATGTATTTGTACCAGTGGAGATGCAAAAAATCTAGGGAAAACATTATAAAAAAAAATCTGTATTAAGGCCATTTCCTTTATGGTATCTGGACTATAACTTCAGAAATGGTATTATGTTATGCCATCTCTTGATGAATGTGTGAGTAGCACCATTCTATTTTCTAGTCTCTTTTCATTTTACTCTAAGACATTGACATTTTTATTAATGAAATACAAACATTGGCTAATTTATGCTGCTGCAGAAACAAACTTTCTCCATATCTCAATGGTTGATAACAAATTTTATTCTGCCATTTGGTCTCTGTAGATCTGAAAAGGTCTTTCTCTTGTCATCTTCATTTAGAAGCCAAGCATGAAGAACTAATCCTCATGTGAGATAAAGCAATCACATAGCCAAGAGGATAAACACTATGTGAAACTAACTTCTGTTTCTTATATTCCATCCTCTCAGAATTTGCCTCTCAGAACAAAAAATACAAGTATTAGCAGCACAGGGAAAGTTATTTTACTTGTATAACTTTCATATTCTTTAAGAAAATTATGTTTTCTCTATATAAAGTGATGGAAACATGTAAAATAAATTATTGACAATTTCAGAGGGAAAAAACAATGTAAGTCAAAACCAGAAATGTTTAGGCAGAATTGTAGAACAGTTGCAGATCAGTTAATAAATAATAGGTGAAAGAATAGAGGCATAAATTAGAGTTTAATTAAATTTCATAAAAAATTAAACTATAAAAACAAAGAATGGGTGGGCAGTGGTGGTGCACATTTTTAATCCCAGCACTCGGGAGGCAGAGGCAGGTGGATCTCTGTGAGTTCGAGGACAGCCTGGTCTACAGTGCAAGATCCAGGAAAGGTGCAAAGCTACACAAAGAAACCCTGTCTCAACTGGGTTCGATCCTCAGCCCCCCCCAAAAAAATGTTGTATCTTTATTAATCTCTCTGCCCCTTTATCTAATGCTCTGCCATGTACTTTATACTACATTACTAGAGTTATGCTAAATATAATAATGCAAATTCACATGGAATTATCAAAGCCCTACTATTCTCAACAGTATAAGTTAGATACCTACTTTTGTCAAGGTCTTTGGAGATTATTATGTATTCCAATATGTTAGTTTTCAGGCATTTAACATGTTGTACCATGCCCATGTTGAATAGAATCCCCCCTATGTACATATCTACTCTCTTCCCATATCAGCTTTTGCTGTTGAGCTTAGTGTTTTCATGGCAGAAATAATGAAATTTATTTTATTTTTTATATGTCTGCCTATGGAATTCAACAGCAACTTTGTATAACAAAGAGTGTCATACAATGTCATGAGTGAATACTGCTAATTATGATCCTGGATACTTCATACTTAGACACAAAGGCAGCAAATCTCTACTTGTTTACTCTAACCTGCTTTAATTTCTGAGGATTTTCATACCCCAAATCTCTTCCCTTGGTGCTCCATGCTTTTGGTGATCATTACACTTCTCCAATAAACCATTACCTCAGTACTAGTACATATGATTTAACTTTTTCCCATGATGTAATGTCACATAAAATAGATGTTTTGTGTGTGTTATAGATTAGAAAACAAACTTAGATCCAGACATTAAGATTTTATAGCTCAGGCCATGCAATGGTGGCACACACCTTTAATCCCAGCACTTGGGAGGCAGAGGCAGGTGTATCTCTGACCCAAACAGACAAATATGGTATGTATTCACTTATATAGAGATATTAGAGCTGTTATGCCTTTGGTAATCAGGCTACAATCTGCATGACTACAGAGGTTATGTTTAGAATAAGGGATTAGGGTTATAGAGATGGAACTCTCTAGGAAGAAGAAATAGAATAGACAGTTATGAATGGACAAAGTGGCAGAACTGTGACTAGAGGATCCAATGGAAAGGGAATAGGAAGAGGAAGTCAAGGAAGGGACAGCTAAAACTAAGGGTCATCTGAGGAGTCATACAGAAACTTAATACATTAGGTGCTTCTAAAATATATACAAATATGAACGCAATCTATATAAAATCTCCAAATTACTTGGTATAGGAAGCTCCTTGGATATCTCTTGTAACCAAATAAAGTTTCCAATTCTGGGAAATGAGTATATTTAATTGAATTATTGGCAAAGAGGGTCCCATGAAAAGCCATAATCAACCAAATATATTGGTTGCTCACCACAAACAGATGGTAAGGCCCTCTTGCTGAAGATAACTCATTAAACAAGAAGTCAAGCTAATGCCTACCTAGAGCTGTCTCTCCTACTGACCAGTTTGGGACTTCTAGTCCCAAAGACACTAGAATGTAGGAGTGAAGGCACCATGCAGGCACCAGCTCCACCTCTCTACATTCAATGAGCTATGTAGATGTTGTCCTGATAACCAGCATTTTAGAAGGGATTAAGTCACTTAAGCCAATGAGCACAACTGACCCAGATTGACCCAGATTACAAATAACATGTTTATCTACTAATATATCTATGTTTATGATAGATGTTCATTTTTATAAGGTTTCTATAAACCTATATTTTCTATTTTCAGCAAATGATTAATACAATACACACAAAAACATAATGTACTAATCTTGGGTTAGAGACATAGAGACATAGTCATAACATAAGGTTATAGATATATATTAGTTTAGGTTGTAAAATTTTATAACATGTAAATTCCAAGGCAAGTAAGATTGCCTGTCACCTTGCACTCTTAAAGGCAAGTTAAACAAGTTAAAAGGCTGAACACACAGGAGGATACTAGTCTTAAATCTTAAATAATCCCAAGCTGTACAATTAACATTGGCTATGAGGTCTGGCATAAATTCCAGTCTTTTAGAATGCAAGTGATATTTTCAATATAATGGGTCATCATAAATACATACCAAAATGTTAGAAGTTAACAAAAATTTCTTTGATATTGTTACAGAAGCTAATGTAATACCAAATGCAGTAATTGGTGAATCATATCATTTGGAGTTTAGTACTAATATAATTATAGTTGTATTCTTTGTAAGCATTAGTAAGTGGCCTCATCACTAAAGTGAAAAGTACAAAAAATGTGTCTTGATAAATCTGATTTAGGATGTTGTCATGGGATGACTCTTAATGTTCAGTCTAACAAAAATATGACCCAGTAGATGAAGGAGCTCTTAGGGACATCTAATGGGATTTGGTAAATCATGTCTTTAAATTTTAAAGACCATTTTAAGTCACTGTTGATGATATGGACATCTATAGAGTGACCCTAATTAGACTCTAAAGAGACAAAAGTACAAATAAAAAAAATTGAAGGAACTAGAAGGTTATAAGCCATTTTGCTCTTAGATCTCCTCACTACCAATTTTGATATTTATAGAAAATAATAGGCAATGGCTGACAGAATCAAACTACCTGTATCACTTTGTTAAAGATCAGATGCTTAACCTTTACTACCATAGAGTAGAGCCTGGTGAGTGAAAATGATCACTGGTCTCTGAATACTTCTTACCTCACTGCTTCTTCCAACTATAGCTACTTGTTCATTTGATTCAGTTAGATCAAGCAAATCTGCATTTTTTTCAAAAACCAAGGCCTTTGCCAAAATATCTATTTTTCATTCATAATTAAAATTTATAACTATCATATTGTTTTAAATCTCTTAATATTAATTTTACATTGTAAATAATCATGTTTTAACTCAATATTATTTGACAACAACATGAATACATGCTGATGGTTACATGAAAACTTTTCTCTCATTTCTCTTTTTATAATCAAATGATACTATATTATAAATGTTTTCTTTTTAATGCCCATTTTAAAGTATAACTTTATTATTTGTCATGGCAATGTATATTTAGGGTTTTTTAATCTCAGTAAAAACTACCTAGAGTGAAAAACAATTATTTTCCTACTTTTTAAAGTGCTGAAAGGATGATAATGAATAAGGACTAATTAGAACATCACTCTTCGTCATTTTTAATAGAGATATGCTTTCTCCAAAATATATTTACACTCAGACTGAAATGATTCAAGGCAATACATTACCTTGAACCAATATCTCTCTTGACTTCATTGTTGCATGACTCATGGGTGTTTAAAATCTCCAGGATGGAAGCCAGGCAGTGGTTGTGAATGCCTTTAATTCCAGTACTTGGGAGGCAGGGTCAGGTGGATCTCTATGATTACAAGGCCAGCCATTTCTCCAGAGTGAGATTCAGGACAGGCTCCAAAACTACACAGAGAAACCTTGTGTCAAAAAAAAAAAAAAAAAAAAAAAAGAATTCAAGAGGGATAGTTCAGTTGTGAGTAAATTATCTGCACTACTGCACTACCAGGCTAACAAAATGATCATACTCATTGTCTCTCTTATTACATATCCTGTGATACAGCTAGAAAAACAACTGAGATTACCCAGAAGGATTAACTCTGTTTAATTGTTCAAGCAAGTAGGCTTGCAGTTCTGCTCTGAAGTCTGTTAAGTAAAAGTGTTAACAGATTCCATCTTCTGGTCTGTGAATTTATGCTAGTTAAAACATAAAATGAATATTTTCACCATAATTGTAGAAATGAGCCATTTTTTTTCCTTCAGAAGTAATTCAAAACTGTAAAGAGCATTAAATTAAATTTGGTTTTCTTAATTCTCACACTTAATTTTCCTGTAGGGAAATCCCAAAGCCTAATAGAAACTAGCTACCAAAGGATTACATACCAAATGTAGACAAAATTCTAAACGGTCTTATTATAGATAAGAAACACAGAGCCAATACCGAGTTAATAGACCAAGAGATCAGAGCACTAGTGAATAGCCTTTAACTTACCAGTCACTGCTGTCCTGAGAGACAGAGAGAGAGAGAGAGAGAGAGAGAGAGAGAGAGAGCTTCTTCCTGTGTCCTGTCTTTTTATTGCCTTTCTGTTCTGCCTTCTAATTGACTCTAAATCCAACCACATGACTTTCTCATCACTGCCTGTCTATATAGACCTCCAGGTCTCTATGGTTGGTCCTGGGATTAAAAGTGTGTGTCATCATGCTGGCTGTGTCCTTGAACACACAGAGATTCTGCCTGCCATGTGATCAATTAAGGGCAAGTGCTACCACTGCCAGACTTCTGCTAAATAGCTTGCTCTTTACTCTGATCCCCAGGCAACTTTATTTATTAACATACAAATGAAATCACATTTCAGCACAAATAAAATATCACCATATTCTCCCTTCTATTATAATAAAAAGAAAAAAGGAAAAAAGTTATAACTAATATAAGAAAAACCATATACAATGAGTACAATAACTATCTACAATATATACAAGCAATAAATACCTAAACAATGTCTAGTCCTTTTGTATTTGACAAACTCAGAGAAAATATTCCAGTTTCTATCCTATTTTGCTAAGTTCAAAATATACCTGATTCACTTTCTATCCTAACATTTAACTAACAGAGAACTACCTTATAATGTCTTTCAAATTTATATACTTAGACCTATTTAGTGAGTTTCTTTCTGAAATTCTTAACAAGGAAAAATATAACTATAACTATCTAATTTTTAACTATAACTGTAACTCAGCTATCTAATCTTCATCTCCCTCAGAGTCCCAAGAAGGAAATAATATTACCTAAAAAAAAAAAAAAACCAGAAGTGCACATAAGAGGCTTCCAAAAAAATTGTGAGTTGACAGAAACAGCCAGCTGCCTGGACAATCACCTAAAGTTTCTCTGTATCATTGGGGCATCAACTTCACTCTCTCTATATAGGCTTAGGGTATCCAACAGACTCATTGGTGAAGTATGATGTACACAAGGCCTACAGTTTGACCTCACATTTGGTGAGAGTAGTCCATGTACCAGAAAATGTTAGATTTGAGGAGATTTAAAGAAGGTATAGTCTTATATGGTATGCATTATCCATTTGTAAAGCAGATGTTAAACTCATGGTCAACTTGTAATAGAATTATCCCTCAGTACTGGAAAGAGTTAATTACAGCTGTCTAGAGGCCAGTCTGCAGTTACAATGGAGGATGGTTTAAAGAGGAGACTAAAACAATAGAAAAACAATGTAGGAGTAAAGATATGGAAATTTCCCAGGATTAGCTTCTTGGAAAAAGAGATTATGCTGATATACAAAGACAATGTTTATATGATAACCAAAACCTAATTTTATGCCACATGGCAGCCATGAATGCATGGGATATAATTGAGGAAGCAGGAAAAAAACTAAGTCATTTACAAAAGTTATACAGGGCCCAAAAGAATCCTACACGGATTTCTTACAAAGGCTGTCTTCAGCAGTAAATAGAATGGTACCAAATTCAGAAGGTAGACAGATAATTTAATCTTTGGCTTTTGAGAACACAAATGTAACATGCAAAAGAATAATCAGGCTGTTAAAGGTCAGATCAGCACTCTTGGAGGATTGAATCAGGGACTCAATTGATATTGAGTCTCATATCCATGATATGTGGATAGGAGAGGTGATATAGAAAGCTTTAAGCTAAAATAGTAATGTTAGATGTTTTAGTTGTGGTAAACAATGTCATTTGAAAAGGGAGTGTAAACAGAGCATTCCTAGAAAGAATGGTTATTCAAGGAACAAGGGCAACAGAGTGCCCCTCCCTTCTGGATTATGCAGAAGGTGTAGTAAGGGTAAACATTGGACCAATGAATGTAGATCAAAAAGGGACAAACAAGGTAATCCTTTGCCTATGCCATTGGGAAACTTCCTGAGGAGCCTCATGCACGCCTCCCAAGCAAATTCATTTAAGACCTTTCCTGCCATTGTAGAAGAAACTCCTCCTCAGAGTAATTAAATAACCAAATGCCTATTGGAAATTGCTGGTGTTTTTAGAATTCAGCTTCCCATTCTTCCCAGGTTGTGGGTGGCTTCATCTCCTTTATTAAATGCTAATCTACCATGAGAGGCCAGAATCTATCAGCCTAGTTATTCCTCCAAGAATAACTAATCCAGCTACTGTTCCACTGCATCTCAGAAGCCATCAGCCCACTGCCTATTCAGCTTCCTTTGAAGGAAGGGTCACTGTATCTTTTCCAGATTTCAAAGCCACTTTGGTGATGGTGTCATATTGTCCTGGCCTCAGAGGATGCCTGTTGCCAAAGCTGCAACCACACTTGTCTTGGCAAGGATTTGCAGCCCCCTCTACCCCTTTTTTTGCCCTGCTTGTTCATTTTGGACAGCATACTGTCAGCAGTCAACGTGAGGGCACTTTTTTGCCCCAGGGCTAACTTTTGCCACAGTAAAAGTTAACTCCATATATAGTTTCCTCAATGTCCATATCTTTTCTGCAGTAGACACAGTTGATTTTATTATTGAATGTGGAGAAATGGAAAGGGTACTCAACTACAACCTTTGTCCCTAATGACTAGTGTTCATAGTGCTGAAGGGCACTTTGCACATTACCAGAGAAATAAAAGTAATCATCAGTATTAACTGGTTATTAACCCTCTAATCCTCAATTACAGCCTGCATGAAGAAATACTGGTGCAATAATGACATCAAGCCATTGTAGTAAACAACTGGTTTTGTAAATTATATTTAAGGCCTTTTCCATGAGAAGGAACCCATATCTTACAGTGTTAAAGTGGCCTATAACCAAGAATGTGCCACAGTTCTTAGGTGTAAACCAACTATAATTCTACTAAATGAAGACAGTAAAAAATAACTCCTAATGACATATTGATAAATCCATAGGTCAAAACATCATTCAACCTTTAGTAGGAGATTCTTACAGTATCATAAGTAACTAACATAGACATACAATTAGATAATGTACAGAGAATGGAAGACCTTGGGGTATTCAGTTTTCATTGAGATGTCTATAGCATATATCTACCTTTAAGGATCAGGGGTCTATGTGAAAGAGGAGGCAGGGAAGTGAAGGCAGGTTTTTTTTTCAATTTATTTATTCTCCTCTATAACAATACATCATGACTACAACCTTCTCTGTCTCCCCTCTTTTCAGTCCCCCCTCCCCTGTCCTCCAGATCAACTGTTCCTGTTTTTGTTTAGAAAAATGCAGGCCTCCCATTGACAACAACTGTACATGGCTTAACAGGGTTCAATAAGACTATGTATAAACCCTCATATCAAGACTGAATGAGGCAACCCTGTATGAGGAAAAAGTTCATGATCAGGCAAAAGAGTCATAGACACTTGGCTTCCATTGTTAGAAGTCCAACAAAAAATCCAAGCTAAAGAACAACAGCATGTATGCACAGGACCTTGTGCAGACCCATGCAGGCTCTGTGGTATTCACTTCAGTCTCTGTGAGCCCCTATGAGCACTGATTAGTTTATTCTGTGGGCCCTCTTCTAATGGTATCCTAACCATTCTGGCCTCTACACTCCTTCCTCCCCCTGCTCTGTAGAGTTCCCCAAGCTCTACCTAATGTTTGGCTGTAGGTCTCTGTGTCTGCTCCCAACAGCTGCTGGAGCAGGCCTCTCTGATGATGATTTGACTAGGCACTGATGTATGAGTACAGCAAAACATCCTTAGAAATCATTTCATTAACTGACTTCCTTCCTTCTTTCCTTCCTTCCTTCCTTCCTTCCTTCCTTCCTTCCTTCCTTCCTCTCTGTCTCTCTCTCTCTGTCTCTCTCTCTGTCTCTCTCTCTCTCTCTCTCTCTCTCTCTCTCTCTCTTTCAGTAGGATTTGGTACTACTCTAGAATTCTCAGTCATCTATCCAGCTTTTAGATCTGGGCAATCTAGGCAGTCTTGGCAATTAGCTCCCTCTCATGGATTGGGCCTCAAATTAGACTAGTTATTGGTTTGCCACAAGCTTTTAGCCATCAGTGAAATGCAATAAAAATTACTTTGAGATTCCATCTTATACATACCAGAATAGCTAAGTAATAGTAACACAAATGACAGCTCACAATGGCAAATTTGTGTAGTAAGGGTAACACTCCTCCATTGCTGATGAGAGTGTAAACTTTTACAGACACTATAGAAATCAATATGGCAGTTCCTCAGAAAATTGGTAATTGATCTACCTCTAGAGCCACTTTGGAGCATATACCCAAAAGGCATCTCATCTTACCACAAGGATACTTGTTTTACTATGTTCATAGAGGCTTTTTTTTTGTAATAGCCAGGAACTGGAAACGATGGAGATGTCCCTTAATCAAAGAATGGATTTTAAAATGTATATTTACACAATGGAGTATATTAGTTGTAGGTTAAAAAAACATGACATGGTGAAATATGCAGACAAATGGATGAAACTAGAAGAAAAACATCACCCTGAGCAAGGCAACCCAGACCTGGAAAGACAAATATGTTATGTACTTGAAAACAAGCAGATATTGGTTATTAAGTATAGGGTAATCACAATCCAATTCTCAGACCCAGAGAAGTTAGATACAAGGAAATGTCTGGAAGGGGGATGCATGGATCTCCCTGGGAAGGAGAGATAGAATAGATTTTTATAGGTAGACAGAAAAAACAGATATTCAGTCATTCTAATTTACATTATATGTTGGAGGATAGCCTAGTTTTCATTAGACACAGCTCAACAAACAAGTGACAGCATTTAAATGACCATTTAAATGTAAAACCTAAGAAATATTATACAGGGTAACACTTATTAAAGAATTTTCTTTCAAATTTGAGAATTTCATACTAATATTGTATTCATCCATCTCTCCAAACTCTTCCAAGATATAATCCCTTTTCAGTACCCCAAAAACTATTAGAGGTGCAACAAATGATCCTACCAAGTATGGCGATATTTTATTTGTGGTTACATATGATTTTACTTTATGTTAATAAATAAAGTTTCCTGGGGATCAGAGCTAATAGCAAGCCATTAAGCAGAAGTCTGGCAGTGGTAGCACATGCCCTTAATCTGATCACATGGCAGGCAGAGTCTCTGTGTGTTCAAGGACACAGCCAGCATGATGACACACACTTTTAATCCCAGGACCAACCATAGAGACCTGGAGGTCTATATAAACAGGCAGTGACGAGGAAGTCATGTAGTTGGGTTTACAGCCAATGAGAAGGCAGAACAGAAAGGCAATAAAAAGACAGGACACAGGAAGAAGGTCTCTCTCTCTCTCTCTCTCTCTCTCTCTCTCTCTCTCTCTCTCTCTCCCTCTCTCAGGGGAAGGACAGCAGTGAGTGATAAGATAAGGTAGTCTTAGTTTTGGCTACTTCTCTGATCTCTGGGCTTTTAACATTTTATTTGTCTCTATGTTTCTTATTTAATAAGACCATTTAGACATCTACAACCAAGCTATGATGTCTTTGAACCACAAAAATAACCAGCATGGCACAATAACCTTAAGGGTGAAATACAATACATTTCTGTGGTTGGACTTAAGACCAGTCAATAAGAGGGAAATACTGCCTGGTACTGGAATCCTAGCCAACTACAGAGGGCTACTTAACTCATGTACCTTTGAGAAGAGTCTACAACTGTCATTTTACTAAGTCAGCATAAGTCCTAACTCCATTCTAAATATTTGTTTTTATACAAAAAGATAAGTTTAATCCTCACCACAATTTAAGAAAACTTCTCTTTACTACAAATAGAACCATTGCAGAAAACCAAAACAAATCAAAATGCAAAGTTTAGAAGCCCAGTTCCATCTTATGCATCCACAAAACAACTTCTGTACTTTAGGCTCAATTGGAAAGACTGTAAAAGCCAGAGAAACCCAGAGTTCTACTGGTGATTGTGTCTCCTGGGAATGCCCATCAACATGCGTGCCTAAATATGAGCTGAAAAAGGCCAATAACAGACATGCTAATTTTGACTAGGGAAAGCCCAGAAAACCTCAAATTTACACAAAGAACTAAAGTGAGCTAATGAATGCTGAGAGCTGGAGAAAGAGTCTTGCCAAGAGAAGGTGACAAAATTCTCTTGTCATATATCAAATGTTTATTACTAAAATTATACACACCTGTAGCATTATACAGACTGAGCTGCCTTTATTTATATATTTAGGGATATATATATATATATATATATATGTATACATATATGTATGTAACAAAAATTAATGAAAACAAGTCATGAATTTGAAAGATAGCAAATAGGAAACTATGGGAGGGTTTAGAGAGAGGAAAAGAAAAGGGGAAATGATATAATTACATTTATAATCTCCAAAAATAATAGAAGTAATTCAAAAGAATAAAATACAAAACTATATTTAAGCTTATGAGTACCAGTTAGAGCTATCAAATTATTCTTGGATGTTCAGTATTCCAGTAGAACATGCCTTACTTCCTAGGAGCTACACTCTAAAAGAGAACTTTCTGTTACTCTTCAGAATGTAACAGTTGCCTGTAGTTCTATGGCTATGACCAACCTCAGTCTTTTCACTGACATTTGGTCTGGCTAGGGCTTGCACAGGGTTTTGGCATATTGGTAAACCCAATGTAAGTTCATTGGTACAAATTTCCTGATGTGTGTTTCTGTGTAGTCATCTACTGTCTTGGGCCCTTACACTTTTACCAAACCATCTTCCAAAATTATCCTTAAGCTTTCAGGGAAGCGGTGAAATATATGTTTAATTTAGGACTGAGTATTCTGTAGTGTCTGATTCTCTGCACCTAGGCCAGCTCTATGTCTGCTTGGTAATCACCAACTATTACAAATAGAAGCTTCTCGGATGTGAGTTGAGATTCACATTGAACTATGGATATGATGATAAGTTGTTAGGGGTCTGTTTAACACTATGGACATTTAGAAAAATAATAAAAAATAATTTTAATAAGCTCTCCACTAGAGCCTATGGCCTGTCTGCTATAGGTTCTTTTCTTGATAATATTGCTATGTATAGTTCTCAGTTTGTGTAGTGGAATTTAAGTCTAATCAGAAAGTGTTAAGCTATTCCTGTGACACTTAAGTCATTATCGCATCAGTGAAGAAGCCTTGCCAGGGAGGCCTTTATTGCAGCTTGCAGTGTTCATAGATGTTCATGATAGATGATTGCTTTACTCCTTTTGTAGCATGAATATCTCCTTTCAGCACTGTTAAATTAAGCAATAGGGATGAAGATTTCAAGCCAATAAAAGCTTTGTTTTTCCATGTTATGTGTGATGACTTAAGCAATAGGATCTTACTGTTGACTGGTTCAGGAAATAAATAACAATGGTAATAATCTGTAAATTTTTAGTTCTGTTGAACCTTACTGACCAAAATCTCAATAAAGTTGCCAATCCTAGCACTGGTGTTTAATTTGTTAGCCTCTGGTGTCTAGTATGGGCATAGTGGTCTTGATATAGGTGTATATATATATATTTTTTTTCTACTACAAAATCATTTCCCTTAATTTATTTGCTGTATCTATTTTCAAAAAAGGACTATATCCAAGGCCCCTTCCTTAACTGAAATACAGCGCTTTTTTTTGTGTATAATTTTCATGTGTGCCACTTGTTTTCATTCAGCTTAATTCTTCCAGAATTCCTACTCTGCACATGATTAGACAGGGAAGAGAAACTTCCAATGCAGGGGGAATGGAAAAAATTTGCTTCATCTTAAATTAGATCCATAATAATGAAGCAAGATGTTTTAAGTTTCACAGAGGGACAGCAGCCTGTGAAAAATTACAATAGCCCTTGAACAGGATTCTGTAGTTGTAGAGAAGCTAGCAGGCATAGCCGTTAGTTACTTTATTTATGTATACAATACAAAACATACATTTATCAAGCCTAGCTCAGTTCTTACATATACTCATTTCCCTAGTATATATAATCTAATGCAATGGTTGCTATTACTAAGTGCATAGTTGACTGGAAAAACTAAGCGTTTGAAACAATTTTTATATCCAGGCTGTGAAAGGAGAAGGAATGCAGGATTTATATAAGAGAAGCTGAAAATGACATGAAGCCCAGAGAGTGGAGAAAAGTTTGAGGAATGGAAGTAGTGGAGCTGAGATAAAAGAAACATTGACATGTTCTTAAAATGATGAGCAACATGGTCATCCTCCTTCCTTTCACTCTGTGTTGCTCCCTCTGTCCCTTTCTCTGTGGCTCTCACCATCAGGCCTTCATCTCCTCCTCTCAGCCTTCCTACTTCCAAATTCCCAATGTTTTGTTTATGCCATGTGTGCACAGGTGCCCACAGAGGGAAGGAGAGGGCATTAGATTCCGAGGCCCTGGAACTGGAGCTACAGACAGATGTTACCCACCCAATGTCTGTGCTGGAAACAGAACTTCTTTCCTTGGAGGGGCAGCAAACACTCTTATAGTTGAATTGACTCTAGTCCTCAATTAGAAAAACATCATAACAATATGTTTCTGTTTTAAGAAACTGTGATAAAAAGGTTACACAGCCTTTTGAAACTCCAAGTATACCACCAAGAATCAAGAAGATATACATTCATCTTAATATTCTTCCATTACTGCTTAATTACTGTTCTTTGAAAGGAAAGAAAAAACTACACTGTCTATTTGTAGAGCCAACTCGGTGTTGATTATTGCTGTCTCTTGGAGAAATCTGTATCAAAAGAGATTTGATTTCCTTCAAGGGAGAATTTTCCTTTTACTTGACGTCCCTCTTAGTTTCCTTATCCCTTTAATATTTTCTTATATTATCTGGGTCTCTGCTTATTACATAACATATTGTGCACTGAGCCTTAGGTATCAACTATTTGTGTATAATATTTAAACTTTGCATTTCTCTAAAAGAAGGAAAGGAATTTCATTAAATACAGGACATAACTTTAGGTTGCTCTGGTGTTTTATAATAACATCATGGCCCCTAAAAAACTGTGTAGGGTCTTTTCCTAACTTTATTGTCTGAAATATAGGTATGGGAAAGACTTATGCTCATGAGTAGGTTCAGAACTTCTGTCCTGGCTGTGTGCCTTCCTTTTCCACCTTCGCTGAGCTGTGATGCTATCTAGAATTCTCCCCTGAGCTTAAGTATTGAACTTTGAATCTCATAAAATCCACACACAAGGAGATTGTGAATTCTGTAAGTACCAGAGGAGACCATTTAAAACTGTAATTCAGGACTTCATAGTTTTTGGATAAATAGAGAAGACTACAAACCATCTGTGCTTAGTGGAATCATTGGCAATCACAGACCTAGGTTAGTAACAAAATTATCTAAATTTTACATGAATACTTGACTCTTACAAAGATTTCTATTCTTATTTATCAGTTCTTTTTTCTCCTCTTAAAAACCACACCCTGTGCAACCAGTTTAATCTGGTTTCAAGCTATTTCACTTTGAAGACTGAGACTCTAGATGTTTTTCACAAATTACATGGTGCTAACTTTGTATGAAAAATTCTCCAGATGTCACATCACTCCCCAAACCACAAAATTAACAACACAGTAGCCTTTGCTGTGAAAATCCACACTTTAGCAAACATTCCACTCCCTCCCTACAGAAATGTATCAATCATTCCTTCCACAAGAGCTTCTTCCAAATGTGCCGCTTTGCAAATCATTTCTTCCACAAGAGCTTCTTCCAAATGTGCTGCTTTGCAAATTCCTCAGAAACAGTTTCAATCAATCAACCATTAAGTTTGGAAAATTACTTCATAGTTTTCTGCATTATCTTGACATTTTAAGTTTTTGAAACTCTAACTTTCTTTTTGTAAATATGACCTTTTCTACCTAAATATCATATTTTTGCTTTGCATTTTGATAACTCACTAACATTCTTAAATAAATACTTTGTGCTTTTGACTTGAAAGTCTATAGAGCAAATGGTGGGTTCAAGTTCCATTTTTTTTAATTTAAATTATTTTCATGGCTTCAAGCAGAATTTAACCTTTGCAACTGACTGGATACGATTCTGATGAACACCTTCACTATTTAGATTAGTGATTCAGTGGAGACAAGCCCTCCACATTCCCTCATAACAGCAGCAAGCACACTTTCCCCTGAATTAATTGAGAAAAACATATAGTCCCAAGTCATGTGTTTTCATTCAACATGACAAATGTTATTATTGATCTCTTGAAGCAGCAATAGGTAAATATTTAAATGAATGTAAAGAAAATTGACCTTTTTATTAAACATCAAAATGTTACAACGTAATATTTGTGTTTATCAGCATAAATGTAGCACATGAATTTTTCTTTAGGATACCAAGAAGAAATGTATATAAGTGCATTATCAGAAAACAAAACATAAATCAGGTATTATGTTACTTTGGGCAAGAGAACTAGAGCCCTGACATGTGTTGTCTCAGAAGAAAACATAACTGAAATTATGTGGCTAGAATGATATTGTTATGTATTGTTATGTAGTAAACAGTGTATTTCCTATCATCCCACATAAAAGAGTAAGTTCCATTGTATGGAAATTGAAAAATAAACAAAAATTCTATATACAAAAACCTAGGGTTTGTATTAGTTCAGATACGAGTACTTCCTTTCTAACTAGTACAACTAGCCCAAGGGTACCTGCTTTTTCAGCTTACCATCAGTTTGTTTGGATTTTCATGCAAAATATGGGAACAAACTTCTTTGAAATTCCACAAAACTCTGTTTGGTGCCTGCTATAACTCTAAAACAAACTTTGAAGAAAGTTAGGAGATGACAGAAATAAATTACACCTCTGCAAAGAAAATTTTTAAAGTAGACGGGGCAGTAAATTCTCCCCGATGCTCTGTGCTGGCTCTAGGGTAAACCTCTATGGCTTTCCTCCACATTGTACAGTCTCCTTTTGTCCATGGGCAAAGGCCAGTTTAGGTGGTTTTCATATGAATTTCCCTTTTGTGATTTTAAGATTGTGTTAGTAGCACAGGTATATGTTGTTTCCTACCTCAGGTTATTTACTACCTCTGATAAGAATCTTAGTAATTAATGAAAATGTAAATAGTGCATGATCAAAATAAAATTTACATTACTGTGTTGAGAAACTTCCATTTCTCTGCAACTACTTATAATTTTACTTCCTTCTTTTATTCTTACACATTTTATCAAGATTTCATTGGATATTTTCATAAACAAAAATCATGCAATACAGTGTTTACTTTGAGTAATACTTTTATTTTTGTAAATATAATAATCATACCATTTCTCCTTCCATTCTCCAACTGTTCCCATATGTCCCTCCTTGCTCTTTCTCAAGTTCATGGCCTCTTTTTTCTTTGAAATATGTACATAAAATCTCCTGCTCAGTCTATATAATGCTACCTGTATGCATAGAACTTCAGGGCTGAGAACCTGTTATTAGAAATATAGATGAGGTGTTCTTTCCTGGGAAATACAATTTTCATATCATCATGCCTTGATTGCCTGAAGTTCTTTTACTAGGTTTGAGCCTCTCAGAGTTTTCTTCCTTCCTTTTAACAAAAATTAAATTAGCATAATTTTTATGTTAACGCTAAAACTAGTTTTTATTTGAAAAGGGGCCAGTGAGAACTTTAAGATATTTTTTTTCCTTTTTCCTTCCCTTGTGGAAAAGCCTGACAGATGAGGACCAATTTTATCCCCATTAGTATCATCCTACTCTGTCTGGCTTCTTGTGTATTCAGGATTGGTGATATCAGCCGGTGAACTGTGCTCTAGAACACACAAATAAGAATATTCCATGCATGATCATCAAAGCTTTCTCTTTCTAGTTCTGAAAATGTAATTTATGTTTCCAAAAGTCAATATTCCTCACTATATATATATTATGGTTGTTTGGATGGTTTGTGGAAGCATGAACAAGTATCTTTTCATATCATTTAGAACACTGACAACAGAGCACATTATTTTAACAATTAAGGGGTAGTGAATGGAAAGCTGATTTAGGTTTCTTCCACACTCATGGAGTACAGTATAAGAAATAAACACATACGTTCAATGATGCATTAGAGTATAGCCATTGGGATTTTTCACCCACTCAAGTATTTTCATTTCCAGATATTGTGAAAATCCATTCCCTTTATTGTTAGATATTTTTGAAATATTTTTCTGTATTTATCTTGCATAACACTAGAACTAGTCAGTTCTTGAACTGTATTTTAGTACCATTTACTTAAACTTTCGTCATCACCATCATCATCATCATTTTACATCTTGTAGTTTATTAATATTTATAGTTTTTATAAATGAGGGAGTATGGGGGATATTTATTTTTGTATCTCTTTCGCTAAACTAAATGTCTTCTAATCCTACCTACATTAACATCAATGACAAAGTAATATTCTTTTATATTATTGAGTGATATCTTAAAATGGTTAAATGAGCTAGCTGAATAACCATTTCTCAAAGAAGACATGCAAATGCCCAGCTATAAGAGAAAATATTTAAGATTGACAGATATCAGAGAAATTAAAGTCAAATTGCAATGACATATGATACCAATTTTGTTCAAAGAGCTTTTATTGAAAGACAAAATATGCTGGTGAAGGTGTGTCAAAAGAGAATTCTTCTTTGTAAGTAAATTATAAAAGTCACATACAGTCTTAAGGAACTGCTGGTCATTTATCCATGGAAAATGAAATAATTATCTCAAGAAGACACCTGGACATACACATACATTGCCTCATTAATAATTATTATTACACTCAAGACATTGGGTGAGCTAAAGTATACACACAAGGATAAATTAATAAAAAGAATGTGTTAAATAAGCACAATGATATGTTGTTCAGCCATAAGTAGATGGGACTCTGAAACAGTTTTGACCTTTGTTTTATTCTACTTGGCACTTTAATCTGAATCCCATGACTCAAACCAAGATATGTGTTTATTACAAAGGTTATGTTTTATTGCTTTTCCTTTTATTCCCATTTTAATTATTTTCAAATAAACCCGTTTGTCTATTTTTTTTCCTAAAACTCAACTTCTGCAATTTTAGCATTCACTTTTAAAATAAATATATATTGCTGTCACAAGTTTGCATTGTATTGAATTTATATACTTTATACTCAATCTTGCCTTCTGAAGTAAGAAGGATATTTTCATGTGTGAATTTAGGTTTTCAGATTCCATGGTACTTTGCTTCTTATACCTTTCTAATGCAGATTTGTTCTAAAAGCAATGTAATCTCATTTCCTTCAATTAAATTTCAATTTAGATAAAAGTATCTAAAGTTACTATTTTAGTGAAAAGTTGTGGATTTTCACTGGCTGATACAGGAGGTCTTAATGTGGAAACACTAGGTGAATGAAGAACACCCACCAAGCAATTAGAAAGAAGCTGGCAAACTCCAGTGCAGTGAGATTCTTAACCAGTCAGCTAAAGCCAGCTTTATTGATTTCTTGAAAATATATATTTTAAAAATTAAAATAATTTTTGCTGTCTGAACCACTTTTTTTAATACATGGTCTCTGTAGCCAGAAGTTTTCCTGTGTCCTGCTTGTTCCTGTGACCACTCAGACCCAAGTAAATACACAGAGGCTTACATTATTTAAACTGTTTGGGCTAATGGCTCAGGCTTCTTTCTATCTAGTTCTTATATCTTAAATTAACCTATTTCTATTCATCTATAAGTTGCCACATGGCTTGTAGCTTACCAGTACTTTACATCTTACTTCTCATGGCAGTAGTGGTTGACAAAGTCTCCTGACTCAGCCTTCCTGTTCCCAGAATTCTCCTCTCTTTGTCCCACCTATACTTCCTGCTAGGATACCGGCCAATCAGCACTTTATTTATTAACCAATAAGAGCATCACATTCCCAGCATACAGATATCCACAGCATCATTAATTCAAGAATGATATGTTCTATATTCTCCCAAAACTGTACACTGTATCTCTTTTAATATTGTACCTTGAACTACCTAATGAGTTTACATTCCTGTCATTAGAGCCTAGTGGTAATTATCCTAGGTTTTTCATTTACTCATTTTAGTTTGTATATGTGATACTATTTTCTCCACTCTCATTTATTTATTTTCTATATCTGAGTGAACTACTATCATAGTTTTAGAGTTTGGACCTTAATTATATCATATTACATTATTGGGATTTCTGGGTCATAATAATATTTGAAAAGACATTATCCAAATTGCTACACTTAATTTTAAAAAGAATAGTCATAGCTTTTGTTCATTAACATGTATTTTAGTCCTGTGTTTAAAATATTACTGAACTACAATAGCTTGTTTTACATTTTTCTTTAAGCAGCTAGTTCACATATGAGCTGTTGTTTCTCACCAGAGGTGATACAAATTCATCCAGCAAGATATGACTCCTGTGACATACTTTATGCCCAGTTTGTCCAGAGTCAATGAAACAGAAGGTTGAGAGGCTCTAAAACATCCTGAGAGGTTATCACTTTGTGTGATTTGTCAATTTCTGCTTGTCTTCCTGTATCCAGGCAGTTTGTGTTCAGATAAGGAACTGAAGGTCTCTTGTAAAATAGTGAGGATTAGTAAGGAAGTAGGAGGCACAGATCAAAGATAGAGCTGGTGGTAATGAAACATCAATGTTTAGGAACAGTTTTGATCATTCCCTTTTCACTTGATGTACTTTGTGTCCTTTCTCAATAACAAGTGTTTTTATGACTCTTGCTACACTGCTTCCATGTCTGTAAAGAAAAAATACCACTGCATATCCCTTTCTCCAAAGTAAAGTTTGCTTATGTATAAATGGCTAGTTAACCTCAATAAGTACATATATTTATGAGAATATTATTATAATGTCTGGTCATTTTCTGAAATATTTCAGACTCCATTTATTGGTAAATGCATGATCTTAGCAGGTATCCTTTTTTACTTTTCTACATATTTGTTTTATCACAGTTAAAACTGTTTTCCCCCCTCAGAGATGGTGTGAAGTAGTTTCTTTGGAGCTTAGGTATGTTTATACATCTTCAAAAGCAAATTCCAAAGTGGGGAAATTATGCAAAAGCTTTATCAAGGGAAGTACTTATGGAAACAAATTAGGTGAGCAGGATGGGGACTGGAAGGAGAAATCTATCAGACCCACAAAAGACACAAAGGGTACTGACTGGTAAAAGGGAAGGGAGCAAGGTTTTGTTGTTGTTTTTTTTGCTTTTGTTTTATTTTTTAAGCATGTCTACTATGATGCAGTTCTATAGTATTCTGCAAGGCTGAATGCCAAGCCAACATTGCTGGCCAGAGAAGCCCTGCATTTTTCAGAGAAGTGCTTACTGTAGGACCCTGTGCCAGCTCACTCAGCAGCATGGAAAGAATGGGATAAATCCAAAGGTAGGCATGTTCTTCAAATAAAGTTTAATACACTAGTATGAAACCTCTACTTAAATCAATGAAGTTTTTGATCTGCACTTGGTAACAGTTAAAGTATTGGCTTATAAATAAAAAATGTATGTCTATTGAAGGTATATTTAGAAGTACTTGGCTTGTTCCTAAGCTTGATCTTAGGATGGTAGAGTAGTTAAAATTTGTAGTCTGACAAACTGACCTTCTGAATGTTCTAACACCATTTATAATGACCTACATTGTTATGGTTGAGGAATTAAAAGAAATATTATTTTTCCCTTTGAAAAACCAAAGTGTCCCTTGAAAACTGCATTCATAAAAAGAAGGAGGAGGGAGAGGAGGAGGAGAAGTAAAGGAAGGAAGGAAGGAAAGAAGGAAGGAAGGAAGGAAGGAAGGAAGGAAGGAAGGAAGAAAGGAAGGAAGGAAAGAAGGAAGGAAACCAATGGATGAGTGTTCTTGAGAGACTATCAGTTTTAATGGACTCTGAATTGGACAATATGAATAAATACATAAATAAATAGATAAATAATAAATAAATAAATAAATAAATAAATAAATAAATAAATAAATAAATACAAACACACATACAACCTTCCAATCTGGCTTCTTCTGCTTTCCTGACTAGGATTTATAATGCTAATAGCTCTTGTTTTACTTCTACATCACCTCTTTCCAGGTACCAATTAAGGACTTATTTTCCTATTTATATCTGACAGTTATACAGACAAAATAATTCCTGTGCTGTAGTGACTGTTAGATAAGCCCAGTGGAGGAACACCAAAATAGCCACATCTGACACACCAATTCAACTTGAAAAAGTCAGACTGGTTATTACCATAATTTCATAAAGGCACCAATGATTACCTTTTCAGAGAGGACAGTGATGAGAAGAGGAGGCAGAAATCAGATAGGACAATGAAGGTAAGAAGATCCAGATGAAAAACAGTGTCTTTCTTGACTAAAAGCCATGGATGTCCTTGGTTTTCTTGAGGACCTTATCCTTGTCAGAGACCAGACATACCAGAAGTGTTCTGGGGACGCTAGTCTATGGTCTTGTTCTTGAATTATTTGAAAGTTACCTGTTCTTGGGGAGGTGTGTTAGAGAATCATTAAAGAGTCACTAAAGGAAAACTCTTATAAACAGAGTGGAGACTCAGGCTTGCAATGGAAAGCTAATATTTTAATAAGACAAGGTTAATGGCTTGGATAAGGTACCAGTTCTCAGGAGGGCAGAGGGTACTTAGGAAGGCAAGACCATCATAATCTATGCCAGTGGTTCTCAACCCATGGGTTGCAACCTCTTTGGGAAACCTCCATCTTCAAAAAATACTTACATTATCATTTATAACAATAGCAAAATTATAGTTATGAAGTATCAATACAGAGCTTTATAGTTGCAGGCCACCATAACATGAGGAATTATATTAAATGATAATAGCACTGGGGAGATAGAAGACCACTCATCTATGCTGAAGAGATAGGTGAAATAATTATGCCTTTCATAAAGTACCATACTTTCCCATCCCCAAGTCCTATCCTGGAGGACAGTTTCTATAAGCCAGGCATCCATGAGATTCAGCTGGTTCTACCTACACTCTACAGTCCTAAGGTACACATTTTCTTTTCCTTTATTATGTTTATTTCTTTGAATTCTGGCCAGAACTTAATTATGCCTGTTTTTGGTATTGTGGGTTTCCTTACATTTCTGAAAAATGTCTCCCACTCCTTGCTTCTCGCCATGGGGCTATCTACTGTCATGTGGTGCATCCGATGTTGGTAACACACACAGCAGGGGTCATTTCTTCTATTCTCCATTATTCACCTCTGATTACCTGCTGTAATTTACAACATGTCTTCCTTTGGGAGCTTTTCCATTAAACTCTAATAACTTTGTCCCAAAGCTAAAACAAAACAGCAAAGAGATTCTAGATTTAATTTACAAGCTTAAAATTATAGTTTAATGAATTAATAAAAAAATAAAAGCCTAAAGGATTTTTCTACATCTTTTAAACTACTTTAAATGGGGAATTTCTTCAATGAAATATAGTATACAGCATGTGGCCAATGAGCAAATGACTTCAATGATATTCAGAAAACATAGCACAGTGTCACTGGCAAAATTGAAAGGAAGTTAAAAAAGCTTCATTAGATTAGTATCTTTTCTGGGGGTAGGGTGGTTGCGACATGGTTTCTCTGTGTAGCTTTGCACCTTTCCTGGACTCACTTTGTAGTCCAGGCCTGTCACAAACTCATAGAGATCTGCCTGGCTCTGCCTCCCAAGTGCTGAGATTAAAGATGTGTGCCACCACTGCCCGGCTACATGAGTATCTTAATGAATGATTAATGAATAATGTTATAGATAGAAAGATAGACACACAGACAGACAGACAGATGTATGGACACTTGTATTTATATGGATGTGTGTGTGTGCAAGAACAGCAAATGTCAGTATGGTCATGTTTGTACTTGTATTTCATTTTTCAAAATATTGCCAATCATTGGCAATTTATGCATCTACATTTCCTTTTGGACATTGTCCCTGGAACCAAGTGCAATATAGTCTTCATAGCCACTTATGATCTTTTCAGTACTTATTGTCCAGTGAAATGAACTGTCATTATAAAATATTAGTCAATAAAAGAATGTAAAGATCAATAAAGTGTAATCTATAAAATCATTAAAATCTTATTCCCCACATTTTCCCCTCTCTTATTAATAATGATAGTTGACTTCTTTTTGGAGTAGTTGTGAAGATGGGTACACGGTGATTTTGGAATTTTCCATATAAGCTTGACCTTTACCTCAGTATCACAGAAACTACACAATTCACAGCATTTCTTCAACTGATTCTAAGCTGTTCCAATAATGGAAGTAGGTGGGATACCAATACTCTAATAATACATATGCACAACCCAGGGATTAGTGTATTGGCAGTGACCATTGAAGGCAAAAACCTCTGTAATTTAAATTTGTGACAGAATTACAAAGAAAGGTGGTGGTATAATTATAAGCTACTATATGGATTTCCTTTTCATCGTCTACAACAATTCTTGACAATCTTTAAGAGGATTTAGTTGAATGTTCATGTGGAATCATGTTAGTTCAATAAAGGCCATTATCCAACCTAATTATACTTAATCATAATAATTGCTGAGATTTAGCAAGATGTGGACAGGTACTGACATGCTCTAAGCACAGTGTTTAAAATGTTCGATTATTTTATCCATTCTATCACCATAATGGTCCTGAAATAGAAACACATCCAATTTGTTGCCCAAGAATCTCTTAGCAGTGGGACATCAGGAATGGACACAAAACAACCTATATTTGGAGCCCAGGTTTCCAACCATTTCCTTCTCTGTCACAGTTTTTTTTTTCTTTTTTTGGCCCAGAGACTGACCCCTGGTGATAAGCTGGTTCATGACTGAAACTGTGCAAGTACTGTCTTGACAACTTATTTTTAATAACATTTTTAATCTGGTTCAACTTAAGCCATGATAAAAAAAAGATGGGTGAAATAACTATTTCTTTAAGGAGATCTTGCACTTCCCAGAACTTTCATGATAAAGCATTGTAGTTAATAAGCCCATGGCTTTGCAACTTTGTAAGTCATCCTGCTTTTCTGAATTACTCAGAAACAACACACACACACACACACACACACACACACACACACACACACACACACAAACCCCCTAGAAGTCTTGAGTCTTCCTTCCAGCTCAGGAATAAATGTGCTTTCCCTAGCCCTTTGGGCTTCTTTACACTTTATCTATTGCCCTTCTCTCTGTCACTGAGTAACTGACCTTTATGATGGTCTAACTGAAATTTCTGGGCTTTTTTTCTCCCTTCTTTTCTCCATTGTCCTCCTCTGGGAAGATGCTAAGATTTACAGCTTACCCGCCTTAGAGGTTTCCTTTAAAGTTCTGTTAAAATGGTCAACAATCTTAAAGAAAAAGAAAAAGGTATTTTAAGGGGAATTCCTGAACCTAGTAAATGACTTATGAGTTAGATTTATAGCTACTTTTAAAATTCAAAGGTGTAAGCCTTTGGAAACACTTGTCTTTAAGTATTACAAAAAGCCCATTCTAGGGCTTTTCCCTTGGTCTGCGTAATTCCTGCTTCTCCTTCAGTTTCCTCTAATTTGAGGCAGCAGTCCCCTCCCAGCCTCAGCTTCTGCTCCTCTCTGCCTTTGGCATGCATACACTGCTAGTCTTGCTTTCACTTCTCACCCTGCTGTAAGTCCGGAGAGTTAGAATTTGGTTCAAAATTTGTTGGAATAAGAACAGAGAGACCAAAGAAGATGAGAGAGAACAAAAAGAAGGGTAGGCTTAGATTATATGACTAGATCTGGCGAGCTGTCAATTTACAGCTGGAAAATAGAGTGAAAGCAGAAAGGACTTGTACTTCCATTTTTTTTTTTTTTTATTATCAGTAAACCCCTTCGTCCATCTTTTCTGACTACATCCCCCAGTGATCCTCAGCAGCAATTGGAAGGGGAATGGCAATAGAAGGAAATATTTAAACATTAAACAATGTTTTCTGTTTATTATTAAAAAAATAAAATTTGTTATGACCAGTGCTCCTTAACCTTTCAGGATCTATGCTTTTTTTTAAATTTAATATTCCTTAATACACTTGATTTAAATATGTTTTCTATTACCAATATGAATGTGATCAGCATACCTGGACCCTATTTGGCATTAAATAAATAGTGTCAGTTCTAGAGTGATTATAAATAAATCACAAATTGTTTATAGATTACAAGTTCATGGGTCACACATATGAGGATATAGATAGCAGACTGGAGATACAGAGAGGATTGGCCATCTTCTTCTTCATTACCAATAGCAAAGAGATAAGCTGGGAAATCAAGATTTGCAAATATCTTATTCGTACTTGTCATCATCTGTGTTTTATGAAATAAACAAACATTTAAAAAGGTAGGAAAATGATTGGTAAACATTATAGAAGAAATCTATGGTGAGATTTCAATAATAAAATGGAAATTTGTGTTAGATATGATAAAATTCATCTATTAGAAATTTTCTGAATCATTTGGGAGATTCCCATTATTGGAACATTAATTGAGCTCTGATTGTGTTTAACAAAGAATATAACATTTTTGCTCAGAAATTTCCACATACTAATGTATTTGTCAAGGAATAGAAACAGGGTACAACTGAAGGCTTGTTCTCAAGTGTGTGGCTTCTGAATGGAGGATTATTTCTCTGGGTGAACTTTTCCCTGTAAGCCTTGAGTCTCAGAGAAATAGCCAAGCTCCAGTGGATGAAAAGAGAAGTATTTATAAAGAACTGGAACAGGGCATAATTACCTCCTCACTCCTCATTTCTTTTTGCAGGTAAGAAATTTGACATTCACGTCATTAAGGCATTTATCCATATATTCATTCCTTACCTTCATTAAAATGTATACCTTAAAGAATATATTAACATGTAGGATTTTATACAAATCATAAACACCACATAATATAAATGAAAAATTGTAAAAATATTAAAAGAATGATCAATGACAGTTGGGTCAAATGTTGACAGCAAAGGAGAAAATGACCACTTTTCTTTCTTGTGGAAGAAGTGATGCAAGTCAATAGTGGAGAAATATACAACCTTACAGAAACAAATCACAGTTCAAGGACAAATAGCCAGCCATGACCAAAACAATTAATCTGTGATGACATTTATTTATTGCTGAATACATGTAAATTAAATCACAAAAATGGTACAGTCCTAGAGGTTGGATATCCTGTTTGGATTTTGTTCACTTGGTATAAGCTGTAGTTACCTGAGAAGGGGAACCTCAATTGAAGAGTGCCTCCATCAGAGGGGCCTGTAGGCAAGTCTGTGGAACATTTTTATTACTGATGGATGAGGGAGAGCTCAGCAAACTCAGGGTAGGACCAACGCTGGGAAAGTGTTCCTGAGTTTTAAAAGAAAACAGCCTGACCAAGCCATGGAGAGTAAGCTGGTGAGCAGCATTTGTCTGAGTTCTGCTTCAGTCTCTGCCTCCAGATGACTGCCTTGAGAATGTGTTCTGATTTCTGTCCTGATGGAGTGTGACATGATAGTTGTAAGGAAAAATAAAACCTTTCCTCCCTAAGCTGCTTTTGGCTGTAGAGTTTTATCACAATCAAGAGACACCCTAACTAAAACATCATGTCACACCCTTATTAAAAGCTACTAGGAACAGTGAGCATCAGCATGCTGGAGGCAGCTTTCTCGCCCTACAAAAGCAGAAAGTGTTCTTTTTCAATCAGTTGTGAACTCCAACATTGTGTTCATAGTTGCTTATGGATATTCCAGCTTTACTGGAGAATTTAATTGATTTTGATTCATCATAAGAGAAATTTAGTTGCAAGCCTACCACTAAATATTGATGTGTACATATTAACTCAGTTATTTTTATTTTATAAATTATCCTTCAAAATACATTTAGGCAGCTATGTGAATCCCTACAAATAATAGCATCATGGCATATCTATGAGAGTTCACTTTGCCTAAGAATAAAAGGCAGCCAAAATGTCTAAATAGCAGAAACAGGTGCCAAGAATTATATACATAAAGGGAAATTTATGATGTAGCAAAAGCAAAATGATGATGATACATTTATATAACCATAAATGTATCTGAAGATGAAAAAGAACAAAGAGAAGGGTAGTCATAGTTTGTATAACTAGATCTGCCGAGTTCTCAGTTTACAGCTAGAAAATAGAGTAAAAGCAGAAAGGACTTGTACTTCCATATTTTCTTATCATAGCAAACTCCTTGTTCCATCTTCTCTGACTACAGCCTCTGGGAACAATCAACAGCAATTGGAAGTAGAATGGCAAAAGAAGGAAATATTTAAACATTCATAATAAATTTAACAACAATAATTTAATAATTAATAATAAAATCAATAAATTAATTTTAAATTATTATTTAACTTATTTTCTTTATAATTTAATGGATATAATAATAAATTATTAAAAAATAAAATTAATAAAATATTAAAATTAAAAATACATATATTGTATACATAATGTTATTTGACATGAATGATGAGTTACCAAAATTCAATAGGAATAGCATGATTTTGATATTCCTAAAATATTAAAAAACATTTATGCATTATTTGCCTCTGATTTATGCATTATTTGCCTCAGAACAGTGCCTGAACATAAAAAAAGAAAGATAGATCTCAGTGTGTGTGCCTCTCTGTCTCTGTGTGCAACTCTGTTTCTTGTCCTTTGGTTGTGATAGAATACCCTGACAATCAACTCAAGGGAGAAAGGGTTTACTTCAGCTCATACTTCAGGGGTACATTTCCTCATGTCATGTAGTCATGGAGACAAGAAAGTAACAGAGTTTGATGAACGCAAGTGCTCAGCGCATGTGTTCTACTCTTTGGGGTCCATTATCCTTTCTCAGAAGAGGATCCCAACTACAGTTCATATGGGACTTCTTATATCAGTTAATGTAATCAAGGTAATTACCTAGGGCCATTCTCACATGCCCATCTACCAGGTGATTCTAGATTTGGCCATGTTCAGAAAGAATACAAATCATCTCTATGTTTCTCTCTCTCTCTCTCTCTCTCTCTCTCTATATATATATATATATATATATATATATATATATGTGTGTGTGTGTGTGTGTGTGTGTGTGTGTTTTCTTATATTTGTTATATTTGTGTGTATATTTGTACATTTTTATACAAATGCATGAAAATTATGCCTAACATATATAATGATATACAATGCTATTATATTTATGTTTACCTATACATATATATAACACATACACAAAATGTATGTTTTTGTTTGTAACATTATTGAATCCAGAATTAAAAATACTGTTTTTAAAAGGTTAAGAGAATGTCATATAATTTATTTATTTATTTTACTTCATTTTATTATTATTATCCCTTAGAAGACTGTTTTCAAAGGGGAGTCAGAAATGAAGTGGATTTGGATGGATTGGGTGGTGAGGAGGAACTGGGATGGGCAGAGGGAGGAAAAAGCATATTTATGATATATTACATATGAAAATTCTATTTTTAATAAAAGGTTTTAAAAAGTCTATTTGATATAGCTTTTGAGAAGTACAGCACTACAGTGTCTATTCCATTTTGACTAGGACATTAGTGCACTCTCTGATTACCCAGTAGGTTAGAGAATATGGCTGCATTGAGTTGTTTAGCAATTATTCCTGAGTTCATAGATTCTATCTTAGAGGGAAGTTTCTCAAGAATTGAGAGGTTTTAGGAAGACTCTGAAATTAACCAGATGCACAAGATGCTTCCCTCCCCTCACCCCCCAAGCTTATATAATATGTAAGGACCACTGACAGATAATGAAGACCAGCAGAGCTGCATGTCTGAGACATACTATTTTTACTGTGAAAAACTTGAACATTATTAATATCAAAATGTAAAGTCTTGATTTAAAGATGACATGACAAGTAGGAAAGGATTCTGAGAAATCACAGATTCATGGTACAAGAGTGTCCTGTGTGCAGGTATGGAGGAGCTGCAGGTGGCAGCAGCAAGGTGGCACATCTTCCTGTGTCTCCCTGGAGCTTCAGTGCCTGGCTTGGTTTTCATGACATGCCTGGCCCCTCAGCACCTTTCCCTCAGCCAAGAGGCCAGCATGTGTGGTTGAGTGGCCTGAGCTCAGGGCATGGAGAGCTCCAGGTGGCAAGGATGATGGCTGGTGGTCACATCTCAAGGCTCCTCTCATTGCCTCTGCAGCCACAGGGCAGCACCCTTGGGCACCCTTGGGGAGTCGGCCAGGGGGCAATGGTAGTGTGTATTTTATTTCAGGTAAGAGCAGTTTATAATTTTACACCTTGAAACTGATTAACAAATGTTGAATATTTCTTATAATATGGCTGAAAACAATACTTCACAAGGATTTAAACACTTTTTTGCCTGTATGATGACTGACATTTTTCTGGAAATATGTGACCTTCCTAAAGCATATCTAGCCCATACCATTTTGACATTTACCATAATAATTCACATAGCATTCAAATACTAGTTTATTATTATTATTATTATTATTATTATTATTATTATTATTAGTCATTGTTGGGACTGATAAAGACTTCACAATATAGCATTGACGATTTACATAAAAAGATTCTTTCTCTGGGATCTTCTAACTGGGATTTACAAGGTAGTAATAAAGATTTTTCAAAACAGGCTCCTTAGGTTGGAATTTGCTTACTTATTACAAGAACTTCAGTCCGTTAATAACAAATGTATAGCCAGATTTTCTTTTATTGATAATAAATATGAATACTTAATGGATAGAACAATAACTCTCCAGAGTGAAGTTGTTGCTACTTAGACACTTTATAAAAAAGAAAGATTATCATCAACTGATAAAATAAGGTCTATGGAATCATGTGTTTCAGAAGAACATAAAGGGTTGCTTGATTCCATGAGAAATTTGAATCCCTTGCAAGATAGGAGGTTCTCTCCCTAGAAAAGACCCTAGGTACTCATCTGCAAGCCCTAGGAGAAACTGTCAGTAAAGATGACAAGGTACCTAATAGCAGAAAGGCAAGACTATACAGGTCATACCATCTCCAGATGACTTTCATACAATGGCTTATTCTGTCATCATTCCTGAGAGGCCAACAGATGACAGACACTCTGAGCCATATGTGGGATATACCTTACAACCAATTTTGATGAGAGATTTTTTAAAATATGAAGGAAGTGATAGTTATGTATGGCATACACTCAACATATGTAAGACAGATGCTAAATTTGTGGTCTATCTCACATAGAATCATTCCAGATGACTGGAATCAGTAAATTTCAGCTGTTCTAGAATATAGCCAGCAGTTACAATGAAAAAGCTTGTTGAGAGAAGAGGCAAGAAATTTTGAGCAACAAGGTAAACTCAGAGGTTTTGAGATCTCCCAAGATCAAATTCTTGGTGAGAGATATTTTGCTGATAGGAATGGACAAGCCACTTATGATGAGCATACAATATCCCTATGCTGTACAGCAGTTCTAAATGCTTGGGAAAAAAATTCCATAACCAGGAAAACCAACTGAGGCATACACAAAGATATTTCAGGGACTACAAAAACCTTACCCTGATTTTTTACAAAGGCTGACAACATCTATAATGAAAGCTTGGTCAGATAAAGGATTAAGACAAGTATTAACTGAGTACTTGACATTTGATAATGCTTATACAGAATGCAAAAGAATACTTACATCATTAAAGGTCAGATCAGCTCCTTTGGAAGAATGGATTCAGTATACTAATTAATGGTGTTGAGTCTCTTAACTGTAGTATTGAGGCTTGGAAAGAAAGGTCAATTCCCAAAGGGAGAAGAAGGCCCTGGGGGTACCAATAGCTTTAAATGTGGTACACCACGTCATATAACTAAAAACTGTACATGGGGTGGTCCTAGAAGAAATACTCCTTCTAGAAATAGCTCAAATGAGAAACTTCAATATTCTGGATATTTTAGAAAATGCCAATCTTGGACCAATGACTGCAGATCGATAATTGATACAGGAGGCAACCCGTTACCATTCGGAAATGCCTCAGGTGGCCTTTTGCAGGCACCCAAATTGAACATGGTTCAAACATTTCTTGCCACTGTGGAGGAAATTCCTCTCCAGCACAATTAAATAACTCACTGTTTACTGTAAAGAGCCTTACTACACTGGATGCTAGACCAGCTATGATAAATGAATCAACAGTTCTAAATAACACAATAAAATGAATATTTTGGCAGACTTCAATAAATTAACAAAGACCAAAGTGTAGACTTTGTTAACGCCATTGTTCTGGAAGGCCTGGTGGACATGGGTGCAGATGTGACTATAATTACACCGAAATCATGGCATCCCAAATTGGCCTTTTCAATAGATAGATGTCCAAAATCTAGGAAAATTTTCCCCTATCTCAGATAAAAACAGTGTTTGAGATGGGTTGAATGCCTAGGGCCAGAAGGACAGAGAGAAAGGATGAAGCCATATGTAACAGATGTAGCAGTGAATCTTTAGGGCTGAGATCTGTTACAATGGCAGAATACCCAGATTAAAATTTCTACACTCTCAGAAAAGGAATATAGACTAACGCATGTTTCTAGGCATAATATCATAAAATGCTATAAAAAACAGTCACAGCTGGTTCAAGAATGGTTAAATGCTCAACACATTGGAAAATCTACCAGCCCTTGGAATTTGCCTGTATTTGTTATTTTAAAAAAAACAGTCTGGTAATTACATAATGCTGACAGATATGAGAATTATTAATAAAGTAATTCAGTCTATGTACTCCATACAGACTGGGGTACCCTTGCCCTCTCTGCTACCCAAAGAATGGCCTATAACAGATACTGATTAAAAGGACTTTTTTTTTAACTCTACCTTTACAAGAAATAGAGAAAAATTTGCCTTCATAGTATCTAATTATAACAATTCTCAGCCAGTCAAAAGATATCAATGGAAGGTCCTCTGACAGGTAATGTTAAACAGTCCTACACTGTGCCAATACTTTGTGCAAAAACCATTGAAGATAACTCATGTGAAGTTTCCAGAATCCATAACTTATCATTATATGGATGATATCTTATTAGCTATTGAAAGTTAGGCACATTAGAAAGCATGTTTGAAGAAACAAAGAAAAAGTTTTGCCTCACTAGAGACTTCAAATTGCTCCTGAAAAAATACAAAGAAGAGATTCTATTAATTACTTAGGATATAAGATAGATCTACAAAAAATTGTATCCCAAAAGGTACAAGTAGGGAGAGATTGATTGCAGACTCTTAATAATTTTCAAAAAACTTTAGGTAGCATTTCCAACTTACTAGATGTCATGGAAATAATTAAAGATGGACTACAACATTTAGCTAATACTCTAAAAGGGACAAAGAATTAAATAGTGCAAGAGAATTATCAGCTGAAGCTGAGAAGAAATTGGCTCTAGTGGAAAAGACAATACAAGAAACAAATGTGGATCCTGTGAATCCAGAACTTAAATGCATTCTGGTCATACTCCCCTCCAGATATTCCCCCACAGGTATTTTGATGCAGATGGAAGATATTATATTATAACAGATATTTCTACCATGTAAACCAAGTAAGGAGTTAAAGACTTATATAGAAATGATCTCTGATTTGATTCAAAAAGGAAAATTAAGACTTTGCCAGTTGGCAGGAATGTACCCCGAATAAATTTTAGTACTTTTCACTAATGAGGAAATTTCCTCACAATGAAAAGATAATTAATACTGGCAGACAGCCTGCAGTAACTTTTTGGGGGAGATTAACAACTGTTTTCCTAAAAGCAAGAGAATAGAATTCATAAAGATGACTGAATGGGTCTTTCCTCATATTGTACAACAAAAGCTAATTTCTGGAGTCCTCACATTCTATACTGATGCAAATAAATCAGAGAAATCAGGATACAAATCAGGAGACTTAAGTAAAGTGGTTCAAAGTTCATACAACTCTGTACAAAAATTAGGACTGTTTGCCATTCTTATGGGACTGATGGACTTCACAGGAACTCTCAAAATAATCGCTGACACTTAATATGCAGAGAAAGTTGTTTTACATACTGAAACTGATGAATTTATTCCTGATAATACAGAATTAACTTCATTACACATAAAATTGCAGGAAACCATCAGAAATATGGAAATATATATCACATAACACATATCAAATCCCGTATGGGTGTGCCAGGACCTCTAGCACAAGGTACTGATGAAACTGATCAGTTACTAATAGGTCATTTGCTAGGAGCCTCAGAACTTAAAAAACAAACAAAAAACAAAAACAACAACAACAAAAAAAAACCCACATTTAAAAAGCAAAGGTTTGAAGAAGGATTTCTCTATCATTTGACAATAAGCCAGGGATACTGTCAAAAAATGTCCTACTTGTTCCTTCTATAACCAAACTCCATTATCTGCAGGGAGCAATCCAAAAGGTATACAAAAAATGAAATTGGCAGATGGATGTGTTTTATTTCCCAGAGTTTGGAAGGTTAAAGTATGTTCACAATACCATTGATACCTATTCAGGATTTCATTGGGCATCTCCTATGAGTTCTGAAAAGGCTGATTCTATAACTACACACCTATTATAAATTATGGTCATCGTGGGAATACCTGTACAAATTAAGATAGACATATGTCTCTAATAAAATTAGGCAGATTTTTTGTTATTACAATATAAAGCATGTTACAGGTATACTACAAAATCCATCAGGAAAAGCAGTCATAGAAAGATTCAATCAAACTTTAAAGGATATGCTAAATAAACAGCAACAGGTAACAATGACTCCTGGAAATAGATTGCATAGGAACAACAGCTTTGGAGAGACATTGGATGACAGACAAAACTCCTGAGCTAAACCAACCAGTTTATTTCAAAGATGTGTTGACCTCAGAATGGAAACCAGGATATGTCCTATGTTGGGGAAGGGGTTTTGCTTTTGTTTCTGCAGGAGAAGAAAAGCTATGGATACCAACAAAATTAATTGAAAATTGATTCAAGTAGAAGAAACCCCTTGATGAGAAGTAAAAGCTCATCCACCAATGTGACATTTCTGTAAGTTGTAAGAAAAATTTAACAAACAAGGTTTGGGCTAGGATTCTGTTTTTGTCTTTACAAGACAATAGAAATATCAATCTTTCAGAAATAATAAGGCCTTGATATGCAGATGTCTGTAGCAGAAAGAAAGAATCTGTTGGTACAAATCTACAAAGGGTAATATCTTAATGCATAACATCTATATCTCTTTAACCATAGAAAAGTTATGGTTCTGGTTCAATTATATACCAAGCTGGCTTTGAAGCTGGAATTGGCTCATTCCTTTTATCAATCCAAGCATATTGCTAAAAGAAATGGTTGGGAGATTTTATCTCATATCAGAAGAGCCATTTGGTGTGGGACAGAAGAAAACCAACAAAAAAAGGACCATTGTCTTTAACATTCTAATTCTCTCCATGAATTTTTGATTTGTCAGAATCTTTTATTATATGTCATGTCATCTTGAAATCCAAACTTTCCATTTTGATATTAATAATGTTCAAGTTTTTTACAGTATAAAATAAATCTTTTCTAACAGCAGTCTCTGAAGTCACCAGAAGGAAGATGGGGCCACACAACAGCAGCTCTACATAGTCCAGAATGTTACCATGGTATTCACAACATTACTCAATGAACAAACTTGCACTGAAAATTCTCCAAGATAATTATAGAATAAGATGGTTCATCATACTACACTTCTAACCAAAATCTCAAACAACCTTATCCATTATTCTGAGACTCGCTGCAGAATCTACAGTTAGTCCAACTGAGACTTAACTATGTGAGCTTTCTTACAGGACCAAACAAGGATACCATTGTCCCCTGAACATCAAGAAGCAATTCTAAGAAAGTGATGCCCTTTATCCCAAAAGTTTCATATTTCTGAGAGTTATGGATAATGGTTATAGGGTTGGGAGTGGAAGAAAACTTTGGACTCAGTGTTCTCCTTAAGAAAAGAAAAAAAGAGGAATGGATAGGTATAGTATATTAAGGTAGATTATTGTATCTACTAGTAAACTAATTTAGTAAAATATCAGCCTTAGAAAAATTGCACTGTTATGGGTTCTTGTATATTGACACAAATGTAAACTATTTTTATATTCTTATTCCAGATAATTTGTATATTGATAAAAATATAGAATCATATTTATTGTATGTACATATATTTCTACTCTTATTTGAATTTTTGTATATTGATACAAATATAAAATGATGTTTGTCATACTGTATGTATGCTCTACCTCTGCTTAGGATATTTGGTATATTGATACATATTTAGGATTATTGTCATGTTGCATGTTGTACTATACATTCTTACCTCTACTTTAGCTATTTTGTGTATTGTCACAATTTTGAGGCCATTGTCCTTTTACTATCCATTTGCTTATAGATTTACTCTGTTTATGTGAAGCCTTAGTCCTTAGATTATCTAGGTATATAAGACTTACAAATTTACAGTCACCTATACTTGTCATCTCTAGAGTTATGTTAGTTAGGTTCTTCAGACTTACAGAAATATATGTCAGATGGATAAGTAGCCTTCAAACACTTCATAGACCTAGAGAATATAGATTTAAATGTTTGGATAACTTAGTATTCTGTTGACTTGAGACACAATTCCTCCTGGAAGCTGCAATGTTATCCTGAGAGAATGTTGGGCTTCTGAGACATTTCTGTTTGGAAGTTTGTCTTCACCTTGGCACAAAATGGCCTACTGGGGAAAAAGCTGCCCTTGCCTAGACTGCTGACAGTAAAATGGCTGACAGACACTCCAGGCCTGCAGCCAATTTGAATGCACTAACAATGCTGAGAAACATCAGGTGATTGTTCAGCCTGCCCGCTGTCTCTGTTTATTCTTGCAAGACTCCTGAAAGTTGCTTGCATCCTTCTCCCATTTCTCAGATATTATTATATTCCTTTTCAGAACCTTGATGGGATTGAAAACTAACAGTTATAGTTCTTGTTTATTAGCTAGAAAAGATTAAGTATTAGATTCAGGTTTTTTAGGACAGCAAACCTTTTTGGAATGATCTCTATAACATGCCATTTACCTATGCTAGAGACTTCTCTGGATTTTAGTGTTTCAGATTGAGTTTCTTGTCTAATGTTATTCATATTGGCTGTAGTTCCATCTTGTCTAAGTCATTATCCCTTATTCCTTCTGGACAATATTTGATATTTCCTATTGTATATAGTTTTGTATTAGGTTAGAACTTTCTTATTTAGAAAAAAGGGGGAGATGCAGTGGGTAGCTGTTCCAACATTGACCTGGAAGGACTACCCCTAGTGAAACTTCTAGTAACTGCCACACCTACCTATGACTGGGCAGGGCCGAGATAGGAGCCCTTAAGACCTGATATACAGATGTGCCATCCCTCTTGGTTCCTCATGATCCTGGATGCTGGATGACAGACTGAGTCTGAGTTATCCAGAGAACCCTCATGGACTGCACCTCATCCTATCCTGGATCCTGTAACCAACTCCATTACTGGTTGTAAGTTATCCCAAAGAAAACCTCCTTTTTTGCTATGTGGTGTTGCCTTGTTAAATTCCCTCATTAATCTAATCTCAGGTTCATAGAAAAAAATACATGGAATAGTTTTAAGAATATCAAGGGCAAGATTCGAGGGAAAGAGAGCTTAGGGAAGCAGGAGATCCCAGCTGGATCAAGAACAGAAAGAGAGAACAAGGAATAACAGACCTTTAATAAATGAGAACAGGAATAGGCAGAGTTCTGGAGAGGTCCCCAGAAATCCACAATGATACATCCTCTGTAGACTGCTGGCAATGGTCGAGAGAAAGCCTGATCTGACCAAGTCTGGTGATCAGATGGCCAAACAACCTAAAGGTCGTGCTGGAACTCTCATCCAATAACTGATGGAAGTGGATGCAGAGATCCTCAGCCAGGCCCCAGATGGAGCTCCAAGAGTCCAATTGTCGAGAAAGAGGAAGGACTGTAAGAGCGTGAATTGTTGAGACCAAGATTGGAAAAGCACAGGGACAAATAGCCAAACAAATGGAACTACATGAATTATGAACCAAAGGCTGTGGAGCCCCCAACTGGATCAGGCCCTCTGGATAAGTGAGACAATTGAATAGCTTGATCTGTTTGGGAGGCACCCAGGCAGTGGAACCCAGACCTGTCCTTAGTGCATGAGCTGGCTGTTTGGAACTTGGGGTTTACACAGGGACACTTTGCTCAGCCTGGAAGGAGGGGACTGGACCTGCCTGTACTGAATCCACCAGGTTTAAATGAATCCCCAGGGGAGTCTTGGCCCTGCAGGAGATGGGAATGGAGAGGAGGGGCTAGGGAGAAGGTGGGGGAAGGGGTGGGTGGGGGAGGACAGGGAAACCCATGGCTGATATGTAAAATTGAAACACAAATATAATAAATTAAATATAAAAAATTATTCCTTCTTTTTAACTTAAAAATACTTTTGTCATATTCTGATTATTTTTTCTCTTCACCTAACTCCTCCCAGAATCCGTGCTTCCTACTTCACCCACTTTTACATTGTTTTTCTATTTCAAATAAAACAACAACAAAAACCAAAAAGCTAATCAACAATACAAAACAAAACAAACAGCAAAGAACTCTCTTTCTTTTAAACACACACACACACACACACACACACACACACACACACACATGCACAGGCACAGGCACAGGCACAGGCACAGGCACAGACATGATCAAAGCAAAAAAAGGGAAGAAAAAATGCTCAAACAAAGCAAATTAAGCAAGAAGTCCCCAAAATATAATTGGGTTTATTCTATGTAGGCCAACTACTCCTGGATAAAGAGAATACCCTGGAGTGTGATTGGTATACCCAGTGAGATGTGACAAAAATGTTTTGCTTTTTTGCCAGCAGATAACAAGAGCAGATAGCTTCCTAGTTGGGGGTAGAAACCTAAATCTATCTCCTCTCTGTACTGGAACTCCATCTCATTTAAACCTGGGCACATTTCTGCATGACATCACAGTCTCTACAAATTTAAATGTATATCAGTTGTTTTTTTGTCTGGAAGACCTTGTTTTTTTGTTGTCATTCATCATCTCTTGCTCTTATTGACTTTCTCCATTTCATAAACTCCTGAGCCATGATTTATTCAAGGGCTTGATGAAGACATCCCTAGGTAACCCTAAGTCTCTCACTCTCTTCATATTTTCTAGGTGTGAATTGCTGTGTTGACTTTTATCCACTTAAAGGAAAAATATTTCTGATGTAGGTGGAATAAGACACTGATCTACACATACAGTGGTATGTAGTTAGGAGATATTTTTTCTCTGTTTCTTTATCAGGATAATAGTATTGGGTTTTCTCATACCATGATCTATCTGGTCTCAAGTTCTTGGCCACTCTAAAAGTTTCAAGTATATGGTCCATCTCATGGAGTCGACATTATATCTAATCTAAAAGTAAGTTTTTGCTCCAATAACATTTGTGCCACTCTTGTACCAGTATGTCTCATTCCAAGGTCAATGTTGTAAGATGCAGGGTTTGTATCCAGGTTTTATTTTGTATTACTTTTGTCCTCTGATAGTGTACAAGGTACCTCCCAATACAATGAATTTTAGACAGTAGGAGTGAATATTTTAGGTATTTCAATTCAGCTTCTTCCTGTTTGATGACATAAGTAAGTCTTGTCTTTGTAATAGGATTTTACCACCAGGTTGCAGAGAATAGCCAAAAGTTTTGACAATAGGCTGATATGATTGGGAGAGCTTTGTGGGACCCTTTTGATCAACAACTTGACAAGCTTTAAACTATTTCCTTCACTGGAGATTTTACTTGATCATTCAGTTCCTGACAATCTGCAGTAATATATATGACATCATTGTGAGTTTCAAATGACTTCATAATCCGTAGCTAAGGATTTAAGCATAGCTACATCGATAATAAAACAGACTCTTCAGTTGTCATTATTATTATTATTATTATTATTATTGTTGTTGTTGTTTTATTTTTAACTTTATTCTCTCATATTTTACATCCTGACCACAGCTTCCCCTCCCCTGACTCCTCCTGCCCCTCATCTCCCCTCTCCCCCAGATACACTCCTTTTTATTTCCGTTCACAAAAGCACAGGTCCCCAAGAGATATTAGATGAACACAGCATAAGAAGATACAATAAGACTAGGTACAAACCCTCATATCAAGGCAAGGTGAGGTAACCCAGTGGGAGGAAGAGAGTCCCACAAACAGTTAAAGAGTCAGAGAAGCCCTGCCCCACTACCACTGTTAGGAGTCCCACAAAACACTAAGATAACAACCATAATATATATACAGAACCATGCAGGCTCTGTGATTGCAGCTGTCTCTGTGAGCTGTTGTGAGCCCTGCTTAGCTGATTCTCTGGGCTGTGTTCTCCTGGTGCCCTTGGCCCCTCTCACTCCTACATTCCTTCCTCCTCCTCTTCAGTGTGTTCTCTGAGCTCTGCTTAATGTTTGACTGTGGATCTCTGCATCTGCCCTCATCAGTTGCTGGGTGACACCTCTCTGATAATGACTTGATGAAGTACCGATCGGTTAGTGTAGCAAAATATCATTAGGACACATTTCACTGACTTTTTTTTTGTTTCCAGTAGTGTTTGGTTCTATCCTAGGTCTCTGGACTATCCACTATCCAGCCTCTGGTTTCTGGCCAACCAAGCAGTGTTAGTCTTGAGCTCCCTCTTGTGGTGTGGGCCTCAAGTTGGACTAGTCATTGTTTGGCTACTCCCACAAATTCTGCATTTTTTTAAAAAATGTGTTTGTATACTTGCACTGGAGTGGAGAAGGGGTTGTGTTCATGAATGCAGTGCCCATGAGGGCTACAAGAAGCTGGAGTTACAGGCACTTGTTCTACCATCCCCACATGTCATGGGCCCTCTGGTCCTCTGGAAGAGTAGTAAGAACTCTTAATGGTTGAGCTGCATCTACAGTCCTTATGCTGCAATCATAATAGTATCACACATATTAAAATATTTTAGTACTAGTAAAATTATACTCCAATCGGGGTACAATCTAAACCAGGACCTTAAATTGTAAGACATCACAGATATGACCTCATAAAGTTGGTTAAATGCAACATCATTGCACAATTTTTGCTCTCATGGCTTTTTAATGTATTGCACTTCAACTGGAATTCTCCTAAAATGTATTAAAATTTTGTGTTTATTTATATGAGCATATAAAGCTAAGGAGTCTTATGCTTTTATAGAGTGAGAAATTGGTATTTTGAATTGATGTAAAGACAAGTCGCTCACAATGTCAGTAACAAAAGTTAGATATAGAGCACAAAATATTTAGTTTATATCAACTGTACAGAACAATGAGGATTATTATGACATTCCCATACATGCATATGATGCAGTCTTGACTGTGACATCTAAATTTAAAACTGTGAACCCATGTTACAGTGATGCTAGTGTCTGAAATTCTGATTTTATAATTTTTCTGCTTCTCTATACTAGCATGAATCACACAACACATCTCTTTTATGCTATACATTTCATAGATCAGAGTCTGTTGAAAATTTTATATTAAGATATGAAATATAATAAGTAGATAATATAATTGAGAGTTTAATTCCATGCTTTTTTTAGTCATGAGGCATGGAGAAAATATTAAAAACTAGGAGCTTTCCAAAGATTAACATTACATACATTATCTGCTTTTAAAAAAAATGGAAGAAGAAACTTTTGGGGGGGTTCTTTGTTTTTGTTTTTTTTCCCCTTTGGTTTTCTTGGGCTTCTCTGTGTAGCTTTGTGCCTTTCCTGGAACTTGCTTTGTAGACCAAGCAGGCCTTCCAAGTTCTGGGATTAAAAGCGTGTGCCACTACCGCCTAGCTAAAAAGAAACTTCTTAAATATTCTAAATCTAGGTAAGTCATGGGAGCACCCTTTATTACTGTGGGTAATAAAGTAAGCAGAGGCAAGTCTAAGGAAGACCCATAAAAGCATCAGTATAGAGAAGACTTAAAATGACCTACCGTCATGAAAGCTCATGTAACATTGTTGTAGCTTGCTGTCCTTTAGAAACTTCTCCCCATGCTTGAGTGCTTCTGACCACTAAGTTATCAGTACTGTCTATCTTCATTTCCATACTTCATACATATTGTGGCATTGGAAACTGATACATGATATCAAATATGAGAAAATAATTTGTGACATTCTAAGGAATTTGATTTTAAGTCATAGAATAGGTAATATCACAGGCAGGTATGATAGCACACACTTGGAATCACAGTATCTGAGAAGTTGAGGCAAGAATACTGTGAGCTTGTGTTTCACAAATCTTAAAGGTTCTTATAAATGAAATCAAACTGAGGCCAGTTATTGGGGCGAATGCTGGAAGATCAGAGAAGCAGAACAAGCCACAGCCACCTCACCTTGGTAATTCCTCAGCTGATACTGTTTTCTCAGACTGAAAGCCTCTGAGTCTTATCCAAATGAATCTCAGCTGAACTGCTTCTCAAAAGCCTGAAAGCTTCTAGTTTCTGGTCTTCATGCCTTATATAGCTTTCTGCTTTCTGCCATCACTCCCTGTGATTAAAGGCTCAATTTCTGGGATTAAAGGCATTATGTGTCACCATGTCTGTCTGTTTGTAATGTGGCCTTGAACTCACAGAGATCCAGATGGATTTCTGCCTCTGGAATGCTAAGATTAAAGGCATGTGCAACCACTGCCTATCCTCTATGTTTAATATTGTGGCTGTTCTGTTCTCTGACCCCAGATAAGTTTATTAATGTGCACAATATTTTGGGGAACACAACACCACTACCAGCTTGAGTCCAGACTCAGTTACATAGGGATTGCCAGGCTACATAGTGCTACTGATTAATAACCTGAGATCAGTGAGCCACATCAAGGCATGTTTGGAAAATCAAACAAACACACAAAAGTCTCTTCTCTTCTTTCCATTACACTATAAATTGATGGTTTCAATATTTTGATAATATAAATATATATTTTTAATTTTAAACAAGTTATCAGTTTCTTTTTATGTAATAATAATATCAGCTCATATTTCCAGCAAAAAATCATGTCACACTCTAATATGAGCTCCTAAAGACATCTAATTTTATTTCTTCAATAATTCAATGAAATTTTTTTCTCCATAAGATAATGAAAACAAGGTTCAAAGTTAATTTCTGTACATTATTTAGTGCTAGTGGTAAAATTTAAATATGGAAATTATTTTAAAAACCACTTGTTTTTTTAATAATTAATTATAAATAACTTTTTTATTGAATAAAAAAACAGAATGTGTCCATTCTCATAGATCATTTTATTTTGGTATGTGAATTTTGGTACTTTTTGATTATTGATCATCCATTCTGTATATATTGAATTGTAAAATGCTTCATACCCCATTCCACATATACACCGAGGTAGTGTCATTTTCAAAGTAATTGCTGATTCCATGTGATTTCTTTTCCTTGCTAAGTCCTGAATTTCAATGCAGTATGGATATAATTAAATGCAGAAGATTTAGGGTCTCAGTGTTGTATAAAAATCTACCGTAACATTAATATAATGCAGTTAAATGGCAATAGGTTAAAGAAAAGTAATTATCTAATTATAAGTGTGTAAATCTTGTCGTACAAGTAATGGCTTGCAGGTGTTCCTGATTTCATATTACTTGTTAGATCTTAGACCCTTAAGAGTGAATGGGGACAGAGGATAGATATTTCAATTTGAGCTATAATATAGCGATCCTAAAACACTTGTGACAGGTGTCCAGTTAAACTTGGATGGAATACTTACAACGATAAGGAACTCAGCACTTCAGAAGGCCCTCTGCTCTATTGTAAAGGACCTTGGCGGCTGCCCTTAATCTTTCACACGCTGTAGCCTTTTCTAGGCTTTATAGTCATAATTATAAGAACCATCAATTAATTCTGCAAACTCAAGTATAAAAGCTTGCTGTACTAAATTAACCCCATCTTGCCATTCTGATTTAGTGTTTTAGCCAGACACCCATTGACCTAGGTCTTTATTCATTGACAGGGCATGTGCCCAAACCTATGTCAGATGTGAAAGTGATGGTTGTCAACTGGGATGCTTTAAAAGGACTATGAAATAAACATCTCCTTTTCCTACCTAGAGGTTTTTATACCACAAGGCATGGGAGAAACCTGCGGCCCTTTTAATAATAGTCACAAACATTTTAAATGTCTAAACAGCAAATAGAAGTTGATTCAATTATATTATAGTCTTGATTTGGCAGAATGAAATAGTGTTCTATGTAGGAGTCTCCACATCCACCCATCAATAAGAACTACATATTGTTGAACAATGTGTGTGCTATGAAGTTTTTTTAAGTTTTGTTGTTTTTATGTATCTAGAATGTAAAAATCTATCATTGGATCATTGAACCCTTAAGCACTAATAATATAATTATTACCTAAACTAAGCAGTAATAACATAATTCACATTGCTATATATTTATAATATTAATATGTTATAAGAAAATGTAAAGAAATTATTTATAGTTACTTTATGGTTCTTGAACAATTCAAATGTAAGCAGACTGATGCAGCAAAAAGGAAAATGTAATACAAAATAGAAAATGTGGAAAAAATTGAAATGTGAAGAGATCAAAAATCCTTATTTCTGAAGAAAACTGTAAAAACAGCCTCTTGCTGTGTTAAGGTGTGTGTGTGTGTGTGTGTGCAGTGTATACGTGCGTATGTGTATCTGTGTCTGTCAGGTGAGTGCAGGTGCCTGTGGAGGACTGAACAGGACATATGATCCTCTGACCTGGAGTTTATAGGATTTGGGATACTGACAGGTTTTCTGGAAGAGCAGTACCTGTTTTTAACTATTGAGCCACTTCTGCTCTGCCACCTGATTTGAAAGAACAATTTCCCAAATGAATATGCTTATATAATAATAAACACAGTTAATGAAAAATAGTTAGGGCAGTTATGAATTGTATTCTGAACTCCACCAGTGAATTGTGGTAGGTGGACCATACAAAGATGAGCAAACAAAGTATAGGGAACTAGATAGAATTCCTGGAAAAAAAAAAAAAAGTAGTGTCTCCTGAAGCTCTTGGACTGACTAAAATTTCATTGACTGGGAAGTTTGAGATGTTCCATTTTCAAAGGCAATTCACAATTCATCCTGTGCTCTTTTTAGGCCTCAAGGAGCAATTCATTATTAAACTCTAAGTTACACCTAACGTTCTGTTAAACAGGTTAAAAAGCTCTGGACTATATTAATTTTACACTATTCTACACAAACTCAAGGGCTAAAAATGCTATCATACAGCATCTGAGGGCTATAGCTAAGACCTTTCCACCTGGGTTATAATCAATTTCTCTGTTGTTGACACTAATATGTTTAAAATTTTTGATTCTTGACTTTATTTTGTTCTATTATTATAAAAACTTTAAAATGTTTCCATATTGGAACATGGCAAATGGAGTAATTAAAAATCTGTGACCCCAGGTTGTGTTCACTGATATTTGGCTCTAGAATAAATGATCTCTTATTACCTCTGTAGTGAGAGCTGTGTCTACTACAAACTTACATCTGTTTCTGTGTGTCTGTGTTGTCTTTCTCTCTGTCTGTCTCTCTCCGTTTCATTCACACACACACATCATTAAAATATACCCCTTATAAACATTTCGGTGGTCTATTAATATACTTGGCAGCAAAATTTAGACTGTGAAAGGTCAGAGGAATCAATGTTGTGAAGACAAAGGAAATTTTACACAGCATATGGTAGCCAAATTAAAATTTGATATATTACTTAATATATTCATGTGCAAAATTGAAAATTCAAACTACATAGGTTTTAGTTGTTTCATAGACAATAGAGTTGTGTGAATACACTAAAATCAATTTAAAATCTTAAAAATAATACACAAATTATTTGGTTGTTTTGATTTCTTAGGGCTCTTGAAATGAGGTACTATAAACGAGGAGGCTTACAGCAACACAAAACACAATGTTTATATCAATCTAAATAGAAGTTTTAGCATTATTATCTTACTGCCTGTGAAGCTGCCACAGGGAGATCATTCCACATCTGTCATAGATTGTTCTAGACTAGTCATTCCTTGGCTTGTACAACACATTACAAACAATGCATCCATTCGCACAAGGCTGTTGCCCCTCTCAAGTAGATATTTAGGTACATTCACATGCATTTCCTTCCCTGGGTACTGTGCTGAGGATTTGTTCTCTTCTAAAATCCTGTTAGAATGAGCCAGAACTTATCTCAAGCTAATATAAATTAAATTAAATTTGATATCTTCAAAGGTTCCTTGAAAATAACATCACTTTGTTAGCTGTTACTCTAATTAAAATGCCATGACCAGAAGCAAATTAAACAAGTTTATTTTAGCATACATTAGGGGAGGAAGAGTCCATAATAGTGAGGAAGGCATGGCAGGAGGAACCTGGGAAAGGAAACCGGCTGATTATGTTTCTACTTACTTTCAGGAAGCTCAGAGAGTACATTATAAATAGGTTGAAGATGTAAACTCTCTAATCCTAACTCCAGTGATAATATTTCTTCTCCAGCAAAGCTTTAATTCCTAAAGATTTCATCACCACTAACTGGGGGTCAAACGTCCAAATACCTGAGATTATGGAGAATATTGTTCATTCCAATCAACACAGTTTCACAGCTAATAAGGGCTAGGATTTCAAATTCTAGCTTTGGGGTGGTGCACAATTTATCCTATAATAATAGAATAAAAGAAAGAAGATAACAGATTTAACACAGGCAATTGTCAGCTGTGGGTTATATGAATACATATGTGCACATAAAATATATTTCAGTATTTGCTTTCAAATGGTTAGAATAATGTAATGTACCTAGTTATATCGCATATTGATAAATAAATTGTAGATCTGACATTTGTTATCTATAGAGGATTGATTTCATGGCTACCTTTGTGTACTAAGGTCTGCAGATACTAATATCACTAATGAAAATGGTGTAATATATGCATATAACATACATACATAGTCTTGTGTATTTTAAATTATCTTTATGTGACATTAATATCTAAAGCAATGTATACACTGTATGAATAGTTACTGTATTGTTTTGTTTAAGAACTAATCTGGGGGAAAAGTTCATATGATTTCAGGAATAACACTATTAATTTAAAATATTGTGATTCACAATTGGATACGTCTTTGAATATAGACACCAGCGATCTAGAGAAGAGATGGAATAAAGTTATACTGGCTTTACTTTCACTGTATTCTATAAAATGTCAGAAAAAGAAGTTCATCAACTCCTAACACAAACTTAAGAAAAATATTTATGAAGAGGAAGTGTTAATTAGCCTAATTTACACATTGGTTACTGTATTCAGTTACCACCTCATCCCCTTAAATATGTAGATATATGTTGAGCAAATGAATAAAAGAACAAATTAAAATGCATAAAACAAAATCTCTATCACTGAATATGTGATTAAAAGCAGCAAACTGTTTTTAGATGGTGCTTAGAAGAAAATACGTAGCAATCACTTTAATCTCTATCACAGCAACTGTGTGATGTTAGGTGATTTCAGCACCTTTGTAGTGTGTTTTTTCACAGCCCCAAATGCTATACTGTTAATAATGCACATACCAAAGGTTGTGATTATTAAAATGCTATTTTAAAGACTTGGTATAAGGTAAAATTATGAGAATTATGCTGAATAATTAATGGTAATGAATAGAAGCTATATTTGAAGAGTCATGAAACTTTACTGTGGTACATTAAGAGATAATTTATATTATGAATAATTTGTGTCTGAATAATAAATTGTAAAACTGAAATTTTCTTCAAGTAAAGCATAGTTTCAAATGCAAACTAAATTAAAATCCAACTACTTATATGGAAGTACCTGAAAATGAAAATATGTCATTCTGATACAGAACTGTGTAAGAATCATGAAGAACTTTTTGAAGCATAAAAGTAATAAGGAGAGAGGCTTTACAGGAAATTAAGACTTAGAAAACCATATTAATTAAACAGCATGGTAATGGACTGAATTTGTTAGCATTATACTAAAGTCTCCTTTGGATCAGTGGATAAAGAATTATCCACTATTGCTATAGAAAAAAATAAATTAAATATTTGATTAAATATCAAGTTATATTTTGCATTTGGTAACAGTTTCCAGATGGATAAACTGTTAATTGCTTAAAATCATAATGCTTATTAAATCTTAAACACTTACTAAAAGTTTAGGGCAGGAAAAAAAGTGATTCATTGCAGCATTTATTTTCCAGTTAATTCTAATACCTACAAATGAGTAAAACTAAAAAGAAATCCAAGTAAAATACACTATTTAAGATAAAAATATTAAAATATTATAAATATATGTTTAATAATGAATTTAAAATGTAAATATAACCAATTAGTGTGAAAACATAAAACCCAGGTCACACAGTGGTTAATGTATACTTAAAACATTATCACTAATACAATTATAAGGGATATAGTAAGAATTACATTAATATTCAGTGTTCTTAGTAATGAAACATATATATATATATATATATATGTGTGTGTGTGTGTGTGTGTGTATAACATTTATAAGTATAAAGCTAAACATAACTATTTGTCTTATTTAATTCCATAATAAATATCTATTATTTACATAGTCCTAAAGAATATTAAAACCACAGTTTGAAATTGAAAATAAGTAATCAACTACTAATTAAATATCTCTTTGATAAACTGCAATCGAAACCTATCACTATATAGTGCATTTGAATGCTTATCCTTAGGAGTTCCTAGTTATAAGCGATCCTATACCATTTTAAAACAATGTTTTATGTCTATTACAAGCAAGGTACATCATCAGAAGAGGTACACCAACTAAAGGGAAGCAAAAGGATAAGCAGAGAAGGAAGCAAAAGTAAAAGGGCGAATTTTCATAGCTTCCCAATATGTTGTAAAATCCAGAAAAGTACATCCAGGGCTACCATACTGTGTATCCAGATATTTCACTGTGTTCTATAGAAAGAACAACTTTTGTTCTTCCTCCAGTCTTTTTAATTATGATGTTTAATTCAAGAACTGTGTAAGCATAATGTGTATGTTTATATTTTATGAAGCAATGTTGTCATACTCTCACTTAGATGCATATAGTCTTTGAAACTGATATGAAGTGGGTTTCTTATTACTTGTCTTATTATGATAATATTTTACTTCATATGCTGGTGTGTGTTCTCTTCTATGTCTTCATATTCTCTTGGTTATTGATTCTAATGTCTCTTTATGCAATATTAGTTCATATAATATATAACTCATATATTCATTTGCTTCAGGAGAAAAATACCTATGACATACAAAATATTGTATAATGTAATATTAGAATCAAGAGCCAAGCTAATGTGAAGACATGGAAGAGAATACATATAGCAGATAAACTAATATATTATCATAATAATTCAAGTAATAATATACCCAATTCATATCAATTTCAAAGACTATGTGCATGCAATTGAGCATATGACAACATTGTTTCATAAACATAAACATACACAGTATACTTACACAGCCCTTAAGTTGAACATAATAAAAATGCTCTCTTATTACTTGCTAATACAACTACAAGAAAGATTCTATGGAATCAAATTTGAAAGAAAAGTGAAAAATTCTTATTTCTCTGGGAATATATCAAAAGACCACGCACTGAGCAAATTCAGAATGACACGCAGAGGTCAGACTGCTTGTCTTAGCTACTTTTCTTGTTGCTATTGCAAAATTACAGGCAAAGGAAGTTTTGAAAGGAAGAATTGCCTTATACTTCTGTCCTTTGGTTGAGAGAGTCTGTAGATGCAGGAACAGGAGCAATCAGACACAGTTTATTGTCACTCCTGAAGAGGAGAGAGATTATATTGCATGTAGGTAGGTCACTTTCCCATTCTTCTTCAGGGAGGCATCCTGCTTCCTGACCCTATCCTTGGAATGATACTGCCCACATTTAAAGTGAGTATTCCAACCAAATTTAGGGTGGGACGTTGTAGTGGGTAGCCATCCCAGCATTGGCCTGGAAGTTCCAACTCCCATTGTGGCTTCGGTAATGGTCACGCCCACAAGGCAGGGGGGAGAAGGAAACGGAAGATGGAGGATGGAGAGGAGAGCACGTGCTTGGTTCCGGGACCCTGGACGCTGGAGGTGGACCGAGCAGAGTTCTCCAGAGAACACCGCCGGACTGCACTATACCTTTGCCGGACCCTGCAACCTACCCCTTCATTGTAAATTACCCCACAAAATAAACCTCCCTTTTAACTACGTGGAGTGGCCTTAATAATTTCACCAATATTTGGTGCCCAATGTGGGGCACGAACCCACGACCCTGAGATTAAGAGTCTTATACTCTACCAACTAAGCTAGCCGGGCTGGGTGAAATTATTTAGGCCACTCCACGTAGTTAAAAGGGAGGTTTATTTTGTGGGGTAACTTACAATGAAGGGGTAGGTTGCAGGGTCTGGCAAAGGTATAGATAGGTCAGTCCGGCGGTGTTCTCTGGAGAACTCCGCTTGGTCCACCTCCAGCGTCCAGGGTCCCGGAACCAAGCGGGTGCTCTCCTCTCTCAATCCTCCTTCTTCCCTTTCCTCCTCCGCCCTGCCTTGTGGGCGTGACCATTACGGAAGCCACAATGGTGGTTGGAACTTGCAGGCCAATGCTGGGATGGCTATCTACTACAGGACGTTCCACCTTGATTTACTTAATCTGGAAACTCTCATTCACATGACCAGAAGATTGCTTCCTTGTTAGTTTTTAAATCCCATCAAATTGAAATCAAAATTACTCTATACATTTAAATTTTTATTGAATTTTTTCATAAAACATATTTTAATCATAATTTTTTCCTTTCTCAAATTCCTCCCAGATCCTCCCTTTATCTTTACCCACCCAACTTCTCATTCTTTTTCTCTATGTCTCTTAATTTGAAAGAGCACGGAGGGGTGTGTACGTGGGTATGGAGGAAGGGAAGGGAAGAAGTGTGATTATATTAGAATATCAAAAATTTTAAAAAGTTATAAAAAGCAATACAGGGTTGGGGATTTAGCTCAGTGGTAGAGCGCTTGCCTAGCAAGCACAAATCCCTGGGTTCGGTCCTCTGCTCCAGGAAAAAAAAAAAAAAAAGCAAAACAGACTAATGACTTAAAGAAAATAGGAAAAGGAAAAAAAAAAACTACACACAATAAAACAAGCTAAATAATAAGACAAAAATGCCAAAAATAAACTTATACATACACTCACACACACACCATGGGGTCTCATTTGTGTTGAACAACTATTTCTAGGAATGAGGGCATCATTTGCTCTTGGTTGATATACCCAGGCACACTCCATTGGAGAAATCTGTTATTCCTTTTGCCAGAAAGGTCAATTGCTATTTCAAATTTTATTGATGATTTTCTATAACATGATGATAGACCCTGTTGCTGAAATCAACACTAACTTAATGCTGTTGAACATAGAGAAATTAGATCTGAAGCTTCAGCAATACTGACTAGTGTTCATAGTGCTTGAAGTTACTCTGCATGCTACTGGAAGAGAATTAATCAGCAATCCTGCTCAGTTACAAATTTAGCAACCTACATCAGTGACTGGCTTTCAAGACAAACTGGTACAACTATGACACAGTTTTGTGAGTAATCAACTATTTAAAACTGGTCTTAAGGCCTGCTCCATGAGATGGAACCCATACCTGCCATTATTAGTGTGGCCAAGAACCTGAGACTTGATAGGCATCTATGTTAGTTAATCTTCTGTTGCTCTGATGAAACATCATAACCAAGGCAGGTTATTAAAGAAATTATTTAGGTGGGAGCTTATTTGAAGTTTCAGAGTGTCAGTCCGTAGTCATCATGGTGGGAAATATGGTTGCAGGTAGAACGGGATGATGCTGAAACAGTAGCTGAGAGCTTGCACAAGATGGACGCAGACAGAGAGAATGGGCCTAGAGTGGGCTTGAACACCCTTAGCACACCCCAATTACACATCCTGAAAAAAAGCCACACTTCCTAATCATTCCTAACCAGGCCACCACTAGGAAAAACCACTCAAATATATAAGCCAATGAGAGTCATTCACATGCAAGCCAACTTAAAGGCCATGAGCTTTTATAGGATAAAATATAATACCATTATTTTGTTAAAGAGAATAGCAGTACAGTGCTTTATAACTGTGGGTATCCCTTCAAATGCTGTGGCCAGCAGAGAAACCAGCTGGAAGCTGTAAAAATGAAACTCACTTCACTACTCCTTGATCAGGCTGTGTCAAACTTCTGAGTCTGACACCAGGCCAGTTCATTTTAGACTTAGTTGAGTGAAGTAAAATTTTGGAAAAAAACTTTACTGGTAACAATTACCCAAACCCCATGTACAAAATATAGCTCAAGTTACACTGTAACTCTTTCATAAACAACTTGTGACCCATACCCTATACTATGAAGACAGATTTTATAACTTAAAGGCCTAGGATCTGGTGTGATCTCTGATAGAGAGAGCTTAAAGGTCACAGGCTATAAAGTACATATGACATCTCCCCTAAGGATGGGTTCTACTGACTGAGAATCAAAGCTAAAAACAAAGGTCTACAGAGGGAGAGACTGGAATAAACATTATGGGGGATGTGGTTGACAGAGTGCCCTACAGATAGCAAAGGTCACCAGAGTATTAATGGTATTCACTGGCCAGCCATCTGCGGGGGCTGGGGAGTAAACATACTCATTTCTTCCATTGAGGAAAATGCCCTGCATGATTAGCCTTCCTGGTTTCTTCAGTGCCTATCTGTGCCCACTCATGCTCCCTACACCTAGTGACACGTTGCTATACACCCAGAGCAAAGCATCATGCAGCCCTCACCAGAGAACTTCCTGCTTTCTAGATGGAAATCAATAAAAAGTTTCTAAAGCTGGACATTGTACATGGAACACTCATGACTAAATGGATTTCTTCGTCAAACCTCTCTCATGTGTTGATTTGGCAGAGTAGGAGGGAAGATTGCAAGAACCAGAGATGGAGGATAACTTCCAGGAAATAGAATCTTCTGGATATTCCATTAGGAACGTTTAGAGTACCTTTGCACAATTCAGATGAAAATTATTGTCTGAATTGATACTGACATTTTTAATCTTCAAAGGCTTCATTATTTGGCCATGGCCTCAGAGAGTTACAATTTCTCAGTGTCTCAATTTCCCCATCTATAATAGTTTCCAGTTTGGGCACTACTGACATTTTGCTCTTGCTGTAGTTCATTGAAGGAGGCTGTCCCCTAGATGGTTTAGGGCCCTGCTCTTCACATATCAAATTCCATTGCTTCCATTCACCACTGAGGTAATCAAATATAACAACTTTCCCCAGTGGGTCTAATTCATTGTGGTGTGGAACAATTATTCTATAAGATGAAAACATAAAATTGCATATACCCTAAATTTACTATAAATACTAAATTATAAATAGTCTTTAATAGTTTTGGATCAAGCAGCTATGGTGAGAATAATGTGGAATATGACCTAAGCGTACAATTTAATTCTTAAAATAGTAAATAACCAGGAAGTATTAGTTCTCATTTAGATTTTGCTTTATTCCATAGAAGAAATGTGTTAGGGAATATTATTGTGTGTTACTTTTGTTTATGTTGCATTTGTTTAACACTATGAAGCTGTGTTACTGTGCTTGCCTAAAACACTAGATGGTCTAATAAAGAACTGAACAGCCAATAGCAAGGCAGGAGAAAAGATAGGCCAGGCTGGCAGGTAAAGAGTATGTACAGAAGGAGAAATCTGGAGAAGATTTTCCAGGGAGGGAGGACCCCAGTGACCAGACACCCAGCTAAACAGTAAACCATAGAGTAAGAGTCATATTTACAGAAGTAAGAGAACAGGAAAAGCCCAGAGTCAAAAGATAGCCAGGATAATTGAAGTTAATGAAAGCTGACTAGCAACTAGCCAAGCTAAGACCGGGCATTCATAAATAAGAATAAGCTGCTATGTATGAATTTATTTGGGAGCTGGGTAGCAGCCCCCTCAAAAAAAGATCAAAAATAAACATCATTAGGAATGTCCAGCTGGAGACTGTAAAAATGACTCGGTGGTTGAGAGCACTGGCTGCTCTTCCAGAGGACCCATGTTCAGTTCCCAGAACTCACATGGCAGCTCACACCTATCTGTAATTCCATTTCCAGGGCTTCTGATACTTTTACACAGACATGCATGTAGGCAAAGCACCAATGAACTCAAAATAATAATAAAATATAAAATAATAAATATCCTGCTGGAAATGTTGGTGCACACCATTGCTCACAATTATTTAGTAATGTGATATAGAAGAATAGCTTAGCAGAGCTGAAGATCATCTTTGGCAGCAAGGTAAGATGTTTTTGAATATATCATTATCAATCTTGATTAACAATAATATGTACTGTTCTTAAGGGAAAAGACCAATGGCCTTTGTCACTTGGTAAAAGACACACATGTGAAGATGTTTTAGTATTGTTTCTGCTGATACAACAACCACCATTACCAAAGACAACATGAGGGGAAAATGCTTATTTGGATTATAGTTCCAATTCATAAACCAAGGATAGGAACATGAAGTAGAAAGCAGTGAGAAATATTCTTTGATGGCTCACTGTCTGACTTTCTCAGGCTCATGATCAGTTAATTTCCTTAAGTAGCCCAGGACCACCTTCACAGGAATAGTAATAACAACAGTCAGCTGAGCCCTCCCACATTAATTAACAATCAAAACAATCTGGCACAGACATGGCCATAGATATTTCTGATAAAGACATCTACTTAATGAAGACTCTTTTTTTCAGATCATTATAGTCTGAGTCAAATTGAAAGTTATTGCTAACCAGTGCAAGTATCATTCCTTACTCACAATTGTTGTCTATTGTAGTTTCTAAAAATGAGATGCATTTCACTAGTTAAAGAAACAGCCACCCTACTGATTCAAATTTAATCTTACCTGGAAATGGCTATTCAAATAACTAGGAATCCTTACCTGGATGTTTTGACTAAACCATTAACCATTAAAGTAACTCCACTTTATTGGACATATAAGTAGGATCTTTGTTCACTGTGGCCAGTAAACAAACTTAATAAAAAATTCCATCTCATCCACGTGCTTTTAAAGGTTAAAAACCAGATTTATATATTCTGGATTACTCAGGAGAAAACAGAATATTAAAGGTGTCATTATGTCCCCATGCTTACTGAGAGCACTGTGCACAATAGTTAAAATGTGGCATCAGGTTAATTACCAGATAGACTGAAAAAATTCGATATTCACATGTATACATATATACACATATACATTCATATATACATACATACATAACAAACCTTGACATTCAATGAGCCTGGAGGACATTTTTATGAAATAAGCAAGACAAAAAAGAAAAACACTGTATGTTCTGACTTATATGTGAAGTCTATAAAAAAGTCATATGAGAGAAGAAAAAAGCAGAATGGAGCCTAAAAGAAGTCTAGGCCATTACAAGTGAAATGGAAAGATACTGATTGAAGAATATGAGTGGGAATGCAAGTTCATACAGCCTCTTTGGAAATCAATATGGCACTTTCTTAGAAAATGGGGAATCAATCTCCCCCAAGACCCAGCTGTAGCACACTTGGGCATATACCCAAGGAATGCTCAATCATACCACAAGGGCATTTACTCAGCTATGTTCATATCAGCATTGTTTGTAATAGCCAGAACCTGGAAACAATGTAGATGCCCTTCTACTGAAGAATGGATAAATATGGTACATATACACAATGGAGTACTACTCAGCAGAGAAAAACAATGACATCATAAGGTTTGCAGGCCAATGAATGGATCTAGAAAAAAAATAATCCTAAGTGAGGTAACCCAGACACAGAAAAACAAACATGGTATGTACTCTATTGGTGAAATTATTAAGGCCACTCCACATAGTTAAAAGGGAGTTTTGTTTTGTGGGGTAACTCACAAGTGAAGGGATAGGTTGTAGGGTCTGGCAAAGTTATGACGCAATCTGGCGGTGTTCTCTGGAGAACTCTGCTTGGTCTACCTCCAGCGTCCAGGGTCCCAGAACTAAGAGAGACCTCTCCTCTCAATCCTGGGTCTTCAGCTTCCTCCTTCAGGCCCTACCTCCAGCGTCCAGAGTCCCAGAACCAAGAGAGACCTCTCCTCTCAATCCTGGGTCTTCAGCTTCCTCCCTCAGGCCCGCCTTGTGAGCGTGTCCATTACCAAAGCCTCAATGGGGGTTGGAACTTCCAGGCCAATGCTAGGATGGCTACCCACTACATCTCACCCTTTTGTCTAAATAAGAAGGTTCTAACCTAGTACAAGACTATATACAAAGAAATGGTTATCAAATATTGTCTAGGACTAATGAGGGATAAAGACCTAGATAAGTTGGAATTACAATAAATGCAAACAATATCAAGCAAAAAACACATACTAAAATCCAGGGAAGTCTAGAGCGTGGGTAGGTGGCATGTTACAAAGATCATTCCAAAAGGTGTCCTATCCTAAAGAACCTGAGTCTAGTACTTAATATATTCTATCTAAGATTTTATATATATATATATATATATATATATATATATATATATATATATATATATTAAGTTGTAACTATAACTGCTAGTCTTCAACCTCATCAAAGACCTGAGAAGGAATATAATAATACCTGAGAAATGGGAGAAGGATGGCAAAGTATAGATTAATAGAAATAGGTTAATTTAAGATAGAAGAAGTAGATAAGAAGAAGCCTGCTACGGCCGTATACTTTGTAAGCAATGTAAGTTTCTGCGTGTTTACTTGGTTGGGTCTGAGCGTCTATGGGCCTGGTGGGTGAGAGAGATTTGTCCTGACTGTGGGCCAGGCAGAAAAACTCCAACTACAGTACTCACTCATAGTAGGATACTAGATGTAAAACAAAGGATGACTAGACTGCTATTCACAACTCTAGGGAGGCTACCTAGAAAACAGGACCCTAAGAAAGACACAGGGATCCCCCAACAACAGAGAACTGGATAATATCTACATGAGCACACTGGATGTGGGGGGCAGGTAATGAAGGGCAAGGATCAAGGGAAGGAGAGCTTAGGGGAGCGGAGACACCAGCTGGATCAATAACAGAGAGGGAGAACAAGGAAAAAGAGACCATGATAAATGAAGACCCCTTGGGAATAGGAAGAAGCAAAGTGCTAGAGAGGTCATCAGAAATCCACAAAGATACCCACACAATAGACTACTGGCAATGGTCGAGAGAAAGCCCTAACTGACCTACTCTGGTGATTGGATGGCCAAACACTGTAACTGTTGTGCTAGAACTCTCATCCAATGACTGATGGAAGCAGATGCAGAGATCCAGGGCCAGGCCCCAGGTGGAGCTCCAGAAATCAAGAAAAAGGAGGGATTGTATGAGCAAGAGTTGTTGAGACCGTGATTGGAAAAAGCACAGAGACAAATAGCCAAACTAGTGAAAACACATGAACTATAAACCATTAGCTGAGGAGCCCCCAACTAGATCAGGCCCTTTGGATAAGTGAGACAGTTGATTAGCTTGAACTGTTTGGGAGGCCCCCAGGCAGTGGGACTGGGACCTGTCCTTAGTGCATGAGCTGGCTGTTTGGAACCTGGAGCCTATGCAGGGACACTTTGCTCAGCCTGGGAGGAAGGGACTGGACCTGCCTGGATGGAATCTACCAGGCTAAGCTGAATCCCCAGGGTAGTCCTTGCCCTGGAAGAGATGGGAATGGGGGGTGGGGTTGGGGGTGGTGGTGGAGGGGGAGTACAGGGGAATCCGTGGCTGATATGTGAAATTAAATTAAATTATAAAATTTTAAAAATACAATAAAAAAAGAAAAAATGAGTTATATTTAGAAAGGATGAGTTCATGAGATTGCTTTCGTGGCATGGTACCTATAGTAAATAACAGAAAATAGATAGTATTCTTCATAAATGCTATGAGATATCATATGTTATCACCTTAAATATGAATGTTATAGGGCTGTACCTACCTTACTTTAGCTATGCAACAATATTTAGCTATGAAACAATGAATTTAGCTCTGTAATAAACTACGATGTTTCAGTGATTTGTCTAACAATTGAAAGTGATAATAATAAGGAAACCTTCGATGAGACTGGGGTGAAAGAGTGCATTTGCACAGTGACTGGGAACTCAGCTGTAGGAAAACAGTGAGAGGGAGAACTGGGATGAGTCAGTGAAGAATTCTCACTTCGCTGGGTTCTGTTGCAGTCAACTGAACCTCAATCCTTTCAGGCATGCATTGAAATATTATGCAAATAACCCATCATTTTTGCATGAATGTTAGGTATTTACACACCAGCCACTGTTCCTCATTAGTTTATTATTCTTTCTGTATCATTAACTAGCAATTTCAAATTTCTTTGGAAGAGAAGCAACTTCTTTCACTAGTGAACCACTTCAGGTGTAAGATGAAGATGCAGATAACTATAACATACTACTTGCATGTAACTGTGAGATAAGGAAGCAGATAACTATATCACAGTATCTGCATGTAGCATGTGGGGCATGGAAGCAGATTATTAGAACACAGTATCCAATGTAGCATGTGAAATGGAGGATGGGATAATATAATTTTGTCAGAATACAGGCAGGGTCTCAGACAGAATTCCTTCTTGACATATTTCATTCATAAATAAAGATTTAAACATAGAATATTTAAAAATGTTAAAATTAAAAAATTCTTACCTTTTTACAGACTCCATACTTACTTACTTGTTTAGTCAATTCACAATTTTATTTTTCAGATTAATATTTTTGTAATGTAACTATTGAGAACCATATATTTAAGATTGTACATGGATTTCTGCTGACAAGGTAAATGTACATAAGTTTACATTTAGAAATTTCTGAAAGTGTAATGAACATTTGAACAATGGTAATGTCATGCTGGATAAATTTCACAATTGTTTTTTCTCGTATTTTCATGCTATTTCCTCAGAAACTCCCAGAAAGACAGGGGGCTTCAGCATGTAGTCACAGATGTGCATAACAAGTGAACCTATCTTTTGCATGAGCTCATTTTTTTCATTATTTATTATGACATTCAAAAATACATTGACCATTTTCTCACATAGACAAGATAGGCAGTGTTTTTACTGTTTTCCAGTTCAATTTAGGAATGTGAGCTGTGTGATCTTGGTGGCTCTATTACCACTGTCTGTAAAGAGAGATGATGAATAGAATAATTGAAAATATCCCATTAATAAAATCCCATATCTAATGTTATATACTTAATTATCATTATGTACCTATTGGCAGTTTTTTTCTTTCATGACAAGGTTAAAAATGTTTTTACTCCAAATATGCTTCTTTGTATATTAAGTATTGGTAAAGGATGGTGGAGAGCCGTGTTACCATCAGAGTTAATTTTATAGGTGATATTGAATTGTTTTTTGGCATTCAGAATCTGAAGAAGGAAACAGATTTTCACTTCTAAAGTGCAGTACCATTCAGTGTGTTCACAGAGCCACCCTGGATTACAAGGACCCTCTACATGTTGGAAGCCACTGATAAGAGTGTTTCTAAAGCAGGCACGCAGGAAAAAAGGTGGAGAACTCAAATGATTCACAAAGATATAAGATCAGTAAACATAAGACAGAATCGTGTCTAGAGGAAATACTTAATTGTTATATTGTAGGTAACTTCCATATGAAAGCGATGTGCAGCTGTTATTCAGATGCTGACAACATGGTCAATCACTGTCTGGGCCTTGCAAATATCTGCAGCTTGTCACTAGTGTAATCTCCTTTAACAGAGGTACAGTGTTTCTCTTTGAGGCTGACCCCATATTTCTTTTCAATTCTTCTATGTCACATGCGCCAGTGCTTTACGATAGATGGGGAGATAATAAAAATGCATGACAATGACTAAAATAGTTTCAGTTTTATAAATGTGTCTAGGTATTTGTTTTGTTTGAAGGTGCAAAACCCAATAACTTTAAGTCTTTTGTCCTTCGTTCTATAGGGCAAGATTGTATGTCTATATTCCATGGGAAATAATAGATTTCTAGATTAAAATTTGGAGAAAGAGAAATCGATTGTGAATGAAGGGATCAAGAACTGCAGAGGTCGGTGTGGTAAGCATTTTTGATATCTTAGTAATGTTCTCACAAGTCCAGTTTTAAATTTGTTTGTTTAACATATTAATAAATTTCAAAATGTAAAAATATATTTAATTAGCTACCATGTTTTTGTGATATGTATTGTTTTGTATAATGGAGATTGTCTACTTAAATATTGTAAATTTTTTTCACAAAAATCAAAAGATTATATACAAAAGTAGTTTTAGATTTGTGACATTAGCTTAGGAAGCATAGATTAAGGGGTATCCTATTTTCATTTAATACCACACCATTGTTTCCAGTATATTTCAGTTTGTCTAATATTACCCACTAGATAGGGATAAGTGATCATTCATGTGATGTTAAATCTGAAAAACACACTTTCTATTCAATATTCATAGTCAAAAGGGCCTAACACAGTTATTCTGCTTTTAAATCACCTCTTAGATGCAAACTAACAAATTATTTTATTTATCTTAAAAAGACTAGAAGTCAATAACATGAGTGTTTTAAACATTTCTTGTATGGCCGTTTAATTTTTTTCTAGTACTTTATAAGGTTACCAGTAAGTACACAGAACTTCATGTGTCCTCATCTGGTATCCTTTGCCAGCTGTATAATGGTATTATATGTGTTTTTCTTTTTTCTTTTCTTTTCTTTTTTTTTTCTTTTTGAGGCAGGGTTTCTCTGTGTAGCTTTGTAGCCTATCCTGGGACTCACTCTGTAGATCAGGCTGGCCTCTAACTCCCAGAGATCTATCTACCTGCCTCTGCCTCCTGAGTGCTGGGATTAAAGGCGTGTGCCATCACTGCCCAACTCATTTATACAGGTTTTCTAAATGTCATTCATAGTAATTTATACTCTACCCCACAAAAAGTACTGGAGTTATTTCAGCACTTCCTCCTCAAAGTTTGTTGAATATTCTTCTTCCTTACAAATTACTCTTGTAGGTGAAGAACTTTCTTCACACTTAAAATTGTGTTGTCTCTCAGGAGACAATTCTCCTTCCCCTGACAGTTGGAACTCCTGTTCTCAATATACCATATGGTTGTCACTATATTTTTTTTTTCAATTTCTTCACACTTGGTTAATAATCTGGTAGTGTTATGACTAGTAAAACATTACATTCTGTTATGCAACTTTAGTTACTGACCCTTAGGCAATGTTAATGAGAAATATCTATCATTTTCTGCCTTAAAATTAAAAAGTTTTCCAGCAGAAATACATAATTTACCTCTGTTAGAATAAATACACTACTTTAGAGATATTCTAATTTCAGTTGCCAGGACAAGAATTAAATCTTTATATCAAAAATATGGTTCAAATGTATAGCACAATAGAAGCTTAGACTCTTGTTTTTACTAATTCTTAAACTGTGCTTACTATGGTGTTGGTTATAGATTTTAAATTACATACAAACACACACACATATATACATATACAAATGTAACACATACACACATAAATGATGCTATCTATATATGCTTATACATGTTACAGATGCCATTCATATGTTGATATCATTTCCTCTTGGAAGTAATAACCTTCATAAAAAAAACAAAACTATTTTAAGATCATAATAAAGTATACTCTCATACTCTTCTCTTATATATACACATATGTAGAAATAAACATGAATCATTATTTGTTTTGAGGAGTCCTATTTTCTTTGTAATGTATAATTTTATTTTCTGAATTTTTATACTGAATATGGTGAATTTTGTTATTAGAAAAAAATAAAACTGGAGCTGGAGAGAAGGCTCAGAAGCAAAGAGCACTTGCTGCTCTTTCAGAAACTCTGGGTTCAGTTCGCAGTACCCACATGGTAGTTTACAATACTCTGTAATTCTGGTTCAATGAAATTCCATGCCCTTTCTGCCTCTGTGGATACTATATGCACAGTACTTAGTTCACTAACATACATTCATGCAAGTAACTCATACATATAAAATAAACAATGAAAAATAAAAAAAAAAGAAAACAAAACTTTGGGTAGCTATATAAAATGCTTAACTATGGGGGCTAGAGGTTAAGAGCACTGGCTGTTCTTCCAGAGGTCCTGAGTTCAGTTCCCAGCAACCACATGGTGGCTCACAACCATCCATAATGAGATCTGGTACCCTCTTCTTGCCTGCAGGTGTATATGCAGACAGAAAACTGTATATATAATAAATAAATAAATCTTTAAAAATACTCTACTGTAAATAACAATTTAAAATAAGATATAAACCTATTTAGTTGACTATATAATTTATTCTTATATCAGAATTTACTGCCATGCATTATAGATAGAAATGAAAAAAAAATATGGTGAAGGGAATAAATTAGCTGATTATCTTAATTGCATCGTGTTGATGTGAAATAAATGGCTCAATTGCTATCATTATAGCAGCTTCTACTAATGACTCACTGGTTGCATGTTTTGGCAAAGTGAAACTATAATAAATACAATAACATATCTGATCATTATTTTGTTACCCTGTTCTGCTTCCTAGTGAAATCCCTCTAAAACAGGGATTTCAACATAGGGAACTGGGCATCTTGGATGATTGAGGGTGATTAGAGCCCATAAGCACTCTCACACAGATATAGATACAGCAAACTATTCTCAATCTTTCTGATGTACCCAGCCTTACAAGCCTGTGGGATTCAGCAGAGCTGATTAATAGAGGAACCCTGTTGTGTTCATTTCTCAGCACATCTCACAGTTCTTGATGCTCAGTGACACTTACGCTTGTTTATACTAGTTGTGTTTAAACTGGATTCTTTGCTTGTGAAATCATCATTTTACATTGCAAATAGTTATTAAATGCATCAAGGTGAATAAATCAAAGGCCTTACAGCTATGGTCACTTACATGATTCTTAAATGAACCTATAAAGTAATACATATAAAATAATATTTTAGTGAAATCTAATTGACTTGTGATGAGGTCCTCGCTTCCTTAAAATTAAGAAGTAGTTTTGATTTTGACTAAGTTTGAAACTTTTGCTAAACTATATTAATCATTCAATTTTTTTTTTTTTTACAATCAGGACTGAAATCATGGCACTGCATCTCTAAGCTGTTTGTAGAATCTTTCTGTTCTTATTATCATGAAACTTAGAATATGGGAATATGATTTGTCATTCACAGTTTACATATAATTTCAATAGACATATGTGGTTTTACACTTTATACAAAAAACAAATGCTCCTGAGACAAAATCATCTTAAGTAAATAACTGATTCATGTGTGTGTGTTTGTGTGTGTGTGTGTGTGTGTGTGTGTGTGTGTGTGTGTGTGTATGAGAGAGTCTGTTTCAATTTTTTCTAAGTTTTCAATGCTAAGTAATATTGGCTTCCTTGCTTCTTTACCTAACATTTGTTGTTTGTTTGTTTGTTTGTTTTTTAACATTGTCCATTTTTAAATGTGTTCTAAAGTCTCTGATTGTGATATGTTTCCTAACTGTTGCTATTAAGTAAGAGAATAACTCTTCCATTTAATAATTACCACTCCCTTTCTCAAAGAATCTGTTAAAACTTGGGGTATGGGTTTGGTTTATTTATAGGATTTAATAAAATAACCATGGAGAATTGTCCTGAGTAATCACAAGGTTTACAGATGTGAGACTATAGAAATATCTGTCAAATGAAATAAAATGAGTACAGTCAAGAATGGATTATATATTTAAAGCAATTACTTTTAAATCATACAAGTTTGAATAAAATAATCCTTTAATATAACATTAATTTTAATTGGATATAGCAATGAATTTTTTTTCTGAGACAGGGTTTCTCTGTGTGTAGTCCTAGCTATCCTGGAACTCACTCTGTAGACCAGGCTGCCCTCAAACTCACAGAGATCTCAGGAGTGCTGATATTAAAGGCATGTGCCACCACTGCCTAACCCTCAGCAATGAATTCTTTAAACTGTTTTATTATCTGAATACTTCATTAACATGATAAAAGTGAGTAGGAAACAGAAATTGAGGTCTATTAATAAAGATAATTATATAATTTTGGAAAAATAAACAGGATCTTCACAAGAAAATATTATGTAAATACTATGTAAAATCAATAAATCAGTTAATACTGGTATCCAAGCAATATAAATTTTAGAGCTATTTCTGATGTACCCAGCCTTACAAGCCTGTGGGATCCTCTGCTAAAGGATCACACTTCAACTATACTTAAGAATTTTTTGTAAGTCTGTCCATATCAAAAGTCATATAATGTGTTTTATCTTACAAGGTGACTATAAAATTTTCATTTAAACAGAATAATTCTAGCATTTATTTTGGTTTTTTGTTTGTTCCTTTCTTGCATAGTTATATTCAGAGCTTCATTGGCAAGACCAGGGCAAGTTTGCCCTATATTTTTTTCCAGTTTTTTTTTTTTTTTTAGGGGTTTAATATTACAACTAAACATTCAATTCACTTACAGTGATATTTTCAAATAATCAGAAAAAGAACCAAGGAAACAGCATAAGAAACACGTGTAGACACAGAGATACACACATTAGAATATGCAGAAATACCATACAAACTGCATTGGCCAATTGAGGTCTTGTGTGTTACCAAGCAAATTGACACACACAACTAGACATCTCTTGATACCAAATAAAATTTCCAGTGTCAGGAATGGGTTACATGCAATTGACTTATTGGTCAAAGGGCCCTATGGAAATAAATCCCCAGACCATTCATGCTTTTGCCAAGGCTTTTTTACTCTCCACAAACTGATGGTAATGTTTTATTGTTGAAGATAACACTCACAAAACTCATTGAACATGGAGAGACCATCTTGCTACCTACCTAGAGCCTTTGCCCCTACTAACTTGTGTTTGTGGTACTGGAAGTGACTCTGCATGCTACCAAAGGAGAAAAGTAAGCATCAGGCCTTTAATGCTTTAATCTATAAGGATGGCTTGACTGCAAGATACTCTGTTTATTAGTGGCACAAAAACTGTGGGAGTAAATGACCTGAATGGATATGAATTGCCTATCTTGTAGTTATGGCTGCATTATCAGTGAAGGAACGTAGACGAATTTCTAAACAGTCTTATTAAATAAGAAACACGGAGCCAAATACAGGGGTAATAGCTGAAGAGAGCAGAGAATTAGTGAAGAGCCACTGACTATCCTTTAGCTTACCACCAAGCTGTTGTTTCCCACACAAGAGCTTCTTCCTGCCTAACCTGTGCTTTAATTGCCTTCCTCTTCTGCCTTCTCATTGGCTCTAAGCCCAGGCACATGATTTCCTTGTCACTGTCTGTCTATACAGATCTCCTAGTCTCTATGGTTGGTACTGGGATTAAAGACTCAAGGGTCACCAAGCTTGGCTGTGTCCTTGACCACACAGAGACTCTACCTGCCCTGTGATAGGATTAAGGGTATGGGCTACCACAGCCTGACTTCTGTTTCTGGCCATCTGTGACCTCTGATCTCCAGGCAAACTTTATTTATTAACATACAAAGAAAATCACATTTCAGCACAATTAAAATATCACCACAAAGACATATATGAGGGTTATTTTTGTTATTGTTTCATAATGCTTTGTCTTGGCTTATTTTTTTACATTTACAGGTCATTTACATATATAATATGGTTTCTTATTTTGTATTTCATGGTATTTCTTCATGTTCAAATGTGTGTATCTCTGTGTCTACACTTGTTTCTTAGACTGTTTTGTTGGATCTTTTTCTGATTGTTTTTTGTCTTATTTTAGTTTTCTTTTTATTTTATCTTATAGTTTTTATATGTTTGTTTCCTAATGAGATAGAAATGTTAGGTATTTGTGAGAAAATGAGTAGGGCTTAGGAGGAGTTGGTGGAAAAGAAACTGATTAGAATATATTGTATGAAAAAATCTACTTTCACTTAAAAATTAAAGTGTTGAGATTATACTTTTATTTTCTTTTTATTCATTATATCATTATTTTCATCCAGATGTTAAAAGCTCCCATTGTAGGTAATGAAATGGGTATGACTCCAAATCAAATATTTTGCTGCTGAGAGCAACATCTTTTTTTTCTTTTTTTAACTGCAGAAAGATCTGGTGTTTCTTTTCTGTTTTTAAATATTGCTGCATCGTAAGTAGTTTATCTCCAGTATATATCTGAAGACAATTTTATGCTTCCTAGCTGTGCTCAAGGCCTGACTCCAGCTTCTCTATGATCACTGCTGTGTTGATTTAGATTATACTGTAGTAAACTAAGTGGCATACTCCCGAATAAATTTTTATCTACTTTACTATTCTAGACAAACTACATGACATGTATTTTTTTTCTCTAAGAAGTAAAAAGAAACCTCAGGCTATAGAAATGGTTTAGTGGGTAAGAGTGCTTGCTATTCAAGTATGAGGACATGAGTTTGAAACCAAGAACCAACATGAAGCCTGATGCAGTGGCTTGATAGGAAATACTGTAATCTTAGCACCATTGTAGGGAGATGGGAGAGGGACACAGGAAATTCTTTGAAGTCCACAGGCCAGCTAACCTGATGATAAGATGCTGCTTCAGAAAGGAGTACTCCTTTTTTTTTTGTTCTGTGCAACTCAGTGATAAGTATTAGGATGCTTATAAAATCATTGATTTAATTATTCCAAGAAAGTAGTTTTGATCTCTTTTTGAAACATTATTTGTCTCCATTAAGAATATGTGACATGAATGTGGAAATCAGTTTGGTAAAGTGGGTTATTTTCCCACTCAAGTGAAACTGAAATTAAATATATAGGCTGGTTAAGTGTATATATTTGTATTTTTTTTAATTTAGTGATATTATTTTTCCTGCTTTTTGAGGGGTGAGATGCTATAAGATTTACATGTATACTTCCACTATATTATTAGTCAATGCTACATTTTAAATAAGATATAAAACTTGCAAAGGACAATATTATATTAGCAACTATAGACTAAGGTAAATTAACTGTGAAATTACCAAAGGTGAGAAAAAAAAGAAATTACCAAAGGGATTACATTTTTTTTTCATTATGCTTTGAGGAAGACAGTGATTCCACCCACTTAATTTATTACTCTAACCTCCAAAAATAAAAGGAGTATCTTTATTTACCATGTTATTAGACATGATTTTTTATGTTTTACATTTCTTTTTTGTTTGTTTGTGTTTGTGCACTTATATAATTTTAATATTCAAAATAATATTCTAAATTTTTACATCTAATCTGTCTACATCCCTGAAGTAAATCTGTCCACCTTGACATTTTAGACATACATATTTCTTTGTCAATATAAAATGTTTTTCATAGAGTCACACATTTTTTTGCTGTTGGTGTCATTGTAGCTTTTGAAAAATGTAACAAGTCACCACTGTTTATTTGTTTGAGACAATTATTCTCAAGTGAAGTCTTCTGAATCTGTACAAGCAGTTGAAGAGTAAATCAAGAGATCCCTGACATACTGCTCTTTTGAAGCTTTACCACTCAGTAAAGAATGTCCTTTGTATCCATGGCATCAGAATAACTAAAGCTTTTGCTCCAAACACACCAAATTCCTTCTCACTATTGCTGCAATTGAATCTGTGTTTTACCAATACCAAAATATTAATGCATATGGGAGAAGCATTGTTTACAACACACTGAAAAAATTTCTGACATGGAGCAACCAAATCAGTGACTGGTTCCTAAGGGACCAGGGGATCAGAAAGTAAAGAAAATAGAAAAGTTGGTGTTTTATTTGTTTGTTTGCTTTTTTTTTTTAGATCAAAATCTCAATGTTTGTTTTTACTAAAAAAGACTCTGGAGCTAGATGCTGGGGTGAAAACCTGCTAGCTTAGAGAGGCAGAGAAAGTACACAGCTGGCCTTCCTCCTCAACCAATGCCCCAGTCCTTCTCTCCTGCCCTACACCAGATCAAAAATCCCCTCAAACTCAAATGTCCCTCCTTCCTACTTCCTGTGCATTTCTTTCTCTGTCCTCCTGACACCCTCTTACTTTCTATGTTTTTTTTTTTTCCCTTAATAATCCTCTGTTTACATCCTGTGAACTTGTTGCTTGTTCCATTTCATGACCTATGGTTGGCTTTATTTAATCATGTTTACAATATTCAAGCAGAAAGCTGTTGGATTAAAGGTGTGCACTAGGGCTGAACCACACCTCAACCAGAAAAGTTTTTCCAATAAGTAATGCAATCTCAGGGTTTACACTTTAGTCTAATATCCTGGAACAAGTTTGGAATAAGAAAGTCTTGTAAGAACTATGTCTTATTCCAAAAAACTTTATTAAGAATCACAGCATTGGGGTTGGAGATTTAGCTCAGTGGTAGAGCACAAGGCCCTGGGTTCGATCCTTAGCTTAAAAAAAGAAAAAGAATCACAGCTTCTTATATAGAGTTTGCAAGGGAAGATGGGACACAGTCAGCAGAAACTATCATGCAATGTGAGTGAGTCATCAGGAAGCTAGTAAAGCAATAGACCCAAGGGGAACACAGGATATTTCAAATGCCATGGCCTGAGTGGTCAAGTCTTGGGACTAATTACACTGATAACCTCAACCATTCAATGTGGAGAAATGTCAACTACTCAGGATTCAAAACATCAGTTTCCCCAAGTTCCTGACCACAGGAATTGCTGGCCTTGGCAAGCATATTCCTGGTTTTTGAAAAAGAACTATGTTCCTGTGGGAAACCTTGGATCAGTCTGGCTCCTAGCCAAATCCTCTAACAAAAAAAAAAAGATGAAAATAAAGGAAATGTTAAGAGTTACTTAACTTAAAGCAGAGCTTAACTATAAAGATGGCACTTACCAGTTACTTACTACTGTTTGTGTGGATTGATATTAGACAATTCCTAATACTTGAGAATCGTGAGATTGCATATAAATGTAGATATCAGTGCCTTTTAAACAACAAAAACAAAAATCCTACACATTCATTCAAATATGGGAAGTTACTTATAATTTTATGACAAGCTCCGTGTGAAAAACACAGTTATAGCTTAAGCTCTGCTGTGCTTAAGCCTTTGTGTTAGTTTGTACCACTTTACGAACATCTCTTGTGCAGGATAAACTTTTTGTTCCTAGTAGAACTATATAAAAGGAAGAGTTTAAAGGAGGGATTTACTTTGTCTGATCGCTTCATGCAGTGATCAGCTGGTCCCATTGTTTTTGGGCTGGTGTTGTTGTAAGGCATCTGTGCAGAAGAGTGAACTGGAACACAACTGTTAATTTCATGGAGATGGGAATAGGAAAAGAGGAAGGCCAAGATATGTCTTCAGTAGCACATTACAGTGATCAAATACCCACAAATATGCCCTATGTTTCACAGATATATTACCATTCATTACATTGTCAAATGTTTACTCTATCAATCAGTCAGTTCATGAAAAGTTGAACTTTGCCAGTCTTCATGATCTATTTTTTTATGGAAAAAGTTTGATAGATACACTGATAGATGCAGAGTACTAATATAAATATTTGTTAATCCAATAAAAATGACAATAAAGATGATCACACTTCAAGAGAAACACTATGTACCTATGATGATTTTCTTTTATGTGACTTGCATATAGGTAGGCAAAAACAAAAATCCAGTTTGATTGGTAATCATTTGTCTAAGAATTTATTGTCTTATGAATGAAGTGTATGAAAGTAAAAAAGTTAGAACAAATTTTATGGTGTTACTTATTAACACATATCCAAGTATTAGCTAATATATAGTATATTTAAAACCCACCTTGACTCAGTTGTGTGTAGAAAATGAGTGCACTGGGACCTGCAATCATGTCTATTGTCTGGAGCGATGTGTAATGTATCAAGCAAACTAGTTCAAAGCTGTATGCGCATGCATCTGCTTTTCTATTTAATCATTATTAAAGAATTTATTTAATGATTATTAATGCTAATAATGCTAGTGGATTCTAAGGTACGGCTTCAGTATGATGGTATTTATAGTCTCCAAGAAAAATTGTCTAGATTCATGAAATTCTACAAACTTGAAAGATATTTATTCCTTAGGTATTCTGAAATTGGTAGAAAAATGAAAATATTTAAAATTGTAGATAATATTTAAACAAAATAAGATTGATAGTTAAGAAGTGAAATATGTTGTTTTTCTTTATGATGAAAAACAGAAAAGAACTAAAGTTTTCTCTAATTCATTTTAATGACTCCAGTAATAGCAATGAACTTTTGATGGCCTGAGACAGATATAACCACACAAAGCTAATTAGAGAAAAGAAAGTAAAACTGGAGGCTTAAATAATACTTAGAGTTTATTCTTATAACAAATTTCAGGATTCAAAAATAAATCACATTTTAATTAACTCTTACAGTATTTGTATGCAGTTCTAGTCCAGCTTGATTTTTGGAGACACTCATCATCAGTAATTCTTTAAATATTACAGAACAGAGTTTGATACATTTATGATTACTATAAGACTGGAAGTAATAGTAATTACTTTTTCTCTTTTGAAGCATTTTAATAGTCTTCATGAAAATAAATTAATACCTTTCCATATGCATGTGTTGTCACCAAGCCTAGCAATTTACTGATTACCAGGATATAATTGAAATGATTCAAATTAAAGCTTATATTAGAGATTCATCTCTGTTTCTTAATTTCAACTCTCACCCTTTATTCATGCAGCATATAGTATGTAAGTTTAAAATTTAAAGGAGGTAGAGAGATTGCTCATTGTTTAACATCAGTGGTTGCATTCACAGAGGACTCTGGTTCCTGATAGTTCATAACCTTTTGACTCCAGTTCTCCTGGCCTCTTTGGGTATTGCATGCAAGCAAACATTCATATACATAAGATATAAACAAATCTAAAAAAAAAAGTTTCTTTTCTTTTACTTGTTCTCATATGTATTTAAAAATTTATACATGGGAATACTAACAAGACCAATATTAATGGCCATTTATCTATGCTTTTTAATTTCATATTGATCCTTATTTGTTGTTTTTTGTTGTTGTCTTGTTTTTTGAGACATGGTTTCTCTGTGTAGCCTTGGCTTTCCTGTACTTAGCTTCATAGACCAGGCTGACCTTGATCTCACAGAGATCTGTCTTCCTGGTATGCACGACCACACCAGGCTATTATTTTTGTTTTGTTTTGTTTTATAAATCATATCCTAAAGATCCTTATGATGTTGTTAAGATCAAAATTTCTTACTTATACATCTTAGACTTTTACCCTAAACTTCTGTGGTTTTTGTTTCTTTGACATATTTATTTCATATTGATTAACTTGCTATCTGTCAATGTGTGTGCACATTTTTTTCTTTTGGTAAATATGATAGTTTTATAAAAAATGCCACCTAATATAGTTTATCATAGTCATCAGGTTCCCCCACTTTTGCCAGCCTCCCAGAGCCACTACATTCCCAACCTGAATAAAAAGAATATGAGGACATGACAGCTCCTAGGGGTGGTTGAGGAGAAAGTTGATTGTTGATATGAGGAGGAAAAGAGCCATGGGCATCTGAAAGTATCCAGACCAAATTGGGCAGTGAGAAGAGAGAGGGTATGCAGAGAGAAAAAACATAATCCAATAAACCAAAGTCAGGAAATCAAGAGGACCGAGAGAGACTACATAGCCAAAATGACTGTGTCATAGAGGGATCAGAGAAGATGGGGGGAAAGTGAAGCTCAGAGGCTTGAGAGGTTGAAGGTATGGAGTGTGATGAGAAATGCTGAGAAGAGCCTGAACTCTGTTACAGGCATTGATGATGCTGAGAGAGACTGGTAGTCAATGCCTGCTTTGGTGTGTTACATCTAAATTTGAGGCCAACAATTCTAGCCTTTATGTTGATATAAGGGGTGATGTAACCTTTCCTATAACTACATCTTGCTGAAATGATGGCATCACTGTTAGGGCCCAGAAAGGCTGGAATAATAGCCAGAGAACAGGAGGGGAGGAGGGCAGGCTGAGAGATGTCTGTTTTCTTAGTTGCCCAGGTTCTACAGGACCACCTGGGGTTAGGGAAGTGCAGGCTGCTTTAGAGCAATCTAGGATGCAAGGGCTCAGGTAGGTCAGAAATACTATCAGAAGAACCTATGACTGTATGTTTGGATCAGTTTGTAGTCCAGAGTTTATTAGAAATCTGCCTGGATAGATACAGACTAAGGGCAGAAGGTAAGGTTAGGGAAAGTTTTATCTTGAGTATACACTTGAAACTTCCAGATCCACAGTCCTTGTAGTTCAGGGAGGGGACTTCCAAGACAAGGTTATATAGAGAGAACTCACTCCCAGGAATAGGCAGTAGGCATGAAAACTTAGGCTGTTGATTGACAGGAGTACTTATCCAAAGTCTGTTTGACCTATGACAGATGGATCCTAGACATGTTAATCCCTGAAGCTTCGAATTTTTTAAGTTTACAAAAAGAGATAAAGGTTTTGGATATATTAGTATTTCTACTGTTTGTAATCTGTATTATAACCCCCTTTATAGAAAAAGCAGTAGACACATGCCTTTGGGAAACAGCAAAAGTTTTTGGATCCCAAATGTTGCTCATTGAAAAGCATTAATTCTCTTTCCTCTGCCCAGAGGATTGGACACATAGATTGGACAGAGACATTTTTTAGCACAAAGAGACGTATTTTACATCTATATTTAGAAGACAACCCAAGGAAATTTAAATTTTGAATATGCTAACTAGGATGTAGTCAGTGTTTAGTGGGGCTAAATTAATAGCTTATTGAAACTGATTAATGTTAAAATTCTGAATTTTTGAACTCAGTCTAAGAATAGCATAAAGGAGAAATCTGAAATTTTTTTTCATACCTTTGCAACTTGCATACTTAGACTTTTATATCCTCAGACCTTTACAGTTTATATTTCTGCACATTAAAATGCTTTTTTGGACACTCATAATTTACTTAAACTTTAAATGTTTCCATCTAATCATTTATCACAAGACACAAGTGGTTGATTACTTTGAGCAGTCATTAAAAAATAAGTTCCTTTAAATAAGGAATAGTAAAAAGTTTCTTGAAACTTGTTTGTGAGTTTATCTCTTTTAGACTGAAGTATTTCAGTAAGGTAAACAGTCTTTTTTTTTTTTTTTTTAAAGCTGGAGATCTAGTAGTTCCAGAAAAAGCAAGGTCTGATTTTACAAATGAAATGAACTAAAAAGACAGGTGCAGCCCTGGCGAACCACCTGGTTGGCTTGCTGCTGTTAATATAAAGTTACAGTTAACTGTCAATATCATCAGAGACCTGGGAGGGTAAATTATAACAGGAAATATAATTCAAATGGCATATGTATCAATTAAAATGACAGAGACTTATCTACTACCTAGACTGTTGCCCTAGGATCCTGTAGATGTAACCGGCTTGTTAAGTAAGAAACACAGAACCGATTGCAGAGTTAAAAACCACAAGGTCAGAGCAAAAGCGGAAAACCTTACCCTTCACTGCTTCTGCTGTCCTTCCTCTCTGCAAGAGAGCTACTTCTGTGTGTCCTACCTTTTTTTATAGATTTTCTGTTCTGTTTTCTCATTGGTTGTAAACCCAGCCACATGACCTCCTCATCACTGCCTGTTTGTACAGACCTCCAGGTCTTCTATGGTTGCTATTGAGATTAAAGGCATGTGTCTGCCATGCTGGCTGTGTCCTTGAACACACAGAGATCTACCTAGCTCTGCCTCCCAAGTGCTAGGATTAAAGGCGTGCCCCACTACAGCTCAGCTTCTGCTCTGGCTTGCTCTGACCTCAAGGCAACTTTATTAACAAACAAATAAAATCACATTTCAATACAAATAAAGTATCACGATAGGTTCCTGTGGTCTGAGTGGCTTCCTTAGGGCAGAAGTAGTTAGTCTTGGCTGGCATATAGCATAGCACTGCATGTTGTACAGGACAACATAGGCCTTCTGCTGCCAGACCAAAAAGTCTGAGATGTTTTACTGTGGATGAGGTACTTGGAAAAATTGACCTTACTTTGATGAGACAAGGCAGGACAGTCAACCCAACAGTGTCCATAGTGTGGGTAGAGCCCTGGCAGTAGGTAAAACATAGGACTATTCTGTCCAGTTGCTAGCATTATCACAATCCAGATCTGTGCCTCGTCTTCTGTTTTGGAGACCTTAGGGTTGTCTCTAGGAGTTGGCATTTCTAACTATCATGGGAATCTTTTTCATTAAACATTTTAAATGTCATATGTAGCAGATCTCTGAAGGGTTTGAGGACTATTATCTCTTAAGTCTACCTGATTTAAACAAACTTTACTTATTTTTGGTTATTGCTTTAGGATTAACCTTGAAAAAATATATAAGAAGCTATTACATTTGTACTTAGCATGTCTATGACTCTAATTTTGAGCACATTAAAGAATCCAATTATATATAAGATAAATGAGCATTAACTTTTCATGTCTTAATTATCTTGAAGAGTTTACAACAATTAGTAGCTTTTATATGATTAATAAATTATAATATTATCCTTGTTAAGCTTGAGCCTTAAAATTTGAGTTGAAGATTTAATTAAAGATTCTTTAGCATCAAAATATAACTTTATACCATAAGTGCAGTCCACGGAGAGACTGAGAACTTTATCCTTTTATAGTGTACCATTAAGAATGTCAAACTTTCTTTTATAGCTCAGTTTATCCAACATTTACAGCTTAGCAAAGTGAGCAAAGACAAAGAGGCTAGAAACATATCTTTGAGTCAGTTACTGTTAACATGAGTAGATCTTAGTAATTTTTAAACTCTGTTTGTCAATTATACCTTATTTATCATATATGTTGTTTTTTATTTAAAATATTTTAGAAGACTGGTGTTGAACACAGTTGCCGAAAAATACAAGTAGTCAATCCTATATCTTTAGGTCAGTTTTTCTTAACCTCAGTATATATTTACAACCTAAAGAACGTATCATCATACAAAATCCCATCCAAATCTGAAATATTATAGAGACCTTCTGTTCCCTTTACTTTAATGGAAGATGTAATGAAAATCAGAGAGCTCATTATATTAAGAAGTTTTATTGTTGCTTTATACCAGGTGGTCATCTTAATCAAGATGGAAAAGTTACATTGCATGCACTCTCTTTTAACCTTAGTAAAGATGACTTTCAGTCATGTGATTTCTGTTTAAAACATCTATTTTTTAGGTAGATATAGCTTTTAAACAAGAGCTGAATCCAAATTATATATGCAGTATATTATATACCAGAGTTAAAACACACACACACACACACACACACACACACACACACACACGCACACTCACACACACCTATATAGTAAGTTGTAGCAAAATAAGATTACTCATGTATTCACTTTTTTTAAACTATAAGTCTTATAAGCTTTAAACTAAATTTTGTTATAGACTTTAATACTACCTAATGAACTTACAAATGCAGAGTCAGTTTATAGCATACTCTTAGGAGATATTTTTGAGAGCAGAGAGCAAAGAAATCATAGTGATATGAGAGTTTTAAGAGTGAAAAGTAGAAAAATCTTAGCAATAGGAGACATTGGAAGTATAGAGCAGGAAAAGTTTAGATATAAGAGATTTGGGAATCATTTGTTTGTGCAGTGGCAGAAGTTGTTACAACATGAGAAAATTTAGAAATCAAGTGTGCCATATTTGGCCATTGAGCTGTCTTGAAGTATGACAGAAAAGCTTTTTTTATTCTGAGGAGAGAAGCAGAGAAACAAAACAAACCCAGCCTGAGGGAGGGTTCCTATAAGTGCAAACAGGGAGTTGACAGAGGGAGGGAACAGTGTAGCTGTGAGGGACAGTATCACAAATAGAATTTCTGCCTGAGGGAGGGGATCAATACAGAGACTTAGTAGGGCTTAAGGAAGAGACAGAGCAGGCATCTCTGATGATAAGGTGAGGAGAAGGGTCACAGTCTCAGGAGGGCTTAAGGAATCTGTGGGGCTTAGCAGGCAGTTCTTAGAGGAAAGAGAGTAAGCTTGTGATGTACAAGTCAAGTAGGACACAAGGAGATATTCAAAAAAGAACTCCAATAAAATGACATAGGTAAGTGTATTTAAAGAGAGAGATGTGACCATGTGGAGGATGTAGCGATGTCCCAGAAGGAGATATCAAGGCCAGAAACAGAGATTCAGTATGAGTTCCCAAGATATAGAGCAGGTTCCAGAAGCCAGAGGGTTACTTAAGGAGTAGACAAAGAGAGACAAATGATTAGAAAACAGATGAAGAGGTGGACTCTAGATTTTGGAACAAAATTTTGTTTGTGGCTGAAGCAAAAAGAAAAAAGTGATCCATACATGCTTTAGGAAAGTCAAATCAATAGCTTCATTCAGAAGAGGCTAAGTCCCTTGGAAGGGGAGCTAAATTATATTACATGATTTCAGCACCAGATGAAATAAAAAAAAAAAAAAAATGAGGATATGACTTCTCCTAGGTGTGGGTTAAGGAAGTTTGTTGTAGATATGTGGAAGAGCATAGTGAGGAGGCATCTGGAAGTATCAAGACTGAATCTGGCCATGAGAGGAAGTAAGAGCAGAAGAGCAAGACAGAAACAAGAAGATCAAAAGACTACATAGTCAAAATGGCTGGCTGGGCTGTAGAGTGATCAGAGAAGCTGGAAGGAAGGGAAGTAAAGGTCAGGGGCTAGAGAGACTGAGAGTAGGAGGCTAAGTGAGAAGTGCTAAAAAGAAGCAGGACTCTATAACAGGTATTGGCAATGCACAGAGAGACTGGTAGCCAGTGACCACTTTGATATGATAAATAGGCACCTCAGTTACCCATTTGTTCAGTCTTTGAGACATAACACTGCCTACACAACTTTGTGTTCTTTTGTTCCTTTAAAAATTATCAAATACTTTTTATTGTTGCCCATATCTTTTTGAATTTGTATTTTAATGGTAAAACAAACCAAAAATGATCAAGATACTTTTTTATGAAACCATTGATCACAGCAAGGAAATAAGACACAGTCAGGCCTTGCATCCCTATAAGTTTTTTGGGATACCCAATGGGATTTGAAGATGTTCAAATTAAGTGTTTAGTTGCAGTTGAAATTATATATATTCTTAAGTATTTTTCAGTCCTTCAATTAAAAAAGAATCCTGGTTTGTAATGTAGCTTAAATTTTATGTATTTTATTAGCTCTGGATTGCATGGTCTCTAAATATTTTGTAAACTGCATCGATGTTACTGGCATAATTTCAGAGGCAATGCTAAATCTTTGTTCAAGAAAAACTTTTTACTCAAAAACTGAAGACTAAAATAGTTGAGCAAAAGGCAATGTCCTTTTTTTATTTTATAATTTAATTTAATTTTACCATATCAGCCATGGATTCCCATCTCCTCCCACTCCCTGCCCTCTTCCCAGCCCACCCCCCATTCCCATCTCCTCCAGGGCAAGGACTACCCTGGGGATTCAGCTTAGCCTGGTAGATTCCATCCAGGCAGGTCCAGTCCCCTCCTCCCTTCACGCAGGCTGAGCAAAGTGTTCCAGCATAGGCCCCAGGTTCCAAACAGCCAGCACATTCACTAAGGACAGGTCCCAGTCCCATTGCCTGGGGGCCTCTCAAACAGTTCAAGCTAATCAACTGTCTCATTTATCCAGAGGGCCTGATCCAGTTGGAGGCTCCTTAGCTATTGGTTCATAGTTCATGTGTTTCCACTAGTTTGGCTATTTGTCCCTGTGCTTTATCCAATCATGGTCTCAACAACTCTTGCTAATATAATCCCTCCTCTTTCTCTACGATTGGACTCCCAGAGCACCACCTGGGGCCTGGCAGTGGATCTCTGACATCATGAGGTTTTCAGGCAAATGGATGGATCTAGAAAAGGTCATCCTGAGTGAGGTAACCCAGACTCAGAGGGACAAACATGGTATGTACTTACTCATAGGTAGATACTAGATGTAAAACGAAGTATGACTAGACTGCTACTCACACCTTTAGGGAGGTTACCTAGTAAAGAGGACCCTAAGGTAGACATAGGGATCCCCCAATGACAGAGAAATGGATGAGATCTACATGAGCAAACTGGACATGAGGGGGAGTAATGAAGGGCAAGGATGGAGGGAAGGAGAGCTTAGGGGAGCAGAGATACCAGCTGGATCAATAACAGAGAGGGAGAACAAGGAAAAAGAGACCATGGTAATTGAAGACCCCATGGGAATAGGAAGAATCAAAGTGCTAGAGAGATCCCCAGAAATCCACAAAGATACTTAATAGACTACTGACAATGGTCAAGAGAAAGCCCTAACTGACCTACTCTAGTGATCTGATGGCCAAACACCCTAACTGTCCTGGTAGGACTTTCTTTTAAGGCAATGTCCTTTTGAGGCATAAGAATTTTGCCTTGGATATTACAATACTTAATTTGTTAAGTGAAGTCACATAAAGTATTGGGTTAAAATAATTCATATTTAAAACACCTCATTGATATTTCATACCTATTAGCTTACCAAAGACAGTTGTTTCTACCCAACTGAGGAAACAGATCCCGAGTTTCCTGCATAAAAGTTCTTAAAAATAAACATTTGATGTTTATTTTATTTTTTCAATTAATGTCTGGCTGCCGTCAAAACAGATAATGTAATGAAATTAAAAGATAAAAGAACCAGAGAATTTAAAATTAAGGGGAAATCTTGAAGAGAATTTAAAATACTTTACAGAGATAAAAACCTACAGCCTCTTTCCATCTTCTGATATCTTATTCAATTTCTTTCTTCAAACACTTCAAGTTATTATCATGCAAGGCTTTCACTTGCTTGGTTAGAGTTACTCCAAAATATTTTCTATTGTAAAAGGCTATTGTAAAAGATGTTGTTTCCCTGATTTCTTTCTCAGTGTGTTAGCTATTTGTATATAGGATGGATACTGATTTTTGTGTGTTAATTTAATATCCAGCTACTTTGCTGAAAGTGTCAGCTGTAGGAATTCACCAGTGGAATTTTTGAATCAATTATATTTACTCTCATATTGCCTGCAAATAAGGATACTTTGACTTCTTCCTTTCCTATTTTGAATTCCCATGATCTCCTTCAATTATCTGATTGCTCTAGATAATATTACAAGTATTATATTGAATAGGTATAGAGAGAGTAGAGAACATCCTCTTGTTCCTGATTTAGTAGAATTGTTTTGAGGTTCTTTCAGTTTATGTTGACAATGGCCAGGGGCTTACCAAAAACTACTTTTATTATGTTTAGGCATGTCCCTTGTAGTCCTAATCTCTCCAGAACTTTTATCATAAAAGGGTTTTGGGTTTTGTCAAAGGCCTTTTTGCCATCTAAGAATGAGATCATGTGGTTTTCTTTTCAATTTGTTTATGTGCTAGCTTGCAATTATTGTTTTTTGTTTGTTTTTTTGTATTGAATCATCCTTGGAACTCTGGGATGAAACAATACTTAGTCATGGTGAGTGATCTTTTGATGTGTTCTTGGATTTAGTTTGCAAGGATTTTATTGAATAGTTTTACATCTGTGTTCATAAGGGTAATTGGTCTGTAAGTATTTTTCTTTGATGGGTCTTTATGTGATTTGATTATCATGGTAACTGTTGCCTCATAAAATGAGTAGGGCAATGTTCCTTCTGTTTCTATTTTGTAGAATAATTTTGAGAGGGTTGGCAATGGCTTTTTTTTTTTTTTTAAAGTGGTAGAATTCTGTGCTAAAATCTGTGATCCTAGGTTTTTTGTTTTGGTTTTTTGTTTGTTTATTTGTTTTGCTTGGTAGACTTTTAATGACTGCTTCTATTTTAGTAGGGGTTTATGATCTATTTAAATTTCTTATCTGATCTTGATAAGTGGTATCTATCAAGAGATTCAATGCTATACCCATCAAAATTCCAACACAATTCTTCAAAGATCTTGAAAGGATAATTCTCAGGTTCATATGGAAGCTCAAAAAACCTAGGATAGCCTAAAACAATCAAAGAACCACTGGAGGTTATAACAAGATATCACAGAGTCTGTTTAAAGGGCTAATGATTAATTAAGGGAAAAAACTCACTGTACAGAACAGAACTGATACAGGTTCTGGAACACTGTTCCTGCCTCCTGGATCAGTCCTGCATCCAAGTCCCATGAAAGAGTGAAGAGATGCCCTAGGGGCATCCATTTCAAGGTCATAGGTAGGTGGAGCAGTTTCCTGCTGCATATCTAGGGGTGGTGCTTCAAGGTAATGGACAAAGCAGCTTTCCACTTCAGGAGTGCTGTGGGATGATCTTTCTGTATGCTGTAAATATGTATTGCTATGATTGGTTAATAAAGAAGCTGCTCTGGCCTATGATGAGTCAGGTTATATTCAGGCAGAAAATCTAAGAGAGAGACAGAGAGAAGAAAGGCAGAGGCAAGGGAGACACCAGCCTGCTGTGCTGCCTAGGGAGCAGCAAGATGCTAACAGATCGGTAACACCACAGCCAAGTAGCAACATATAGATTAATAGAAATTGATTGAGTTAGGTTTTAACAGCTAGCTAGCAAGAAGCCGGACCCATAGGCCATACAACTTGTAAATAATATAAGCCTCTGTGTGTTTACTTGGGACCAAGTGGCTGCAGGTTGTGAGTGGGAAAGATTCCTCCCAACTATGAGGCCAGGCAGGACTAGAGAAACCTCCAGCTACACAGAAGGTCTCACAATTCCTGATTTCAAGTTGTACTACAAACTGTAGCAATAAGAACAGCATGATATTGACATAGAAACAGAATCACTGATCAATGGAATTGAACTAAAGACTCAGACATGAATCCCCATACCTATGGACACTTGATTTTAGACAAAGAAGCCAGAAATGCACACTGAAAACTAGACCGGCATCTTCAACAAAGGCCTCCAATCAAACTGGATGTCTCTGTGTAAAAAAAAAAAAAATGCAAATAGATCCATACTTATCACCCTGGACAGAACTCAAGAAAAAATGGATCAAAGACTTCAAAATTAAGAGCAAATATACTGAATGTAAAAGAAGAGAAAATAGGAATAGTTTGAACTAACGGGCACAGAAGAAGATATTTTGAATGAATGCATATTATGTTGGCACTAAAATTAACAATTAATAACTGGGGCCTCATGAAACTGAAAAGCTTCTGAAAGGAAAGAACACCATCATTCAGACAGTGTGGCAGGCTACAGAATGGGAAAAGATTTTGACCAACTTCACATCCACTAGAGCAGTGGTTCTCAACTTTCCTGAAGCTGTGATTCTTTTATACAGTTCTTCACGTTGTGGTGACTTCCAACCATAAAATTATTTCGCTGCTCTTTCATAACTGTAAATGAATTGTAAGTATCTGATATGCTACCCCTACACACAGATTGAGAACTGTTGCGATAGGGGATTAATATCCAAAATATATGAAAACTGAATGCCAGAGAAACTAAATAATACAATGAAAAAATGGGATACACATCTAAACAGAGAATTCTCAAAGGAGGACATTCCAATGTCTGAGAAACACTTACAGAAATGTTCAACATCCTTAGCCATCAGGGAAATGCAAATCAAAACTATTTTGAGATTCCACCTTTCACCTCTCAGAAAGGATAAGATCAATAACACACATGATATCTCATTCTGGGAATGATGTGTAAAACAGGGAACACTTATTCATCGAAAGTGGGAGTGTAAAATTGAACAGCCACTGTGGAAATCAGTGTGGCAGTTCTTCAGAAAGATGGGAATTGATCTGCCTAAACATTCAGCTATACCTATCTTGGGTAAATATCCAAAGAAAGATTCATCTTACCACAAAGACATTTGCTCAAGTGTGTTTATTGCTGCTTTATTCAGAATAACCCAAAACTGAAAATAACCTAGTTGTCTCTCAGCCAATGAATGGATAAAGAAAACAGTATATTGATAAATGGAGTATTAATTAACTGCTAAAAACATTGATATCATGAAATTTGCAGGTAAAAGGTTGATTTAAGAAAAATAATAATCATCCTGTGTGAAGTAACCCAGACAGAGAAAGATAAATAAAGTATTCATTCTCTTATGTTAACTATTGAATAAATGATTACCAAGCTACAATCCACAGACCCAGGGGTTAGATGTAGAGGAAGAGAATGGGGGGCACACAGATCTCCCGGGAGGGGAAGTAGATTAGATTATGTGGGTGAACTCGAGGCAGCATCGGGAATAAGAGGATGAGATTGGGAGGGGAGGAGTGAGGAAGAGAGGGGTATGCAAGGAGAGACAGCCAGGATTAAGGGTCATTTGAAGAGTTGTATAGAAACCTATTGCAATGAAAACCTCTTAAAAATATGAAGGCAAGTCTAATGGCATCTCCAAATCAGAGAAATGAAGCCCCAGCTGATTATCTCTTATCACAAAATGAAGCTTCCAATACTGGGATTGAGTTACATCCAATTTAGTTGTTAGCCAAAGGAGTCTTGTGGAAATTGCCCAAACAACCTGGGCTGTTGCCCAGACAATAGGTTGCTCTCCACAAACTGAGGGAGATTGATGACAAGGACCCATAGCTGAAGACAATACCCACGCAGCTCACTGAACATGTAGAGATCTAGCTGTGTCTCAATAGAACCTTCACCCCTATGTTCTAGTGATTTGGTTATAGGAAGGTACTCTGCAGGTACCAAAAGTGAAATGTAAACAACAAACCAGCCACAAAATCTACCCTGTCTCCTGGATGCAAAATATGCTAGGATAATGGTGACACAGAATTTGTGAGAGTAGCCAAACAGTGTTTTATTTGACTTAATGTCCACTCCCTAAGATGGAGCCCATACCTAATACTGCTTAAGTGACCAAAACCAAGTGATGAGATAGCTCAGAGACCTAGGGTAAAACCAAATATTTCTAGTCTAAAATAATAATAATAATAATGATAATAATAAATAATAAACAGTAAAATGACACTTTATGGTATTCTTCTATTATCATAGATCAATGCCTTACTCACTCAGCCTCAGAGAAGATTCCTCCTGCTGCAGTGGGAACAAATCAGAGGCATTATACAGAGAGTGTATCCTTGGAACATGCAGCTCTAAATGTAATGTCTTCATCAATCCCTCCCCTCAAAGCTCAGCTAACCTCAGGGCAGAAACAGTGAAAGAGCTAGAAGGGATGGAGGAAACAAGGAGAACAAGCCCTTCTCAATCAACTGAGCAATGGTCATATGAATTCCTAGAGACTGAAACAGCAAGCACAGGGCCTGTATTGGTCTGTACGAAGTCCACTATGCATATATGATAGCTAGCTGGTCAGTCTTTTTATGGGACTCCTGAGTCTGTGAATGAACAGATCTTTGAGTCTTTTTACATCTCTTTTTCCTCTGTTGGTTTGCCTTGTCCAACGTCTATGAGTTGGTTTTTTCATTCTTACTATATTTTATTTTATTATGTTTGGTTGTGATCTTTTAGATGTCTGTTGAGACAGAAAGTGAGTGGATCTGGAGAGGAGGAACTGGGAAGAGTATATGGAGGGAACTGTAATCAAGACACAGTGCATGAAAAATAATCTATTTTTTTTTTTTAATAAAAGAGGAAAAGTGAAATGACAAAAACAAACCTGAGGCCTCACACATGCCATGCAAGGACTCTAGCCCTGGGCTGTATTTTGAGTCTTTTCACTGTCTTCTTGGATGTTGAAACTGAAATACCCCCCCCCCCCCCCCGTCTCAGTAACTTAGCCTAAGAAACGGCCTTGAGAGAGATAACTGTGGTCAAACACCCAGCCTTGGGAAAGTAACCTTGAGTCAAAGCAGGAGATATCAAACACCCGGTCTTGGGAGGAAAAAACCTTGAGTCAGAACAAGATATCTATAATTGGCCATCTGGCCTTGGAGAACAGACAGCTGCACATTTCTGAAAATTAAAGATAGTCCCCAAGTTCACCCTGGCCTTATTCGAATCAACCAATGGGAACCCTGTAACTATGTTTCTCGCTTCTGTAACCGCGCTTCTGCCCCTAGGATCCTATAAAAAGTCCCCCTTCCCCTAGGAAGGCGCGTAAGTCTTCCCAGAGACTTTGTCGCCCCAGGTACCTGTGCATTTGAATAAACCCTCTTGCTGTTTGCATCTGATCTGTGGTTTCCGTGTGTTCCTTGGGTTCGGGGTCTCTCCTGAGGAAAGATCTCCTGTGGGGGGTCTCTCAAAACAAGGTCTCACTAAATTGCTGTCTGGCCTTGAACTTATTCTGGAGGCTAGTCAAGTCTTTAATTCTCCTGCCTCAGCCTCCAAATGCTAAGATTGTAGGTCTTTACCTCCAGGCTACATAAACATTGGAAAGTTCAATGGCCGTGTGAAGGGCTCCATACACTTGCTTCAGTATTTTCCTCTTAGGCCCTAAGAGTGAGGTTGCAATATTTTACAGTGTTCTAGAATACAGGACCTTTCTTTGTTCCAATGTGGTGACTGTCAACTTCTGGTTATGGTATGGTCAGCAGAAAGCTGGAGTAATTATTCTGAGACTGAAACTTCCTTAAATTTTTGGCTCTCACTTCACAACTCACAGTCCTCCGGTAAACAAAAATAGCCCTGAATTTGTGTTGTTAAACATCTAACCTACATGATAGGGTCTCCTTAAAATCACCTAAAACCCAGTGAGCAGATAACTGCCATGATTTTGAGTTTCTGAATGTACCCCAGGAAAAAAAAAATGTGCTCTGAGAGGGCAAGGAAGCTCCCTGCTCTCTCCATACACTCTCCCTGTTTTTCACATTCCTGGAGCTGTTCATCTGGACCCTGTAATAATGTAACAATCCAATAAACCCATGTATCTCTAGATCCAGTCAGCCAGCTTTACAAACAATTACTCGGGGGAAGTGGGTTGTGGGAGGTTTTAGGTCACAATTTAGACACAGTTGATTGATCCAGCAACTGCTCATTACTCTTTAGGGACATTTAGAAAATGCAATATTTTGCAGATTCTGATTTAGTTTTCTAAACATTCTTATATATTCCAAGAAAGATTCAGAAAACATGTAACCTATTTCTGGTCAGAAGGTCTTTCTCTGTCTTTAAGGGAAGCCAGAATCCTTATTTTCCCTCCCATACCAACTTACTAAAAGGATTTCCCAGGTTTTTTGCTATAAATCTGTCTTGCTATGAATTTCATTTACCTCAAACATCACACTGAAAGTAATTAAGGCAGGTAGATTTAAGACAGCAAGGAATACTGTGGGTAAGTAGACTGTATTCCTGTATATTATCATGGATGTTATCACATGAATACCCTTTGCACTCCACAACAGGCCTGGTGCAGATCACATGGAATGATATTTGAAAGGAAAATATTGTCATCATCCATTCCAGCAACATTTGTTTTTCTAAGTATTTCAAACTGTTCTGTTGAGAAGGAAAAGGAGAAGTTCTGGGTGATAAGGACTTGATGCTTATTAAGGAACCAAAGAGTTGGAAACTATTTTGAAACATTTGACATTTACAAACATTACATTAAAATAAATACAATCAAAATAAAGAAGAATTTTAATCCTAATATGAATGTTGGAGATAGAAAAATAAAACAAAAAATTTTTCTCATATACAAATAAGGTATCTGTGCATACATGAGTGTAAAAATAGAATAAAGATATGTAAGTTTTAAATTACTAAAATTACACAAGTCATTTTTATCACCACAATGGAAAAAAATAATTTGTTTTTAGAAAAAGAAAGGAAACGGAAAATTTAAAATAGGTTGAAACTAAATACCTCCCAAAACAGTATTGTCAATAAAAATACAAAGTCAAACAAAGAAAAACATGAAAGAAAATATGTGAAACAACTAAAGAAGTAATTGGAACCAATATTTTTCAGCTGACTTGCGTGACTATCCAAGGTTATTAAATAAGTGGCAGGGTCTATGTGGCATTGTTCCCTGGGAGACATGAACAAATGTATACTCACCCCAAATAGGAAACTTACCATAGGCCAAAGAGCAGATGTCACAAAAATTCAGCTTAGTCAACTGATGAATTTTATTGAGGTTACTTGCAAGAATATGGACAATGTGTTACTTATGGGAGTAGAAATTACTCCAATACAACTGCATTACCTAGTGTACCTAGCTGCATTTACACCCTAGTATGGGTGACAGTTAATGAAATCTTGAATAGTGGACTCCAGTACACAATTGTAGGCAGCTCTGAAAGACCCCCCCCCGGCACCCCTATAGTAATGCTATGTTTGCAAGGCTTATAAGGGAACAAAAGACAGTTCCAGGAAATAGAATGGCCCCACCGCAGCCCAGATAGCCGATAAGAAATGTTGCTCAACCCTATGATTAATACTGATTGTTCTCAGCCAGACCTTCGTCAATGCCCTGTTGTGCAAACCCCCTAAGAGTCATTAGAAATTCCCTAGCTTGTGAGGCACGTAGGGGAACAAAGGAATTCAGCTAAAAGGCAAAAGCGTAGAGATAAGCAGGATGTCAGGGGCAGACTGCCTGGCGTCAGTGCGGGAGGGCCAGAGCAGCTGGAATTCTAGATAGGGGTTGAGTCAACACACATATCTGGTTACCAAGGAAACCCACAAACCGCCCTGAGCCTGAATTCACGCCCCATTTGATTTATGCTTATATATTCGCGCCTCACTTGATTTGTCCAATCAGAGCTTTGTAACCATTCGCGCCTTGTTTAAATTATCCAATCAGAACCCTTTGACTAATGCTTTCCCGTGCTTCTTGCTATAAAAACCCATCCCACCAACCCAGAGGCGCACAGGTCTTCCGAGAGGCTTTGTTGCCCCAGGTACCTGTGTTTGAATAAACCTCGTGCTGTTGCATCTGATCGGTGGTCGCTGCGTGCTCATTGAGCCGGGGGTCTCTCCTGAAGGGAGATCTCTTCGGGGGTCTTTCAGCTCGACAGTTTTCAGAATATCCTATCAAACTTGCTGAGTTGGTCTGAGACCCTTCTAGGCAACTCAGCTTCTCTGAGAAAATCATCCAGCAGTTTTCACAGCATATATATTCTTGGAGAAGAACGGAACTAGCGAATCTGGTCAGTTTTACAGATTTCCTGAAGCCACCAAGTTAATTATGTCCTGAATTTAAGGAGCTTCCCTGAAAACTGGAAATGATTCACAGCTTGCTTGGAACATCCTGTCATCATTTTGTTATGCGTCTGGGGTTGTTCAGAGATTCACCAGTCTTACCATTAATAAGCTTTTTGTTTGTTTGTTTTTTAAAGGCATTTGTTTTATATACTGATGCCAGGTCTGTACCCGAAGCTTGGGATCCCCAAATGTAGCTCCTAGCCATATAAGTCAAGGTTTATAAAGGCAAAGAATGCAAAGTTACATTCTGTCTATCTGCAATCAGAAGGTCATGTCCAGCAAAATAAGCTTTTGTTTATAGAAGCAGAAATAGCTCTTGACCTTATGACATATTACCTTGCATAAAAAACAATTTTGTTAAAATTGTACAAGACCAGGCAATTCTAAAAGTCAGTCTTCATTAGCTGTTAACATTTGAAAGTCCAAATTTGTTTTATACTTATCTTAATCATAGGAATTTTAAACTTTTAAATGTAGAGTGAGCCATCAACATTAACATTAGCCATTACAGTGTTGCCTCCTTTTTTTTTTTCATGTCTTGGTCACTTTTTTAATTGCTGTTATAAGACATCATAATCAAGGACATTCATCAAAGAAAACATTTAATTTTAGGTCATTGTTCTAGGGGGCAGTAGAGTTTAGAGCAGTGGTTCTCAACTGTGGATCATGACCCTTTGAGGGTAGAACAACCCTTTCACAAGGGTGGCCTAAAACCATTTGCATATGAGATATTTACCTTAGGATTCAAAACAGTAGCAAAAATAGTTATAAAGTAGCAACTGTCAGGGACCACAGATCACCCCACAAAAGACCACCGCTCACGTATGCAAAAGAAGAGCATTTTTTTTTCTCCAGAAAAGAATTCCTGCATGTAGGGGTCAGTCATATAAAATGGGGATGACCCCCTGAGAAGCTCACATGGTTCCTTTTATAGACAACCAGGAGGAGATTAGGTCATCCTGAACATGATCAGCCAAGCAGCAGCCACATTAATATGTTTCTGATTGGCTGGGGCTGAATCATGCCTGGTATGCACTATCTCCTCTACCTGCCTTGTCAGAAACTGAAACTGAAACAGACACTGAGACCTAAACAGAAGCTGAAACTCAGGCCTAGTAGAGGCCAGGCCAGGGGGAATCCCATGGTAGTGTTACAGTGGCCTCTCAGCAACAAAATGATTTTATGGCTGGGCGTCATCACAACATCAAGAGTTGTATTAATGAGTCATTTAGGGAGGTGGAGAGCCACTGGATTAGACCTTTGGGGAGCATGGCAACAGACAGGCAAGCCTGGCACTAGAGTAGTAACAGAGTACTTATGCATGATCCACAAGCAGGAAGCAGAGAGAGAGAGAGAGAGAGAGAGAGAGAGAGAGAGAGAGAGAAGCTAACAGGGAATAGCATGGGCTTGTTTTGTTTGTTTGCTTGAAATTAGATGTTTTCTCATACAATATATTCTGTTTGTAGTTTCCCTGCTTTTTAACACCCTATGTCTTAAGGAGCTTTCCCACAGATCATCTTGTTTTTCACCTCCCTTTTATTTCATTTTAATTTTTTATTATTAAGAAATTTTCTATCTATTTTTACATACCAACCACAGATCCCCTCCCCTCCCTTCTCCCACCTGCCCAAACTTCTTCCCACTCCTACTCCCCCATTCCTACCCCCTCCTATGCAAGGTCTCCCATGAGGAGTGAGCAGAGCCTGACACACTCAGTTGAGGTAGGTCTAAGCCCACTCCCCCCTGCACCAAGGCTATATAAGGTGTCTCACCATAGGCTGTGGGCTCTACAAAACCCACTCATGCTCTAGGGATGGATACTGATCCCCCTGCTGGGGGCCCCTTAAGCAGATCAGGCTATACAACTGTCTCACCTATGCAGAGGGCCAAGTCCAGTTCCATGGAGGATCCACAGCTATTTGGCCCACAGTTCATGAGTTCCCACTAGTTTGGTTTAGTTCTCTTTCTATGTTTCCCCATCATGATCTTGATGCCCCTTGCTCATAGAGTACCTAGATGAAAGGGAAAGAATAACCAGACTACAACTCATTTCCCCTTTTAATATCCTCTCTAAAAATACCTAGGTGTTTCATCTCCCATCTAACCTTCTGAGTCTCTATAAGCTTTCCTCCGGGGTGATAATCTTTCATGTTGTACAAAACTGCTATACAACAGAGTCATTATTCAAGTAATACTCTCTAAAGTACTTGTAGTTAGCTGGAACATGTAAGTGGAAGTTTTCCTGTGTCCTGCGTGGTTCTACAGCCACTTGGACCCAATAAACACACAGGGGCTTATATATTAATTATAAACTGTGTGGTCTATGGAAGGACTCTTGCTAGCTAGCATTATATCTTAAATTAACACATTTCTATTTATCCATGGTTTGCTACATGTTCACTGGTCTGTTGGCATGTTGCTTCTCCTTCAGTAGTGGCTGGCATCTCTCCTGCCTTGTTCCTGTCTCTCCCTTTGAATTTCCTGCCTGCCTCTAAGATGCTTTGTCATAGGCCATAGAGCTTCATTTATCAACCGCTCAGAGCAACACATATTTATAGCATACAGAAAGACATTCTTCCATCACTTCCCCTTTTCTGTCTAAACAAAAGGAAGGTTTTGACTTTAACATATTAAAATTACATATAACAAAGCAGTTATCAAGCAAGAATTACAGCTACAATATCTAGTCTATTTGTGTTTTGTAAAATTAAAGAAAAAATTGTCTATCTATCCTATATTTGTGAGCCTAAGGTTTCATATCTAATTTATGTTTTATCATAACCAAGGAAAATTATAACTATCTAGTCTTCAACTACATCAAAGACCCCCAGAAGGATATAATATTACCTAAGTAAACAAGAAATGCATTTTAAGCAACTTGCAAAAACCTGGAAATGACAAAGGCAGCTGCCTGCCTGGACAGTCACCAAAGTTCCTCTGCAACTTTCTAAAGTACTTGTAGTTTCCTCTGGAAAACCAGAAACTGGAGGACCATTTCACCTTGTTTTGGCAAATTCAGTGGTCTCCTTCCTATGAGTCCTACATGTCCAGTTTATATAACATATTATCAGCAGTCCAGGCAATAGCAGTTTCTTGCCCAAATGGCTATTTTTACTAAGAAGATAAACTCCATATGGAGTGTCTTTGAAGCCCATCCTCCTCTCTGAAGTAAATCAGTGCTGCCAGGAGCAGTCATATCTCACTGTCCAGAAAAGTCTAAATTTTAAAAATATTTTAAATGCCATATTCTGTAGGTCTTTGAAGTGTTTGAAGATTACCTATCTACCTAAAATATATCTATGTATGCCTAGAAAACTTAACTAACATGACTATAAGTTTGATTATCATAGATGATTAACTATTAATCTATATTTCTTAATTATACATTACATTTTCAAATGAGTTGCACAAACAAAATACTTTAAACAAGAGTAGAAATATACATAAAGTATAACAAAATTAACTTTAAATTTGTATCAATAAAGAAAAATCTATAGCTATGTAAAACATTTCAAACAAGTCATTGCTCTTTAAAAATTGATTCAATAATCTGCCATTTTATCCTATTATATCTATATAATATCTTTCTGTATCAGAGACATGTTATTCTCTTCATCTGGTGAAAATACTCATATAATGATAAGGGATATAATATGAAAATAAATTGTGTTTTTTTTTATTGTGAAGTATTAATGTAAAAGCCAAATTAAGGGGGTCAAGATATATTATGTGCTCTAGTTTCAAAGATCCAGACATTTGGTTACATTAGTCCTAGAATGGGCATTATAGAGCTAAGCTGTTTATTTGAAGTTGTCCCAGAAGGGAAAGAGGGGAGAAAGACAGAGAGACAGAGAGAGACAGACAGAGAGAGAGAGAGAGAGAGAGAGAGAGAGAGAGAGAGAGAGAGAGATGGGATAGGCCTGGAGTAAGACACAACTTCCAAAATAATTCAAAGTTAAGTGGCCTACTTTCTCCAATGATAGCTCCATCTACTAAAATCCATCCAGAGTGAATCAAAGTATGCCTAGACAACTACTAGAGGAAATGATCTTAGGATTCAACATCAGTGTTACCAGTTATGGGTCATAGTTTTTACACATGGATCTTGTATTTATGGTGTGTGTGTGTGTGTGTGTGTGTGTGTGTGTGTGTGTGTGTGTAAAAAGATACATGTGTAGAGATCTGAGAACAACTTTTGAGCCTTAATTCTTTCTTGACACCATGCAGTTCTTGGTGATAAAACTCAGGTGGTCTAGCTTGGAAGGAAGTTCTTTTATTGAACCATCTCACCAGCCCCAAATGATGTCATTTTCAACGTAAAGAATAGGGGAAACCAAGGAGGGATTAAACCAAAACAGGCTGATTGGGTTCTAGTTGAATCAAGATGCTGTAAAGTTGACAAGTGAGATAAGCTATTGCAAGTATGAACTCATCAATAAGGCAGTTTCCACCCTCAGGATCCAGCCACTTCTCAGTTAAGCTACCAAATAGAAAATTTCAAACATTTGTTTTTTGACTTGGAGAGTAGTCTTCTGCTGATAATGACTACTGATGTCAACAAATTTTCATGAGTCTTTTCAATCTAAATAACACTTATTTGTATTCACTCCATTGTATTCAATCCCCTCCTGGATGTCAAAGATAGTACCTCAGTGAGGTAGCACTTCACAGAAGGTTAACTTTCCAAAGTTTATATTTTACTTAGAACAAACCATAAAAATCACAAAATAAAGCTGTCTTATGAGCTTTAAGTAATATCTGTTTGTTGTTGAGGTAGTGTTGCCTTTGAAAAGAATATCTGGGGATTTCAGTTGTGGAAAAGTGTTTCTTTAAAAGACCTAAGTGTCTTTCTCTCGACGATTGCCAGTAGTCTATAGTGGATGTATCATTGTGGATTTCTGGGGACCTCTCTAGCACTTTGCTTCTTCCTGTTTTCATGTGGCCTTCATTTATCATGGTCTGTTATTCCTTGTTCTCCCTTTCTGTTCTTGATCCAACTGGGATCTCCAGCTCCCCTAAGCTCTCTTTCCCTCAAACCTTGCCCTTCATTACTCCCACTGTCATCCAGTTTGTTCATGTAGATCTCATCCATTTCTCTGTCATTGGGCGATCCCTGTGTCTTTCTTAGGGTCCTGCTTTTTAGGTAGCATCCCTGGAGTTGTGTAGCAGTCTAGTCATCTTTGTTTTACATCTAGTATCCTCCTATGAGTGAGAACATACCATGTTTGTCTTTCTGAGTCTGGATTACCTCAGTCAGGATGATTTTTTTCTAGATCCATCCATTTGCCTGCAAACCTCATGATGTCATTGTTTTTCTCTGCTGAGTAGTACTTGACTGTGTATATGTACTATATGTTCTTTATCCATTCTTCAGTTGAAGGGCATCTAGGTTGTTTCCAGATTCTAGGTATTACAAAGTATGCTGATATGAACATAGCTGAGTAAATGCCCTTGTGGTATGATTGAGCATTTCTCTGGTGATCAGATGGCCAAACACCCTAACTGTTGTGCTGGAACTCTCATCCAATAACTGATGGAAGTGGTTGCAGAGATCCTCAGCCAGGCCCCAGGTGGAGCTCCAGGAGTCCAATTGTTGAGAAAGAGGAGGCACTGTAAGAGCATGAATTGTTGAGACTAAGATTGGAGAGACACAGGGACAAATAGCCAAATGAATGGAAGCACATGAATTATGAACCAAAGACTGTGGAGCCCACAGCTGGATCAGGCCCTCGGGATAAGTGAGACAATTGAATAGCTTGAACTGTTTTGGAGGCATCCAGGTTGTGGGACTGGGACCTGTCCTTAGTTCATGAGCTGGCTGTTTGGAACCTTGGGCTTACACGGGGACACATGCTCACCTGGAAGGAGGGGACTGGACCTGCCTGTACTGAATCCATCAGGTTTAAATGAATCCCCAGGGGAGTCTTGACCCTGGAGGAGATGGGAATGGAGGGGAGGGCACTACTTAACATGATTCGGTGGTGTGTCCATGTAGTATGTCAGGCTTTTTGGAGTAGGTGTGGCCTAACTGAAAGAAGTATGTCACTTGGGGGTAGGCTTTGGGATTTCAAATGCCTAAGCCAGGCCCAATGTCTCCCTCGCTTGCTGCCTGCTGATCTGGATATAGAACTCCCAGATGTCTCTCCAGCACCTTGTCAGCCTTCATTCATCATGTTTCCCACCATGTTTCCCACCATGATGATATGATAATGAACTAAACCTCTGATGTATAACAAGCCCTGGTGAAGGGCTTTCCTTTTGAAGAGTTGTCCTGGTCATGGTTTCTCTTCATACCAATAAAACACTGACTCAGATATTGTTTTATTTATCTTTTCACTAAAATAGTAAATTGCTTTTGTTAGTTTTTAACTGGTTATCTTTTAGTAGTTCATTTTTTCACTCTTTTTATTTTATATGTATTTCAAGATAAAAATCTGGGCTAAACTCACATGCAAACAAAATTTGAGCAATTTTAACCTTCATTTTGTTTTTTTTTTTACTTTTAAATTTTAAATAATTATTATTGTACTTCTATGTTCATCAACTTCAAGTATTTTATATATATATATATATATATATATATATATATATATATATATATATATTCATTGTAGATGTAATTCTAAATGATCTTATTAAATAAGAAATGCAAGGCCAAATACAGAGTTAAAAGCCTGAGAGATCAGAACCTTTCACTTACCACTCGCTGCCATCCTTCCCCTGAGAGAGAGAGACCTTCTCTTGTGTGACCTGTCTTTTTATTGACTTTCTGTTCTTCCTTCTCATTGGTTCTAAACCCAACCACATGTCTTCCATGTCACTGCCTGTCTATACTGACCTCCAGGTCTCTGTGGTTAGTACTGGGATTAAAGGCATGTGTCACAATGATGGCTGTATCCTTGAACACACAGTAATATAATTCATTGAGTCTTTGTCAAACATCCTTACCTTTGACCTTTGTTTCTCTTCCCACCTCCTTCTGTGTTGACTCTCCTTCTCAGCTGAAGCCGCCTTCCCCTTTTTCTGTTTCTCATTTTCCATCACCTGTATCTTTCTATTGTCATCTCAAACTTCACTGCCCTCCCAAGTATGGTCTCTTTATGCTTTTTGTATTTCTGTGGTCACTCCATGTTGTATACTCTCAGCTGAAGCTTTGGACCTAGGAACATCGGATGAGAGAACATGCAGTGTTTTACTTTCTGGGTCTGGGCTACCTCACTCAGCACAATCTTTTCTAGATCCATCCACTTACCTGCAAATTTTATTATTTTCTTTATAGTTGAAGAATATTCTACACTGTAAATATAACCATATTTCCATTATCCTTCATAAAGGATAAGTTGGTTGGCTTTCCTGGCTATTCTGAATAAGGTGGTTGTGAACTTTGCTGAGCAAGTATCTATGAAGTCTGATATTGAGTCCTTGGGACATAAGACAAAGATTGGTATGTCAGGATTATACATCAGACTTATTTTTAGATTTTTGAGGATTCTCCATACCAGAGGAACTGCACCAACATGCTGTAGTGGATAGCTATCCCAGCATTGGCCTGGAAGTTCCAACCCCCACTGAGGCTTCGGTAATGGTCACGCCCACAAGGCGGGGTGGAGGAGGAAGCAGAAGACCCAAGAGAGAGAGGAGGGGCACACGCTCTCTTGGTTCGATGCTGGACACAGGAGGTAGACTGAGCAGAGTTCTCCAGAGAACACCTCCAGACTGCACCATACCTTTGCTAGACCCTACAGCCTATCCCTTCATTTATAAGTTACCCCACAAAATAAACCTCCCTTTTAACTACAAGGAGTGGCCTTAATAATTTCACCAATATCTGGTGCTCACGTGGGGCAAATTCCAAAGGCCTGGGTGGCTCCCTCCCTCAGCCTACTCCCCGGCTGGCGGCTGGCCAGTACCTAAACCTGCCTGCAAAGTTCCATTTATCTAAGGAACGCCTACATGGTTCCATTCCTGAAAAAGAGGACAGCTAGTCCCGTCTCAGTTCCCTAGCTTAGCCCCTAGACCAATGAAAACCCGCTGTGAGTGAGGCGTATCCACTCCTCCCTGAGTTCCAGCTCCCCGCCATCTTGGCTCCTGCCTTCAGCTGCTGCCAGCCACGGTCGCCAGGAGGCCCTGCTTTGGAGCTATACCAATGCCTCCTGCTGGCTGAAAAGTGCTACTGCACCCCCCAAACAACAGAAAGGTAAGCTTATTTCAAGTAAAAGTACTTGATAATTTTACACCTTAAAACTGACTAACAAATTTTGAGTAATTCTTGTAATATGGCTGACAACATTACCTCACAAGAATTTAAAAACCTTTTTGCTTGTATGATGAATGACATTTTCCTGGAAATAAACGACCTCCCTAAGACATATCTAGCCTGTACAATTTTGACATTCATTGTAATAATTCACACAGTGTTCAAACACTGGTTTAATAATAAGAACAAAGATGAGTCATTATTGGGACTGATACAGGCTTTAAAAGATAGCAATGGAGGCTTACAGAAAAAGGTTCTTTCTCTGGAATCTGCTAACCAGGATTTACAAAACAAGCTTGTACCCAAAATTGCTTTTATTGATAATAAATATGAGTATTTAATGGATAGAACACTAACTCTCCAGAGTGAAGTTGTAGCTACTCAGACACTATATAAGGAAGAAAAATTATCATTGCTTGATAAGATAAGGTCCATGGAATCATGTGTTTCAGAACATAAAATCTTCCATGATTCCATGAAAAATCTCAAATCCCTTACAAGAGAGGTTTACTCCCTGGAACAGACCCTAGGTGCTCGTTTACAAGCCCTGGAGGAAACTCTCAATAAACATGACAAGGGACCTAATAAGCAGAAGGGCAAGACCATACAGGTTGTAACATCTCCAAATGGCTCTCATACAATGGCTTATCCTTTTATCATCCATGAGAAGCCAGCAGATGACACATACCCTGAGCCATATATGACATATACATTACAACCAATTTCAACAAAGGACTTTAAAAATATAAAGGAAGCAGTAGTTACATATGAGGTACACTCCACATACATAAAACAGATGTTAAATTCATGGTCTACCTCACAAAGAATCATTCCAGATGACTGGCATCAGTTAATTTCAGCTGTTCTAGAATATAGCCAGCAGTTACAGTGGAAAAGCTGGTTGAGAGACGAGGCAAGAAATTTAGAACAACAAGGTAAACTCAGAGGTTTTGAGATCTCCCAAGATCAAATACTTGGTGAGGGATGTTTCACTGACAGGAATGTACAAGCCATTTATGATGAGCATACAATATCCCTATGCCGTACAGCAGCTCTAAATGCTTGGGAAAAAATTCCAGAACCTGGAAAAGCAACTGAGGTATACACAAAGATATTTCAGGGACTGCACGAACCCTTCACTGATTTTTTACAAAGGCTGAACACAGCTATAACAAAAGCTGTATCAGATAAAGAATTAAGAAAAGTATTAACTGAGTCCTTGGCATTTGACAATGCTAATGCAGAATGCAAAATAATACTTACACCATTAAAGATCAGATCAGCTCCTTTGGAAGAATGGATTCAGTATACCAATGGTGTTGAATCTCTTAACTATAGTAATGAGGCTTGGATAGGAGAGACAAATCCCAGAGGTGAAGGAAGGCCCCGTGGTACCAAATGTTTTAAATGTGGAATACCAGGTCATATAAGTAAAAACTGTACATGGGGTAATCCTAGAAGTAATACTCCTTCTAGGAATAGCCTAAACAGGAGACCCCAACCACCTCCTGGATTATGTAGATGTGGCAAAGGCCGACATTAGACCAGTGAGTGCAGATCAAAAATAGATATACGAGGCAACCCTTTACTGGGGGGAAACGCCTCAGGGGGCCTCTTGCAGGCCCCCAAATCAAATGTGGTAAGAACATTCCCAGCCACTGTGGAAGACATTCCTCTCCAGGACAACTGAATAAACCAATGCCTAATGTAAAAACCAATACTGCAATGGATGATAAAACAGCTCTGATAGATAAATCACAGTTTACAAAAAAACACAATAAAACAAATATTTTGGCATACTTCCATAAATGAACAAAGACCAAAGCTTAGAATTTGAATTAATGGCTTCGTTCTGGAGGGCCTGGTAGACACAGGTGCAGATGTGACTTTAATTACACCAAAATCATGGCATCCAAATTGGCCTCTTCAAGAGGTAGATGTCCAACTTTTAGGAATTGGCACCCTATCTCAGATAAAGCAGAGTTCGAGATGGGTTGAATGCATAGGGCCAGAAGGACAAAGAGGAAGCCTGAAGCCATATGTAGCGAATGTAGCAGTAAATCTATGGGTCCGAGATCTGTTACAACAGTGGAATACCCAGATTAAAATTCCTACACTCTCAGACAAGAAATACAGGCCAATGCATGTTTCTAGGAATAATATCATAACAGGCTATAAAAACCAGTCACCAACCATTCAGGTTGTACACAAACAGAGCAAAACTGCTGTTGAACTCTCAGAAGTACCAACTGCCTTACCTTTAAAATGGCTAACTAATAAACCTGTCTGGGTTGGACAGTGGCCTTTGACAAAAGAGAAGCTACAAGCTTTAGAATAGCTGGTTCAAGAGCAGTTAAATGCTCAACACAATGAAGAATCTACCAGCCCTTGGAATTCTCCTGTATTTGTTATTAAAAAAAAGTCTGGTAATTGGAGAATGCTGACAGATCTGAGAGCTATTAATAAAGTAATTCAGCCAATGGGCTCCCTACAAACTGAGATGCCCTTGCCCTCTCTGCTACCCAAAGAATGGCCTATAATAGTTATTGACTTAATAGACTGTTTCTTTACCATACCATTACAAGAAAATGATAGAGAAAAATTTGCCTTCACAGTTCCTAAATACAACAATTCTCAGCCAGTCAAGAGATATCAATGGAAGGTTCTCCCACAGGGAATGTTAAACAGCCCTACCTTATGCCAATACTTTGTGCAAAAACCATTGGAGATAATTCATGCAAAGTTTCCACAATCCATAATTTATCACTATATGGATGATATCCTATTAGCTGATCCAAAGTTAGACACATTAGAAAGCATGTTTGAAGAAGTAAAAAAAGTTTTGCCCCACTGGGGACTGCAAATTGCTCCTGAAAAAATACAAAGAGGAGATTCTATTAATTACTTAGGATATAAGATAGAGTTAAAAAAATTAGACCCCAAAAGGTACAACTGAGGAGAGATCGATTAAAGACTCTTAATGATTTTCAAAAGTTGTTAGGAAGCATTTCCAACTTATTGGGTATCATGGGAATACTCAAAAATGGACTACAAAATGTGGCTAATACTCTAGAAGGGGACAAAGAATTAAATAGTCCAAGAGAATTATCAGCCGAAGCTGTGAAGGAATTGGCTCTAGTAGAAAAGACAATTTGAGAAGCACATGTGGATTGTGTGGAACCAGAACTTAAATGCATTCTTGTCATATTCCCCTCCAGACATTCCCCCACAGGTATTTTGATGCAGAGGGAAGATATTATATTGGAATAGATATTCCTACCATGTAAACCAAATAAGAAATTAAAGACTTTTATAGAAAAGATCTCTGATTTGATTCAAAAAGGTAAATTAAGACTTCGTCAGTTGACAGGAATGGACCCAGCAGAAATTGTAGTACCTTTAACTAATGAGGAAATTTCATCACTATGGAAAGATAATGAATACTGGCAGAGAGCCTGCAGTAACTTTTTGGGTGAGATTAACAACCTTTATCCAAAAAGCAAGAGGATAGAATTCATAAAGAAGACTGAATGGGTCCTTCCTCATATTGTAGGACACAAACCAATTTCTGGAGTCCTCACATTCTATACTGATGCAAATAAATCAGGGATATCAGGATACAAATCAGGAGACTTAAGTAAAGTGGTACAACGTCCATACAGCTCTGTACAAAAGGCAGAACTGTATGCCATTCTTATGGTACTGATGGACTTCACAGAACCCCTCAATATAGTCACTGACTCTCAATATGCAGAGAGAGTTGTTTTACACATTGAAACTGCTGAATTTATTCCTGATAATACAGAATTAACTTCATTATTCATACAATTGCAAGAAATCATCAGAAAAAGGGAACATCCTATATATATAACACATATCAGATCCCATACAGGCCTTCCAGGACCTCTAGCACGAGGTAATGATGAGACTGATCAGTTACTAATAGGTAATGTGCTAGAAGCCTCAGAATTTCATAAGAAACACCATGTAAATAGCAAAGGTTTGAAGAAGGATTTCTCCATTACTTGGCAACAAGCTAAGGATATTGTGAAAAAATGTCCTACTTGTTCCTTCTATAACCAAACTCCATTGCCTGCAGGGAGAAATCCAAAAGGTATACAAAGAAATGAAATTTGGCAGATGGATGTGTTTAATTTGCAGAATTTGGAAGATTAAAGTATGTACACCATACCATTGACACCTATTCAGGATTACAGTGGGCAACACCTATGAGTTCTGTAAAGGCTGATTCTGTGATTACACACCTATTAGAAGTTATGGCCATCCTGGGAATACCTGTACAAATTAAGACAGATAATGCCCCAGCATATGTCTCCAATAAAATGAGATAGTTCTTTGCTTATTACAATATAAAGCATGTTACAGGTATACCACACAATCCCACAGGCCAAGTAGTCATAGAAAGATCCAATCGAACTTTAAAGGATATGCTAAATAAACAGCAGCAGGTAACAATGACTCCTAGAAATAGATTGCATAATGCTTTATTAACCTTGAATTTTGTCAATGCTGGTGAGAAAGGAACAACAGCTGTGGAGAGACATTGGACAACAGACAAAACTCCTGAGCTAAACCAACCAGTTTATTTCAAAGATGTGTTGACCTCAGAATGGAAACCTGGATATGTCCTACGTTGGGGAAGGGGTTTTGCTTTTGTTTCCACAGGAGAAGAAAAGCTATGGATACCAACAAAATTAATAAAAGCTCGATTCGAATAGGAGAAACCCCTTGATGAAGAGAAGTAAAAGATCATCCACCAATGTGACATCTCTTCAGGATGTAAGAAAAATTTAACAATCAAAGGTTGGGGTAGGGTTCTGTTTTTGTCTTTCCAGGATAATGGAAATACCCATCTTCCAGAAATCATAAGGCCTTGGATATCTGGATGTTTACAACAGAAAGAAAGAATCTATTGGTACCAATCTACACAGGGTAAGATATCACTCTCTAATATCTATATCTCTATCAATCTAAAATAGTTGTGGTTCCAATTCAATTATAAACCAAGCTGGTTTTGGAGATAGAATTGGCTCTCTCCTTCTCTAAACTCAAGCATATTGATAAAAGAAAAGGTTGAGAGATTCTTCAGTCCCATATCAATAGAGCCCTCTGGTGTGAGACAGAAGGAAACCAATTATAAGGGACCATTATCTTCAAGATTTTAATTCTCTCCATTCTTACTCTTGATTTCCTGGAATCCTTTCTTACATACCATGACTTCTTTAAATCCAAACCTTCCATTCTAATAAAAAATAAGTTTTTTCCAATAGCAATCTCTGAAGTCTCCAGAAGGAAGATGGGGCCCCAACAACAACTCTACCCGATCCAGAATGATGCCATGGTAATCATCATCATACTACACTTCTTGCCAGAATTTCAGACAATCTTACCCATTACTCTGAGAGTTGCTGCAGAATCTACAGTTAGTCTAACTGAGATTTAACTATCTGAGCTTTCTCACAATACCCAACAGAGATATCATCGCCCCCTAAACAGCAGGAAGCAATTCTAAGAAAACGATGCCCCTTATCCCTATGGTTTCATATTTCTCAGGGTTATGGATAATGGTTCTAGGGTTGGGGGTGGAAGAAACTGTTAAACTCACTACTCTCCTTAAGGAAAGAAAATATGTCTCAAAAAAAGGGAAAAGAAGAAATGGAATGGATAGGTATAAGATATTATGGTAGACTATCATATACACTAGTAAACAAATTTAATAAAATAGCAGCCTTAGATAATTTGCACTGTTATGAATTCTTATATGTTGATACAAATATAAACTTTTTATATTCTTATCTAAGATAATTTGTATATTGATACAAATACAGAACTATATTTGTTATATTGTACACATATTTTTACTCTTATTTGAAATATTTGTATATTGATACAAATGTGAATTTATATCTGTCATACTGTATGTATGTTCTACTTCTGTTTAAGATATTCTGTATACTGATATATATTTAGGATTATTATCATATTGCATATTACACTATACATTCCTACCTCTGTTAAAGATATTTTGTGTATTGTCACAATTTAAAGTCATTGTCCTTTTACTGTACATTTGCTTACAGACTGTTTGCTTTATTTATAGGAAGCCTTAGTCCTTAGGTTGTTTAGGTAGATAAGACTTACAGAGTTATTGTCACCTATGCTTGTCGTCTCTATAATTATGTTAGTTAGGTTATCCAGATTTATAAATACATAGGTCAGATCGACAGGTAATCTTCAAACACTTCATGGACCTAGAGAATATGGCATTTAAATAACTTAGAATTCTGTCGATGTGAGACAGGATTGCTCCTGGCAGCACCAATTTGATGCCGAGAGAATGTTGGGCTTCTAAGACATTTCCATTTGGAAGTTTGTCTTCTTGGCACAAAATGGCCTACTGGGCAAAGAACTGCCCTTGCCTCAACTACTGACAATACAAATGCTGCTCTTTCTGGACAAGCAGGACACAAGGAAAGCGACCACTATACTTTGCCAAGACAGGGTAAGATGATCTTTCAGAATTCCTGCTTCTGAAAATGGTCTGTCAGATACTCTAGGCCTGTAGCCAATTTGAAAGCACCAACGATGCTGAGAAACATTAGGTGACTGTCCAGGCTGCCAGCTGTCTCTGTCTATTCTTGCAAGACTCCCAAAAGTTGCTTGCATCCTTCTCCCATTTCTCAGGTATTATTATATTCCTTCTCAGGTCTTTGATGAGGTGGAAGATTAGCAGTTATACTTACAACTTAGTATATATGCATATATAATATCTTAGATAGAATATATTAAGTATTAGACTCAGGTTCTTTAGGATAAAACACCTTTTGGAATGATCTTTGTAACATGCCACCTACCCATGCTGTAGACTTCCCTGGATTACTATGTGTTTTTTGCTTGATATTGTTTGCAGTTATTGTAATTCCAACTTATCTAGGTCATTATCCCTCATTACTCCTGGACAATATTTGATAACCATCTCTTTGTATATAGTCTTTTATTAGGTTAGAACTTTCTTATTTAGACAAAAGGGGAGATGTAGTGGATAGCCATACCAGCATTGGCTTGGAAGTTCCAACCCCCACTGAGGCTTCGGTAATGGTCACGCCCACAAGGCGGGGTGGAGGAGGAAGCAGAAGACCCAAGAGAGAGAGGAGGGGCGTGCGCTCTCTTGGTTCGATGCTGGACACAGGAGGTAGACTGAGCAGAGTTCTCCAGAGAACATTGCCAGACTGCGCCATACCTTTGCTAGACCCTACAACCTATCCCTTCATTTGTAAGTTACCCCACAAAATAAACCTCCCTTTTAACTACAAGGAGTGGCCTTAATAATTTCACCAATATCTGGCACTCATGTGGGGCAAATTCCAAAGGCCTTAATAATTTCACCAATAACATGCATTTCCAATAGTAATGAATGAGGGTCCCTCTTTTTGATTCAGATATCAAGTAACTACTCTGCTGAAAAATATTGAAGTCCTAAATGTTAATGTCAACTATGCTGCTGCTTCTTCTTCCTCCTCTTCTTCTTCTTCTCCTCCTCCTCCTCATTATTATTATTATTATTATTATTATTATTATTACCATTATCACCATTATTATTATTGTTATTACATTTTCTTCTATCTTGTTTCCCTACATGTTTGCCTACATACTATGGCTTCCAGTTTATAGTTTTTATGGGATTCCTTAGTGTGTGAATCTCATGCCTTCACTTGACCTCTTCTATGTGTTTCTTTTGGTTTCATCATACCATACAGTATCATATCAAATCATCATGACATGCTATCATCATATCATATCATATCATATCATATCATATCATATCATATCATATTCTCTTCCAAGCCTACTTTTTTTCTATTTTTTCTTTTGTTTGTGTGTGTGTGTATTCTGAATTCCTTTTTTTTTTTTGGTTTTTCAAGACAGGGCGTTTCTGTGTCTCAAAACTCACTTGGTAGTCCAGGCTGGCCTTGAACTCACAGAGATCTGTCTGTCTCTGCCTCTCGAGTACTGGGATTAAAGGCGTGCGCCACCATCGCCTGGCCTGAATTCCTTTTCTTTAATCTTTTTTATTCATCTTACATACCAACCACAGATTCCCCTCTGATCGATCCCTCCTCCCTCTCCCTGCCTGACACCTCTACCTTCAATCGACCCACCCTTTCTCCCTTCCTCCCTTCCTCCAAAATGTAAGTTTCTCCATGGAGGAACAGCTAACTCTGGTACATTCAGTTGAGTCCCGATCAAGTCCCTCCACCCTGCAATAAGGGTGAACAAGAGGTCTGACCATAGGTAATGGGATTCAGAAAGTTAGCTCATGCACCAGGGATAGATCCTGATCACACTGCCAGAGGCCCCTCAAACAGACAAGCTACACAACTGTCTCCCGTATGCAGAGTCTACTCCGGTCTTATGCAGGTTCCACAGCTGTTGGTCTAAAGTTCGTGAATTCCAACGAACTTGGTTTTGTAATTTCTGTCTAATAAGATACAGAAAGGGGATGGATCTCGATGGGAAGGGAGGTGGAGAGGAACTGGGAGGAGTAGAGGGAAGGAAAACTGTAATCAGGATATCTTATATGAGAAAAAATTCATTTTTAATAAATGGAGAAAAACAACAAAAACAATGTAAAGTAAAATGTGACATGATATTCCTCTTTCTTCCTCACTTCTCTCATGTCTGCCTCTTACACCCTGGCTACCCTTAAAACTCATGGCATATTTTGTTTAGTTATTATCATTGCATATATATGAATAAATACATATATAAATAAATTTAAAATCGACTTATGTATTTGAAAAGTTCTTTTTTATTATTATTACTGCAGATGATATACTCTGGTCTTTAGAAAAATGTTTCATGTCCAAGTAGAACTAATGAGTAAAGTTGATTAAGAAATAGCTGGAAGTTAAAATGTCAATTGTGGTTTCAACACAAAAATTAGCGATTTGAATCAGATATTTGATTTAAATTTTCCAAGAGAGAATCAATTTAGCAGAACACATACATAAATGTACACATGGATATACTACACATTAATTATGTAAAATGAAATAGCATATGTATATCTTCTGTGGAATTTAGAAGAACTCAATATTGAGTAATACATGGTACTTCAAAATTTAGTTAAACTGGAAAAATTAAATTAATGAAGTTTATCAGAACTTAGACATTTCTTAGAAAATGGTAAATTTTGAAAAACATATAAAGAACATTTATTACTTTATTTAGAAAAAATAAATATTTCAGTTATTAATTAGCACATAGTGTTTTAACTGTACAATATAACATATTCTTTGAAAACAATAACTTAGAAATTTTATTTATAAATAACCCAAATTCCTCATGGCCCAGTGGGATATTATTTCTTCAGCAAATATTTACTGGATACTCAAGATTTTCCATATAATCTTCTAGTTCTATTTGTATGTGATGAGCTGATCCATGGATGTGGCTTTCTAAAGTGCAAGATAAAATAAATAAACTTCTATTTTAAATGTGATAAATTCAAATTATCTAAACTATCTACCTTAAAAATTTATCTACATTTAAAAATATGACACTGTAAGATGGTAATCTACCATGATTTTACCTTAACTTAAAGTTTGCAACAGTCAGGAAGTCTTAGTCACTCAGCTAGCGTGGTGTTACATAACATTGAATATTTTGAGTGACTTTGGTTGCTTATCAGACAAGTTCACAAATAGCTTACAGTGACAACTAAAATTGGACCTTGGGTGTTTTATGTAAGCATTTACAGCAATTCCCGTTAATTTTATTTAAATCACAGAAGTGTTTTCTTCCATCAGCAGCAAGGTGATTTGAAAAGATGAAATGCCACTGCCACTGGAAGTTCTAAGAAGTGATGATGCCCTTTGAGTTGTTAAAGATCTACTGAAGAATGTAAACAACGTGCTGCTGGGAACCTGCTCTGTTTGAACAGCAGGGGTAAGATTGTCAGTGCAGCCCTGCTGACCAGCTTCACAGCACCCCTGCCTTGAAAACCCCTGCTGCAAACGCTTAGGTCGTTGGACAGAACCAAAGGTCATGGCCTCCCATGTTTGTTTAGCTTTACAGGAGAAAAGAGAACTCACAGGAACATTTTTTTCAAAGAAGAAATATGAAACTCTTAAAACTCTGTATAAGTGTGAAAAATAAAAACAAAGGCAACATAAAAGCTGCAAAAAAAGTAAGAAAAAATGTAGCTCGGTCAGGAGAATTTAAATTCTGTAAATAGGTTGTAGTGCTTTCCCTAAAGAACTCAAATAAAATAATGAATCTTTTGTGATGTGGAAGGAGTAATAATATTCATATCTTTTAAAAGTTATCATTTATTGTGGTTAAATCCCAATACTATAATGCTGAATTAAAGTATAATAAGGTAAATGACAAGCTCTCCAAACCATAAATTCAGCTTGCAGTTTTGAAGAGTGGAGCTTATTTGTTGCAAGTGAGCTATTGGTGATGGAAATAAGGCACTCTCAGGAATTTGAACTAAGGTACAACTGACATGTTATAAATTGTGTTTTTCCAAAACTAGTGGGGTTCAAAAGTGAGAAATGTTACAAAATTCTGTTTGCATTCTGTTACAGTAGCAATTGTATTAACAGATGTTTAAGGATGAATGTTCCAAGCCAAAGACATCATATGTTTGATATTTTCAGCATTATTTTGTTATTTTCTTTACCCACATATGTCAAAACAATTCTGAACAGCATGTTTTAAAACTGATACTAATTCCTTTAGAGAAATAACTTCAGAGGCAGAAGTAATTAGCTAAGCAAATAAAGTTTGTATGAAATTAGATCCTCTTCAAGTAGCACAAGAATTTGTTAAAAGCTAGTTAAAAAAAAAAAAAAAGAGGATAGATAATTAGCTTATTCCTTCCACAAATACCCATGGTCTTTTACTGTAATGACCTCTGCATATAATCTAGGCTTTAAGTCCTTCTGTAAATGGGTCTGTTTATGTGGTAAAGAAACCCTTTGTGGGGTTTGTTTTTGTTTTTCTTTAACCAGTCCTATGATTTTTAAATACACACTCTTAGGACAGGGCATTTTACAATGCCTAAGACATGTGTCATTTCCCCATGGGATAAGACAGGGCCCAGAGAATAGCTGTACTACATTGTGAATCACCATCATTCCAGGTACCTAAGTATGAGCATCACTTTGTAGACAGTTCCATCAACACCCAAACCAGGAAATCCAGGTCATGTTATGCTGTTGTGACTTTGTCTAAATGCATTTAGAGCACTGTCTAGTACAGAGAGTCCTCTTCTATATAGAGAAGCTGAGTCAGCATTATCAGTATGCATCTACTGAGTAAGTCAGCAATATTTAGATTTCTTTTACCTAACAGACTCTAAGACTCCAGATACCTACAGGAATATTTCTCCTTCCCTTCCCTTCCTTCCTTCCTTCCTTCCTTCCTTCCTTCCTTCCTTCCTTCCTTCCTTCCTTTCTTTCTTTCTCTCTTTCCTTTCTCTTTCCTTCCTTCCTTCCTTTCTCTCTTTCCTTTCTTTCTTCCTCTCTTCTCTCTTCTCTCTTCCCTCTTCTCTCTTCTCTCTTCTCTCTTCTCTCTCTCCCTCTCTCTCTCTCTTTTGGAAATATAGTCTCATGCATCCCAGGATGGCTTGAACTTGTAGCTAAGGATTACCATGAACTTCTGCTCTACCTCCAGACTCCCACAGCTGGGATGACATGCATGCAACAGCACATCTGGTTTATGCAGTGTTAATGCTCCAAGCTCAGGGTTTCCTACAAGATAGGCAGCTACTCTCTCAACTGAATTACAACTGTTGTCTACCCTACCGGAACCCTGAAGAGATTGTTGGAAGTAAAACAGATTTTTTGTTTAGTATCTACATCTGGACTACTATGGGAGAGTGAGGCAGATTGATGAGAGAGAGAGAGAGAAGAAAATAACCAAAGATGTCCTGTGAAAGGCAAGCACTATTGAAACAAGAAAGATGTGGGAAAGAAGAGGAACAGAGATAGAAGTTAGGGAAGGGGAGAGACTGGAAGAAGAGTAGTCTGTTATTAGGTGCTGGACATCATGATTCTGCCACATAGCTATTTACCACTGATTTTACAGTTAGATACACAATCGATGACAGTGATATCATTAGCTGGTTAGCCTGCTTTGTCCTTGTATGGTCAGTATTTCATAGTCATAGAACACCTGAAGTAATGTGTGAACAGGAGGCAGATTTCTTAAAGACAGCAGTAGCCTTCTCAATTCCTGGTTGCTAGGAGAAGTTAATTTACTCAGAACATAGTCCTGGCCAACTCTCATTGTTCCTTACATGGCAAAGGTCTTGGAAAAAAGTCTTTCAAGGGCTTCATGGTTAATACCAATGACTTATGTCTTCATATACTGACAGAAGAAATGATATAAGGTTTAATTTTGAATTACATGGTATAATATTTACTTGGCAAATGGATAATATACTTGAATATTCACTTACTATATTTGTAATTATGTCAATAATATTTTTTGAAGAGCTACATAAAATAATAATGATTATTTAAAAATAAAATGCATTTTAGCATCTTTTTATCTTTTTAAAAACATCGTTATTTGTTTTTTTAGATTTTTTTTATTTTATATAACACTTTTTTATCATATTCTTTCCCCTCCCCCAAACTCCTCCCATATCCTAATATATTTTGTTTTGACAATCCAGATTTATCACCAATGTGACTCATGTCACAATATTTAAAGATTGAGAAACAGACTTAATGTAATAATTATACGCTAGTCCACAGAATAGCATGTTGTGAGACAGACTCTTACTCTGCAGTCAGGCTGGCTCAGATTATGCTTAGCTCAGGCAAATCTTCAGCTAGGGTTGGTCTTTCTGCTTCACTTTCCCAAGTATTGAAGGCTGCTCCATCATCCCATGATAGGAGAAGTACATTATGCAAGTGGGGCCCAAAACAATATGTTAGAAAACATGTGGATTAGGTGTTTGTGTAATTTAATTATCATTTCAAATATTCCAGAGAACATAGGTGGGAAAGGAAAAATTGTCTGAGTAACTCTATTTCAATGAAAATCATGGGGAAGATAGAGATGCTCATGTCAGTCACTGAAGCTTTATAAGGATGCCAAAGACTGTTACACTTTAAAAATAGAATCTGTAAGAAAAATCTCTCTCTCTCTCTCTCCTCTCTCTCTCTCTCTCTCTCTCTCTCTCTCTCATATATATATATCTTTGGTTTTGAATTTATACATACATTGGATGTTATTTTAAATAATAGGTTACCTTATTTAATATTTTAGTTTCTCAAAGTTTCTGAGTTCATTATGATAATAAATGTTTAAACTAAAATTTTATAACTAATATTGTAAAGAGTGTTTAATGATAGTCAATATGAGTTATACATTTTCAAACAAATAAAGATCAATTGTATGACTTGCCTTACCCCAAGAACACTGACGAAGTCCCAACAATTATTTATTTTTATAATCTCAGATTATAAAATTTCTTATTACATAAATTTAATATTTTCTTCAGTATTTAATAGAAATCCACTTATAAAATACTCATAGCTTTATGTCCACATCCCAAGTTTCAAATTACATTCCTGTCTATATCTGTGTGACTATTAAATATTACTAAAGGTAAAGAATATTTATATATATGCAAAGTTATAGAAACAGACATATAAAATTATAATACTGCAGCCAATGTTTTTTTTTCTTTAATGAAGAAACTCACATGTTATAATAAAAGATAGAGTAATCTTTTTTCCTATACTGGAAATATTTCTGTAAATAAATTAGTCCTTTGTAATGTCAAGCTATTGCTTTAGAAAAAAATAGAGCTAGAGCATAAAACATTAATTCATTTTATAAAAGATATTAAAGCTTGACTAGTTATATTCCAAAAATAAAGAGCAGTCTGTCATTGCAGGATTCCAAAGGTTTTGGGAGTCATTCATAAAAGATATTATCTATAAATTTACTGAGGTTGAAAACTAGGAATGTTTTTATCATGAAGAAGAAAAATGTATATTCAGATCCATATCTTATTACTATGTGCCAAATAAATTATTCTGTGTCAGTGACTGGCTTGAGTTGGATGCTGTCTGAGAAATTAGACTTTCCCACAATGCCATGGCTCATATACTCCTCTATGCTACTGTAGGATGCTTCCACAGGAAGGTTCCTTGAACAGTAGGTACCCTGCTGTTTGTGAAACACACACAGTCTTGCACAAGCTTCAAAATTCTCTTTTTAAAAACCTTTCACAAACTGGTGAAATCTCCACAGATACTATGAAGCCGAAGTCATGCTGATTTTCAGAAGGTTTTAAAAAATGTGGTCCAACAGTGTTTTTTTTTCTGACCAAATTCTATGCTGCATACAAAGCATTATGTGTCAGTAGACTGAGCCACATGTGTGTTTCAACATCGTCTCCTTTCCCACATTCTTGCCTATCCTACCCCTTTAGGTAGGCGGAAGAAAAATAAATCTTTGTTTCCTATGACATCAGAGAACAGTGAATCTTCCAATCCAGTAAAATGTTCTCTTGAGTTTAATGGTTTTATATACTGTAATAATCAGGTCCAGTGATTCAAAAATACTGGGAGTGTCCCTGTTTGGGGAGTTACTCACATGGTCGTGTCAGAAAGTGATGGGATTTCTGTTATCTCTTTGGCTTAAGTATTTTCAGTTATATAATTATGCATTGAATAAGAAAACTTTCCAGCTCAGTAACAAATTATCTGATTCTAAATGACATTAAGGTTCTATCTTAGCTCATTCAGCATGCTATTATCAAGAAAACATCTTAAAGATAGTGGGGAACCTTACAATACCACAAGTTCAAATGCACTTAGTGTAGAACTGTATAAAATCAGTATGGAAGTTACTCAAAATATTAAAAATAAAACACCAATGTCTGTCATATACTTCATGTAAAAATATGTATGTAAATGTATATATATGTATATAATTGATATATAAATGAAATATTTTTTTAATTAGAAAGGAAAAATGTTTAAGACAGTTTTTAATGAAAACTGATGCTCAGTAGACCAGGCTGCCCTCAAACTCAGAGATCAGCTTGCCTTCACCTCCAGAGTTCTGGGATTAAAGGTGTGCACCACCACAGCCCAGGTATGCTACAATCCACAGATCTAGAGAGACTAGGTAACAAGGAGGAGTCATGGGGATCCATGGATCTCCCTGGAAAGGGTGAATAAAAGAGACTTCATGAGTAGATGGAGGGCAGGTAGGGATGAGAAAACGGCCAGTCAGGTTTGGGGAAACAGTGGGCGAGAGTGCTGAAGGAGAGTGCAGGACAAGGGCAGCATTTCAGGGTCAGACAACCCTGGTGCGAGGGAATCTTCCAGGGATGTAGAAAGATGATTCAGCTAAGACTCCTAGCAAAAGTGGACATGTCGCCTGAACTGGCCCATTCTTGTGACCAGGCAATACTTCCAATGGAGGGAGTAGGAAACCAACCTAGCTACATAACCTTTGACCTACAGTTTTTCCTGTCTGTGGGATATATTGGGATAAGGGTGACCTAGAGATTGACGGAGTGGTCAATCATTGGCAGGTCTAGCCTAAAACCAATGCCAGAATAAACAACCCATGACATCCCAAGGCACCAAACCCCACCAGCTGGATGACCCAGACACCTAGGGTAGAACCAAACTACCTGGACTGGAGGAAAAAAATGTCAATGTAATGATGGTTAACAATATTCTGCTGTACACATAGAGTAGTGCCTAGCCCAATTGTCATTAGAGAATCTTCATCCAGCAACTGAAGGAAACAGATTAGAACACACAGCCAAACATTAGGCAGAATTCAGGAAGTCCTCCAGAAGACACAGAGACAAGATTGTAGGAGCCAATGGGATCAAAAACATCACAAGAAAACTCACAGAACCAATTAGTCTGGGCTCATAGTGTCTCATAGAAACTGAACTAACAACCAGGGAGGCTTCATGGGACTGATCTAGGCACTCTGTGCATATGTTACAGCTTTGTACTTTGGGCCTCTTGTGGGACTCTTAACAGTGGGAATAGGGGCTGTCTCTGACACTTTTTCTGACTTTTGAGACTCTGTTCCCCATACTGCATCACCTTGCCTGGCCTCAATTCGTGGTGAGGAACTTGAAATACCATATCTTGCTGATACTCATGGGAGACTAGCCCTTTCCTAAACATAAATGGAGCAGGAGTGGATGTGGGGTGGGAACAGTGGGGGTTGGAGGGAGGGACTGGGCAGAGAAGAAGGAGGGTAATAATAAATAAAATACATTTATTTATTAACTAATTAAAAAGGAAATTGATGCAAGTAAATGTCATTGTGGTGACTGAAATGAGTCAGCCTTCCAAAGAGTGGTTCAAGTTTCCTACCCTGTATGCAGTCTCAGGGATGCGAAAGAGAAGGAAGGGTGCCCACATGTGGAGGAAAAAAGTTGGGAAGAGGAAAGAAAATGATGGGTGTGAAGTTGAAGGCCATGGAGGTGTAAGATAATTCCTCCTCCACCATTGCCATCTCCATGCCCACAAGACTACTTCAACACCCATGACTTGTGATTGCAGTCCACTCATGGTTTGCTGTGGAAAGTAAGTTGCTTCTCACTCCCATTCCTTCTTCCACATGCCACTATTCCTGCATCCAAGGCCAAGGCTTGAGCCATGTTGCCACATTATTTAAACAGCTCATGCACCCGCTTTACTTCATCTAGCTCTGGCCATGCAGTTACTGCATGGGCTCAATCTAAGACAGGCCATATTTTCACAACAGACACACAACCAAATAAGTCTGCATGCCTAGAGTAAATCTCTAAAACAAAAGACAATATTTTGTTTTGTTTTGTTTTTTCATTTTTTAGAGCTAAGGATTGAACCCATGGCCTTGTGCATGCTAGGCAAGCACTCTACCACTGAGCTAAATCCCCAACAAAAGACAATATTAATGGCCAAGATGTCTCCCATCGTACCCATGAGTCCTATACAAATTTTTTTCTATTGAGAATTTACCTCAATGAACTACAGGATACAAAATTTAACAGAACAGTTATAAGATTTATCAAGGATTTCAAGTTTAAAGAAGACACAAGCAAATATTTTATTGAATCTCATGAGAATAACAATAAAAGCCTGAGTGATAGTCAAGAAAATACAAGCAAAAGGCTCAATAAAATGATAAAGACAATATTTGAAATAATAATTGAGGAGAGTTATAAATATTAAAGAGAACTCAATTTGAAATACAAATGGAATTGCAAAATTCTGTAAGCAAAGTAGAAAATTCAAGGGAAAATCTTACAAGTAGAACAGATCTAGTAGAAGGCAGAATATCAGGAATTGAAGATAAAGTAGAGGAATTAGACACAGCAAGAAAAGATCATGAAAAAAAAAAACACAAGAAAAGAACATTCAGAAAATATGGGACACCGTGAAAAGACCAAACTTAAAACTATAGTAGTGGAGAGGGAGACAATCCTACCTAAAACAATACCAGATGGATTGCCATTATAGATTTCCAAATATATTCTGGAGCTATATTAAGAAAACGGTATGATCCTGATAACAAAATGGTCCATTTTGGAACAAAATTAAAGACCCAATCATGAGTACACATAACTGCAGCCTGTAAGACAAATTGCTAAACAGTCTTATTAATAAAAACCTGGAGCCAGATATTGGGGTGAAAACCGAGAGATCAGAAGAATAGGACAAGCCACAGCCAACCTCACCTCACCAACTCCTCAGCCTCCAGAGAGAGCCACTTCCTGTATACCCACATCTATGTCCTTTTTGTGCCCTGCCATCTCACTTCCTCTCTCTGTCCAGCTAAATTAGTTCCTCTTTCTGATCAGCTCTGTCACTTCCTGTCTGTCTATATAGACCTCCAGACCTTTATGGCTACTGTGGGGATTAAAGGAATGTGCCACCACGCCTGGCTCTGTTCCCAGTGTGGCCTTGAACTCACAGAGATCTGGATGGAACTCTGCCTCCCAAATGCTAGGATTAAAAGTGTTTGCTGCCATTCATTGCCTGAATTCTATGTTTAGTATGGTGGCTGACTTTTTCCTCTGATAAGCTTTATTGGGGTACACAGACAAAATATCACCACAGCAGCCATGTGATATTTGACAAAGAGCTAAAATTTACACTGGAGAAAATACAGCATTTTTAACCAATATCCCTGGGGAAATTTGATGTTCATATATAGAAGAATGAAATTAGACTTTTACCTATTATTATCTTGCACAGAAAGTAACTCCAAGTGGATCAAAGGCCCTTATCTGAAATTCATAAAAAAATATGTTCATTATTATGTAAAATATAGATGTAATAAATGAATTTGTGAATGGAATTTCATTTTCTCAGAAATTAAGGTCAATAACAATAAATAAGTGGGGCCAGATAAATCTACAAAGCTATAAAAATTAAGACATTGGGGTTAAGAGAAATCCACAGAGTCTAAGCGAATCTTTTACAGCTATATACCTGACTTAGGATTAATATTCAGAATATAGAAAGAACTTAAATAACAAGGAGTCAAACAACAGCAACAACAGAAAGACCCAACTAAATTTGGGATGGAGATCAGAATTGAGAGTTCTCTAATAGAAATACAAATGGCTAAGAAATAACTCAAAAACTGTTCTTCAACCTTAGCAATCAGGAAAATACAAAATAAAATAACTGATATTCAATCTCACCCCTGTCAGAATGCCAAATATCAGTAAAAAAAAGAAAAATGACAGTATAAGTTATAGCAGATGTGGGAACAAGGGAAAATTCATTCAATTTTGGTCACAATAAAAGTTGGTTTACGATCCCTGACAATCAGTATGGAGAATCCTCAAATCCTAAAAATAAACGTATCATGTGACTCAGATAAACTACTCCTTTGACTTATGACCAAAGGATTTGCATCCTATACTTCATATATTTCCACATCAATGTTAATAACCACCCTACTCACACTAGTTGTGGAATGGAAAGAAGCTAAACGTCCTCCAATAGACAAATAGGAAAAAGGGTCCACATAAACATGGACAATTACTCACATCTAAAAAAATCAGAAATCATAAAATCTAAAGGCAATGTATTTAACTAGAAAGGATTATATTAAGAAAGGAGCAGAAAACAGAAAGATAAATGCTGCCTTTCTCTTTCATCTGGGCTTACTAGATACAAATCATCGGGTGTGAAAATACAACATGGAATAACCACAGAAACCATGAAAATGTAAAGGTCCACATAGTAGGCAGGTATTTATAGAGGAAAATGAAAGAATGCAGATGATGTAAAGGAGAAAATGGGAAAAATAGAAAGGGTGGCCTTTATTTGAAGTTGGGAAGAGGTCAGACTGAAGAAGAATGAATGAGGGTCCTTTGATAAAGCCTCAAGAAATAATATCATTTTATATTTACATAAATTTTAGACACTATATTTAAGTGTGTACACACTACAAATACATGCATGCATCTGTATACACATACATATTTTTATTCCATTAATATTTAACTGTTCAGGTATCAGCAGACTTGAATGTCACTACAAGTGGACATGTCTCCTTTGGTCCCCAGTATTCAACAGCTTGGAAATACATGAACCAAACAGGGAGAACTTTCAGTGCTTTTTAAAGAAATGGGATTTTAATTGTGTTTCTGTTCTAGGTAGAGACATGACATTCTAAATAGCTCTGAAAACCAGAATCCATGCGATCATTGTATGAAGGACAAATGGCATACTGCCACTCTCCCCCAAGTTCTCTCTCTCCCCTTTCTCTTCCTCCCTATGTGTGTTATGTGTATTTGGAGGACATCAATTACTATTACTCCCTTCCTTGGTTTTTAATACAGGGTTTCTCACTGAATCTAGAGATTGCTTGTCCAGAGCAGAGGAAGTCCTGAGTGAGTGAAGTCCTGAATGAATATGTCTTATTGACTTGGACCCAGTCATGGAAATGACCAAGGCCTGAGGTCCATGAGAAATTGGCAAAGCATTTCTTTCCCCATACAGGTTTAGTTCAGACCTTCTTCCTCTGGTCCAAATAACATTGTTTAATGACAAATAATCAGTATGTGTGAAAAACAGCAACTGTAGCTTCCTCCTACTAGGTGTTTATAGGTAGGTAGAGAATTTTCCTAAAGACACCTAAAAATTAGATAGATAGATAGATAGATAGATAGATAGACAGATAAATGATAGAAGGATTGATAGATGATAGATAGATGGATGATAGGCAGATAGATAGATTAGATGATAGGTAGATGATAGACAGGTGATAGGTAGTTTAGGAAATAGGTACATCTCCATCAGAACTCAAATAATCAACAAGACCCCAACATTTTTGTATCTGTGTGTCTATGCATTCTTTAGTGTCTCTCCTTCCTTTATTCCCTTGTCTCTCCTATTCAGGGTTGCAGATCCAAGCCACAAAGAACTTGGCAGTTGCTGATTCAATAAGAGTGGATAGTCAGGAAGATTCATGGATCCTTCTGTCTATGCTGCCCCAGAACCGGGACTGTATGTTTTCACTATTAGGCCAGACTTTTTTTTTTTAACTTGTGTAGTTAGCGTTTTCCTGCCTGGCCCAGTCAGGACAAATGTCTCTTACCCGCCAGTCCCACAGTCACTCAGACCCAACCAAGAAAGCACACAGAAACTTACATTGTTTAGAAACTGTATGGCCGTGGCAGGCTGCTTGTTATCTACCTTTTCTATCTTAAATTAGCCCATTTCTGTTAGTCTATACTTTGCCACGTGGCTTGTGGCTTACCGGTGTCTTTACATGTTGCTTTTCATGGCGGCGGCTGGTGGTGTCTTCCCCCAGCCTTCTACTTCCCAGAATGTAGACTCTCTTGTCCCGCCTATACTTCCTGCCTGACCACTGGCCAATCAGAACTTTATTTACACAGAGCGATATCCACAGCACTTCCCCTTTTCTTTTTTTTTTTAAGGAAGGTTTTAACTTTTATATAGTACAATTACATATAACAAAATAATTATCATGCAAGAATTACAGTTACAATATTAAAGAAGATATCCTATCTATCTTATATTTGTGAGTCTAAGGTTTTATATCTAACTTATCTTTTATCATAACTGAGGAAATTATAACTATCTAGTCTTTAACCATATCAAAGATCTCAGAAGGATATAATATTACCTGAGAACTGGGAAAAGGATGCAAGCAACTTTCGGGAGTCTTGCAGGGTAGACAGAGACAGCTGGCAGCCTGAAGAGTCAACTAATGTTCCTTTGTAAATTTGGGGCATTTGTCTTTAGCCCACAGGGCTAGAGTCTCTCAGTCATTTTTCTTAGTGTCCTGTAGAATGTCTGTCAGTTTCCTCTGTGAAGCAGGAGCCTGAGGACCATTTTATCAAACAAAGTTCAGTGGTCACCTTTCTATGGGTCCTGCATGTCCAGTTGATCGAGCAGTCCAGGCAAGAACAGTTTCTTGCCCAAATGGCTATTTTTGTCAAGGTGAAGATAAACTCCATATGAAGTGTCTTCAATGCCCTTCCTCCTCTCTGAAGTAAATCAGTGCTGCCAGGAGCAGACATGTCTCACTGTCCAGAAAGTCTAAATTTTAAAAGTATTTTAAATGCCATATTCTGTAGGTCTTTGAAGTAATTGAAGATTACCTATCTATCTGAAATATGTCTATGTATATCTAGAAGACTTAACTAACATGGCTACGAGTATGATTATCATAGATGACTAATTATTATTTTATTTTTAATTATTTCAATTTAAAATGAGCTATACAAACACAATACCTTAAACATGATTAGAAATATACACACAGTATAACAAAATTAACTTTAAGTTTGTATCAATAGATTAAAATCTATACCAATGTAAAACATTTTAAATGAGTTGTTGCTCTTTAGAAGTAAGTTCATTAATCTACCCTTTCATCCTATCATATCTATATCAAACTTGAGTACAAGCAATCCGATTTTAAGTCCTCAAATTTTCATGCCTGCACAGCAAGTATTTTACTAACTGAACCATTTCTTTAAACTACCTTTCTATTTTTAATACTGTTTTAATTTCTTGAAATTAAAATGTAATTTTACTATTTCCCTCCACCTTTTCCCACATACCCCCTTGATTGCTCAATTTCATGGTCTCATTTTTTTAACTGTTGATAAATATACTACCCATAAATATATGAATAAAATCTGCCCAATCCATATAACATTATATATACATATAATATATGTGTATATATATACATTACATTATATACATTATATATTACATAATATATATGTAATATATATTATATACATATATTATATATATGATTTCAGATCAAACTACTTGGCATTGAATAACCAGTTTGGAGACACTTCTCCCTTTCTCCCACTCTGAGTATTCCTAAATTGACACTAGTCCTTTGTCTAGGGTTGAGGCTCCCTTAGATTTCCTCCTTCCATGTTAGCATGTTATTTTGTGTCATTCTTGTTCAAGTCTGGTCAAGCAGCCCTGTTGGTAAGTGCTGATAGCTGCTGTTAGCAATGGCTTTATCAGTGGCAACAGATCACAATACACGTTCCAATGTCAACCCGCCAGATGAATAATTCTCTAGTGCAGGAACCCGTTTCAAGCATGGCTACAGAGCAACAGACTCTGAAAGCTGGTTACTTCTGTCTGTAACTTCACATGTGCAAAGCAGCTGTGGAATCCCCCATTACAATGCATTCTCATGTAATATGTACATGTAATCTCATGATTACATCTCAAACTTATAGGCATTTATTTTTTGTACTAAAGATGATTTCTCATTAAGTTGTACAATTTTGACAAATAGACAATATACTAGGATATACTCTATAACTAGATCGATAGTTCCATGAGGACTATAAGACACTTAGTCCCTGCTTTATATCATTAGCTCAAGCTAACACAGGAAAACAGTAATGTCTCCACAGTTCTAGACAGCTACATGCAATTAGCTGATTGAAAACCTGAGAACAAATTCAAAGCAGACTAGATGCCCCTACAAATATATTTGTAAGATTAAACCCTCACATAATACACACAAGGACAAATCCCAGGTGTCTAAATTGTAAAACCAAGGTCAGGCACAAAGCAACTTTGGTGCTACTTCCCTGCTTGCTACAGTCTAGCTGGTAAGGGCCTAAGTCCCCTGCACAAATTCCTCAGCAGCTTGTTGCCATGGTTACTCACTCCACTCAAATGTAACTTTTTATGTTGCCTTGGTTTTGGATGTATAGATGGGGTGTGGAGAACAAAGAGGGAGGAGAAGCTTGAGAGAAAGTGATTATCATCAGTACATGTGTGAGTCTTATTCTCTCAGATAGATTAAAAATGATTCCTAAGTCTTGCTACTCTGAGACTTTCTCTTTGAAACCCTGGAGCAGTCCTGGAAGCTGTTCTTACAGGCTGCAATAAATAAGACTTCATGTGTGTAGTTTCTCAAATATATAGGAAGCCTACTGTCACAGCAAATTTCCTGTTACTCTGGCTTTGATACTTTCTGTCCTTTCTTCATGTGAATTCTGGAGCCTTAGATGAACAGTTTGTATGTATCTATTTGGAATTAAATCTCACTACCCATGAGGGAAATCATGCCAGGTACTCAAAATCCAGCCATCTATTCAGGGATAGTGAAGTAATGAGACTTGAGAGAGCTTACAAATGCTACTTCACAAAACTATCAAAATTCCTAACTACATTCTAAGAATTTACCCTCATACTTGCTGACAAGGGAGTTCTCTTCCTCATCACTGAAATTTCTCTTCTAAGTAGATAGAGACAATTACAGGAAATCACAACGGAACACAATTGAGAGAGGAATGATGCAGTGGTTTGCAGTTCCACATAACTCAACATAACGTCTCTCTCTTCAGAGTTTATCTGCTGCCATGGTGGTGCACGCCTTAAATCTCAGCATTTGGGTGGCGGGACCAGGTGGATCTCTATGAGTTTGAGGCCAGCCTGGTGTACAGAGAGAGATCCAGGGCAGGAACCAAAATTGCAGAGAGAAACCCTGTCTGGAAAAAGAGTTCATCTAAAATGTCTGCCAAAGATCAGGATAGGAAAATATTATGTCGGAAGTTGTCTGTCCCAGGAATTTTAAAAAAATATTATAAATCTGTGTAAAAATGTATGTTCTTGTGGCCACTACCGACTCTCACTCTTAGCATTGTCCTACGATTTCCGGGCACGAATTCTATCTCTTGGCTGTGCTGTGCTCTGTGTGTCTCATTTGAATTATTTAAATGGAGATAACAAAGATTTGGGAGTCCAGAACGATATCCGGTATGTTTCTGTGGTTTAATTAAGTTCAGAAAAACCCCAGTTTCCACAAAAAGAAACTATACACATTATTCTATAATGTGAGTCTAGATTCCCATCTCACTCAGTCAACTTTTGGCTTCCCAGAGAACTACTGCTCATAAAACTAAGCTCTGAAACATTATTTTTATCCCCTTAATTACTAATTAATGAAGTTTCCTGAATTGATTTTTATTTTTATAAGTGGAGGCATATATAAAATTTTCTAAATTGCTGTTTTGTAAATAGACTTTGGAGGTATAACACGTACACATCTCTTTGGTGGCAGTATAAACTAGATATTACAGAGAAGAAATGATGAGGCTACTGTTCTAAAATTCAACATTTAAATCATGCTCTATAAATGTTAGATTCTGTATTTAGCCAGTGATAATTAAGCTGGAGACCAACAGTGTGTGCTTGCATGGTGTTCAGAGTTATTCCTAAAACCATATGAAATAAATGTGTTAAATATAGTTTGACCAATTAACAATCACATTTTTATTAAATGTATATTCTGGTTCTCTGTGATAGAACTGTACACTGGGAAGAAAAGCTTTACAAAGCAATGAAATTGAGTGAACAGTAATATATTTCAGAGCCAAGGAAGATTATTTATTTTAAAAAGCATGAAAGAACACTATTTGGATGGTTGCATCTAGGAGACTACATGACTAGAATTCATTATATCTCATTAGATTTTCACTTCCACAGCCATACCGCTTGCACGCTCAAATGTACAATACAAATGGCAGTTTCTATTTTAGCATAAAATAAGCTTAATTTGGAGAATAAATTCAATAAAATTAACTTTAAAAGTATATTTCTAACTTCATATCCTTCCTAATGTTTAAAACTTTGTACACATACAGTTAAGAAGAGAAACTAGAAACTCTATGAATTTATTTTGCATTTATTTGGAAAATATGGCTTTCATTAACTGTTTTCTTGATCACTTTGCTGTTCTACAAAAAAAAAAAAAAAAGCAAACAAAATCATATATGGACTGCCTCATTCTGGTGAATCTCTAGAATGCAGTTTTCTTCATTCTGATTGTTTTCTTTGGCCACCTTTGTGTGACAGATTCACTGTACTTGATCTGATTCTTAGCAAAGCAGATCAGATTATGAATAAATTTCTACAGAAAAAAATGAAATTCATAGTTTATTTCCTCTTCCCATCTAAAGTGTTTTATATTTCTGTGTTATATATTGTACCAATAACATAGACATGCTTAAGAATTAAGACTATTTTCTTGATTTATTCTACCACAAAGAAATGGTGTTCCTAAGGAGTGCAATTAGTTAATAAAGGATTCTTAATGAAAAATATAAAATAAGATTTTTATCAGATTATCAAAGAAAGAATGAGATCCATTGTAGAATTTCACAAAAACTGATATTTTATCACTTATATTGCTTTCCATAAAATTTAGCCATCTTATAAGTCCTTTAAAATAGAATGATTAATAATTTGTTATATATTGGGAACCTTCACAAAGAGAATGCCCCATCTTCCTTAGTTTTAAGATTAATTGCTGATTTTCACTAGGATCATCTTGTTATTATCTACTTGTTTTACATCATCACCTAAATTCTATTGGTATTTGTCAACCTAATTATTTTCCTAGACTGGCATGTTTCTCAAGCTTAAACTACTATTATCTGTTGGTCCTATAAAGCCTCTAATCAGATAACTTCTGCTAAGGAACCCTGATGTGCTCAAATTGAACTTCCTTCTTTTCCTTCAACCTGTTGTGTGCACACTTATCATCTCCTTTAAGCTCACTGCTATCACTTGCTTACCTTTCTATTGTTATGTAGGTGTGGGCCCTCTTCCTGAAGTTTCGAGGATCTGAAGAAAACATTGTCCCATTAGTCATGGTTTTATTGTTTCTATGGTAAAGAGTACACTCTGGTGCCATACTGCTCAGCTCAATCAGAAGTGTGTTTTTTTGGATAGTGGGCATGACTAAGCTGGTGTATGAAACTCCTAAATTAAACAAGATTATTGTTGAGAGTCTCCATTTTAAGTGTTAATGAATACAATACGATAAATGTGAAGTAATTTCAAAATATTATATGCATATTCATTACTAACATTTATTATCATACTTAGTATTATTATTTCACATTAATGTTGTCTTGGAAACAAATGTGATACAGATGGGCACAATCAAATTTACATAAATAAGTCATTTACAATATGCCTAAAATATCCTAATACTTGAAAAGCTCCATGTTTGAAAGCAATGTATTATTTTGTGTACATAAATTTTAAACTATTTTTATAAACATTTTATTATAAATGTTCTCTGGTATAAGACAACTCTTTAGCAGTTGTCATAAATTGCCATTTATCCATTGTTCAGGATTAAAGATGAAATACTTACAAGTTCATTTTGCATTCAAATGAACTAACAGAAACACAATGTTAGATATGGGAAATTTTCCTTCCATTTGTTTGTCAAGGTCTCCTAGAAACTCCCCAAACTAAATTGCTTGTTTCCCTGCTTTTGTTTATCTTCCAGAACTTGAAGATAGGACCCTATTCCTGAAGCCATAATACTCTTAGGACACAGGACTTGGAGTCATCATTGAACTGACCTGGCAACCTTCTCCCTAATGTGTATTGGAAGGTGCAAGGTAAGACTACTGATTGCCCATCTCTTTTGCATAGTACCATCTGATATGCTAGCTAGGATTCAGGGAAGGGGCTTCCTGGACAAAAAGGAGAACAGAATAGATAGGGGTAGAATTCTCCCAATTATATTGTAATTTTTTGAACTCCCTTTATTTCACCTGTTCACATACAATGTTTAAAAAGTAATAGGAAATTTTCTGACAACTTTTCCATTTCCTCAGCACAATGGAAATGAGATGGTGTATGATAAGATGACATTTGGGGTGGGGCTGATAAGAGGGTTGATTGAGAGAATTCCCTTAGATAAATTGCGATGTAGAGAGCAAATTACTTTGTAATCTTTGGTATATAAGACATTTGCAAGTATATTTTCTTTTGTTTAAGCGGAATGTATGGCTCAATATTTAAATGAATATTTATTCATGTATGTCTCTTAGAAATTCAAAGATCAATCACATCTGCCTGTTGTAATTAAAATTCTAGGGGTACTTATAATATAATTGAATTATAAGGTATCCTGCCAGCTTTACCACCTTGAGGGAGAAAACTATAAAATGAAATGGCTTTCTGGCTGACTGGAATAAAGGAAGTCTCTATCACTCATCTACAAAGGAGACTAACTTATTTCTAACTTGGGCAGACTTAAGATTTTCACAAAGTATGTTCTTTAGTCTTACTTTATAAAATGTTTTAGTCTTCCCAATTCATGCAATCTTATTATTTTAAAAGTTATTTTTGTATCTTTATACAGATTAATTAGTTCTTAAAATTCCATGTTTTAATAATTATCTTTATACTTATGAATATCTAAATTTTTTCTTTCATTTTTAGTATTATAATATAATTACATTATTTCTCCCTCAAAACTGAAAATAAAAAACCAGAAAAACCTTTAGGCTACAACTGCCATGTATATAACATGTGCAAAAATTTATTATATATAGCATAATATGTGTGTGTATGTGTGTGTAAAGAAAGAGAGATAAATAGAGAGACAGAAAGAGATACATGTTTAAAAGTATGTAACAAATGCTTTAAGGCTTAAAAGAGGCTTTATGAAAGATGAGAGAGACAAGGACTGGAGAAACCACATGGAAAAAGTCTGCTGTGTCTTTATTTTGAGACTTACATCTTCCAAACATCACTTAATATCCTTATTGTGAATTTGTTTGTAGAAGAAAGCTCTGAATGGATTTGAATCTAATTCTATAGATCACCGAGGAGGCAGACATTGCCCATTTTCTGCACCATCTGTTTTGTTACTCAGAGTCTTTGATATTGATGACATAACATTTCCCTGAAGCTAGTTGCGTTGGTACCTTCATTGTCAATAACTAGATTATAAGTATCACAATGAGGCATCAAAAATTTTCAATGTACTGTATCCTATTGAGAGAGGTAATATGAAAATTATAACAAAACTTTCCCAATTATTATGATTCATTGTGTTATGTTTCAAAGACAACCACAATGAAATCTCATAGAGCCCCTACGGTACTCTACTAAACTCTACCTAAGAGTATCAGTTCTGTGTTCTCTTTACACAGAGTCAGGTTAATATGATTCCCAAATAGTTCTGAGTATTAGGGAAGGGCTCATACACTTTCCTATTCAGACCAAATCACGTTTACTTAATGAAGAAGTCTTCATAGAGTTTGAATCAGGCACAGTTCCTCTTTGTTTACATCTTATTTTTTTTTAATTTTCATCCCTTAATATTTATTATATGGTCAGAAAATGTAAACGATTTTAAAAGTTTAAATACCTTTCAGTCTTAATTTATTGACCACCATTGCATACATTCTAAATTTTAATTTGCTGTAATTATTCTCAGTACATGCATGTAAATACGTTTGGTTGTGGATAAATGTTTAAATGTGTGTATTAGCCAGATTGTTTTAATCTTCAATGTTGTTGCCTAGAAGCTAATGAAACAGGATATACAGTAGTGGGCCTGCACAGAATACATATAATTTTTGATGTGACTAGAAAAATGAGATTATTCTAGGAGTCAATAAGCTGATATTGTTCTGGTAGCCATGATTGAAATCACTATTATTCTGGATTCCATAGCTGCTAAACATTTTAAAGCTACAGGCAATGCAAAAAGAACAGGGAAAGCATTGTACTCTGAATATTCTGCAACTTATTATTTAGTTTTGAAAAAATATTGTTTATTCTTTTTCTCCATTCTCTCTACTCTTACATTCTAAAAAGAATGAAGTTAAAAATTTTCTTTTTTTTATTATGTGTTTTAATTGTATACACTAGCCATGGGTTCCCCTGTCCTCCCCTCGCCCGCCACCAATCTCCACCTTCCCCACAGCCCCTCCCCTCCATTCCCATGTCCTCCAGGACCAAGACACCCCTGGGGACTCATTTAAACCTGGTGGATTCAGTACAGGCAGGTCCAGTCCCCTCCTTCCAGGCTGAGCATGTCTCCCTGAGTAAGCCCAAGGTTCCAAACAGCCAGCTCATGTACCAAGGACAGGTCCCGGTCCCACAGCCTGGGAGCCTCCCAAACCGATCAAGCTAATCGACTGTCTCACTTATCCAGAGGGCCTGATCCAGCTGGGGGCTCCACAACCTTTGGTTCATAATTCATGTGCTTCCATTTGATTAGCTATTTGTCCCTGTGCTTTTTGCAATCTTGGATTCAACAATTCACACTCTTGACAGTTGGACACATGGAGCTCCACCTGGGGCCTGGCCGAGGATCTCTGCATCCACTTCCATCAGTTATTGGATGAGAGTTCCAAGACGACTGCTAGGGTGTTTAATCATCTGATCACCAGACTAGGTCAGATCAGGCTCTCCTCAACCACTGCCAGCAGTCTACAGAGGATATATCATTGTGGATTTCTGGGGACCTCTGGAGCACTCTGCCTATTCCTGTTCTCATGTGGTCTTCATTTATCATAGTCTGATATTCCTCATTCTCCCTTTCTGTTTTTGATCCAGCTGGGATCTCCTGTTCCCCTAAGCTTTCTTTCCCTCAAACCTTGCCCTTCATTACTCCCACTGTCATCTAGGTTGTTCATGAAGATCTCATCCATTTCCCTGTCATTGGGTGATCCCTGGGTCTTTCCTAGAGTCCCGTTTTCTAGGTAGCCTCCCTGGAGTTGTGTAGCAGTCTAGTCATCTTTGTTTTACATCTAGTATCCTGCTATGAGTGAGTACATACCGTGTTTGTCCTTCTAAGTCTGGGTTACCTCACTCAGAATGATTTTGTCTAGATCCATCCATTTGCCTGCAAACCTCATGATGTCCTTGTTTTTCTCTGCTGAGAAGTATGCCATTGTGTATATGTACCATATGTTCTTTATCCATTCTTCAGTTGAAGGGCATCTAGGTTGTTTCCAGGTTCTGGATATTACAAACAATGCTGATATGAACATAGCTGAGCAAATGCTCTTGGGGTATGATTGAGCATTCCTTGGGTATATGCCCAAGAGTGCTACAGCTGGGTCTTGGGGGAGATGGATACCCAATTTTCTAAGGAAGCACCATATTGATTTCCAAAGTGGCTGTACAAGCTTGCATTCCCACCAGCAGTGGAGGACAGTTCCCCTTGCTCCACATCCTCTCCAGCATAAACTGTCTTCTGTGTTTTTGATCTTAGCCAATCTGACAGGTGTAAGGTGGTATCTCAGAGTCATTTTGATTTGCATTTCTTGGATAATTAGGGATGTTGAGCAATTCCTTAAATGTCTTTCAGCCAATTGAACTTCCTCTGCTGAGAATTCTCTGTTTAGTTCTACAGCCCATTTCTTAATTCGACTGTTGAGCATTTTGATGTCTAATTTCTTGAGTTCTTTATATATTCTGGATATCAGCCCTCTGTCAGATGTGGGGTTGGTGAAGACCTTTTCTCATTCTGTAGGCTGTCACTTTGTCTTGTTGACCATATCCTTTGCTCCACAAAAGCTTCTCAATTTCAACAGGTCCCATTGATTGATTGTTTCTCTCAGTGTCTGTGCTACTGGTGTTATATTTAGAAAGTGATCTCTGGTGCCAATGCGTTCAAGACTGCTTCCTACTTTCTCTTCTATCTGGTGCAGAGTAACTGGATTTATGTTGAGGTCTTTGATCCACTTGGACTTATGTTTTGTGCATGGTGACAGATATGGATCTATTTGTAGCTTTCTACACATTGATATCCAGTTATGCCAGCACCATTTCTTGAAGATGCTTTCTTTCTTCCATTGAACATTCTTGGCTTCTTTGTCAAAAATTATATGTTCATAGGTGTCTGGGTTAATGTCAGGATCTTCAATTCGATTCCATTGGTCCACATGTCGGTTTTTATGCCCGTATCAAGCTGTTTTTATTACAGTAGCTCTATAGTAGAGCTTGAGGTCGGAGATCGTGATGCCTCCAGAGGTTGTTTTATTATACAGGATTCTTTTGGCTATCCTGGGTTTTTTGTTTTTCCATATGAAGTTGAGTATTATTCTTTCCAGATCTGTGAAGAATTGTGTTGGTAATTTGATGGGAATTGCATTGAATCTGTAGATTACCTTTGGTAAGATTGCCATTTTTACTATGTTAATCCTGCCTATCCTGAGCATAGGAGATCTTTCCATTTTCTGACATCTGCTTCAATTTCTTTTTTCAGGGACTTAAAGTTCTTGTCATATAGGTCCTTCACATGCTTAGTTAGAGTAACCCCAAGGTATTTTATATCATTTGTGGCTACTGTAAAGGGTGATGTATCTCTGCTTTCCTTCTCAGCCTGTTTGTCTATTGTATATAGGAGGGCTACTGATTTTTTTTGAGTTGATCTTATATCCTGCTATGTTGCTGAAGGTTTTTATTAGCTGTATCATTTCCTTGGTTGAATTTTTGGGGTCACTCATGTGCACTATCATGTCATCTGCAAATAGGGAGAACTTTACTTCTTCCTTTCCAATTTGTATCCCCTTAATCTCTTTGTGTTGTCTTATAGCTCTGGCTAGAACTTCAAGTACTATATTGAATAAGTATGGGGAGAGGTGGCAGCCTTGCCTTGTTCCAGAGAATCATCAGGTCATACTTCAAAAACCTCTACTCTACAAATCTGGAAAATCTAAAAGAAATGGATACTTTTCTGGATAGGTACCACATACCTAAGTTAAATCAAGACCAGATAAATCATTTAAATAGTCCAATAACCCCTAAGGAAATAGAATCAGTCATTAAAAGTCTCCCAACCAAAAAAAGCCCTGGACCAGATGGTTTCACTGCAGAATTCTACCAGATCTTCAAAGAAGACTTAATACCAATACTCTTTAAATTGTTCCACACAATAGAAGCAGAAGGTATATTACCAAACTCCTTCTATGAGGCTACAATTTTATCCTGATTCCTAAACCAATCAAAGATGCAACAAAGAAAGAGAACTACAGACCAATCTGCCCCATGAACAATGATGCAAAAATACTCAATAAAATTCTGGTGAACAGACTCCACGAACACATCAAAACAATTATCCACCATGATCAAGTAGGCTTTATCCCAGAAATGCAAGGGTGGTTCAACATAAGCAATCTGTCAATGTAATATACCATATAAACAAACTCAAAGAAAAAAAAAAAAAAACATGATCATCTCACTAGATGCAGAAAAAGCATTTGACAAAATCCAACACCCCTTCAGGAAAAAGGCCTTGGAGCGATCAGAAATAAAGGGAACATACCTAAACATAATAAAGGCAATCTACAGCAAGCCAACAGCCAACATCAAATTAAATGGAGAGAAACTCAAAGCAACACCACTAAAAATTTTCTTAACATAAAGCATTCACAAAAAATTTAGATAAACATAGGTCAGGAAGAATCACAGAAAAGAAGGATATTGTAGTAAAATATTTAAAAATATCTCCCTAAAATATATATATTTAACTTGTTAAAAGTGACTGGAAACAAATTAATGTTTTCATATACTATTTTGTTTAAAAGTCAACAAATGCTTAAAGCTCCATCTCCTTGCAATTGTGTGACAAAATATGTAAATGAAATAGTCTTGCATTATATTGTAGTTTACCTTAAATTTGAATGAAAGAGACAGATTGAACAATAAAAATACGTATTTTAAACTATGATAATCATAGCAATTGAATGAAAATGAGAGAATAATAGAAAAATCATGGACCAGTAGAATGAGCTCATTTAGGCAGGACAGTTACAATAGAAATTTCTCAATAGTGGTAATATAAGATAACAAGCAAAGACTAAGAAGTCCAATAGGGTGGAAAGAGAGCATTCCTGGAAGAAGAAAATGAAACTACTTTGCCCTTATGCTGGGAGCTATTTTGATGTGGCTGAAGAATTTAATGATCAGTGTGGCTGGAATCTAGTAATTGAAAGCAACAATCATGAAAAATTAAAGTGAAGATTAGATTAGTAACAAATTATGGTTACATAATAATGCTGAACTATAACAGAATAGGTATTTTTAAATGTTAGAATGAAAAGAGAGTGATGATATGTAGTAGGGAAAATCTGATCCAATGTATATTTTATGATACTTATGTTGTTATTCAGAATATTAATTTGTGGAGTTATAGAATAGATACAGAATATTAAATGTGCCAAGGTGATAACTTCATACATTAAAATATTTTGAGAGACATTAGATAGGCTTTATAAATGTTACTAATACAATGCCTAATATGGTATGATCATGGGGGAAGAAAACAAAAATACAACTCTTTTTAAAATTTTTCTCTTTCTTTTTTTGTAGCTCTTTTTTATTTTTATTTTTTTCCATTTCACATGCCAACTTTTGTTCTCACTCCCTCTTCTTCTCCCCCCCACTTCCTCTTATCCCACTCCCATCCCCTCCTCATAGCGGGTAAGGTCCCCCTTGGGTAGTCAACACAGACGGGAATAGCAAGTTGGGGCAGGAGCAAACGCCTCTCCACTGCATCATGCCTGAGTAAGGCATCACATCATAGAGAATGGGCTCTAAAAAGCCAGTTCATGTATGTGGGATAAGTTCTGGTCTCATAGAAAGGAGGCCCACAAACACATCAAGCTACCCAACTGTCACCCACGTACAGAGGGCCTAGTTTGGTCCCATGCAGGCTCCCCAGCTGTCAGTCCAGAGTCCATGAGCTCCCAATAGCTCGGATCTACTGTCTCTATGTCTTTGCCCATCATGATCCTAACACCACTTGCTCCTATAGTATCTCCTCCCTCTCTTCAACCAAACTCCAGAAGCTTGGCCAAGTGCTTGGTTCTGGGTCTCTGTTTCTGCTTCCATCAGTTACTGGATGTAAGTTCTATGATGACAATTAGGGTAGGCTCCAATCTGAGAACAGTGGAAAGCTAGTTAAAGCACACTGTCCACCATTGCTATGAATCTTAGCTGGGGACAATCTTGTGAGTTCCTAGGGATTTCCCTAGTTCTGTTTTCTCCCTAACCCTTTAATGGCTCACTCTGTCAAGATAATCTTTTTCATTGCTCTCCTTCTTTGCCCCTCTCCTAATTTGGCCATCTCAAACCCTCATGTTCCCACCTCCCATCTCATCCCCTCTATTCCCTCCTCCCAGTTTACCCAGGAGATCTTAGCCCTTTCCCTTTCCTGGTGCAATCAATCCATGCATGTCCCTCTTAATGTCCTCCTCTTTACCTAACTTCTCTGGGATTATGGATTGTAGCCTGGTTATTCTTTGATTTGTGTCTAATACTAAGTTATGAGTGAGTACATACTGTGTTTCTCTTTCTGGATCTGGGTAACCTCATTAATGATGATTTTTTTCTAGTTCTATCCATTTGCCTACAAATTTCATGACAACATTGTTTTTTTACCACTGCGTAATACTCCATTGTGTACATGTAATACATTTTCTTCATTCATTCTTCAGTTGAAGGGCACCTAGGTTGTTTCCAGATTCTGTCTATTACAAATAATGCTGCTATGAACATAGTTGAGCCTATGTCCTTGTGTTGTGGCTGATCACCTTTTGGGTATATGCTCAAGAGTGGTATTGCTGGGTTTTGAGGTAGGTTGATTCCCAATTTTCTGAGATACAGCCATACAGATTTCCAAAGTGGCTGTACAAGTTGCACTCCCACCAACAGTGGAGGAGTGTTCCCTTGCTTCACATCCTCTCCAACATATGCTGTCATCAGTGTTTTTGTTCTTAGTCATTCTGGCAGGTGTAAGATGGTATCTCAGAGTCGTTTTGATTTGCATTTCCCAGATGGCTAAAGATGTTGAACAATTCCTTAAAAGTCTTTTGGCCACTTGAGATTCTTCTGTTGAAAATTATCTCTGATTCATTGATTTGTTGTATTGTTGTCTTTGTTTCTATTTTATTGATGTCAGCCTTCAATTGGATTATTTTCTGTTGTCTACTCCTCCTGGGTGAGTTTGTTTCATTTTGCTCTAGAGCTTTCAGATATGCTCTTAAATTACTAGTGTGATATTCCTCCAAATTCTTTATGTAGGCATTTAGTGCTATGAACTTTCCTGTTAGTACTGCTTTCATAGTGTCCCATAAGTTTGTGTGTGATGTCTATTTATTTTTGTTGAATTCTAGGAATTTATTTTACTTTCTTTCTTTGTTTCTTCCTTGACCCACTGGTGATTCAGTTGAGCATTGTTCAGTTTACATGAGTTTGTAGGCTTTCTGCATTTTGTGTTGTTGTTGAATTCTAGCTTTAACCTGTAGTGGTCCAATAAGATACAGGAGGTCATTTCTGTTTTTTTTTTTTCCCCATTACTTTGTATCTGTTAGGGATTTCTATATTATTCATGTAGAAAACAAAATGATGCATGTGTTTATTGCATATAACAAAGTTCTCTAGATATGTCACATATTCATTAACAGTTCACTTTCTTCATACTTTGAGAATTTTGTTAAGTTTCCACAAAAAAAACAGAGAAAGACACGTAATTTTCTCCATTTCCTATGCATATAAGACAAGATGTGAACAATCGTATGATTCTGAATTTTTCTCATCTTTAGAAACACTCTACAACTTCAGTTGTATCTCATAGACTTTGATGCATTTTAGTAAAATATGATACAAGTTCTTTTAAACTTATTTGAAGCCCATTTAAATTCATATGTTGCTCAGTAATTCCAGAAACGCTTGCTTAAACACACACACACACACACACACACACACACACACACACACATCTTGCTCCAAGGCAGTGGCACATGGCTTCAATCCCAGCACTCGGGAGGCAGAGCCAGAAGGAACTCTGTGTGTCTGAGGCCAGCATGGTCTATAGAGAGAGTTCATGACAGGCACCAAAACTACACAAAGAAACCCTGTCTCAGAAAGCAAAACAAACAAACAAACAAACAAAACACATCTTAAATATTCTTCAATATACACACCTTGAAAAACATTCACTGGATGGATTAAATAAACTCGCCATACTTTTTTGAAGTGGCTGAAAGTTAGGAGTAATGGTGTTAGTAAGCAGTTAATTGTTAGATAATATTTATTAGATCAAGAAACCTCCGTGTCTAACATCTTTGGCAAAATCATAAGTAGTCTATCTGCATTTACAAGTTTCAAAGCTGCAAATCAGGGAAGAAAATGTATTTGGGAGGCCATATAATGCAAAAAGTAGTCTACTGTGTGTTTGGCCAATTCATCTTAAGTAAGCCTTGACTAAATAATTGCCTGCAATGATAAGATTAAAATAAATGTAGCTTTCACAAGTAAAAATTTTTGGTCTTCATTAAAATAATAAAATCTTAACTCTCATGTGGTTTTTATTAAAAATGTCAGACATTTTTTTACAATTTTGAAAACGTGATAAAACAGAAATGTGAGACACATAGCAATACAAAGACCTATCAATAACGTAAGGCATGAAGAAACCTCAGATGGGGTAAAAACATTCAAGTAATTTAACACAATAATTATAGCACCATTTGATGTTAAAAGAATATTGCCCTACTAGTGAATGTATGGGTAACTCCAAACAGAAATAAAGTATATTAATGGACCAAAATACGTTCCATACCCTAAAAGTAAAACATATAACATTTCATTAGATGAGCATCGTAGCAATTTTGATACCATACAATAAATAGTCCCCAAATTTTGAGATAAAGGCATTACATTTATGCAGTTGAAAGAGTGAGAAAGTGCATAAAAAAATCCACCAGACCCTTAGAGAAATGTAAGGCAATATTAAAATGATTACTAAATAATATTATAATCTCAGAATTATAGGAGAAAATATATTTGAATTAATGAATCTGACAAAGCTATTCAACCAAATATGTAGAATTTGTTGTTAAAATAAACATATATTCCATATTTTAAATATAGTTTATAGAAGTACATAAAAATAAATAGACATTAAAATTAGTGTGTTTATATTAAAAGCAGAATAAATGTTTATGTATTTAAAATATGTAAATATATCATATAAAATATGGAGAAGGCAATTTATTTTCAAAATTCAAAAATAATTAATGAATTAAAAAGTGTATTTGATACATTACTTTTTATGATTATAGAACACTATAAGCTATTGTGAAAATAATCTGGTAGAAATTAAAAGTATGTTCTGTGATGAAAAGACTTTTCAATATAAATATATTATATATCAAGTACATACAAAATGAAACAAAGACCTTTAGTATGTGCAAGTGCAGAATCTAAGACGCTTATCCAATTTAGGTAATTACCAAAGCTGGAAACATCAAAAAGAGGCATGAACCACCATGCTTTTCTGATCATAGTTTTCTACCTTAATACCCAGAAGTATTTTTGTTTTAATAAGACAACCGAACTTTCAGAACTCAAGATAAAATTTCATGCATATACACACTTATTAGTTCATCCATATTTTTCTGTATTATCATTGCTACTAGCCACAAATAAATTTAGTCTTTACTGAAAGCTAAATTACTTCTCTTTTGATCTTTTTGGGTTTAGTTTGGAAGGGTAAATTTGCACTATATCACATTCTAAGCATTTTAGTAAATTCTTCCATTGTCTACTTTCTCTGAAAAAAAGCCATCATTTATCATCGATTCCCTTATAAAATGTATCCTTTTTTCTGTATTAAATATTAGTTTTTAGTAGTTTAATTAAGGAGTATAGTCATAGAGTTTATGAATCATCTGGAATCCAGGAGTTGAAATTTAACATGTTAAGTGTTTTTGTTTAGTCATGTAAATAACTTTTAACAATCTGTTGCCCCTTTCTTTAGGGACTTGGATGACATAATCTGTTGTTTGTAAGTCCCCTACATTTCTTGAGCTTGTTCCTATGCTCAAAACCCTGTACCACTGTGTTAAAGTGATTATCCTAAGCTCTATAATCTTAAATTAATGATGGGTGACATGTAGTAAGCACATTATTTTAGAAATAATATTTCTGTTTTTAGAATTTCAATGTTTTAAAGGTTTAAATTTTAAAGTATTTTCTTATATATCTTCCACAATATTTATGAAAATATATATCATGCTATCAGGTCTTTTGGCTGATTCTAGTATCTAAGTCATTTGTACCTATATTTAAGCTGAAAATTTAAACTCTGCATCGTAAGTTGTGTTTAACTATTCCTTCCACTTATATTAATTATATTGCTTTATCATACACATTGATGGAAGACCCAGATTAAAATATTTCAAAGATATCAATGTGTCCCTTCTTGTTTCTGAAAGCTTATTTTCAGCATTGTTAATACAGTGTATTTTGACATTTCTATTTGGATGAAAGTAAAAGAAAAACACATTCTTTGAATATGATTCTCACTCATGTCATGGCCTACTGACATCTTAATAGAAAACAATATGTGTCTAACATTCCAGGAATTTAATAGCAGGACATTACAGCTACATTGAGCTGTGTCATCCATATAATTTTATTTTAACATCACTTGTTTTTCTCTTAGATTTCATATAGTCAACACCTCAACATTATCAGTTTAGTAGATCAACACTCCAAAGAGTATGAACCCACGTTCATGGAACTAACTGATTTACAGAGCTTACCACACCGTAGTAATTTACACTTAAAAAACACTTGTCCCATCACTGATTTAACCATATTAGTAAAGTATGGTATTCAGTCCAAAAGTATAAACCTCAGATTATAAATTGAGAAATAATTAGACTTAAAGAAAAAAAGTGCCATGGCAGCATGATCTTTAGTATTTATTGCCAAGGAGGAAAATGTAATCTAAAATGTTTGTTCTCACAAAGTTTCTTATGGAGATATTCAGAGTGTGAAGTTATCTTTTCCTTCCTCAAAGACATTATTATAGTGAAATGACCTTTGAGCAGAATAGAATCATTTTCCTATTAAGCTGTGGTCACTATCACATCCATTGATTGAAATTTGCCCTAAATGAAAAAGACTGATTACATGTTAGTCTCCTATAACGTACTTACCTTTTCTAGAATTTTAAAGCTATTTTCTGGTTGCTCTTCACCCACATCAGTGCCTTAAAAGAATTTTTTTTTTTTTACCAGAGCTGAGGATCGAACCCAGGGCCTTGCACTTGCTAGGTAAGCACTCTACCATTGAGCTAAATCCCCAAAATGCTAGGTGGTGGTAGCATATGCCTGTAATCCCAGCATTTGGGAGGCAGAGGCAGGTGGATCTCTGTGAGTTTGTGGCCATCCTGGTCTACAGAGCTAGTCCAGGACAGGCTCCAAAGCTACAGAGTAACCCTGTCTCTAAAAAAACCAAAAAAAAAAAAAAGTTACAAAATGTATAGTTTATTATTACTAACATTGAGTCATAGTGTAATAGAAACCACCTTATCATGAGAATCATAATATAAAATTGCAATAAGTACCAAATATAAAATATAAGACAAAACAATAAAATATCATTATCAATTATACAGATTAAGAAAGTAATGTTTGACAAATATTATTTTATCCATTTCTACCTACTATACAAATGTTTATATATTTTGTCTAGATTATATAAAGTCTCATTATTACACACACACACACACATATATAATTATTTCTGAATAATGAAGATAATGGTGTCTTGACTAAGCATGGCAAAATTATGTCTAAAGTATTTAATGTCACATAATGTCTCATTCAGACTTGTATAAGAAGAGCTTATTTTTGTTGCCATTTTATTGAGTCACAACTGAAACTAGGTCAAAGATTACATCAATTAAATGACAAGTTTATTTAAAACTATATTCTACATTTATTTATTCAGTGTGTGTGTTTGTGTATGTGTGTTCATGATATATGCATGCAGGCATTTCCTGCATATATGTGCAGGTCAAAGAATAACTTTTAGTTTGGGGTTATGATTCTGTCCTTCTATCACGTATATTCCAGGGATCAAACTCAGGATATTAGGATTATTAGGATAGGGCGCAAATACTTTTATCCACTGAACCATCTCACTTTCCTCATAACAAATCTTTTGTCATTTGAATATTTATATATATATATATATATATATATATATATGTATTATAACTTCCTTTTATACACGTATCTTTCTGTTTATTAAAAAAGGCTTATAATGTATATCTCAGCATTAAAATTTGAGTGGTAAACTTCAAAAAATCAAATAATTACGACAAATATCTAAATATTTATTTTCTTCTTACATGTTTATTGATTTACTGACTCATCACAAATCTATATATGTAAACATTAATTCTGATCACACTCACTATTCTTATCCTTTCTTTATCCTCTTGCAAAGGCAAACCTTCCTCTTTCCAACCAGTCTTCCCATGTGAAATAATGTCTTTTTGCTCATTTGTGCTTTTGTTATGTGATTCACTGACTTTCATTAGGGCTCCATTCTCATAAGGGCATGAATTTAGAGCTTTTTACTGATCATGTGTACTTCATCAGTGTCCATACCAGTGAAAACAGTGAGTCCTGGGAGGGGATGACATGAATGTCCAATGTAGCACTCAGCACTCAGAGGTCACTTACTCTCAGCACATTGACAAACCCTGAGTGTCTACACTAACCACCATTTATTACAAAGAGAAGCCTCTCTGTATAATGATGATGGTAACAATAGTTCAAGGATATCTACATGAATACTTAAAAGGCAGTTTGATAACATTTCAAGATACAAAACAGAACCAATTGCTTCACCCTTAAGACCTAGGTCTGTCTGAGCTATGATCCTCTAACCAGGTTCACAGTACCAGGATTTAACTTCCTTTGAGTATCAGACTGATTATATGGCTAGAACTTGTTGGTTATCCCAAAATAACATGGACAGAGGCAAATTGTACCTCCCAATTCAGAATAGTGTCATAAAGAACTCATGTTTATGTAAGACAATTGGTTTTTCTCCCTTAGCAACCAGTATATAAACCCTCAGCACTATGGAAGTTACCCAGCAAGGAGAAAGCTTCAATCTACGTTGTAGCATGATTTCTCTGTGCCCTGTGTTTAAAGTCTGTGGTATCTTCAGCAAATGGCTTTTACCATCTGATTTTGGTTGGATAATGAATGCAATATCAATAACCTATATTGTTTTGGAGTATTCTGGGAACTTCTTGGCAAACAATTAATAGGGTGGTATTCTATACCTAGGATTAAGAACCTATAAACTCTCAATGTCCCTTGCTCATAAAATCCCTCCTCTCTCTCATTGATTGGACTCCTGGAGTTCGGCCTGGCACCCAGCCATGGATCTCTGCAATTGCTTCCATCAGTCACTGTATGAGGGCTCTATGATGACATCTGATCACCAGAGTAGGCCAGTTCAGGCACCCACTCAATTATTGCCAGTAGTCTATGGTGGGGTCATCCTTGTGGATTCCTGGGAACTTCCCTAGCATTCTGTTTCTCCCTATTCCCAATGATGTCTTCATTTATCATGGTATCTCTTTCTTTGCTCCCCCACTCTGTTCCTGTTCCAGCTTGAACCTCCCTATCACCTATGTTCTCAACCCCCATTCCTTGTCTGTTATCAAACCTTCTCACCCCCAGTTTGCTCATATAGATCTCATCTATTTCTCCTTCACTGGGCAATCCACGCATCTTTCCTATGGTTCTTCTTACTAGCTAGCCTCCCAGGAGCTGTGGGTTGCAGTCTGGTTATCCTTTGCTTTACATCTAGTATCCACTTATGAGTGAGTACATACCATGTTTGTCCTTCTGAGTATGGGTTACCTCACTTGTGATGATATTTTCTAGTTCCATCCATTTGCCTGAAAATTTCATGATGTCGTTGTTTTTCTTTGCTCAGTAGTACTCCATTGTCATATGTACCAAATTTTCTTTATCTATTCTTCAGTTGACAGGCATCTATGTTGTTTCTGGGTTCTGGCTATTATGTATAGTGCTGCTATGAACATAGTTGAGCATGTGTCCTTGTGGTATGATTGAGCATTCCTTCACTAGATGTAGTTTCCCCTTTACATTGTTCAAAATTTGACTTTATGGGTTCTCTTTATTTATTAAGAGATTTTTCTATTCATTTTACATACCAGCCACAGATTCCCCTTTCCTCCCTCCTCCCAGTTCCCAGTCTTCCTCGTAACCCACCTCCCACTGCCAACCCCTCCAAGGCAATGTCTCTAATGGGGAGTCAACAGAAGCTGGTACATTCAGTTGAGGCAGGTCCAAACCCCAAAAGTGTCTCACCATAGGCACTAGGCTCCAAAAACCTAGCTCATACCCTAGGGACAGGTTCCGATCCCACTACCTGGGAGCCCCCTAAACAGTTTAGTCTAAACAACTGTCTTGCCTATCCAGAGGGCCTAGTCCAGTACCATGAGGGCTCCTCAGCTATTGGTCCACAGTACATGTGTTTCCACTGGTTTGGCTAGTTGTCTCTGTACTTTTTTTCCATAATGGTCTCAGAGCAAGGGGAACACTCCTTCACTGTTGGTGGGAATGCAAACTTGTACAGCCACTTTGGAAATCAGTATGATGATTTGTCAGAAAACTGGGAATCAATCTTCCTCAAGACCCAGCTATACTATTGGAGACTTTGCCTTGGAGGGGGTGGGAGTGGGGGTTGGGTTACGAGGAAGACTGGGAAGTGGGAGGAAGGAGGACAGGGGAATCTGTGGTTGGTATGTAAAATGAATAGAAAAATCTCTTAATAAAAAAAAAAGAGAACCCATAAAGTCAAATTTTGAACAATGTAAAGGGTAAACTACATATAAGTTCAATTTAAGTAATCTCATGACCTTTATGTATTGATATCTAGGATTTTGGTTAGTAAAGCTGTAGACATATAAATGCTTCAGAAATATATGGTATATGCATTATAGATTAATAAACACTTTAAAATATGAATTCAATAGCAAAAAGAATAGCCTAATAAGGTATAGTCTCTACAGTACATGAATTTAAAGACAATAAAGCACCATTATCTATGTAGTCAAAATGGATGAAAATATGATATTAGATCCAAGGATCACATGAGTATGACATGATTCAACAAAATGTCTTGAGTTCATGAAGAAGGGTAATAGCAAGGTGCTCATTAGTATCTGTTGCAAAAGAAGAAAATCAGAATTCAAAGGACTATTATTTCAACAAGATCTACTACAGAGTGTAGAAATGCTCAGGAGTAGAAAGATTGTGACTTATAAGGAGTCCCTGTCATCACAGCAAGAGTAGTGCACAGGCAGCATTGCTGTGCAGATACTGGAAAGCGCAGAATACAAAGTACAATGAGTAGAGTTCTAACAATGGCAAGAAAACTGTAATAGAGGTTTTTTCTCTTACACAGAATGAAAATATAAGTGGAAATAGTGTAACAAAAGCTAAGGGATTTCCAAAAGGTAAAAAAAAAAAAAAAAGGTTACCCTAATTTCAGCCCAACATTTTATTGTCTATTTGATCAAATGACCATTTCTGGAAATTGTTTCTGATTTCTGATGTTTAAATTAAGAGAATTTATATATTCAATAATTTTATTTAGGTTTATTATGACTAGTATTTACAACAGAAAACTTAATTTTAATTTGATAAACTTTGATGTTCGCATTAACCATTGTTGCAAAGATTATATAACATTTAAATGAGGTAAAACATCAATCTCTCCGAGTATCAGTCATTTCTTTGTGTAGAAACTTTTCAGAATATTTTCTAGAGTTTTTTGAAGTGTATAATATTTTATGATAATCTACAATCACCTGACTTACAACAGCATTCCAGAGTATCATATGTCTTCCTAAATACAATTTTTAGGCCATTGAGTGACACATCTCGATCATTCTACTTTTTATTCCTACGTGTCCATAGAAGTCATCTTTGCTTGTCTAGGAGATTTTGGTGTTAATATTCATTGAATGACATATGTAACTTTATAAGAGAACTATCTCTTGAGAACTTTAAACACAAATATACCAAGTATTTGACATTATTGTTGAGAAACTAAATCATGGAAACAGCTGTATAATTTTCTAGAACAGAAAAGAAGCTATTGATTTCTCCATAAAATTTGTGAAGTGAAATTAGGAAGGCACTCTCAAGGAATTTTAAATGCTCTTACATAGCTTCCTGTTTTCCTTTAGTACTTACTCTAGTTCCACTATTAAAACATTGAATAGCAGCCTAAATAATGCATCTGTATCTAAGCTGATATATGATACTGATTATAGGTGGATATATTTTTTTATAAAAATGGCACAACAATATGAGTTTTAACATATTTTCACAATCTTTGGCTTTCCTCCATAACCCCAGAATTATGTCGACATCCCTTACATTCCTTACAATATAATTCATTTACCTTCTGCAGTGTTTTTTTTTTTTTTTTCCTCATTTTTTTCTCTTTTTCAGTTGAATTCTAGTGCATGTGTGTGGCCAATGGATTAATGATTCTAAGGAATCAGACTCATTATGTGGATTCCAGGTGACTGCTCTGACTGAGCCTGTCTCCCTTGATCACGTTGCAAGAGCACCATGCCATATTTGTTTGCAGCAACAAAAATTGAAAGATTTATGTTGACTTCTGAGTTTGTTTTCTTTCTTCCTATTTCTTGTTTGTTTGTTTTATGGTTTAAGTTTCTAAATTTGGTTTCTGTGGAAATAAATAAAATTCACATTAGGTTGGTGCTTCTCTGCTGGCAAATCCCACCACTATCACTAGCAGTTTCCACGAATTCTCACAAGGAACTTCATTGAGTTCTACATAAAAGTTTTCTGGCTTAGGGTGTCCCAATTTACATAAGAGCTGAGTCATTTAATTTAATTTGTCATTTTGTATAAGACAAGATAGCCACCATCAGATAATTAGTCCTACTGGATAAGTGTAATTTAGATATACTACAAAGTCTGTAGCGCACCAAAATAATTCAGTTTTTAGAATCATAATTGGAATATGCTGTTATGTTCTCAGTTCCCAGAATAACTACAATAGGAATAGATTTATGTACTGCCATTTCCTCTTTCATTATCATCCTTGCCATAAGAATGAGGTGGTACAATTTTAATGTCTCATCCATTCTGTCACTTATAAGATCCTACTATACAGCTTTGACCTTTTCATTGTTCTCTGATTAGATTGGCCACTCATTGCCTTTTTGCTTCTGCCTTCTGTCCCTCTACCCTGTAGGGAAGATGTAGAACAGACAGAAAATTAAAGTACAGAATATTGAAAAGGTCAAAACAGTACAATATGTTTCTCTGCTCAGATTGTATCAGTCACTAACCAGCTCTTACAGTTGTTTTACAATGACAAGGAAATGTATGGTCACTGCAGAAATAAAAAAGGAAAAAATAAAAACAACAACAACAAAAAAAACCCAACTCCACATTGAAGTCAACAAATCACTAAAGCTACATTTTCCAATATTGGAGTTATTTTTTATTTTAAGTCAAAGCACATTTCAACCATGGAGAAAAGTCAAATATAATTTTGACAACTTAGTCTACTTCTCTGGAAGATACTTTGGTACCTGTGTGGTGATACCCCCAGGAGCATGTGCAAAGAAATGTGTAGCTAGAGTTTTTTCTTCAGGTCCTACCAGGCCTGGCAGTCTGGCAGCCCACTCATAAAATAATTGCTCAGTCACTTATATTATTTAAAATGTTTGGCCTAAAGCTCAGACTTCTTGTTATCTAGTTCTTATATCTTAAATTAGCCCATTTCTATTAGTCTATAAGTTGCCATATGGCTCGTGACTTACTGGTACCTTATATCTTGTTTGTCATTTCAGCGGCTGGCTGGCAGTATCTCTCTGCCTCAGCCTTCCACTTCCCAGAATTCTCTTCTCTCCTTGTCCCACCTATACTTCCTGCCTGGCTACTGGCCAATCAGTGTTTTATTTATTATCCAATCAGAACAACACTTTTGACGTGCAGAATATCCCACAGCAGAAATGATTATTTACAACACCCTTGATCTCTGCTGCTGACACTGTGAAACCTAATTTAACCTATCTCACTGCAATTGACCACTGTCATTTTATGATATTTATTAGGTGTGCTAATGTCATTTCTGTGGCTGTGATAATAATACTCTGGCAACAAAAGCCACATAGGGGGGTGAAATAGATTCCTTTGGCTGACAAACCATCCCATGCTACAGTCTATCATGTGGAGAAGTAAAGTCCAAATGCTCAACTATAATATCAACAATCAAAGGAAGAGAGCAATGAATACTTTGTGTTTCCATTTCCTTGTTGCCTTTAGATTTTGCCTGTCTTATAAAGTTAAGGAGTTATTGCTTAGATAATGGTGCTGACCAAAATGGGTTGTGTCTTTCTACATTGGTTAAGATCAAGAACCACAGACAAACCCACAAACCAAATTGATAAAGAAAATTCCTGACAGAGACTATCTTTACTTTATTCTAGGTTGTGGCAAGTTGATGTTTAAAACTAAACTGCACATTAATTCATCTAGATGAAGTATTAAAACATCAATCTCATATTTAAGAATGTAGTTATCTTCATTTTCAGAACCTGCTAACTTCCAGAGTAATCAGTTCTATCTCTCCACAGTGCATAGCTACCAATCACTGTGGTAAAGACTCTGTCAATGGAATCATACAATGGGATCCCAGCAACTCATGCCCATTTCTGTTGCTCATATTAGAATTTTGATTGTGTTCATACAGTATTCTAGATAAATAATTTCATTTTACTTGGTGATAAATCCGCTATATCCTTCAATTAGAAAGAAAGAAAGAAAGAAAGAAAGAAAGAAAGAAAGAAAGAAAGAAAGAAAGAAAGAAAGAAAGAAAGGAAGGAAGAAAGGAACCTGCTTAAAACATCAGCTGCAAGCCTGGCTCAGCCAAATACATTTGCATTTTAGTCAATTTCTTTTTCTTTTTAGCAAATGTGTTTAAGTTGTTCTACATGAGCTCTAGTCATTAGAAGAATCTTATTACAAAACTATCAAATTTATTATTTCTCCCACAGTGCTTTCAAAATAACCTAATAACATTTAGTGATGAACAGGTGTCAATAGAATTAATAGTAATAACCTTCCTTATATATATACTGGTTCTTGACAGAGAAGTAATATGGGAAAACATTAATTTTATACCCTTAGCTTGTTCAGTCTTTGTATAAGTAGTTCTTTTTGTATTGACTAGACCTAAGTAATATACTATATATATGTATACACATTTGTTTCTCTTACTATGGTCAGTTTCTAAGTGTATTCCTTTACTTGACTAATTATTACTATGTACACACCAAAAGGATCTTGCCCTGATTATTCCAGCTCCACAATTTATACCATTGACCAAAATGAGTAAGGGAAAACTATTCATTTTAACTCTGGAAGACTTGTGTGCTTTTAAAAAAGCTCAGTTATAAAACCCCAATTATGTAAGTAAATAATGAAAATTTGAAGTTTAAACAGGCAAGATTAGAATATATTTCTATCCATTCACTTAAGTTTCTAAGCACTAAGATGAGGATATTAATCAATGGAAAAAATGAACATTTTACAACTTACAAAAATATTTTTATGAAAAATTGTATTTCAAGAGAAAAATGGTACAAACAGGTGAAGTAGCAAAACATGACTTGCAATGCATCATAATTTGAGTAGCAAAAGAAAATATAATAAGAAAATGAAACGCATTACATAACGTCAAAAGAAACTGAAGTTGATGCAGATAAAACAACAGGATATGGGAGTGGTGGCGACTCAATTGCAATGAAGTCCATTGTCTGAATTCTACATCGTTATAATAAAAGTGGGATGTGTGTGTGTGTGTGTGTGTGTGTGTGTGTGTGTGTGTGCATACAATCATTCCTATTTTAATATACATATGTATGCATAAATAAATATACAGTTTTGCCCCAGTTTTTCATAAAATATACCTTAGGATATTAGATTTATAATACACAACACCTGCATATATATATATATATATATATATATATATATATATATATATATAAATGTATTCTAAATCTAATATATATATATATTTACCTAATATACAAATCTTATATATATATATATATATATATATATAGAGAGAGAGAGAGAGAGAGAGAGAGAAAGACAGAGAGTTTCAGAAATATATATTCTAAATCTAACATATATATTTGCCTATAAAAAGGAAAAGGTAGGATTAAAAAGGTAAGATCAAGTTAATAATAATGCTTAAATACCTATAATTTGTAATTTGAAGAAATATGTAAGTGGAATGATGGCTCTGGGTAGTTCAGTCAGTATAATACTTACAGTGCAACCAATAGAACCTCAGTTAAGATACCCAGAACTCATGTATAAAGCCAGATATTGTCTTGTGTACCTATGACCCTAGAGTAGGGGCACAGATAATGATGGGTATCTGGGGCTTAATGCCTAGCCAGTTGAGTCAATTGGTCAACTCCAATATCTGTGAGAGACTTTGACTCAAAAGTTGATGTTGCAAGCAATTGAAGAACTTAAAAACTGTGTTGCAAATCTTATGTTCTTATAGCATATACCTGTAATCTGAAGTCTAGTTTGAGGCAAAATGATCAGTCTTTTAGGCCAGCTAGTGACTGATAGGTCTGTATATTAAGTTCAAAACTAATATGTAGGGGGATCTTGTATCCTTCATTAATTGATTCATAATGTATATTGCTGGAAAGTGTTTATGCACTAGGCTGGTTACAATAGGTCTTTAGACAGAGAAAAAAGAAAAACCAACAAGAATTTGGGAAGTGTAGTATGAATGCTGTCTCCAGGCTTCTGAAGGAAGATTCTTATTCTTATGAAGCTCACTATTTAGCCCCTAGTGGATCTGAAATAATGAATGAAGCAAAGAGATAATTGAAGAGATAATTAACTCAATGTCACTTGAGGGAAAATCCTTAGAAGGACAATTAGCAAAAAAGATAAAGTGAATAGGAGGGTTGTACCACGTTGGACAAAATAATCAGGAAAATGCTCTTTGATCCAATCTGTTCTTAGCTGAAGGGAAATGTATCAATCTTTATAAATGTGGAAAACAGAAGCAAGATACATTATATGAAAAACGAAAGAAGTGAGTGTGTGGGTACTAGTCAGAATGAGGTGGATGGGGATTAAAAATCTACCGAGTTCCTGCTTTATTTTTATCTGTGTCCTGAGCAAAGTTTGTTTTCAACAGTTCTATCTTACCATCTAGCTATGGTAGGCAACCAAGAGCAATGCCAATCGCCTGGATGTTTGGGGCGGCTCTGGGAACTCCTGCATAAATAATTCATATGGGGATAGTTTGTGTCTGATACTGAAAACAACATTGTTCAGTAATAAGGATGCTTCTGATGAAATTCTTAAAAAAATCCCTATTTTTCCAAACAGTTCAAGCTATTCAATTGTCTCACTTATCCAGAGGGCCTGATCCAGCTGGGGGCTCCACAGCTTTGGTTCATAATTCATGTGCTTCCATTCGTTTGGCTATTTGTCCCTGTGCTTTTTCCAATCTTAGTCTCAACAATTCACGCCCTTATAGTCCCTCCTCTTTCTCGACAATTGGACTCCTGGAGCTCTACCTTGGGCTTACACAGGAGCACTTTGCTCAGCCTAGAAGGAGGGGACAGGACCTGCCTGTACTGAATCCACCAGGTTTAAATGAATCCCCAGGGGAGTCTTGGCCCTGGAGGAGATGGGAATGGAGGGGAGGGAACGGGGAAGGTGGGGGTAGGGGCGAGATAGGGGAGGACAGGGGAACCCATGGCTGATGTGTATAATTAAAACACAAATATAATTTTAAAAAAGCACAAAAAAACTATTTTTCACCATAAATAGCAATTATTACAGGATTGAAACAGAACTTAACTACTAACAGTGAAAATTTTAAATAGATATGGAAAGTGAGTGTGACAAGATTCAGTACCTCTTTATTATATAATTATTGGGGGAAACCCTGGGAATAGAAGGAAATTCTTCAACCCAATAAAGAAAATCTATTTAAAATTTATAGAAACTTAATATTTAATGGTGAAATCCTGAATACTTTCTTGATAAGCTCAGGAACTAGACCAGGACTGTTTGCCTTAGTACCACATTAAATATTATGTTTGACAGATTTAATGAGGAAAATAGGAAAACCAAATTAAGTAAGTAAATAGCATACAGATGGCAAATGAAGCACACAGATGACATGATCTTCTATGAAGAAAATCTCAAGGAATTGACTAAAACTCTCTGAACTTATAAGTGACTTCAGCAATATGACAAGCTGTAAAATCATTATGTAAATGTCATTCATACATCTTATACATTAAAGTATGCAGTCTGAAAACTCCATAAAGAATATATTTATCTATTGTCTATCCCTATCATATCTATCTCTCATTTATTTTATGTATCTATCATCTATTTGTCTGTGTGACATACATCTGTCTATCTACATATCTATCTGTCTATCTATCTATCATCTGTATCATCTATCTATTTAACTATCTATCTACCTATCCCTCATCTATATATCTTCATCTTTCACTGGTTATCTATCCTCTATCTATCTATCTATCTATCTATCTATCTATCTATCTATATCTACCTACCCACCTGTCTATCATTCATCACAGGTGGCAAGAGAACAAAGATAGATCTAACAAGAAGATTGTTTACTAAAACTCAGAAATGATCTTTTAAACTTTTTTTTATTGAAAATATATTTTATGCAATATATTCTGATTATAATATCCCTTCCAAATCATCCCAGATCATTCCACCACCTCTCTAGCCAAATCTACACTTTTTTGTCTGTTTTTTGGTTTTTTTGTTGTTGTTGTTGTTTGTTTGTTTGTTTAGACAATGTTTCTTTGTATAGATTTGGAGCCTTTCCTGGAACTCACTCTGTAGCACAGGCTGGCCTTGAGCTCACAGAGATCTGCCTGCCTCTGAAAATCTACACTTTTTTGTTTCTCTCATTAGAATACAATCATGCATCTAAAATTAACAATAAATTAAAATAAGATAAACTCTAAAGCAAACCAGAATGAGATAAATCAGTTTGGGTTTAGCCAATGCCTACCTTTACTCCTTCTTGTGACTACTTCCATATAAATCTTCAGCTTCCAGTATTATCTCCATGTTTTTTAATATAACACACATTACATTCTTATTCCTATTATTGCATATCTTCCACTTGAATTGCATCAACATAGGTTCCCATGTTGCTTTTTCATGGACATTCCAGTTTAATTAAGACTTCCTTTATCTCCTTATGTCTTTATTCCCATCATTACCTGCTTGAACTATTCTTTACACTATATTTCCCTTCTCTACTTTCGTTTCTCATATTCCCTCCTTAAATACATATTCTCCACTAATGGCCTCTCTCTGATGTTCTAGCTTCCCAATTTACTCCAGATAAAGTACACAAAAAATTTGGAAATATGTCACATATTTCCACTAGTGTGATGTAAAATATTAAAATACAGTGAATTTTGTCTCTTTCACTTTTGTTAATATTTCACTTTTGTTTATATGACCATTAAGTTAGGTAATATATGAAATTAACTTTGTAAATACAAAGATACATTTTCCTGGTAATGGCTGAACTAGAGGCCTGAATCATTTCTGTGAAGACAGAAGCAACAGCAAATTAGTTAGTAGCATTCATAGAATTTTTTAATTACACGCTTACTTAGAGGTCTCTTCATGTCTGTGTTTCACATACTTAGGATAATGAATACTCTGAGGAAAGTATTTGCAGGAAATCAGTCATTTATTACTTTTGTTTTATATGAAATTTCAAACTTCTGTATTATAATTGAAAAAATGTATTATGCAGTATTTTACCTTATTAGGTGTGATTTGTAAAGTAAATACCATGTAATTTCAACAAATTCTTATTATTTTTCAATTTTGATATAGAAATTGGGGTCATCTTCCTTCTGTTCTTCCTTGTTTTCTTTTTTTTTTCCTTACTGCATCTTTTCAGTATAAGTGTACACATCCTCTAATTTTATTTGGTTGAACAAATTGAGATAATGAGTGTATCACTGTAAGAAATTCTATAATATTAACAAAGACCATAAGTGGCAAACATTTTCAACTTGGTTTAGCTATTATCTAATGAGTTTACCTAACAACCACAATTTAAATAACACAAAACCAGTATTATTTATATTAGTAGTTCAATATTACAAATGCAAATTTACTATTCATTAAACTAAATTAAATGAATTATAACTTCATATTAACAGACATTAAATCACAATATGAAGAGCTGGAAGAGAAATTTATTCATTATTCCTTTTGAGGAAAGCATGTGCTATGCATAAAACTTGGAGATAAAGTCCTGAGATTGAAACTCTACATATTGAAATAAAATAGCTAAATGGGACAGGTGAAATTATATCTATTTCCATTGCTAATAATTTATTTGATGATGGACATTCTCCTAGGTTAGTTTTATATGATTTTATTTGTTTCTGTTCTTCCTATTCAAAGCTATTCATCAGTAAATTGTTTTATTGATTTTTGGTAGAGTTAATTTTGCATTGTCTTCTTGAAATTTATCTTTGTCTTGCTTGAATATAGTAGCAGTTCACCAAGACCATATATGTCTTCTAGACAATTAAGTTGTTCAACATTTGTTTCCATTTCCAAGTCCCAATTTGAAGAAAAATACTGTGTTGGCTCCATTTTCTATGATAGAGTTTGGAAGACAAAACCAGGTAAAATAACCTTTGTAGAATAAATATTTTTTCTGAATATTACTTTTACTAGATATTCTTTAGAAAAATTTGTTATCTAATTGATGGAATGCATTGCATTCTTAATGGGTGAATCAGTTTGAAGAAGCTGATTTTATGTGAAGCCTGATAGTAACTTATCACACTAAAATATCCTTATTTGTGTATTTTTTCATTTACAATTCACTGTAAAACTATCTGGCTTTATTCAAATGAAAATAAAGTACATTAATGCTCATTAGTCTTCTGTCAGATTTAGAGTTACTAGGCAGTGTGTTCAATACACTTTCTACTTGCTAGAAAGAATTACAGTATGCAAGAGAGGACATCATCGCTAATCATGATGTTCTAGGATATGTCCAATATGTGCCATCTATTGAATTTTGTAGCACCTTAAGTTTTTAGATCTCTGGTTGAGATTTTATCAACCCCACACTCTGCCCATCTGAGATAACTAGATAGATTCCACTGGAAATTTCAAATTCAGTATTTAAAAATAAAATGTCCGAAGAACAGCTCAATGATGCAATTTCTGTGCATTGTATGCATTATGTTTAAGGTTGGTGGCCCTCTAACATGACAAGAAGAGTTCAGTTTTAGACTAAAATAAGTAGCAGTTAAATCATGTCCTCATTATTTGCAAATTTATCATTTTGATACAAATGATGTTTTGATTGTATATACAAGACTATTAGACTTATCTAATCAATATAGTGATTGTAGTTAAAAAATTGGTTTTAAACTTGAAACATGTAAGTTCATATAAAGCAAATTAAAAATTCTGAAATTTGATATTAAATTACAAATCTCAGAGCTTTTATTAAAGTTAACCTTATAGCTTGCAAATACAAGCAATGTGAGTCCTACATGAATTACATTAAATAATAATCATTCATTGAAATTTAGTATTAGACTCCATAATGACAGAACTTTACATATCAATTATATTTAAAAACCAGCTGCCATCATCAACTCTGTATTGTCAGAAGAAATGAGTCACTATTGTGTTACAATGTAAGTATATAGACCTACCCCCCAATAGGTTTGTAAATTTGTTAAAATTAATTTCTATGAGCCTGAGTCTCTCTATTTTGCAAGTGAGGATATGACGATATGTCAGCAAAATGCTTAACAAGCAATCATTACACTGAACGTTTTGAGAATATTTATCATTAAACAACTTTGCCATTATCTGATATGTGGAGAGAGTATTTCTTCATTTCTGAATAGTGCTATTCTACAGGAGATTTGAGGTAAATTTTCTGAAGAACCATTACAGAATGAGGAAGGCTTTTACTTTCAGGCTTTGTGCAGTTAGAAAAAAGAATTTACATAAATAAATAAGATAAAAAAAGTATCTTCTTGGCATAATTTTAGGTGGATCATCATCTTTAAAGTGTAAACCCCCATGGTGTAGGAAACCTCAAAGTCAGTCTATGACAACCCAAGAACAAATTCTCAGCACAAAGTATTTACTTGCCCCAGAAGAAGAGAGGGCAGGAAATAAGAGGTGATGACAGGAGATCAAAGATGAGGAAGAAATGGGAGGGAACAAGGGAAACAGAGCAAGAATGTTTGCCTTGGAGTGGGGAAAAGGACTATCTGTGGATAGAGGAGAGACAGGTGTGGCACATAAGAAAATAGGAAGTTTATAAAAGTACAATGGGAAACTCCATGTTAGGATGAGGCATTTTATTTTAATTTGGCATGATAATTAAGCGAGCCAAGGAGAATTTAAATGCTGGACTTCAAAATTTTGAAAACTGGATCTTAACAGTCAGCATCAGGGTGAGGAACTGACAATGAAGGCTAGCTTTAGGAATGTAATATAACAGTTTTTAGAAACGTAGAGGGAATCAGAAGAGCAAGGCCTACCACAGTCATGCTGGCCAGGTTTGAGCTAGCCAGAGTCACTTCACTGGGTGGTTAACGGGCTCAGCTGGATTCTTTAATTTATTTTTGCCTGTTATTTAATTACTAAAATATCTGTCTTCCTGTAATAGAAATAATTAAATTAAAATTAAATAGATAAAAGAATATGACATTTTATATCCCTTACCCATCTTCCTTTTGTCAGTGAAACTTCCTTAACATCTACAAGGGATGCCACAAGACTTCTCATAGGTACTTCTTTACTTTCAGAGACAGAGCACTGTCACCCTGAAGCCACCCTGAATCCTACTGACATTTAAGTCTTGCAGAAAGGAAGCTTTCAGGCCAAGACAATAATACCAAAGCATTAAATTAAAGAAAGTGAAGAAAAGACAGGTCAGGTACACATTTCCCATGCCTGCTCAAGGAAAGTCTTAAATTTGACTTAGTAAATAATGCATGAAATGGAATTTTAAATACGGGTCATATGAGCACAATTGTTGTACTTAAACAATTTGTCAGCTTACTATTATTTATAGAAATTACCACTTCCCCTCAATTTATGACTCCAGGTCTAAAGAATACATCTTCACGAACCATTTTACATAAAATGAATTACAAGAATAATGGATATTTTGTAATTGTGGCCTAAGACTTTGGATGTCTACTTATTGGTTATGAAGAACAGAGCTTGCTAAACAGTAGATCTTAAACCACTATATATTACATATGGGGTTTTGTGTGGAAACTTTTGCAGTAGCAATGTTTCTGACCATGCAATCACCAAAAATAAAGAATATAATTAATCCAAAATTTTCCAGTAGTGCTTGCCTTTGCAATACATGATTTCACTGCAATGGTGATTCTTTCCAGGTGAGTACCCTCTTGATTTATCCTTGTCCAATGACTCAAGTATTAGCAGTCTTCAATAATAATCATACCATTAACTTCTAGGTAATAACAAAGAGAAATGGAAATGATAATTATGATTAGAGGGTCTATAGGACTCCACTGTCCACTTAGTGGAAAAGAAGTAAATCATTCTTGGAACTGAGCTTTTTTGTTGAAACCTGTTTAGTTTGAGAGAGATATTGCCCACCCAAAATAAAAAAGGCTGTTTGTGTTTAAAATGTTCAATATCATTAGCACTAGTAAAATGCAATTTAAAACTATTTTGAGATTTTATAAAAAAAATTAACTAAAATATCAAATACAAGTCTAATGTATTTGTGTAGGACAGAACTCTACCACTGACCTGTATCTTCTGTTTTTGTGACAAAGGAGGAGAGGGTAAAAGTTCTCTCTGCCTCTCTCACTCATTCTCTGGTTCTTAATTTCTTTTATCCTCTTCACTCTTTCTTTCTCCAACATGATTTCTTCCCCTCTTCTTCCTTCCCTTTTTGCAATCTATTTTTTCCTTCTCTCATTTGTTTCCTCTGACTCTTTCTGTACCCATAAGGACAGAGCCTACAAAATTCAGTTTCTGTGGCATCAATGGAATTAATGACACACTGTAGCATCTGTTCTTCCTCAGGCATAGGTGCAACATATTGTTGCTTTAAAGTGTTTCTGTCAATGTAGCCTTGAGATACATTCTACAACCCTCCTCAAGCTATAAGCTGCCACTATGTTCTTTGCAGTTCTTTTTCTTCTTAATGACATAGTGAGGCTTTAATTCCTGCAAATATGAATCCCAACAGGGACTAGTCTGAAGAACAAAGGTGAAATTTAAGGATTGCTCTTTCTTTGTCAGATGGAATTAAGTGTTGCTTAGTATCAGCACACACAATTCATACTGAATCAATAGTTGTCAGAGAAACAGCTAGTAATGTTAATGCCCAGATGAACTGTGAAACTGTTGGCCAAAGGCTATGAAAAATTTGGCCAAACAATGCTTTGGGTTTCAGTTTGTGCACAGGTGTCACAGTGGTGGTTCCTTGGAGGTCTTTGTTTTAAGTGGTTTCTAAGATGAAACATGAATTGGCACCAGAGCTAAAACAAGAGTAGCTTAATTCTGTAGGCTATCGCTTTGTCTTGTTGACCATGTCCTTTGCTCTACAAAAGCTTCTCAGTTTCAACAGGTCCCATTAATTGATTTTTTCTCTCAGTGTCTGTGCTACTGGTGTTATATCTAGAAAGTGATCTCCAGTGCCAATGCATTCAAGACTACTTCCTACTTTCTCTACTATCAGGTTCAGAGTAGCTAGATTTATGTTGAGGTCTTTGATCCACTTGGATTTAAGTTTTGTGCACAGTGACAGATATGGATCGGTTTGCAGCCTTCTACACATTGACATCCATTTATGCCAGCACCATTTCCTGAAGATGCTTTCTTTTTTCCATTGTACATTTTTGGCTTCTTTGTCAAAAATTATATATTCATAGGAGTGCGGGTTAATGTCAGGGTCTTCAATTCGATTTCATTGGTCCACATGTCAGTTTTTATGCCATTACCAAGCTGTTTTTATTACAGTAGCTCTTGAATAGTAGAACTTGAGGTCGGGGATTGTGATGCCTCCAGAGGTTGTTTTATTGTACAGGATTCTTTTGGCTATCCTGGGTTTTTTGTTTTTCCATATGAAGTTGAGTATTATTCTTTCCAGATCTGTGAATAATTGTGTTGGTAATTTGATGGGAATTGCATTGAATCTGTAGATTGCTTTTGGTAAGATCGCCATTTTTACTGTGTTAATCCTGCCTATCCATGAGCATGGAAGATCTTTCCATTTATGACATCTTCAATTTCTTTTTTCAGGGACTTAAAGGTCTTGTCATATAGGTCCTTCACATGCTTAGTTAGCATAACCCCAAGTTATTTTATATCATTTGTGGCTATTGTAAAGGGTGATGTATCTCTGATTTCCTTCTCAGCCTGTTTGTCTACTGTATATAGAAGGGCTACTGATGTTTTTGAGTTGATCTTGTATCCTGCAATGTTGCTGAAGGTTTTTATTAGCTGTATCCATTCCTTGGTTGAATTTTTGGGGTCACTCATGTATACTAACTTGTCATCTGCAAATAGGGAGAGCTTGACTTCTTCCTTTCCAATTTGTATCCCCTTAATCTCTTTATGTTGTCTTATAGCTCTGGCTAGAACTTCAAGTACTATATTGAATAAGTAGGGGGAGAGGGGACAGCCTTGCCATGTTCCTGATTTTAGTGGTATTGCTTTGAGTTTCTCAAATTTGATGTTGGCTGTTGGCTTGCTGTAGATTGCCTTTATTATGTTTAGGTATGTTCCCTGTATTCCTGATCACTCCAAGACCTTTATAATGAAGGGGTGTTGGATTTTGTCAAATGCCTTTTCTGCATCTAGTGAGATGATCATGTGGTTTTTTTCTTTGAGTTTGTTTATATGGTGTATTACATTGACGGACTTTCATATGTTGAACCACCCTTGCATCCCTCGGATGAAGGTCTTCACCAACCCCACATCTGACAGAGGGCTGATATCCAGAATATATAAAGAACTCAAGAAATTAGACATCAAATGCCCAACAGTCCAATTAAGAAATGGGCTATAGAACTAAACAAAGAATTCTCCACAGAGGAAGTTTAAATGGCTGACAGACATTTAAGGAATTGCTCAACACCCCTAATTATCCGGGAAATGCAAATCAAAACTCCTCTGAGATACCACCTTACACCTGTCAGAATGGCTAAGATCAAAAGCAGAGAAGACCACTTATGCTGGAGAGGATGTGGAGCAAGGGGAACTCTCCTCCACTGCTGGTGGGAATGCAAGCTTGTTCAGCCACTTTGGAAATCAATATGGCGCTTCCTTAGAGAATTGGGAATCCATCTCCCCCAAGACCCACCTGTAGCACTCTTTGGCATATACCCAAGGAATGCTCAATCATACCACAAGAGCATTTGCTCAGCTATGTTCATATCAGCTTTGTTTGTAATAGCCAGAACCTGGAAACAACCTAGATGCCCTTCAACTGAAGAATGGATAAAGAATATATGGTACACATACACAATGGAGTACTACTCAGCAGAGAAAAAAAATGACATCATGAGGTTTCCAGGCAAATGGATGGATGTAGAAAAAACCATCCTGAATGAGGTAACCCAGACTCAGAAGGACAAACATGGTATGTACTCACTCATAGGAGGATACTAGATGTAAAACAAAGATGACTAGACTGCTACACAACTCCAGGGAGGCTACCTAGAAAATGGGACCCTAGGAAAGACCCAAAGATCACCCAAAGCCAGAGAAATGGATGAGATCTACATGAACAACCTGGACAACAGTAGGAGTAATGAAGGGCAAGATTTGAGGGAAAGAAAGCTTAGGGGAGCAGGAGTTCACAGCTGGATCAAGAACAGAAAGGGAGAATGAGGAAAAACAGACCATGATAAATGAAGACCACATGAGAACAGGAATAGGCAGAGTGCTCGAGAGGTCCCCAAAAATCCACAATGATACATCCTCTGTAGATTGCTGGCAATGGTCAAGAGAAAGCCTGATATGACCTAGTCTGGTCATCAGATGGCCAAACACCCTAACAGTCATCTTGGAACTCTTATCCAATAACTGATGGAAGTGGATGCAGAGATCCTCAGCCAGGCCCCACGTGGAGCTCAAGGTGTTCAACTGTCGAGAAAGAGGAGGGTCTGCAAGAGCATGAATTGTTGAATCCAAAATTGCAAAAAACACAGGGACAAATAGCCAAATGAATGGAAGCACATGAATTATGAACCAAAGGCTGTTGATCCCCCAGCTGGATCAGGCACTCTGGTTAAGTGAGACCACTGAATAGCTTGATCTGTTTGGGAGGCACCCAGTCTGTGGGACCAGGATCTGTCCTTAGTGCATGAGCTGACTGTTTGAAACCTTGTGCTTACACAGGGACACTTTGCTCAGTCTGGAAGGAGGTGACAAGTCCTGTGTGTACTGAATCCACCAGGTGTAAATGAATCCCCAGGGGTGCCTTGATCCTGGAGGACATGGGAATGGAGGGGAGGGGCTGGAGGGAAAGTGGGGGTGGGGGCGGGAGGGGGGAGGACAGGGGAACCCATGGCTGATGTATAAAATTTATTACACATAATAATAAAGAAAAAAATATTTAAAAAAAAATCACAAAAAAGAGTAGCTTAAAAACAAAAACAAAAAACCAAAGTGTGTTTGGTTTTCTTTATATAATGAGAGACAAAGTCATTATTGAATTTTCCTTAATGTGTGTAAGATAAAATAACTAAATAAGTATAAGTGGAAATTCTAAATACAAATGGTAACCAAGTAAATTTGTATAAGTCTGCAGATTTAATAGTCCTTGACATATTTGGGAACTTAAAAGAGTCTTCAAAGGCAGAGGATTTCCTCAAATTCTCATTTTGTTAATAGCTAGACATATCTTAATATTTTTCAAATCATAGTATTGATTATAAAATTTCTGTATTGGTGTATATAATATTATGCATCAAAAGGATATTTACTTACCCTGAAACAGCTGTTAACAAATATTACAACTTGCTTTGGGTGTGTAGAAGGCAGAATATGAAAGATAACAAAATAAGTGGAGAATAGTATGCCTAAAAGTGACAAATGGTTGGCCAAGATGTGTCAGGAAAGTCCAGAGGTATTCTAGGAAATGATAAGTCATATAGATGAGTTGGTCATGGGAAATGAAAAAGCTCTATGGATGAGAAAGGGTTTTAAAAATAAAGAAGAGAACAAACATACCTTCAAACTGCACAGATGTTTTTGTTACCATGCTTTTTGAATACTGATAACTGGTATTTGTATGAACTACAGAATATTTTAATATACCAAGGAGTTTGTATTGTTCTGACTTGTAAATTGACTTTCATTATCAGCGTTGTTGGTCATATGAATAATATGCTTGTCTCTGTCTGTTGTTTATTGAATCAAACACTTGGCATTATGATGACTATTTTGAAGTTACACATTCTAGTACTTTACTGAGCTATTCCTACAATGCCAAGGGAGTGAAATGGAATGTGGAAGTTCCCCATTCATATTCTAATTCAAATCATAAATCAAAGACCTAATATAAAAGATAATGAATAAGACAGATCTACATGGATTCATAACAAACCAAATTTACCCATTGCCTAAAATGGAAAGCCAAAGAGATGCTCAATTATATCCAATTGATTATTGAAATAAAGTTCTGGCAGTCAGAAATACAAATCAGCTTGGAGAAAATAAGCACTCAAGGGCTTTATTCCAGATAAATGTTAATTTTCCATGGTATTTTAGTATCTATTTATGGTGATTTCAGTGACTTAAAAAACTACCTCAAATCATATCACTTTTCTCAGGATAATGCTAACTAAAACATGACATTTTATGTATGCTTAATTTGTTTATTTTGCTTTAGTTTTTAATCAGTCTAGAATAAATTCTCTCTTGTGTTACACATGTGTGAATGGTATATGTATCCATACATACACGCACATATATGCACACACATATATAAATATACATATATATGGGTGTCTTAAAGTTTGATTTATTATGAGGATTTTAGTGTAAATTTGAAAATTTAAGGATTATTTTAACAAATTTAATGCATGCAGTTATTTAGATAAACTATTTTTGAAACGTTCACATACTAAAATTTGTCTCAAATTGTTGCCACATGCTATGTATACACAGAATTTGTCATCACTGAATTCTCATATACCTTATAAGTACTATTTCAGAATATGTTAATTTGTTTACCTCATAAAGGAGATTTACTATTTCTTTATATCTTAGTAAAATCTTCTTTATAATGAGAAGATTTTTTGATAATCAGGATAAAGTGAAGATTCTCATCATGAAAAGCTTTTGAAAGCTACAAAAACAAGCCTTGTACCACAGAAAGGGTTGAACAATGAAAGATACAGAAAATAAAGATGTCACAACTAGCATCTTCTTTTAGGAAGAGGAACTGCTTTGTTAAATACTGTGCTTGCTGATGTCTTTCCTTTTTTTTTTTTTTTTGCCTTTTTGGATATTTTGTTTGATTCTTGATTTAGAAAATGGATGTACCTCAAGTATCAAGATAGATCAGACATACTGCAAGCACACTGACAGAAATACTTGGAGCGAAGAAGACTTCTGCCAGGCCTTCCAGCAATATAAAGACTGTCATATTCTAGGGGAAGGGAAAACTTTGGAAATCTTTCCCACAAATAATTTTTAAAAGAGTGCTATAGTTGAAAGTATAAACAAACGAACACACAACATCAGAAATGAGATATCTGTGTCTGTGTTTCTTTGAGACAATCTACTGCTCATGCGCAGCTCCGTAGCTTGTACTACAGAGCATGGGAGTCCCTTCTTGCATCAGCCTTCTGAGAGCTGAAATGCCAAGTGTTTACCATCACATCCAGCATTGGGCTGACTTATTTTTAGTCCTTTTAATACCTTGGAATTTCAGTCAAAATATAAGGAACTTTAACTACTTATTTTGAAAATCAAAAATTCAAATTTGTGTTATATAGAGACAAAAAGTTCAAGTTGAAACCAATGACATTGTTTGTGAAGATTTCAAGTTTTCCCTCAAATTATCCAACTAATTTATAAAAAAAAATTATAGTTTTAGAACTCAAACTGTTCTTTTAGCTTTTGAAATGTAAGGAACTAATATAAAATCTAAAAATGTAGAAAATGAAAGCATAAAAATCAGTGTCTCCTTGTTATGAGTGTCATGAATAATGGTGGTAATTGTAAATTAAGACTATAAAAGACAATAGCTAAAAATAAGATGTGTAATTTATATTCACTCATCTACTTTTAATGAGGATTTCTTTATTTGACACTGATATATTCATCAGAACCTTGAAAGAAAATGCAAATTAAAGAATTAATCATTACCTTAGAACTATGACTGTAAATGGAACAAAAAGATTATTTTCTTTTTCAGAACACAAAGCATAGCAGTTTTCCGTGTTGAATTCATTGGTTATGATAGTAAGGCTAGTTTGTTTTTTAAAGCACATATGAAGTGCAAATGCCATAGAGGCTAACATTAAGTGTTTCACGAAACTTCACATTTTTTTGATCTTTCTGTGCATTCAATGATGTATTTTCTTCTGTACACTAACCACCTGTAAGAACTTGATATTAGTTTGTTCTCTGAGATAACTATACTTTAACTTCATGATTCTAAGAAGAGTGAGATAGGCAGTAAGATTAACTCACACAAAGCTTAAATGACCCAGAAAATTTAAGGCTTGAAGATGTTGAACTTCAGTACACAAAACAATTTCCTTCTTGTTTACGTCACTGCTGTTATGTGGTTGTAGAGAAGTAGATAGTACATTGTCATGATGTGTTTTTTCTTGTGAAATGACTAAAATTTGGAAAAAAAACGAGTTGGATACTAGAAAAAGGTAATCACAGTTTATGATGTTATGAATGAAGAAAGTAGAACTGAACAAAAGAACAAAAGTAATTTCTGGCCATTTCTGCCATTACCTTTCTCTCCTCTAGAACAAGGTAGAAAGGAGAGTGGAAGAAACTTTTGGAAGGAAACTATGGGAAAGCAGACTGAAAACTCCAGGTTTATGTTCTACTTAGAGAAAAGAATGTAAAGAACCCAGGTCAACTGCTCTTCCTTGCTCTCCAGGCAGTTGATCAAAATAGAGAAATGAGAGTGTTTTCTGGTCAATAAACAGTGATCTCCAGGAAGGTACCATTAGTGGTGAGATTCTATGTCAAGACATAACATCTTGGCCACTCTAACCTCAGGCCAAGTTCTTGGACCAGTTGAAACTGTGAGATAACAAAATCATGATGCTTTTAGCTGATAATTTGTGATGATATGTCAAAAGATAATAGGAATATTTTCTTGTAGACAAATTGGTCAGCAAAAGTAAAGTAATATTCTAGGTGGTAATGCAAGTGCCCAATATGCTATTACTAATGATTCAACTGACTAAAAGGAGTCTTACAGATCTTGGACCTAATTTTGGAAATATTTTTATCAGATTGTAGCAGTTTTTCTTTCAAAAGTTTCAAATTTATGCTGGCATATGAACATATATCAAAGAATAAAAAACTGCCAAAGTAAAAACAACTTTATTTCATTTTCTATTTTTTTCCTTTGGGTGTTTTTATACAAGATGAGAGAGAGAGACAGATATCCAGTGAAAAACAAGAAATTGAGTTATAGGAAGGTGGGCAAGATCACATATGAGCTAGGAAGGGGAAAAGAATATGATCAAGATGCATTATCTAAAATTTTAAAGAAAAATTAATTATAAAATAAAATAAAAACAATAAGAAAATAATAAAGCAAAAACAAAACAAAGCAAAATGCACCTCCTAATTAAAAAAAAAAAAGAAAAATAAACAGAAAACATGGAGTCTATTTTATGTTGGCCAACTCCTCCTGTGCATAGGCCCTGCCCTAGTGTGATGTTGGTGCACTGAATGAAACTCTATTCAAAACAAAACAAAACAAAACAAAACAGATTTTGCCTTTCCCAACAGGTATCAATTGCAAATAATATCTAGGTTTTGTGGTGGGACTTTATGTCTACCTACTCTTCTCAGAGCTATTACTGTCTAGGTCTATCAACCTTATCAGGTTCTACCCATGCTGTTACAATCTCTGTGAGTTAATATATGTATTATGTCCAGATATGTCTGTAGATTGCTTTCTCCCTGGAATCATCCATCACCTTGTCTCTTGCAGTCTTTTGGAATCCTCGTCCACATCGGTCCTTGAGCCTTGCAGGAAGGATCTGATGAAAGCATCTCTTTCAGTCCTGAGTGCTCCCACTACTCTTACTCCCTGCACGTCGTGCAGTTGTGAGTGTCTTCTGCTTATTCCCACCAACTAGAAGAAGAAGCTTTTTCAATGAATACCTTTAAATGCACTGACCTATGTGTATAGAATAGTAACATTGTTAGGACTCATTTTATTACAATATTCCTCAGTAGAATAAGAGTAGTTGATTTTTCTGATAGGGCCCAGAACCAATCTAGGCTCAGGTTTTTGACCAAATTTAGCAATGTCAGATACGAGTACCATTTCATCAAGTGTGCCTTATATCCATTTAAAAATCAGATTGATTATTGCCTGTGTTGTCTAGATTTGTGTCAATTTTTATTTGTTTATTTATTTATTTATGATATTTTTGCATTCTTTATTATTAAGAGATTTTCTATTCATTTTACATACCAACCAAAGATTTCTCCCCTTTCTGCTCCCCAGCCTTCCATCCCCATCCCACACCCCTGTTCCCACCTCCTCCAAGCAAGGTCTTCCATGAGGAGTCAGCTGAGCCTGGTACATTCAATTGAGGCAGGTTCAAGCCCCTATCCCCTGCACCAAGGCTGTGCAAGGTGTCACACCTTAGGCACTAGGCTCTAAAAAGCTTGCTCATGTACCTGGGATGGATCCCGATCCTCCTGCCTGGGGGCTCCCCAAACAGTCCAAGCTAAACAACTGTCTCACCCATCCAGAGTGCCTAGTCTAGTCCCAAGGGGCTCAACAGCTATTGGTCCACAGTTCATGTGTTTCCACTAGTTTGGCTAGCCCTCTCTGTACATTTTCCCATCATGATCTCAATGTCCCTTGCTCATAGAATCCCTCCTTTCTCTCATGGATTGGACTCCTGGAGCTCAGCCTGGTTCCTGGCCATGAATCTCTACATCTGCTTCCATCAGTCACTGGATGAACAGTCTATGATGAGAGTTAGGGTATTCACTAATCTGGTTACGGGAGTAGGCCAGTTCAGTTCATGCACCCTCTTGACTTAGACTTAGTAGTCTAAGGTGGAGTCATCCTTGTGGATTCCTGGGAACTTCTCTAGCACCCTGTTTCTCCCTATTGCCATGATGTCTCACTCATAAGTGGATACTAGTTGTAAATCAAAAGATAACCAGACTACTACCCATAGCTCCAAAGAAGCTAGTTAACAAGGAGGACCCTAAAAGGGACACATAGATAGCCAAGTGAAGGAGAAATAGATGAGATCTACATGAGGCAACTGGGGGTGAGGAGGGTAATGGAGGGGAAGGAATAGGGCATGAGAAGATAAGGAAATGGGAGGTTTGAGCTGGAACAGGGACAGAGTGGGAGAGCAAGGAAAGAGATACCATGATAAATGATTTGTGTCAAATTGACACAAACTTTAGTCATCTGAGAGGAAAGCTCCACTGAAATAAATGCTGCCATAAGATCGGGCTGTGGGCCAGCCTGTAGCTGAAGTTTCTCTGGTCTCACTCCACTCAGACCCAAATGAACACACAAAGGCTTATATTAATTATGAAATATATGGACTAATGGCTCAGGCTTTTCACTAGCTAGCTCTTAAATGGACCCATTTCTATAAATCTATACTTTGCCACGTGGCTGTGGTTTACCAGTACCTTTACATCTTGCTTCTTCTGGTGGCAGCTAACAGCATCTCCTCTGCTCTGTTTTCCTCCTTTCTCTCTCCCTATTTAGAATGTCCAGCCTAACCTTATTCTGCCTCACCATTAGCCAAACAGCTTTATTTATCAACCAATCAGAGCAACATATATTCATAGCATATAGAACAACTTCACCCATCACCAGCCTGTAGAGCATTTTCTTAATTAGTGATTGACGGAGAGAGCCCAGTCCATGGTGGATGGTGCCACCCCTGGTCTGGTGGTCCTGGTTTCTATAAGAAAGCAGGCCATGTGAAGCAAGCCAGTTAGCAGCACTCCTTCATGACCAATACTGTCTCCAGGCTCTTGTTCTGTTTGTCTTCTTGTCCTGACTTCTTTTGATAATGAACAGTCATATGGAAATGCAAGCCAAATAAGACTGATTTTTGGTCATCATGTTTCATTGCAGCAATAGAAACCCTAACTAACATACTTCCTCAATGTTTTTGCCACCGTGTCACCAGTATATCTGCCAATGGGTAGCTATTGTAGGTCATAGAGTTTTTAGCTGTCTGATATTGATTACTTTACTCTACCATAGCATGCAGAGCACCTTCCAACACTATGAACTAGTCAGTAGGGGTAAAGCTTCATGTTGTGCACTAGCTTGATTTCTCCATGTTTGATGATATAAGTGGTATGTTTAGCAATATGGTCTTATGATCAGGTTGTGAAGAATAACCAATAGCTTTGGCATTGTGTGTAGGGCATATGGCACCCTCCTGAACAATCACTCAACAAGATATAACCAATTCCTGACACTGAAGATTTTTTAGTGTCATGCCTAGTTTGGGTATTGTGTCTTCTACTGTAAGCTGACTCCATTTAAGTTCTACTCATGTATGTATATATTTTAGGGAATCTTTTATAATATTAGGTTTCTGTATGGTATTTCAAAAGGTCTTTAGTTGTCTCTCCCTATATTTCCTCTTTTTCCCAGCACTTCTAACACTTTCCTGATTTAATGTCTTTATTCTATTTCCCCCCCTTTTTTTCTCTTTATAACACTATTCTCTAACTCTCTTTCCTTGGAAGTCTCCTCTCCCCTCCAATGTTCCTTACTTGATATCTAACCTCTGTGGTTATTTTAAATAATGAAAAAATACATCAAGTTTAAAAGTTAATTTCTACCTAAAACAAAAAACATGCAATGGTTGTCCTTTTGTGTGTGAGTTACTTCACTCAGGATGATTGTTTGTATCTCCATTCATTTATCTGCATTTTATCTTCCTTAACAGCTGAATAATATTGCCCTATAGGAATGTACCACAGTTTCATTTCCATTCATCAATTGATGGACAACTAGACTGCTTGCAGTTTCTGGCTATATTGAATAGAGCAGCAACGAACACAGATGAAACATATCTCTGTAATAAAATAGAGAGTCTTTTGGGTGTATTCATGAAAGTGGTACAGTTGGACTTTTGGCAGATCTATTTCATTTATCTATCTCCACACTTATTTCCACAGTAGCTGTACCCATTAGCACTCCAACAGCAATGACTAGGCATTCCCCTTTTTTCTGAATCATTGTCATCCTGGATCATCATTTGTTACATTGATTTTCTATTCTGATTGGTATAAGATGAACTCTCAAAGTAGTTTTAATTAGCATTTCCCTCATGGCTAAGGGTGTTGAACTTTTAAAAAGTGTTTCTCAGCCATTTATGTTTCATCTTTGGAGCAATCTATGTTTAGTTTTATGTCCCGTTTTTAATTTTTTTTCTTGATTTTCAAATTTATTATGTTTTACTAATATAAAAAATAAAGGAAGATTTCAAATGAATTTGGGTAATATCTCTCAAAATATGTAGCACCTATGATATCCTAAATTTGAATGTTCATTAGAAACTAGGCCTAAGGGAGAACTAGCCCTGCCTCTCACCAAAGGCAACACTATGGAGAATGGGTCCTGCATTTCCCCAGGGCAGGGCAGTAGAGCTGTCCCTGCTGGTGGGGTGTTGGGGTGCGGTGAGCCCACACTGAATACAGGAGAGTGGGAGCAATAGACACATACACACACACACACACACACACACACACACACACACACACACACACAGTTGCTTGGGTGAGGGAGAGATAGATACTCCCTATTCCTCTGCCCTTGCCCCCTACTACAGGCAGGAAAATAAGTGTAACAAACAAAGTAATAAGTGTGGGAGAGCTGACCCTATCCTCAATGGGTCCAGCACTTGGGACAGTGGGCCCTGTACCTAGCCCGGGCAGCATAGTAGAGCTGACCTCATTGAGAGAGAAGCAGGTAATCTGGGTCTTTGAATGCCAGTGGCACATCTGGCCCCACTATTCATCTCCTATAATGTGGAGTTGGGAGAGGAAGATACAACCTTCCCCTGGCCACCTGTGGGGGGTAGGAAAGCTGGCCCTGAGATCATGAGAGTGGGAGAATTAACACTGTCCTGCAGCACTGGCAGCAACACTCAGGATAGCAGGCCCTGTACTTCGCTTGGGCAGAACCCTAGAGCTGACACTGTTGGCAGGTGAGCTGGTATGGGAGCAGAAAAGCTGCCCCAGCCCCTTCATTCATATACCATGGGATGGCAAGGGTAAAGGAAATATGTTTTCTCTGCTCCCTCGTTGCCACCTGCAATAGGTAGGAGATTGGATCTTGGGGGAACGAGACTGGAAGAAGCTGGTCCTGCTGCTCACCAAGGGTAGCCATCCTGAGAGCTGTCCCTGTGTATCGCCTGGGCAAAAGAATAGAGCTGGCCCTGGTGGTGAGAGTGCCAGTGAGCTGGACCTGAGGGTGTGAGAGCAGGGGAACTGGTCCTGCTCCTTGTTGTCTGCTCCATTATTTGAGCTGGGGCAGTGATAGAGAGCTTGTCTGAGTGGTGATGATAAGGAAAATTTGGCAGGCTGACCAAACCAGCTACCACTCAGGCCTAGAACCAGAACCGTGAGGTAGTATACCCCAACACCAAACTCATCTGTGAACTGCTGGCACAGGTGAAAGGGCTGAATCTGCAGATCCAAAGCTACAGGATCTTCATGGCATAAAGCAATAATAGTTTATCCAAGAGAAGTTCCACTGAGGGCCTAGCTTGGAGGGTGTAGCAGCAGCCAGAGGCCTTGAACCAGACCAATGACTCATTGCAATGAACACTTACAAGTAAAGAAGTATGGCCTAAAAGGTATACTGTATGACTCACTAAGGCACTCTACAGTTTCCAGGCCGATTTTTTTTTTTTTAATTTTCTTTTTGTTTGTTTGCTTTGGTTTTGTTTGTTTGTTTGGTTTTGATTTTTGATTTCACTTTTAAATTTATTTTTTTTGTGTGTGGGGGGGGTGAGTTGCAAAGGGAGAGGCTGAAGTGAGGAGACAGGGAAATGAGTAGGATCGGAATACATGATGGGAAATCTTCAAAGAATCAATAAAAAGTTAAAAAATTAAACAATAAGAAGAAAGTAGTCCTAAATGTTTATCAATTAATGCTTAGTTTTCTAATCAAGCTTCGAACTAGAAGTTGTGACTCTCCTAAGTATCACAGAGAAAAGTAGATTAAATGACAGAGGCCATGGAAGTTTTCCACTCTACAAAATACACATTTCTAAGGAGAGCTCTTTCAATGCTTCCTTGCTACTACATTTTACCACTGTTTAGTGAAATCTAGTCATATTCTGTGACTACATTTAAAGTGCTTATGTCCATCTTTCTCAGAACTTTGGGGGCCTTAACTTCTTCAATGTCTTGTAGCCAAAAATAGGGAGAACCCTATCCCATGTGCCAGGCTATGAGTACAATGTGTAGATGCATGTAGCAATTACATTTCATCAGCCTTCATAGGAAATTTAGTATGATCACAAGGAAAGGGTAGAGAAAATAAAATAAGTGATCTACCTATCTCCAGCTCCTAATTAGTGCAAATTAAAGTCAGTATCTCAAATATATGCTGAATTGTATATTATGATCAGTAAGCTTTCTTGATAAGGCTTTCTTAATTAAAGATTCATTGGTTATAGACACATTGCTCCTTAGTTTGCCTGTTGCTTAAACGTTGCCTGTTAGTTGGACTCATTTGGATACCAGTTACTCTGTTATGAAGTTAGATTTCAAAAAGCTGATTCCTGAAAGTGACATGGGACCTACATGACAGGGACCTACTGTGGTTGGTATGTTCTCTAGAGCTTGCATGTTTTCTCTTTGTTATAAAATGGGGAAGGGGTTACAGTACAAATAATTATTTATTTCTTTAGCTCTCTAAAGGCAAAGCATAAAATGCATTATATAGTGGAGGGGAACAGCCTCACTTTCAGCCACTTTCAGGACACAATCACATCATCAGCTCCACCTCCAGCATGGTCAATGTCACATCAGAAGAATGGGACAGACACCTGTTTTAGTGAAGAATGACACTGATGGACCATCCCTTTGCCTTTATTCTGAAGGACACCTTTAAATGTGGAGTCTAAAAAATCACAATATGAGAGCATAGTGAATAATTTTTTTTTACTATTCTCACGTACAATTAATTATAAAATTAAAAACAAGTGAGTTGAAAACAATAATAATTATAGCACTAGATGATGAGCAAAATTCTTTCTTTCTTATTTTAAACCTTTGAAAAATATTATTAACAGCGAGAATTCATATATAGATTTGACAGAAAAGTTTTTGGCTGCACATACTGCCTATTCAAAGGACTAAATTGCCTCAAGTCTGCATACAGAAAGTCCTAGCAACACTTTGTATTACATCTTAACAATGCATGAAGCTTCTTATAATTTTACTGCATTTATTTCTTTAGAGAGATGATCAGGAGAGATTTTGTAAAGAAGAGCAAATGGAACCAGGGTATTTCTGGTGCTCACTGCCAGGAACTCTGTAAAGTTTTGTTCCCAAACTTCTATTGTCTTTACTGTGTGTGTACTCTCTCTGAACAATTTCCAATTCTCATGGTCATTGCATTCAGATGTTTTTTTTTTTTTTTCTTTTTTCTTTCTGCAAAGAAAAGAGATGTTTTATTTAACTAGTAGAATGTGTCTTTTCTTTTCCAAGGAGAAGAAACAATTTGACTAATTCATTTTAGAAATGTATTTTTATTTGACAGTTATTATACTCTTTTTACTTGTAACATAGATAATAGGATATATTGAACATAATTTCTTGGAAAATAATTCTGCAAATATTATGATGGCTTAGTATAGTATCATCTCTACAGTCTTATTAAGGAGGTAACAAGATTGAATAAATTTAATTAATCACCTCAACAAGGTAAATTATAAAGAATATTGTAAGAAATCTTCATTCTAAGTATATAATAAGTTTGTGCATATAATTAATAAGGGAATGTAAGCTATTACTAAACAATTTGATTAGCAAGTGACAAGATAATTGACATAAATTCATATATTTAACAAAAACATGATTCTAAAAAATTTTATACTCTAATTTGAACTAAGGAACTAAATTATTGCATTAAGAAGTATTTTTATCAAGCATATTTTCTTTAGACATGGTAGCTATCAAAGTAAGTTTATTTTTTTAATATTTTTAATGTCTTGAGAGGAAAATAAGGACATTATTTCAAAAACAGTCTTCATGGACATAATACTTTCAGCCCTTCAAAGATGTACATATTCACAAATTATTGTTAATAAAAATTATAACTAATAAAATTTAGTAATGTTATACAGAACCATTACGGTTCAAAATTAAATCATAAATTATTAAAATTTTAAATTAGCTATTTATATAATTAAATAAGAGATGAATATCAAGATCCTTATATATGATTCTATAGTATCAACTATATTTTTCATTTACATATAATTTTTCTAAGAAATGATGTTCACCATTTGTACTCATATGGCCAGATACAGCTACCCCAAGATAAAGCCCTTTTGGACTTCTTAAGCTCAGTAACTTGCTATAGGTAGTATGTCTTCAGCCAATATTCATGTAGAACTGATAATCTTACTATAAAGTTGACCTTTCTTCTTACATACTTGACTATCACAATCTGAGTTTTTGTACTCATAGTCAAGGGGAGATCATAAGAAATTCATAAATATTTTATGATTTGGCACTGATGTTATGTGTATCACTTATAATTGTAGTCAACAAAATAGAGTAAGTTTCATTACTTCAGTTAAATAGAGATACAAATAACACTGTCATTCAAGAATGTAAAACAGAAACTGGTTGAATATAGATGATAAATGTCTTACTAATGACATCATCTCTTCACTCCATTCTTCTGGTTATGTTTGAGAGAGCTCTCTTTTCAACTCTACATTAACATATGTGAAAAGCCACCTTTCTATTAAAATGTTTAACACATTCTTCCTCATCATAAATGTTTTTGTAATTATTTGAAATCCTAATTGATAAGGTATTGTTGTATAAATTAATAAGTACATGAGTTTACAAACCCTGGCCATCAGCACTACAGACCTATGGATAAGGCTACCATCTTACTTATAAACTGCTTTTTATTAAAATCAAATCTTTACAAAGACATATCTTTTTATACTATTTTTTTTTCATTCTTACCACAGTTCCCCTTCCCTCCACATCTTCTGCCCCCCCCCACTCCCTCTCATCATACCTCCATCTACTCTTCAGAGAGGGTAAGGTCTCCCATTGGGAATCAACAAGGTCTGGCATATCTAGATGAGGCAGGCCCAAGACTCCAGACTGCATCAAGGCTGAGCAAAGTATAACACCATAGGGAGTGGGCTCCAAAAAGCCAGTTCATACACCAAGGATACATCCAAGTCCCACTGCCAGGAGCACAACAAAAAGACCAAGCCAAACAACTGTTACACACCTTCAGAGGGCCTGGTCCGGTCCCCTGCAGTTTCCCCAGCAGTCCACCCAAGAGTCCCTGAGCTACCACTAGCTGTCAGCTAGTCAGCTGTCTCTGTGGGTTTCCTCATCAGGATCTTGACTCCCTACTGCTGCTTGTACAATCCCTCCTGTGCTTTGACTGGACTCCAGGTGCTCTGTCCTTTGCCTCACTGTGGATCTCTGAATCTGCTTCCATCAGTCACTGGATGACAATTAGAGTAGTCACCAATCTGATTACAGGGGAAGGCCAGTTCAGACACCCTCTCCACTATTATTAGGAGTCTTAGCTGAGGTCATCCTTATGGATTTCTGGGAATTTTCCTAGCACAAAGATTTTCCCTATCCCCATAATGGCTCCTTCTATCAGATATCACTTATGTTGCTCTCTCTCTCTCTCTGTTCCTCCCTGTACTTGACCATCCCATTCACTCATGTTCTCATCTCCCACATCCCCTCGACTTTCTATCACTCCCTCCCAGTTTACCTTGGAGAACATATCTATCTCCACCTTCCAGGGCAGCTTATGTGTGTCCTTGTTAGGATCCTTTTTCTTAACTAGTTTCTCTGGGTTTGTGGATTGTAGCCTGGTTATCCTTAGCTTTGCATCTAGTATCTATTTAAGAGTGAGTGTATACCATGTTTGTCTTTCTGGGTCTGGCTTACCGTACTCGGGATGATTCTTTCTAGTTCCATCCATTGCCTGCAAATTTCATGAGGTTTTATATATATATATATATATATATATATATATATATATATATATATATATATATATATATTTAACCACTGAGTACTACTCCATTGTGTAAGTGTAACACATTTTCTTTATTCATTTTTTCTTTGAGGAGCACATAGGTTGTTTCCAGGTTCTAACAATTATGAATGTAGTTGAGCAAATATCCTTGTGATTTAATTGAGCATCCTTTGGGTATATGTCCAAGAGTGGTATTGCTGGGTGTTGAGGTAGATTGATTCTCAATTATCTGAGAGAGTGGTATTGCTGGATCTTGTGGTAGATTGAGTCTCAATTTTCTGAGAAACCACCATACTGCTTTTGAAAAGGTCTGTACAAGTTTGCACTCCCAGCAGCAGTGGAGGAGTGTTCCCCTTACTCCACATCCTCTCAAACATTAGTTGTCATCAGTGTTTTTGATCTTAGCCTTTTCTGACAGAGGTAAGATGGTATCTCAAAGTCCTTTATGAACAAAGACATATCTTAACTGATCAATTGGAGAACCATTTCAGTCATTAATATATTAGACTTCTGATAATAATTATGTTCATTATCATTTTCTAAATGCCATAAATAGAATATAGCATCCAGCATAGGAGAAACAGTAGCAGACAACATGTTAAGTAAGACCTGATACATTGCTATCTTAAACCAAGGAGTTAAGTAAGTAGTGGTTTGAATTTATTGAATTACCTACCATATAACTTTCGGCCAATGACTTAAACTCTGTGTGCTTTAATCATATTATATGACAAAGGAAATGAAAATGTTTAAAATAATTTTATATAATTTGAAAACTGTTATGTAATACTCCCCATAAAATGCACAAGCAAAAAAGGGGAAGGATTTTGAGCCATGAGTAATATGTTTGTATCATATTAATATTATCTATTATGCACACAGCATTTCTCTACAAAGCTATAATATAGTCTTTGGATCAGAACCTGCTAAGTCTTAATTGCTAACAAACATGAATTGCAATCTGTGAGTTATATACACACAGGCATACATATATGATTAAACAAAAGTAAAAAGGTACAACAGAGAGTGCTAGAAATATAAATCAGTCTATGGACATAAATATTATACGCTGTATATACATACTTATCAGAGTTTTAAGAAATCATTATTTCCCATTGGAAGTAATGAATATGCACATTAATTTCTTGTTATAAATATTAAATTGCTTATGAGGCACACTCATATTAAGAAACCCTAGCTGGTCTGTACCTCTCTGTGCAAATATGGGTGGACTTTGTCTTGTGAAGATCATTCACCATAATATCTGGAGAGCTGGAATATGCTTATTCTATGCAAAGTGGAACATATTTCTTCTTTACTTAGCTTACAAAATGATGAGTCTCATTACAACATTTTAACAAATGAATTATGTGCTGTGCTCAGGAACATCTCCATTAACTTGTCTTGGTTTGCTGCTTCCTTTCAATAGCCTACATTTCCTCCACTAATATAATACTCAAATCAAGTCAGTTATTTTACAGGCTTTTGAAAGTGTCAGGAATTTAAAAAATAGTGATAGTGAAACTTACTTTATTATTAACAATTTATATGAATTTTATTTAATTTTTAGTTTAAATTGTTTTTCCAGGAACTGTTGGATGATATATTTGACAGGGGCTGAAAGAGATCACTTGGTGATTAAGAAACCTTGTTGCTCTTCTGAAGGACCCAGATTTAGTTTCCATACTCAACACATTGCTTCATAACTGTCTACAACTCCAGTTCAAGGAGATCAAATCTCCTCTGTACACCATGGACACTAGTCATGCTTGAGGTTCACAAACATGAAAATAAAAGTGAAACTGTTTAAGGCAAAGAAAAACTAATGAGTGAGGAGAAGAAAAAGGATATTGTAAGTATAAAAGGGGAATATGAAAAAAAAATGAAACATACTGCTGTCTTAAAATAGAGATTTAAAACACATTGTCAAACTTTCACATTTGTATTTATACAGAACAAATATTAGAAGATAAATATATAATCATAGCAACAGCACTGCACACTTATAACATTTTGAAATTTTAGAAACATTGTGTGGTAATTGAAAAATTTAAGTTCTTTAAAAGAAAATGTGGAATAACCATATTTGAGAAACAATATAATTACCTCATTCATCCTTTAACTCTTTGGAGACAAAACAGTTTGCTTAATCCATGTATTAGATGAAATAAGTTTGAGTCAGCAATATTAACTATCTTGTTGAAGAAATCCAAGCTTGTCAATGTCTAAATTATGCTTTAGTATCAAATTCTAATTTTAAGAAAGTATTTTCTTTTTAGAAGAATGAGCAAAATATTAGGTAAGTGATGTATATTTTTGTAATCTACTCTGATGATGGTTACACATATACTCCTCATTTATTTATTTTATATGAAGATGCTAGAATACAATAAAGTTAAAATGTTCTACAATTAATAAGAATATTCAAATCCAACACCAAATCTAGAAGGAAGGCCAGAAATTTCTGTGCTATCCACATGATGATGGATCTCAGGCTTTCTTCTTTTTTGTGTAATCTAGTACACATGATTACCTTGACTCTTGTCTATGTAATTCTTGTGATCATTATATTTATTTTACTAATTGTACATCATGATGCATTTGACCACACCTATGTTTTTATTTGAATTTTATTGTTCATGTTTTACACATCATACTGTATTATTTACATTAAAATCATTTAAAATTATTATTATATTAATAGAAGTAACACTGCTGAGTGGTATTAAATTACTAGAAACAGCCGGGCAGTGTTGGCACATGCCTTTAATCGCAGCACTCAGGAGGCAGAGGCAGGCAGATCTCTCTGAGTTCCAGGCTAGCCTGGGCTACCAAGTGAGTTCCAGTAAAGGCACAAAGCTACACAGGGAAACCCTGTCTTGAAAAAACAAACAAACAAAAATACTAGAAACACATACGTAACAAATTTTATTATTTAGAAGTGAACTAATCTAAGCACGTTATAAAGTGTAAGACTCTGAGAATTTTATGAGAAGACAATGTGCAAGCAAGAAAATAAGTTATTGGGTTCTAATTGTTACTCATTGTGAATTAATTAGGTTTTCTACTAAGTAAGTTTGTGGTGTGATTACTTCTGTAGATGAGTTAATATACCTGTGTGTAAACTGGAGAAATAGTCCAATACATAGAAGGATCAACATCACTGAGTGCTTTATTTGGTACTTGTATAAACCTCTTAATTATTTTATCAAAAGATCTAAGTAGCCTCTCTGTAAGGTGTTCTAGAAACTGAGATGCTGTATGATACATGGAATAAGGTAGCCATGTACATAGGTTAATTCAAGGTAGCCAATACTTATGCAACTACACTTGACAAATGTGTTGGATAGTCTTGTTCTCATTATAAGGGTAAATTTTCTACAGTTTAATCATTTAGGGATGGCATAACATGATTTATAATACTCAAAAGGTT